>NC_140191.1:11960389-13160389 GCF_965226575.1 Pagrus pagrus
GACGCACCACGTCTGTGTCTGTGTGTGTGTAAATAGCCGAGTACAGGTGTGCAGGAAGGTAACAAGTTAATGTTGCAGGTAACGCATAAAAATGTGTGAAAAGCGACGCGGAAGAGGTCGCAGCTGCAAAACCTGCTTGAGATTTCACTAACTGGGGGCAGAGAGGACGAAGGGAGGGATTAGCAGAGGAGGAGGGGAGAGAGAGATGTTTCATGGCGCTGTCATGCCGATAGAGCGAGCCCTAAATGTTTTCAATATCACATAAGGGCACTGCATCATCCACCATTCAATACCGGATCAATAACGCAAACCACCTTCCACCTCGCAAACTACATTTAGACACATTAAGGTGACTGCTAATGAGCCGCCGTGTGCACGTGCATGTACGTGTGTGCGCGTGTGTGTAGCGGGTGACACGCTGAGGAGGACACAGTCAAGGGCCTCAGTGCTGAGTTGCACAGAGATCTGCTGAGTGCACTACGGGGAGGATTGTCTGAAATAAAAGAATGTGACAAAGACAGAGGAACGAGGAGAAAGATGACAAGGAGAGGGCACAGGTCAGGTAACAATAATTCAAAAAGAGAAAGGTTAGTGAAAGCAGTCCTTTCCTGTCCACAATGGAAGGCTGTTAAATATGTGTCTCAAGCTTTAAGAGCGGGAGAAGAAGAGGAAGAAGGGGAAGGAGGTGCGACTAAATTACAAATGAGCTGATAATTCTTGGCCTCCCTGGTTCACTCCCTCGCAGTTTTCGAAATCCCCCCCCCCTTCTTTCTCTCTGCCAAGATGCTGCGGCGTGGAATTTGAAAATGTCGACATCCTCAACCCCCACCTCGCCGCTCTGCTCCTCCTCGGTGATTTTACTACGCTGGGGTCACGGAGACACCCATCTTCCAAGTCTAGTTAATTAAGGGGATTTTATTTTAAAGAGTTTGGCTGCCTTTCAATGGATCTTCAATCGGAACTACCGCTCATTCTCCACATTGGCTGAGCTGGAATGGGTTTGACCCGCATCTCCCAAATGGGTTTGTTAGACACAGAAGAAATGCAGATTTGGCAGAAGGTATCTTGACTAATGGTGTGGAAATGTGTGTGTGACTGAAAAATAAAGTAAGCCACGAGCCTTAAGGCATTTGTATACAAGATGTGCTGCTGGCACTCTGCAAATAGTACAGTCTTAAAACTCGCCATTATCTAGAAACATGTGGGTGGTTACAGTATATTATGGAATGGTCTCTAGCAGTGAACTCATATCAGCGTGTGAGCTAATGCACGCAGATTTCATGTAGATAGTCGTTTAACCCGACAGTTCTGCCAGGAATATCGCTGACCTCCTCACAGTTGTGTTTTTGGAAACCCTGAGCACCATCTATTCATACTAATGACATTTGGCATTCTTTCTGAGATGAGGATTTTCTGCTCATTTTCCTTTGGATCAGATGGGACCGACTCCAGAAGTCTGGCAACCCAGGGAGTCAAACACAACATCCCTGTGGGGGGCATCTCAGTGTGACCTCAACACACTGAGTGCATGTAGGCGGGAGGCAGAAGGGGGGACTTCCGACCGAGCCGTCACAGCGCTCCTGGTTTTGGCTCTCATGTTGCAGGAAAGCCACTATCATTACTTACAAGTTGGAGGAAAAGAGTCCTCAAAGAGAGTCAGTTAAATGAGCAGGCAGCGATAAAAAAAGGATGTCCTCAGATCTGATGTCTGCAGAAGATAACAGGGTTGCTGATGAGGGTGATACACCACTTCCAGAAGGAAACAGAGACGCGCACACGCACTGTCATTCAGCGATGTGACGGCTCCTCCCTATTATTGGAATGTCATCTGACTGCGAGCGCAGCCTCAGGTTACCGGCCTTATTCATCACCAGCTGTAATGTGGGCGTGTGTGTGTGTGCGCGCTCAATTGTGTTTGTGGTCTTAAATGCAACAAGACGCAGTGACTCGTGCTCATCGACCTCCCTCTCTTCAGATCCATCCATCCTGTCTAATAATATTTGCCAAGTCAACGATAAACCTGATGGATCCTTTGTGTTTCTGGTCACTGGTAATGAAACGTCTATAGAGCACAGTAATTTCACCGAAACTCATTTATCAGAATATCTAGATATCTAAAAAACCACATAAGACGGTGAGGATCAGCCACGTTTTAATCAATATAGCTTCCATATAAAAAAGGTTTTTGAAAATGAAAAGAGCCCGCTGCTAAAATGTTTTCAATACACCTATTAAAAGCTTTCCTACCATTTATTGTTGGATAAGAGGTACTTCATTTCTAGGCATCCATTAAAATACGCTACTAAGCTCAAATCACTTTTTTTTCCTACCTGGTGAAACAAGAAGTCATAATAGAAAGCTGTCTAAGTCATTAGGCTCATTTGGTGAGATGCCAAATAATTGCTTCTGTCTCTCTAGAATTTAGTTATCTAAAATTAATGCGACCACATTCGCCTCACAGAGTCCATGTCGATGCACACACACCGCTGCTTGGAATCACTTTCACATCTCCATTAGGCTGTAAATTCAAGCACAGTTTTATGTCTGAATCAACGGAAGTCTTAATGGTGATGATAAGGGGAGGAGGAGGTTATTGATGTGTCATTTAAACAGGAAGGCCCCTTTGTGAGCGTGTGCGCGTGTGTACGTACAAGCGTACGCCGCGTCCAGACTTCCTTACACACATATAGACACGCACACCTGACCTTTTCAAAATCCTTCTGGCATTTACAGGGCCGGTGCGAAGGGGCGAGGACAGCTCATTTACATAATGATGGGACCTAACTGCGACAGCCATTAACACAGGAACCAAACCCAGACCGAAGCCACTCGCTCCGCTGGGACTAATGAGATACTAAGGACTTACTTTTCCCTTCTTTTATTAAGGAGGGAGAAAAAAAAATAAACTCCAGTCATGATCCATCAACTACATTTCTCTTAATAGACAGAGTGTAATGCTGTTGCTCTGTTGTAATGATGAATGGGCCTAGGCTTGGCAGGAGCCCACTGTTCACACTGAATCTCCCCATGTGGAGGGAGAAAGTTTAGAGCTATTGCACAAGTAGGACGGCCAAAAGAAACATCACTTCATCAGAGTTACTGATTGTCTCAGTATGTGTGTGTTTGTGGGAGGGCAGGGTGTTGTGAAAATGCTGGAAAATCTCCAAAATGTTTCACGAGTCATTACAACATTAGCTGGCATGACTATGCAGGATGAAAAACGCGACTACAGAGGGGCTAATGCGACTCTGCCCGACAAGAAATCCGACAGCTACGGTGACAGACTGTGGTGAGGTCACTTGTAGTTTATTTTCCTGTCTGTCTGCATGTTGTTCCTGTCATAAACAGCATGGCCTTCAGTCCAAAGAGAGACTGGGGGACGTGGGAGGGAGGCCATTCGAATAAACCAATTACAAGCGTCACTCAAACAAAAGCGCTGGACAGGGAAAGAATGAAAGATAGCTGAAAATAAAAAAAGGAGACGAGAACAAGGCCCCTGTATGTACTCAACGGCAGTGGTGGGGGGAGGGAGCGAGGGATGGCGGGAGAGAGGAAAGGTTTCAAGTGGCGGAGGGGGGGGAGAGGAGGTGGGGCGTCGCCTGTCTTAATCAGTCGCTGGCCGTTTTAGTTTTCCAGCCAATCCTGAAACTCTGCGACACACTGCAGCGGGCAGCCGAAAAGCCACCTGTTTCCCCGAAACTGTGGAGAGCCATCGAGGGGAGCTTTGCATCTGAATTAGCTTCAGGTATATAAAAGACAAACATTGGTTTATTTGTGAGTGGAGAAGGAAGCAGCCTCCTCCCCCGGCCCTGACCCTGCATGCCCACCAGTTTCTCAGGCAGCCAGCCAGCCAGCCACCCCCTGCACGCTCGCAGCTTACTCAGCCATAAAGACAATGCTGCCATAGCCTCATAGCCCAAACTCCCCCTCACGTAAGCCCTCCCCTGTTCCAATAAAAACATCTCCATGGTAATGGGCCAAGCCTTTCTGACCCACATCCACGGGTCCCTCACAACCTTGACTTGGGGGGTGGGGGTGGTATTGTAGTGTAATTTCAGAGCTTAAACTAGACCCCCACTTGTAGGCTTCTGTTGAGTTGTACATACAGAAGGCTACCTTAATTAAAACCCCATCAAACTTGAATTTTTTGCACTACAGCTAAGCCACAATGAGCTGAAAACTTTGCAGAGAACGAAATCACGTCTCTCACTTCCAGACGCAGGATGGAAGCTGGAGGTAGGTGGTTGCTGTCACAGCTGGGGAGGAAATGGGAAACAAAAATGCAATGTAGACAAGTGAAAAGTTTCAGTTCTGTAACTGCGGTTTAGGCTGCATAGTTTATATATTTACCCAAAAGGAGGTCAACGGTTCACGTCGGGGAAAAAAAACGACTTTAAATGAAAGAAAAAAACTTAAAAAGCAGTGCTTTTGCTTGTTCTGGTAAAGCCTTTGCGTTTTTCCCCTCGCTCATAAATATGTAAAACCTTTTGTTTTGTTTTCCCCCCACTTTTCTCCCTCCCCTAAGAGCACTTCATGTTCTGTAAAATGAAATTGGACAAAAAAGGTCCACTGCATGAATAAGTCAGAGGAGTGAGTGTGCTTAAGAGTCGTGATTAAAAACACCACCACAATCAGCTGCATTACTGTATATACCCGACTGAAAATGCACACTGTTAGCTGTGCCAGATCTGCAGGTCCTACATTCTTGCCCCAATTACGACACAAAACAAATAGCTGGCCTTGGGAGGAAGCAGGGAAAATGTTGAACCGGTTTCATGCCACACACATTCATATGTTAATGGGTTAACTGCATGCCAGGGATGCCTTCTCTCAATATTTGGCTCTGCTCTCTGTGATACCTGTAGGCGAGTTGTGCTCAAGTTGACAGGGAAACATGTGAATAATTAACTTGTATTGCCAGACAGGCAGGAGCGGCCCGAAACCTTGTTTAAAGTAATAGCAACTTGAATGGAGGCCTACATGGGAGTGATTCACTGAAACTGAAGTTGAAGTTAAAAGGGCCAGAGAATAAATTCAAACTCAGAATGTTTATATTTACAATATTTATGAGGTATTGACACAAACTCAGACGTATTTAGTTTCCAAAACTGAATAAACAAGCTGTTGTTGGGGGGAAATAAGGTCCCCAAGCAAGAAAAGTGTCAGGGTCCGACATATATATAAACAAAGTAAAACAGTATGAAACTGTTGTCCTTTAAGGTCGGTTTGTTTATTCAGCGATGAAAACAAACAGTCTGCTTAGTTTGTTTTGGCTTGAGAAAACAGTCAACATCTCTCTTCTGAAAACTAAACAGTGCACCTTTAAAAAAAATTTAAAAAGCCAGCATAGGTTAAACGACCAGTCAGCAGCACAAATGATGGAGTTTCAGCTGTTACCCCTTCTGTTGCTCTCAGTGTACATTAGGAGCTGTTTCCAGACCCATTTTTCTCAACTGAAGTGTAACTAACACAGGATGATGTGCGGACGGAGGGAAGAAAAGGAGCATGGGGGACGTTGAGTAGGAGAAGGGTGGCTTTAGGGGGGGGAAAGAGCACCAAGGACGGACTGGTACAGTGACTCAGTTTAAAAGAGAAGAGGACACTATATAACTGTAGAGGCCGAGAGGCACCTGCGGAAAAACACCTAACTCCACAGCCTGAGCCACACCTTAGAAAACTAAACATGGCGTTGAGTCACAGCGACCGAAACTCGGGTCAAAGAGCGACACAGATGATTCATGGGCGAAAACACGAGAAGAATTAGAGAGGAGGGAGAGGTGTGAGTTGGTAGCACGACTAATTATTTGATATTTAATAAGGATGAAAGCTGGAGGGGGGGGCAAATACAAACTAGAGTGAGGAAATCACCTGCCGGGGTTTTCTGCTCCTGTCACCGCCCTGACAGGTGGTAGTTAAATTTATCCACCTCTGAATTATTAACAGAGGAGAAATGGAGAGGAAAAAAAGGGGCTGCTGACAATGAGCTGGACACTATTAAGTTCATGTAAGTGATCATTTCTTACCGTGTTGAAGAAGTATCGACGCGACCAAGCAGAGCAGTCCGATCATTTTTGAGCAGTCATGCCAATTTCGGGCGTCATGTCTCGCCATGGTTGATTACGGTCCTCTTTGTGAAACCACGCGTAAGCTCTCTCTCCGGAGTAAATGTTCAAAAAAAATAATAATAATAAAAAAAAGAAGAGACCTTCGGATGAGGGGGGTCAGTTTCTGTGGGAAATCTCACAGAAACTTGTGCGGCGTGCAGGACAAGAGCAGCAGGGGAGGGGGGGGTCCGACACAGATTCTTGCTCCGTGTCCCTCACTGCGCCTTTAAGACGGAGTCTGCTTAAAATAAATGAAAATCCTCGTGAAATCGTCCTGGCAGCGCACAGGTGAATATTTCCTCCAGCTGGTGCTCACTGGATGTAATGAAGTGCTGCGAGTGGTTCCCTCCCTCTCTCTCTCTCTCTCTCTCTCTCTCTCTCTCTCTCCAACAACTACTTCCTCTGAGCGCGCGGCTGTCCGACTGTGTGACTGACTGGGTGATGTCATCAGGCTGAGAGGCGTCACAGCCCCAAAATTTAAAAAACAAGGAGCAACCCAATTAGGACCAAGGATGGCAGAAGAATGGGGTTGAGGCCCTGGGAGCAACTTGTTGAAATGGCCACGAGCATTTTGATTTTTTTCTTCTTCTTGGAAAACACAAGCTGCACCTTGATGGTGTCTGAAGTGAGCAGCACTTGTTTTACTTCTGACGAGTTGTATCGAGGAATGCTCCTCTGTAGCTGTGTTTTTAAAAGCTGAGAAGTATCATCTCTGCGCATCCACGCGTAAAACCTGCCTGGAAGTCATCTTGATGAATACGCGGCCACAGCGCCAACAATCAAATTACAATCAAAAGGATGTAAGTGAAATCCGCAGAAAAGTGACATTTCAGCCGAACAAAAAGGCAACATGAAGTTACCACAGTGTATCCGAGTCAGACAGTTGTGATGTAGTGCTGAGGTGCGTGGAAACGGATGATTCTTGCGCCCTCTGCTGTTTGTTCCTGCACACGCCAAACCGAGATTAGCTCATACTGTTTAAACTCCAGCACAGCAGATGCCAGAATCAATAAACATTCATTAATAAACGGCAAAATACAAATCCAGTGGCAGTCAGCGCAATCAAATCAAGTAGGAAACAGCTTCTCATGTATCTATTTGCAGACTCCAGCAGACTCTCTGTTGATGAGATTTTTTTCCCCTCTCCTCCTCCTCCTCTTCCTCCACAGAATAACTTCCAATTCATTTTTGCCCTATTTTCCTCTGGAGCAGGGTGCGTACTAGCATAGCAAAGGCATTATCTGGTTTAGGTCTAATCCCTATACCCAAGTGTTTTACAGCCAATGTAATTACATCTTCATAAGTCCCACAGTTTAAACTGTGCTGCTGCTGCTGCTGCTGCTGCTGCTGCTCGGTTCCTCCTGTTCTTTTCCATTTTCAAGTTCCCCTCCAGTGTCACCCCTCTTATTTTCTATCATCGGTGCAGTTTCTGAAGACAACAATCAAAGGTCAAACCGTGTTCTGCACACCAGTGAAACAAATTAACAGCTGAAACGTGTTCTTCTTTTGGGAGATCTTGCAGAAAAAGGAGTGGTCTCTCTCTCCACTTTCTTGCCCACTGTAAATCCAGACACCGTGGAAGCATCTGCCATGCAAACAGCAGCTGTGACATTTGCATTGCCATGTTTTTCATTTGCAGCCCTATAGCTGAATGTTTAAGCACCTGCACAGCCAGAGGAAGTGCGCAGGGACCACCCAGATACAGCTACCACTAAATCGTATGCATTCACGGACTAGAATGAGGAGCTGTAAAGAAAGTGGCCACCAAATGGAGGATTTCATTTCCTTTCCTTCCCATGCTCATCCATTTTTCATACCCATAACAAATCGACCTTCACACCTTCCACTTTGCAGCTACCACCCACTTTACTTATGCACTTTCTTATTTTTTTCCTTCCCAACCATCTCACACCCCTCACACCTTCCCTTCGTTTACACGTCACTTTCCTCTCCTCCTTCCTCCCCCCTTCTCTCTCCCTCTTCCTGTGTCATTCGATTTCCTTTGTCCACTCGTCCTTCACTCCTTGCCGCTATTCATCCCGTCCTCCATCCGCATGCTCTCCGGGGGTCTGTGGCAGTGATAATGAAGCGCGTAGTTAACAGATATTAGCTCATTGGCAGTGGATTCATTAGACAGAGCCAAGGCTTATGGTGATTATTTACCCATAGAGGAGGGGCCACAGGATCAGTACCACGCTCTGTGTCAGCAGCCACAGGCTTCTTTGAAGTCACACACTGTCTCTCTCTCACACTTCTCTTCTCCCAGGGTTTTTCTCATCCTGTCTGAGCACCTCTCCCTTCACATTTCTACTTCTCCCTTTTTTTTTCTCCCCTCTCTCTCCCTGTCATTAGACACCCACAATACATATCTGCTTTCTCTCCCTCTCCCTCTCTTTCTCTATCTCTCTTCACCGCCCCCATTCACCCAATGGTAATTATGGAAAAATCTGTAATAGTGCTCAGAGGAGCTGATAATACCTTTAGCTTAATTAAAGACATTTATGGGATGTAAAGACATGTAGCCTAGGGGTTGCTGTGCACCCACACTAACCCAAACTCTTTATTTCTCGCTTTTTCATCTCCCTCAGTCCCTCGCTTTCTGCTATTCTTATCATTTTCTCGGTTTCACACACACATCGTGATACGCGCGAGTACACGCTCATTCCCTTTGTCAAACCGAATGTTAGGGTCAGAAGTTCTGCTCTGAAATGTTGTAAAACATTATGGTAATGTACTATATAGTTTATCAGCCTCGAGCACACGCATGTGATGGCAGTCTTTTCCTGTTGATTATCCCAGCGTTGCCACATCCTGTTGGGCTGAGGGATGCACAGCAGACTTGTTAACATGTCAGTCAGGGACAACAGTAATACTGCAGGAAAGTGAACAATACTCAATGTTCTGGAGCGTACTTAGAAAGGTCACAGTGTTGGAGCGACAGCTGGTGCAGCAAGAGTCTGGTTTTTCTGCTTTCAGTGTGTGATGGAGTCTGGTTTTCTCACCTTTATTCTCATTTCTTCCTTTGCGGTGTCTTCCTCTCACACTGGCACCCCAGGTATGAATTACATTGCGAGTCTTAGAAATATATTTTTTTTACTGTGCTTGAAACTGATCGTGCTCGCAGGGGAGCCTACATTTCCCGGCTAATGTTGCTTTTTAAGTGCAAACATGATTGAAGCTGTTTCCTTGCAGGTAATTGATGAGTCATGCACAGTTCCTCCGTATCCCAGGTGGTCAGTTTGAGAAGTTAAGAAGAAGAACACCTTGTGTTTTTTAGTGATTTTTTTGTTCTTCTCTTCTGACATCTGGTACAATTTATTTTCTTTAAATCGACCCAGACAATCTTTAAAGAACATGTTCAAAGGTTTTTCAAGTCTGTCCTTAAAGGAGCACTATGTAGTTTTGGAGAAGAAATTGCAACTCAGAATTTTGATATTTAAAATATTAATGAGGTAATGATTCAAACTCAGAAATACGCTAGAAAGGTGGCAGGGTCCGCCAAATATAAACAAAGTAAAACAGTATAAAATTGTGTTGTCCTTTAAAGTCAGTTTGTTTATTCAGTTTATTCATGAACATGATTAAAATGTCTCCCCCAGCACTACATAGTGCACCTTTAAACAACATTTACATGCACATTTCTTCACTGAGAAGTTATTGGTTGTTGTAAATTCTCCTCTTGTCCACACTGGCTGCAAAGAAAGTGATTTTAATGTAAGACAAAACCCTCAAAAAGTATTTCTTCCATTTTAAAATGGCATTATAGATGCATTTGAAGTTGATATGACGCTTTAGTAGTCTGCATCAGATACAAACATAGTGGTCATCTTCCAGTCTTTCTAGTGCAAAATTCTCTCTTTTGTCACTATCCATCTGCTGCAGCTCAGCAAAGAAACACTACCCAGGGAAAAAGAAAGAGGGAATTTGACACTAAAAAGACTGTAACTGCGGAAGATGCCCATTAGATCTGACCGACACAGAGTGCTGAAGCCTTGTTTAATCTTCAGCAAAAGTCCAGAAGTCATTTTTACACAGAAATAGGAATGTGGATTTCGTCCCCCAACACTTAGATTGAAAGTGCTCTGAGAAGAGAGATCTCTTTTGCAGCCATTCTGTCCAGAAGGAACAACTGGGGTAACCCCTTCGATGCACACAGAGTGAATAACTGATTAATTTCAATGGCCTGAATAATTAACCTGTTTTAATGCTTTTTTTCATCTCTCCCTCAGATGAGGTGTTGGTGGCAAGAGAGGGCACGCCTACCACCTTGATCTGTACTGATAAAGCAGTCAGGGGTGCTGTAACCATTAACTGGAAGGTGAAGTCATCTGGTGCGGATGAATCGAAACTGGTTCTCTCAGCCAGTGAAGGGAACACGTTCTCTGGTGGTGCCTCGAAGGCATCCATGCGTTTGACTGATCCAAACTTTCAAGACACCGGGGTTTTCTCTCTGTTCTTGCTCCCCAAAATGGAGGACGGTGGCCTCTACTCATGCTTGATAAAGCAACAAGAGAGGAAACCGAAGGAGAGGATTATCCTCTTAGCAGTCCTCAAAGGTAGAAAAATCAACAGGGCATATGTGAGGTGCTTACACTAGTACCAAGTACAAAGTGACTAAGTGCATTAACTCAAGTAGTGCACTGAGGTATAGTTTTGTGGTACTTGTACTTAACATGAATATTTTAATTTTTATGGGACATTGTAAGAGGGAAGTTGCAATTACAGTTAAGGTTAATATTTTATAATGGGGGGGTAGTGGATACTTTTACTATTGACACTTTAAGTATATTTTATCTATATTTGGCTTCTCTGCTTGTACAAAGGTAACATTTTAAAATGCCAGACTTTTACTTGTAATGGAATATACTGGCATTTTCTGACCCTTGATTTCCTGTGTTCCTCCCTCATCTCCAGTGATTGTTGTCCCCGCTGCACCCATTCCTCAGCTCAGCACCCTTCGGCTGATTGCCAGTGTGAATCCTGACTCCGCTGTCACCAGGATCACCTGGGCAGCGCCTGGAGATATTTCCATGAAGAGCGAGAAAAAGCCAAAAACAGGCACAGTGGCCAAACTTCCACGGCTACAGATCAATGACAGCGGGGCCTACGTTTGTGTGGTTCACTCGCAGGGTCACAGCAGTAAGGCTCTCTTCCCCTTCAACGTGGACGTGACTGTTGATGGTGAGACTGGTTTGAGAGAGAGGAGAGCAGAAAAGCACCGAGGAGTAGAAAACATTTGTTGTTGCTCGTCTTGATGGTTTGAGTGGGCATCAGTGCCAGAAGCTCCAGCAGCAGCATCATTTATTTAAGCATCCTGTAGCTACAGTTCTTCAAAGTATTTACTTTAACAGACCAGTTTCAAAAGTCTACTGTAGATCTGCGCAAAAATTCATCCAGTCCTCCTGTGAATATTATAGTTGCTACATTTATGTATTATTCATCATTTGCCCCCCCCCTCCCTCCCTGCTTCCCTTCTCTCCACAGCTGACAATGTGGCCTCATTCACCAATATAACACATGGTGAGTGACTTTGTAACACAGGCAGTCTGAAAGTCCTGTGTCAGCAGCTTGCTAATCAGGCAGAGCAGAATGCAAGAGCGACTGAAGAAGTAACTCTCAGCCTATAAGAACGTAATCCCTATTGTTGGAGGAATTTTCCCCCCTATCTCCATTTCCCTACTCTCTTACTTACTATTCTGTTTACTCTCTGTCTTCACCTCACTCTTCATTCAGCCTCTGTTTATTCTGAATTCCCTGTCGATATGTCTGCTTGCACTGTTATGTCTTCATGTCTGTCTCTACTCCATCTTCCTCTGTTTATCTATTTTAACATCCTGCTTTCTCTTGTCTTTCTCTCTATATTGCCTAAAGCCCCTTTGATCTCCACCGCCACTCAGGCGCACACATCCTTCACCTTAACCTGTCCTGCTGTCCAGGGGGACTACGTCTTACTGTACTGGCAACCTCCAGATCTCAGGAGGCAAACTAACATGAAGCTGGTGTACCAGTACGACCGGTGGAGGGGTTCCACCTCGTTGACCGAGCAGAGCAAGAGAGTCCAGCTTGCCGGCCCTCCCTACAACGCAGAGGCTGGGAGCTTCTCTTTCCTGCTCGTACCTGGGTTGAAGGAGGGCGGTCTCTACGTCTGTGATGTGTTTGTCAATGACAATGCCTTCAGCCAGAGGACCCTTCTCAGCGTGATGAAAGGTACAGATCTGTGTTAGGAAGAGGAGAAGGAGGAAGTGGTGTCACTGAAATGATAACCCTGCATATAAGGGATAAAAAACAACATACACTGCCAGACACTCTCATGTATGTGCTGTAAATATGGTCGGGTTACGCCCAAACAGAATACGTTTGTGCAACATGCTGTGTGCGACCATGCCAGAAATAGTGTTCGTCATTGTTCCAGATGACGACACTAGAAGAAAAGCTTGTTGTCATAGAGAGCGGAGGCGTGATCTTGTTTAAATATGCAGGTAATATAACATTAAGCCAGTCTCCTCTGGAAAATCCTCAGTTGTTCTCATGAAAAATTCAAGAAATAGTTGTGCCAAGGATGAAAAAAGAGCGCTAGAGAGAGTTCAAACCCTGGCTTCTCTCTCACCTCCGCACAGCTGGACAATCATGGCATGAAGTGGGTGTGAGTGTCAGATTGCTGGTTTCAGAACGCTAACAATCCTCCGTCGCCCAACTAGCACTTCTGAAGAAGCATACTGGCAGCTTAAAGACCACAAGCAGCTTTAGCCTGGCTGCCTCCAAAGTTCAAAAGCACGCCTACAAGCACCTCTAAAGGTTCACTAATGAACAGCTTGTTCAATTGGTACACAATTAGACATGTAAAAACAACAACATGAGTTTTTTTGGGGAACTATTTTCTTGACAAACCTCCTCCTGGCAATTCTGTGTAGCATCTCTACTGGTTGTCTGGCAACCTCACTGTGACTGTAAGCCTCCTGTTGATCACCAAGGAACCTAAAAAGAGAAGGAAGGGTCATTACGTCACTGAATCTTGCGTTGGGGCCAGTTTGCCGTTTGTATTGAAATCAATGCTAGATGTGTGGTGAAACACACTAAAGCCCAACATATCTATGAAGAAATGCCACCAGAAAATGAAAGGACACACTTCAAAGAGTAGGCTGACCACAGATATTTTCCCCCCCAAATGATTGACATGGCTGATAATATTGTCAACAAACAGGGCAGGTCTGACTGATTTCCACTGATATGACTGCAGTGACACTGCAAACAGGAGCCTTTCCTACACAAAGCTGCAGAACAAACAACATGTCTATAAAAAGAACGGTCGTTTACCTCCTCCCTGAATTGTGTTTTTTCATTTTCTTGAGGCATTTCTTCATCTGAAGTCATATGATGTACTGTAGATATGTTGGGTTTTACTGTATTTCTCCTATTGACTCCAGTAACTGTCACCATAGTCTGGCCCCAAACAGATTGGTGACACAATGACCCTTCCTTCTTTTTTTGGGTTCCTTGTTGATCACCCGGAAGTGGCTGCAACACAAATCCTCTTGAAACCACAACGTGTCATTTCACTTTTCTGTTTATGTATGGATAAAAAAAATGAGACCTAACGTGTTAACTAGTGAGCTTTAGACATGTTTACATTGGACAGAGCCAGGCTAGCTGTTTCCCTCTGTTTCCAGTCTTTATGCTAAGCTAAGCTAATTGCCTTCTGGCTCCAGCTCCATACTTAAGGTACAAACATGAGACTGGTATCGACCTTTTCATTACTCCTGTAATCTAAACACAATGGCAACTTAACTCATTGTTCTCATAGATCATGCACTGTGAAACAAACACAATGAAGATTTCCCAACAGCTCTTGGTAAACTGTCACATTATTATGAATACATTCACAATACTGCTCATGAAAAGGAACATTCGCTCGATTCATATATTTAAATAGAAAAAAATGAGCAGAACACCTGTTGATTTTTGTGAGCGAGCCTTGGGCAGGTTTCAACCTTTGCAGAAAAAAAGCAGAATACATTTGCACCTCACCCACCCCCTCACACACACACGACACCCAACATACACACGTACATATAAGACGCTCTGTCATGGCGGCCTTGGAAGGCTTTACTAATCACAGTCCCACTGGCATCCATCACAGCTGCCCAGACGTGACCAGCCGATCAGTCACTGTCACTGTCATCCCGCTTCACACATCTGCATCCCTCGCTCACGCACACACATGCACATCCACCCACGCACCAATCATGTGACGCATATATTTTTACCCCACCTCATTATAAGTATCATTATGTATGATTATACCTGCTGCCCTCCCTCGAAGGCTGGAGGTGGCCCACACTGATCACACTAATCAAGGCTGAAATGTGTGTGTTTTGATGCGTGTGTGCAGGTCTGTGGAGCTTGATTACACCCAGATGGATTCTCATTTCAGTTTGATGAGACACTAAGCATCAGTCACAGTCAACCAATGCATTAGCAGCAAATCACTTTAATGAATATATATTATTTTGACCCCTCTCTGGATTGTTCTTTGTTTTTCATATCACTTTTCCTTTACCCCATTACTCTCTATCCGTCCTTGGCCTTTTCTATATTCACACACTACCCTTTAACTCACCTTCTCATCCCGTCTCGCTCCTTTCTCCTCCCTCATACCTGTCGTTTTCACTTACTCATCTTTCCCTCGGTTTCTTTTGTTTCTTCCTTCTTTAACATTTTCCCTCCCACGCTCCCCTCCCCTCCCCTCTGCATCACATCTACAGTTAAAACCAGCTACTACCCCTCAAAGCTGGAGCTGCTGTGCCTGTACTCGGAGCGGTCCCAGGTCCAAAGTGCCAAGTGGAGATACCAGAATAAGAGTCACCAGCTGCGCATGATAACCAACGGCCCTGGCAGCGTCAGCACCCTTCTGCCCTTGCCAATCACCTCTGACACAGCCGGGAACTACACCTGCACTCTGCAACTGAAAAATGGGCAGACCGTCTGGGCAACGCAAGCTGTAACACTGCCCCATGAAGGTGGGAGGGATGGCATGGTATCACAAACACTGGTCTGTTTTCTGATTTTCTTCATCAACAGTATATTACAAGCACAGGAGTCCTGGCAGACTTCCTGTCAACTCAGTGAAGATAACGAACCATGAATGTGGATGATTCTCAAGTATGTGCTCCGTGAAGCGTTCTGCTGTGCATTCAAGCCAAGCTCAGGTCAATTCATCTGCCAGACAGCCCCTGGTTTACAGCGGGGAAAGCTCCTGACAGATACCATATGTTGTGGTTTTTAATGTAGTTAAAGAGGTCAAAGGTTAAGACTTCTGTGTAACAAGAAGTTGTGATTTGCAGATAATATGCAGCAGGATAACTGAGTCCATTTATATGCCCATGTTTCATAAAAATCCACCAGCGCTCTAATACTCTGCTTAGCTTTCTCTTCTCCTATAAAATATAAAACATAGTGGCTATCGCTTTTCTCATCACACTCACCCTGCTGATATGCGAATATAAGAAGACAGGACCTTAGGACATCTCTCCCCACCAAAACTAAATTATTCAGGCTTATTGTATTGGTGGCTGTGGGGGAGCGCAGGAGGATGTGACAGTTGAATGGATCCCTTAGCAGAGATGAGTTCACTCCACGTACCCCGATACATCACTGGGGCTGAGCGGCCCAGAGCTCATCATGATGCACGCTGATGGTATGGCCGTAAGAGTAATGGACATGGAGGAAAGAAAGAGAGGGTGATAAAGACAGGATGGGGAATAGGGAAGGCAAGATTTTGCCTGATTGGAGAAGTCGGATTAGAAAAAAAATCTATACACTCCCTGGCAACATTATTAGGTACACTTATACACATTTAATAAAGTACTGTATTTAAGTACAATTTTGAGATACTTGTACTTTCCATTTTTTGCTACTTTATGCCTCTACTCTATTAGATTTTGTAGGCAAATATAGTACTTTTTACTCCACTACATTCATTTGATAACTTCAGTTACAAGTTACTTTGCAGACTGCATGCTGCATCAGAGCCACAGTAATCTTTTTTAAAGAGGCATATTATGCTCATTTTCAGGTTCATTTTGGGTTAGCGCTAGAATAGCTTTACATACTTTAGTGCTCAAAAAACAAATCTGTTTTCTTATACTGTCCAGTACTGCAGCACTGCATTCCCCCTCTGTCTGAAACACTCTGTTTTAGCTCCTGTCTCTTTAAGGACCCCCCTCCTCCTGAATACCCAGTCTGTTCTGATTGGTCAGCTGAAACACGCCTGAGCCAGCACCACTAACAACAACACAGCAGCTGTGCTAAGTGAATTCTTAAGTGCCAAACTAGCAAGGCATAAATTATGCAAATGTACGACACAGTGACATAGTGTGCTGTCACAAAATCACAGAATTAAAGGCGGGACTGCGGACGAGGCGTTTCAGAAGCAGTGTTTTCTGTGGGAGAAAGGAGCTTCTTTTGGTGCGGACTTTGACCTTTTTAACTTTCAATATTTTTTATATGCACAAGAATTGATAGAAAATGCTAGAGGAAAGGGAAAAACAAAAAAGCATTATAGTTCTTCTTTAAATCAATTTATTTCATCAGCAATCAGATTTTTAGGGGGCTAAAAGTTGAAAGAGACAACTTCAGCCCCCCTAGCATTTCTACGTGGTTGCAAAGACACCTGGATCTTCTCAGTTTTTTTCAGTGACGCATCTGCCAACAACGCTGGACAAAACATGGGTTTATTTATTCATTTAGTCTATAATGGGGACGTGAAAGCAGATAGAAATTGTGCCAGCCTGCCAGTCAGCCTTCATTTTCTCAGGACATTTCGAGCTGGGTGGCAGACAAAATTGCATAGTAAAAGCCAGGTTTATAAGAAACCAATCTAAATGCTGATGGCGTCATTATTCTTTAGCCATTACATTGTGCAAACCACATTTACTTCATGGTGATACATTAAAGCAAAAACTTGTCTACTACCAGTTAAAGCACATTTATTGCCAGAAATGTACTTTTGATAAGTTAATTTAATATCATATTACTTTAAGACTTTTACTCAACTACTATAACTCTTCCTTAAGTATAACTTTTGGCTTTTTTACAACACTGATGAAACTTAAAAAGGCCATTTTTTAGTAAAAGTTTCCAAGAGGTGTTATCTATATGTTAATATTGAGCTCACAGTTAGTGGTGGTGTTGCACTACATTGTATTATATTGAAATGTGTTCTTGATATTCTTCCCCATATCTGCCAACTTTGAGACTTCAAAAAAAGAGGGAGTTTGAAAAACTTCTGAGACCTTCAGTCTGGTGACATTAAAAGACTGAAAATAACAAAATAATGATTAAAATGCAACAGCATTTTTATGTCAAATAATTAAAATTTTACTTAGTTTCTTAGTAAACAACGCAGAATAGTAAGCCCTCTAGTGTAAACGTTTGCAAATCTTTTCATTCATTCATTCAATTTTTGCCCCTGCACCTTAGAGTCTGTGCACGCAAATGCCCTGTGTTTGTCGGCCTGTTGATGGGGATTGACGCAGTGTAACCCCCCTGTGATTGAAATGAGAATTTTCCTGTCCATTTCTCTGTCCGTCTCTCTCTAACTGAGGAGGATGCCAGTAAAGCAGAAAACAGGTTATCACGACTAAAGGGGGAATAAGAGTAAAAAAATGGGAGATTGGCAAGTATGTTCTCCCCCCTTCAAGTTTGTGACTGAGGTGGAAAAAACATTAGAAAAACCTCTCAATTCAGTGCAGTTAGGTTTAACACCACTGCAAACTAAATCATCCATATAGTTGAATTAGACCTTCCTGACAGTATCAATCAAAAGTGACGTGTTGGATTGCATTAGATTTTACAGATTTGTATCTAATAAAGTGGCCGCTGAGTGTATGTTGAGTGGCAGGTGTCAGTCTAGTGTGTCATGAAGAATTTAGTCTGAGCAGAGTGAGAAATTCAAATAATGTGAGTGTTCGTTGACCTACATTTACACTGTTGACAAGTGACAGGTTGCACAAACTCTGCAATGGTGCAAGTGCTCAAACGTTCTTGGTTAATAATGAATAGTGTGACAATAAGCAGTGACAGTTTATAAAAAAAAAAACCCTGAAGCTTTATAAATAGTTGTTGTGGATGGCATGAAAGCTCCTGGAGACTGTGAGATTTTGCACAGAGTAAGTTTAAGAATGAACTGAAATAACTTTTTCTTTCACTGGAAATAACCAAATTACCAATACAAAAAGTTATATATGTGTGTATATATATATATATATAAATCTATATATATGTTTATATAGCAACTTGGTGATATCTTGTGTGTTGTAAGCCAAATCTAAAGTAAAGTGCCAGTGGTACAAGTACAAAAACCCCGCATAATAGAATTCCTTTCACTGGTGGCACAGTTCAGAAAATCCAAAATTGAAGCAATCATTGTGTTCCGCAGCACATAAAATACTTCAAATGTCAGGGATGTTCTTCAATCATTTGCTACCCCGAGTTGGCCCATCATTTGCAAAGCATTCGAGCAGTTCTTTGGTCTCCTTCCCATCAGCCACCGTCCTCTACAATGGCGCTGATATGATTCACCTCCTACCTCATTTGAGATGAAAAAGGCGAGCTAGAGAGGAAGTGCCAATAGAGGGAAGGAAGAGGTGAGATAGAAGAAGATGGGAGAAAGGGGGAGAGAAAAGACAGAAAGGGAGAAAGAGAGAAAGACTAGACATGGAAGTGAGAAAAGCAGTTTTGCCTCACTTCACTGCACTCAATTACCATAAATCATGGGCTAAAGCTGGCATGGAGAACAGTGCGGGTCAGTCTTGGGGTCAGAATACACCACAATATTCCATTAGCAACCTCCACACATACTCACCAATCAATTACACCTCGCACAGCAAATATTGATTGATTATTTTGAAGCTGGCTAAAAGCTGTGACACCAGGGCTAAGGTGAAGTCCAGGGGCCAATCCTTTCACAAACAAAATGTATGAAAAGTTAATGAGATGCCTGAGTTGGCTTTACTTTTGCCAGGTTTCTGTCTGTCAGATCACCTCCAAAGCCACAGAAAGACACCGTATGAATTGTGCTGATTCCATTAAAACTCTGTTCTCAGTAGCACGTCTTTGTTTACTTCGCTTTTGTACTCCAAAGATGTCTGACGGAGCTGATTGCTCTGTGCTCCATGAACAGCGATCTGGCAGCGAGAGAACACTTGTTCAGGTGCACTAAATTACAGCAGTCTCTGTGGAAACGAGTACCTCCTTCCTGCTTCTCTCGTCGCCCTGTGGCTGTGTTCTGCGAGGCTGATGTCATCCTCATTATGCAAACAGACCTGACAAGTTTGATAGCACGCGTGAGATCTTCCCACAAAATTTGACTGGTGCCACAATGAGCAAATGGTTGGCTTATGTAATCCTTGTTCAAATCATGCCTACGCTTTCTATCCACCTATTTCTCCAATGCTGCATTGACATGGTTTGGCTGAAAGATGTGATGTATACATTGTTTGTCAGCCTGCCCAGAGGCAGTGTGTTGCCAGGATCAGATATCATGGGAGTGTGCACGTACAAGCCTCTCTTGACTGCATGCTACATATATATTTAGATAATCAGATGGCGAATAGATGGGATTCGCAAGAAGTTAGATGAAACTAATCTGTATGGGAGTTGCACTTGGTGAGGCTTTGTGCAATGATCAGACAGCTTTTGGTCTCTTTGATACCAGTGCTTTTCTTCCTCTTGAAAATGTTTTAAAATTGACAGCATCCATACTGGGGGTCTGTCAGATCGATGTCTACTGAGGTGTCGTACAGACTATTCACTCTGTCTGACAGAGCCTCAATTTCCCCTCCTCCTCCACTGACTGCACCCATTGTCTGTGACTGACAGCAGCATGATGCAAATGCATGTAAGATGTTGAGGAAATCCTAACTGCAAAATCTCTAGCTTGGAGTGTTCAAGTAATAGAAAAGGTTGCCCCCTCTTGACTTGAGGGTGGAGAACAGGAATAGCTTCTCTCTACGTCAGTCAGCCGCTCACACTCATGGATCTACAAGTTTTACATTAGCACTGTTCTTGGAAACACTCATGCTTTTTCCCCTCTCTCACTTTTTTCTCTTTTGCAGAGAGTCTCATTGTGCCCCCCTCGCCCCACCTCCCTTCCCTCTCTGCTTTATTACTCCTGGTGCCCCTGGTTGCCGCGGCTGTCTGTGTGTTGCTATGGAGACGGAAACACATTTCTGATCGCAGTGAGTCTTCCGGCGTTTTCTCTTTTGACAGCTTTTCCTGTTCCGTCCATCTTCGACCCCTGTCGGCTGCCACTGAGTGATGTGGGCCGTGACATCCTCTGGGGTTGTTGTAATGAATCTGCCCCCACCTCCTCCTCGCTCCCTGTGCATTTGAGTGTATATATGTGGGTGTGCAACTCTCTCTCTCTCTCTCTCTCTCTCTCTCTGTACTTAGGTATTGAGCAGTCTCTGTCTGTCCACTCGGGTGAAGCAGAGAACATCTATGAAAATCCTGAGGATATCAGACAGGTGATGAATTCAGACGTTTCCAATAACTATCCTCTGATGAGTTCCCCTCATTTTCTTTGCCCTCATCATCGCCTCTGGTATTTATCACTCTTGCTCACCCTCCCCTCCCTTCTCTTATTCGTCTCTGTTGTACACTCTTTTCTGTTTTCCCCCGGATTTCCACTATCCCCCCCACTCTGTCACTTGTTGTTCATTAAACCTGTTTTCTCTGCTCTCCTCCCTTCCCAACAGGCTCCTCCCGAGGGCTCAGTCTACATGGTGAGTTATTGTGTCGTCCCCTGCGCACACACCGAGGCGTGGTGCACATGTGTGTGTGTGTGTGTGTGTGTGTGTGAGGAGTTGTGATACACCAATGCATACAGACTCTCCCTCTCTGCATTGCTCCCTCCCTAAGCTGTCAGCAAATATGTCTTCCCTCACACTCACAGTCCTCTCCTCCGGTCTGTCAGCCCTCTCTCAGATAAACCCATTGCCTATCAGCTGTCACCCTTACATTAGTGGTATTAACAAATCAATCTCATTACACAGGCTGCAGAAGGGCATAAATCTGGCCTCTGTAGCATGGATCTGGCTCTTTATCATCCTCTTCTCTGTCCCACTCTTCCCCTGCCTCCCTTCCCCATTTTCTTCTTTCTGCCAGGATTTGAAGCCAAGAGGAGAGGATGATGTCTACAAGGAACTGGAGCGGTAAGCAAAAACCCTTGCATCACCTGTGTGTGCTTTTTTCTGTTGAACTGCTTTTTGTGAGTGTGTTTGTGTGTGTTTGTGTGTGTGTGTGTGTACTGTCACTCATCTGCCCCTCACATTCTTCTCACACTCACCAATCATGCTGGCCTGAACATCACTGTGACACAGTGACATAATATCACGCCATGCACTGACAGGCAGCGCTCCTTCGCCCGTGTGTTGTTGTTGCGTGGGCTGTCTGTGTTTGTGTTTAAGGGAGAATAAAAGAGACTGGGGGACGGGAGATTTTTGTGCGAGTTTGTCTTTGTGCTCTGTTTTCAGATGCGAACGGTGTCAGAGCTGATCACCTACCCACATCTCATCCTCATCCAGCTGTCATATCCGCTCAGTTCCCAGCTGCAGCAGAGGGCCTTTATAAACAGAAGTAACAACTGTGTCTCAGAGCTGGGATGTGAGGAGAAACTTCAGTGCTTCAGGGAAATGCAACTCAATTGTCTGAATGATTTGTGCATTCTTAGCTATTGCTCTTTATCAGTACTTTGTTACTGATTTGCTTGTAATGTTTTTGAGCTGCACATAGAGAAACGGTTTTCAAATGACATGTGCCAAATGTGTGAAAGTTTATATGTTACCTATATTTGCTTTTTCTTTTCTTGACATCTTGTTTTATCTGTTACCACTGTGGATGTCTGTATTCACAGTCATTCTGAATAAACAGTGTTGACTGTTTCTTGTCTCCTGCATTATTTGTGAGCGCTTTCGCCTTTGAGAGTTTTGGTCAGTGCAGGCTTCCGTAGTACTCACAGTGGAAGAATGGCCGGCTGGATGTGGCTCCGCTGTGTTTTAGGGCCTCATTTGCACCGAATTCACAATTCACCGGACCAACTTCGGCCTGGAGGCCGGGCGGGGAGGAGGGTAGGGATATCTATAATGTTCTGCTTATGTTTGAGTACAGCCGACTGCGAAAACTGAACGGTATTTCATCTGTTAGCATCGATGTAGCTCCGGCTGCGTCCCGGAAGTGTCAGGTGTTTGTTATTGAAACCCCGCTGTCACTGCGCCGTACAGCCGGGTTGACAGCGAGTAAATGAATGAAATGACACGAACACGCCTGTCTTTTCATGCCCGATGCATTTCTGTTTCACCAACACGGTAGCAGCGAGTCCAACTGAAGCGTCATAAACTGTTTTCCCTCAATGACATTAGCCCGGTTATGCTAACGCTAGGTGAGAGGAAACTTTGCGAAGACGGGAGGAGAAAAATAGAAACTGAACAGAAAACTAATTATAAGAACAAGCATACATGTGAACGTAAACAGAGCCACTGTAAAGACTGTGTGGAGTTGGAGTATTTAGCAACACATCTATTAAAATTGCTATTACAAGTGCTACTAGCTAGCTGACGTTAGCTCTCTGAAAGGCAGACGTTAGCTTCGTTGCTCAAGATTTGAACAGTTTCTCTCACTTACAGCAGGGATGGAGCTACCAACCCAAGAGCCTGGAGAAACACACAGACAGCATCCTCGGCTGGGTCAGTATAATTGTATGATTCACGTCACTGTATGTGAAGGATTTCGAGGTGAAGTCAAGTAAAAGTGTGTCTTTTCCCTGCAGGCTTCAGCACTGTGGTCTCTGTCCTACTACAGCTCCCCTCTTCTCCTCTGCTATCTGTACAGAAAAGGTTGGTTGTATGAATTATGTTTGGTGGGAAACACAAGAAGACTTATCTTTCTCTACATTTTACGTTTATTAATTAGTTGCTCATCTGAAAATTACTCAGCAACAGTTTTGATGAGTCATTTATTAGGAAAAACAGCAAACACTCATCCAGTAGCGAGTTCTTGTTTTTCTCTGTTTGATATTTCTTTCTAAAATAAATTGAACATGTTTTTTTTTTTTTTTTACTCCATGACAATACATTTGAAGATATCACCTTGGGGCTATTTTCACTGTTTTTAGTGTTAAAAAGACCAAAGTCTTAATCAAATAATTGAGAAAGTAATCTGCAGATTCCCTGAAAAGTGATGTACCTATTAATTATTGCCTTAGTCGATGTTTCAAAGAGACAGGCTGGGCTGTAAAGGGGACAGTTTTGACAAAGGGTGGGTTAGGGTCATGATAATCATTCATGTTTTAATTTCAGAATAACAAAACCATGATGTTATGTTTTTTGTTCACTAAGTTTTATGGTAAAGAGAATCTGAACATTTTGTTAGCTACAAACGAAGAATTACATTTCATGTAGTGTGTAACAGTGGAGCACAGTAAATAACTCTGAGTACCAGTTTGATTATTTTATGTGTAATCTTGCCATATTATGATGTACATCTACTGTATGTTGGAAAATATCCCGATTAATATTGTGCTGATGATGTTGACCTCATTGCTCAGTCCTGCTCCCATGTAAACCATCCCAGCTTTGGGAGAAAACTAACTGTAAAAACACACCGAAGCCATTTTTTCTCATGGTGCATACAACAATGCTTTATCCTCTTTAAATGTGAGCATGCCATGTTTGAGTAGCAATCTCTCTCGGAGCGTTTGGCAGTAACATATGTCTAAACGCGTATATTTTTCCAGATGACATTTCTCCTTCCATTATGTTAGAAAAATTGCCAGTGTGATGGCGTTCTTGGGAATTACTGTTCTCCTACAAGTGGGATTAATATAAAGTTAATCAACTGAATCATCCAGCAAGACTATGCATCAATATAAATTAATTGCTTGAGGTTGTTTGCTACTCCTTAGTGTATAATTGAGCTTCTGATATTGATTTATGCATACAGCCGTCGGGTAGTTGTCAGACTGTGAATGTTTGTGTTGGTGCCTGTTAATGAGGCCCAAGACTAGCAGAAAAAGTGGGGGCTTATGTGGATGTCTGTGTCACTGTTGCTCTGTGTATTTTTAGGTTACATCTGCACCAGTAAGTTGGTTCCAGTGAGTCAGTATTTGGGAACAGTGCTGGTGTGTCTTCTTGGAGTGGCCTGTCTTAGAGGTGAGGCTACAGATTTCAACTGACAGGCAGACAATGACTGATTCAATTCATTCATCTTCAGATATTACACACATATGCTGTATATGCTGCATGCCAAAAAGATTTCATTAACATTGAGACAGTTGCACAAGGTCTACATCTACAAAGCATACTAAATGCAACCTTGAGGCTTTGCAGCAAAGTATGTTTTGTGCCTCATGTAAACTCCACTTATGTCGCTCCTTGTTTTTGCTTTCTACCTACCTTCCCTCTTTCCTTTTCTCCTCAAGGTTATGGGAGATGGAAAAACTCAGAGTATCTTCAGTTTATCTCCATTCTTGAAGAAGCCAAAAAGAATCACACACCAGCGAACAAGGTGAGGTCATGGCAACTTGAGTATTGAACAGGAGGATTTGCTATTGGTGTCTGCACAAAGTTTTTGGGGAAAAAGAGGGACAAAAGAATAATTACATTCCGTCAGAACTTAACTCGAGGTACAACTTCTTATTTGTTTGTGCTTTCCATGTAGAAAAAAGTGAGTTGCTATGACTTTGACTTCTCGTACTGGCCTTTGGATTTCAGCTGGACAGAAGTCAGCAGTCCGTGAGTTCCAGCTTTTATATTTTATTTAATTTGAAGTGGCTGTGTGTTCACTACAATTCTATTCCCATCAGGGTCAGTCCATTATAAATGAATTCATTCAAAGCACTGCAAAGTACATTGGTTTATTTGTTTCGATGTCTGCCTTTGATCCTCTGTGTGACAGGAAACTATCCAAGGCTGGTGTTTCTCTGCTAAAGCCGGAGCCCAGATTAAGAGGGGCTGCAGACAGTGTCCTCAACACTGTGCGGACTCTACCATGCCACATCATCGGGTAAATGCAGTTTATGCAGCACAAAGACTGCAGGAAGGCACTGCAGTTTTTTTTAGCTAGTATCCCAGTAGGGCCAGGCAATAGATCACTGTCATATCTTTATCTTGATATGAGACTATGTATCCTCTTAGATTTCCGATATCTTTATCATGATATGGCATAAGTGTTTTCTCTTCCTGCTTTTAAAGGCTGCATTACAGTGCAGTGATGCCATTTTTTTAAAATAATAGTACCTTTACCCACTTAGTCATTATACCCACATTACTGATGATTATTTATCTAAAAATCACATTGTGTTAACATTTTGTGAAAGTACCAATACTCACCCCTACAATTTTGTTGCAATATTGATATCGAGTATTGATTTTGTCACCAAGTCCTAACGTTTATGAAGAGCTGTAGAGGAGATTTCAAAATATGAAGATACACATTTTGTATTGTGATATAGCCTAAATATATCATGAAACCATTGTAAGGCAACATCACCCAGCCCTATATCACAGGGGATGGATACAGACTCCTTCGTAGTAGGTTTACATTGTATTTCTCCCAGATTCAGTCGTTTTTTCCAGGAAAATATACGTAAAATAAGTGTTTGTCCGATGTTGCTACAGTTTTGTCATGTCTGTATTTCCTCTCCAGCTTTCTTATCGCCCACTCGTTTGGGAGGAGGATGCTGTACCCTGGCTCTGTAGGTTTACTACAGAAAGCCATGAGGCCTATGCTCCAGCAAGGCCAGGCTAGGTTAATAGAGGAGGTAAATGAAACACATTTTCAGTCTGTCCATATTGGCTCCAATAAATACTGATCACCCTTCCCTGCTAATTTCCCTCCCTTTTTTCACAGTTTGATGGCCAAAGGAACAAGCTCGTGGCCTGCGATGGTAATGAGATCGACACAATGTTTGTGGATCGAAGGAGAGAAGGGGGACAGAATGGCCAGACGCTGGTAAATGTCTGCAGTGATTTGTTGTTTTTGTGTCTTGGGCTCGTTCCAGGGTTCAACAGAACTTGTGTCATTGTGTTCAGCTGTTGAAATCTAAGAATTCTGCCACAGGTCATCTGCTGTGAAGGGAATGCAGGCTTCTATGAGGTGGGCTGCATGAACACACCGCTGGAGGGTGAGGAATGGTTTTCATCATACAATTTTTTTGTCGTTTTATTGTCTCATTTCAATTATTGTTAAATAAAATTAAATGTTGGTGTCTCTGTAGGTGGCTACTCTGTTCTGGGCTGGAACCACCCTGGCTTTGGAGGCAGCACGGTAAGCAGTGTTGTCAGATTTACTACATTTAATCCTTAAACCAGTGTTAGTTTGCAGTGTGTGCTGTGTCCTGGGCTTCAGATACAGTAGCCTTAACAAACAACACAATGTAAAAAAATGTTGCATGTTGAAATTCTGGTTTCAGTTAGTCAGTATTTCACAAGAGGGCAAGTACACTCCCATGGTGGATATTATCAGTGGAGAGGAATGAAACACTGTAAATCTGTTCAAACTGGGAGATGCAGGGTTTTTGTAGGTGGGTCGAGTATTACTGTGATGTTTAATAATGCATAGATATCGCTTTTTTTACTTGGATCTTTCTGCCAGGGAGTGCCATTCCCCCAGAATGAGGCCAACGCCATGGATGTAGTGATCCAGTTTGCAATACACAAACTGGGCTTCAAGATCAGTGATATTGTCGTATATGCCTGGTCCATAGGAGGATTCACAGGTAGATGAAGACAAGAACAATACGCGATGAGCACTTTTATATGCTATGAATGTAAATCATGTTATTACATCCTTCCTTTATGGTTTTGTTTATTGCCGTCCTTCACTTTGTGTATTTCCTTTCTTAGCCAGTTGGGCAGTGATGTCATACCCAGAGATCCAATCTGTAGTGTTGGATGCCTCCTTCGACGACCTCCTGCCTCTGGCCCTCAAGGTCATGCCCGACAGCTGGAGTGAGTCTACAAGCTTAAAAGTTCTAAACACCATTTTTTTTGTTTGGAGCAGGCAGCTTCATTTGAACTGAAATATCTTCTCTCTTAGGGCCATTGGTGCAACACACAGTTAGGCAGTACATGAATCTCAACAACGCTGAGCAGCTTCTCAAGTGAGTGGGACAATCTATTTATAGTGACACTAATCATAAAAGTCAAAGTCTGCATCACTGAACATTACACAACATATTGGGGAGTAATTGTCTTTTGTTGGCGCAGCTCGCAGTGATGTCACTGATGATTAACACGACTCCTTCTCTTCCTCCAGATATCAGGGACCAGTGCTGCTCATCAGGAGAACCAGAGATGAGATCATCACCACAACGTGAGTCCCCCACAGACCATATTAACATGTCTCAGGGCCGCACAACATGTTGAAAGAATCTAATTGCAGTAATTAGCATATGATTCACAATTAAGGGGAATGATGATTACAATTTGCATTGCAATTTTCATTTTTACTGAAAAAACAATTAAAATCATGATGGTGTGACATTTGATTTAGTCTGTACCAAACAAACATCTTTCTAACATCTAGAGAACAAGATTTGTAGACCAGGGCATCTCTGCAGCACTTTAGTACTTCTTTATAGTTTTGTTTTGCCACATATGTTACCTTTATCAAAAAATTGCCATATTAAGATTTTGATAATATTTAAATTCATTGCACAGCCCTAAAATGTCTCGATATAGAGTATAAGTTTGCTTTCCATTGGGGTTGCATGTGTATAATGTCAGTAGGACACATTTTTGTTGAAAGGGGATGTTGATTGGGGTCATAAAAACAGTTCAGTTCAAATGTGGTCAAAGGGAATTTGTTTTTGCACCTAATGTCGGACACAGTAACGATTCAACCACAGCTGTTCATATCTTTCTGTCGCCTAAACAGCAAGAGACAGATTCTTACTGCAATTAAAATGTAAACCTCTTAAAGTGATAATGTCTGTCAAGGTCAAATTGATCACTGTAAGTGGATGATTATATCTGCACTTCTTTATTTCTAATTTATATATTATTGAATGAATACTAAAGTAATAAAGCAGACAGCTTTGCTATTTACTGAAATGTATTGACTGTTTCAAAATACAGTACAGCTGTTTCAAAAGCTTTTACTGTAAAAAAATTACTGTACAAATTATAGTACTGTGTATAGTTCTTTCGTCATGCGCCAAGTTTCACTGCTGCATTTTTGGCAGCTTGTCATCAGCTTTTTTCTCGTCACGGTTCCAATTTTCACGCGGCACCAGCCTCAAATAGCCACCCGGAAGCAGGCGGGTTACTGCAAGGCAAAGTATCATGGGATTTAAGTAAAAAAAGGAAAATCACTGTAGTTTTATTGTATGAGAAAGACCCAACATGAACACTGCTTGATGACTATAAGGAAATTATTTAAACAGCATTTGTGTAGGGGTGATTCTGTACCAGGCTTTTGATCCAGGTTAATCTCTATATAACATCTACTGTTTGAAACACGGTACCTGTCGATGGTGAGGGTTGAGTGCCTTGCTGATGCAGAAATGGGACAAAGCATCCTCCTCTTTAGTCAGCAACATGTCACAGGACTACTGACACTATATGTTGTACACTGTATTACAGGGGTCCAGAGGATGTCATGTCTAACAGGGGCAACGACCTCCTGCTCAAACTGCTACAGTTCAGGTCGGTGTCCTGATTTTCAAACGTCTAATCTCAGTAGAATTATTGTTGGATATATGCTCACCAAGTGGTGCTGTCATTTTCCTGCCCAGGTACCCAAAGATAATGACAGATGAAGGGATTAGAGTTGTCAGACAATGGCTGGGATCCTCCACTCCGTTAGAAGAAGGTAAGTTCATGTTCACACCACTGTTAACCTCTGATTAACCTTTAGCATATTAGAATTAAACCTACTGTATTAACCTGAAGAAAAAATGTGTATGTTGACATTTAAGATTTAAACACTTCATAAATTGTGTGTAATGTCAGTTCACTCTTGCTCCTCAGCATCAGTGTACAGTGGCTACGAGGTGGACGATGACTGGTGTGTGTCTGTGCTGCAGTCGTATCAGGCAGACAGAGATGTTTTGTTTCCATGGAGCGTTGGTAAGTCCCAGCGTCCTTTCACAGTCATGATGCAAATAAACTGCACACAGCACGTGTATACACGTGAGGCGATACATACATGTATCACCTCACAATGCTTCTACATATTCTCACACACTCTTACTGTTACCAGGTGAAGATATGACTCTAGAGGGAAGGCGGCAGCTGGCTCTTTTCTTGGTAAGGGAATAATCTATTATCTGTGCACTCCTACTCAGAGTGTACAGTTGTTTCTCCTGTCTGGTTTAAGGGGAAGCCACCTGTTGTCTTTGTCTCGTCTCTTTCGAGTCGGGTTAAAAGAAAAGTGTAATTTCCTTTTCTCAAATAAGCCCATTTTCTAGTTTAAACTTGGCTTACCTCCCCCCCCTCCCCCTGCAGAGAAGGAAAAAAACACATCACAGCTATTCACCGACATCATTACCACTGAGGAACACTTTTCTGGTCACCATAGTAACCAGCTCACCTGTGCTCTCAGGTTGACTGGTGTAATATATTTCACTGCGCTCAGCTTATTGAAGTCATTTAACATCAAACAAGAGGAGTGCCATCAATTACAGCTAATGCTATGCTTTTCCTCCCTTGGTAATGCCTTCTGAATTAGGCTTTATTCACCTCCCCTGTAAACCCTTAAGAGATGGAAGAGATTTGTATGGCGCAGAGCCATACAAACCGAAGCTAATATAATCAAGTTCTGCACTTTTTGTTCATTGCCCTCCCACACCTCTCATTTTCTATTCCTCCTCCATCCCTGCTGCCTTTTTAAATTTTTTTCTTCTCTCTCTCCGTCTAAGGCGCGGAAGTACATGCGAAACTTTGAAACAACACACTGCACTCCTCTCCCCGCCTCTGAGTTCCACCACCCCTGGAGACTGTAAAGAAAGAAAAGATGGATGGATGACAGAAAATAAGCAACAGAGGTTTTGGATGGCCTGTGGTCAGAGCGTGCTCCTGGCATGGTGTGAATGTATACTGTGATTTTGACAGATTTGTTGTCATGTATATTGTTGCTGTGGTGGCATCTGGAAAGATCTGGTCTACTACCCCCCTCTCCCCTCCAACTCCACGCAAAAACTTGTAAAATATGGTAAATCTTTTCTTTTGAGGTTAGTGGTGAGTCATACCTTTCAGTTCTTGTCACTTAAAGGGTGCATTTCATGTAAATGCATAAGCCATCTCTCACTCCTTCCATTGTTCCGTCTTTGGCTGTGTTTTTAAAGACTTAATTAAAAATAGAAATACATTGTAGGGCTGCAACTAACAATTATTTTCATTGTTGATTTATCTGTCAGTAATTTTGACAACTGACTAGTTGTTAATTAAATATCAGAAAAAGGTGAAAAATGTCAATCGGTGTTTTCCCAAGATGACGTCCTTAAATGTCTTGTTTTGTCCACAACCCAAAGATATTCTGCTGTTTGCTGTCATAGGAGAAAAAAACCTCACAAATGTCACATTTAAGAAGCTTGAGTCAGAATATAAAAAAAGCTTCTTGTTTTTACACGATTTAAACAGATTATCAAAATAGCTGGAAATTAATTGTTGCAGCTCTAGTACATGGCTACAATTTAATAACGGGAAGATCTCTTAATGGCGTCAGGTCTGAGGTATTTTAATTTTTAAAAATGCAGCCAAAGTTTTTATTTTTCCAGGTTTATTTACTTTCTGTGGACAGTCTTTATGAACAAAGCTCTACGTTCTGCTTACATGTTCGATTAAATATGCTGAATACAATAAAATGTTTGACATAAAGGACTGAATTCATTTGTTCATTACTTAAGTGCTCAACAAATTGCACTGATGTACAAGAGACTTAGATTAACAAACCGCTTCAGAACAATACAGTGCTGACGACAACTGTCTGTCATACGAGCTTTATTGAATTCCCTCCACAATACAATCAACTTGGAAAATGAATATGAAAATTGCTACAGAGACATGAAAAAGGGGAAATAAATCCGGATTTACATAATGCTAAGGGGAAAGTCACATCATTTTCCTGAAGTTGTCCATGGCTTCTTTGACTTTTTCAAGTTCGGTCTGGCTCTGCCGAAGCTGAGGAGAGAAGGAAGTAATTATCATTCAGCAAGAATTCACGTCACACATCCCGAGAAACATTGACTCAATTTATTTTTCCCACCTTCTCAGCATCCTGTTCCTGCACCTTCACTGGCACCTTTTCCTTGTAGTCACCCTTTGCCATCTTCTCTCTTAGTTTCTCCATCTGTTTCTCCAAGTCTCCTTTCTTTGTCATCAGCTTAGCCACTTCTTTTTCCACATCAATGAGACCCTGGGGGAATTAAAGGTGACGTGAATATAAAGACAACAGTTGTAAATTAACATCTTGTTATTTCAGATCTTTAAAAGGAGGAAGAAATACCAAATTTAAATTCAAGTGGAGGAGGCCTTGTTTAAATAGTATTCTTAGCTTATTTACCTGCCTTGAATGCCAAGTAGGTGGGCTGAGGTGCAATCATGCTCTTAGACTATTCAGGTAGTCATGTAGTGACTCAAAATTAAACCAGTGAATTTAGGAAGTAATATATGGCAAACATTACCTCGATGCTAGGTTAGGGTTAGTCTGACAGGATTTTTGATTTACATTATTGATTGTGTGGATGAAAAACCAGATTATCTATATTCAAATTCAAACATATTCCTAACCTTGAAGACATAACGGATAATTACAAGCATTTTCCAAAATTATAGGACTCAGTCCTAACTCTGAAAACAAAGCCAGAAAAAAAATGTATTACACACCAGAGAGATAAGCAGTGGGAGAAACAAAACAAAATGGCTCAGACGACCCTCTCTCACCTTGAGCATAAGGTTGACAGTACATCTGTCAGAGGCGATAGCCACGGCACAGCCTTCTGGGACAGGCTGGTTGTCTGTCAGAGGGATGATGGCCTGAGAATAAGACAAGGTCTGAATCTGCAGACTGTACTTGTGCACCAAGGACGCAGTCGCAGAATCTATGCACTGGAGGTAACCTGGGAGAGAAATGGGGAAATTGAAGTTTAGGCATCATAACTTGTTGACAAGATGCATTTATCATACATGACGTTTATGTGCTTTGGCTTCAGGGTGGTTTAGGCATTTGTCAACCTGGGTTTTATTCTCAGTGGAGGAAGTATTCAGGTTCTTATGCAACACCTCAATGTAAAAATACTCCATTAACAATAAAAGCCCTGCATTAATATCTTAATTAAAGCTAAAACAAGGAACTTTTATTCGTTGTTGGTTGTGGCAGCCCTTTCAGATGAAAGATGACCATTGTAAAATACAGTATACTTTGCGCAGCTTCTTTCCTCGGGCTGTGAGACCCCTCAATTCATCCTGAGCACTGCACCATGACTTATCTAACCCGGAGAAGTCAGTTAAGAGTTGGGTAACTATTTTAAGCTGGTTTCTATTTTAATTTTACAGAAATAGCCAATATTCTGGCCGATGGTCTCATTTGCTTATGTAGGTCATGTAGAGGCATCACTATTGAACAGAAATCATAACCAGTTAAAAGTCCTTGTAGTATGTTTAAGAAAATCCACAAAAGTAAAAGTAAGCAGACCTAATGCAGAAAAATGATACAACTATCTACAGTATGTGATGTTACCAGATTGTCATTACTGATGCATTATTGTGTAAGCAGCTTATAATGTTGAAGCTTGCCACAGTGGAGCCAATTCTCACTCCTGTAAACACCGTTCTGTAGTTTAATCTATTACAATGCATCATATTTTAAAAGGTCACCATATTTCTCGTAGGTAAAATCTTTCTCATCAAAATTACAAATATATTACATAGAGAAGCTGAATATTTGCATCTAAATTTCAGTTAAGTTTAAGTATAAGAAGTAGGATAAAATGTAGTACATTTTAGTACAACTACCTTAAAACTGTACTTAAACCAGCAATAGACAACCTTTTTGCTTTTACTAATCATTCTTAAGTAAATACTGATTGCACCATGTAATGGCTGTAGAAAAATCACACCTTCCATGTTAAGATTGACTCCTTATAAGTCTCGCTTTTACAATGCCATTTGGCCTGCCACCAGGCTGGAATTTTCCCGGAAAAACGAGGGCAGAATTACGGCACAAAGGGAAGTGAGTCTGACATTTCAACCAAAACAGGAAGAGGCATTGTTTTACCCTCTCACTGTGCCTAGGTAGCAGCGGTATAATTGGAATAACTGGAAACTCTACACTGTAGAAGAAAAATAACCTTGCTGATGGAGGAGGCAACAGGAAAAGAGGGAGTGTGATAGACACTGAGTAAATCAAACCACTTTTGTAGATGTCCATTTCAGCTTTGTGTATGGTATTTCAGTAAATGTACAGTTACTTTTCATCACCATTTTTCCCTTTCTAATTGAGATGATAATTAGTTCACCATTAACAAGATTTATTTCAGAGCAACTTTTATAATTGTGTGTAATCTTACAGTCAGCTCTGGTCTTGGTCAGGTTGTAGTCTGCCCTCAGGGACCGGATGGTCTTGACCACAGTCATAATGAACTCCATGTCCCGGTCGACCTCTTCACTGTTCCAGCAGAACTGCAACAAATCACAGAAAAATGTACGGCTCACAAAGACGGAAAGAGAGCATTGCTGCAATATGAACTTCAGTTTCCATCATCCTTTCACAACTGCAACTTTATAAAAAAAGAGGAATTTTCTTCAGCTCAGTCAGTTTTTCTTTAAAACAACCCTCATTACCCTTTCATTTTCTCACCTCCTCGGTTTCAGGATAGGATGTGACGCTGATGCTGGGGGGATCACTCTGTGGTCGTCGCCGTGGTAACCTCTGGTAGAGTTCCTCGGTGACGAATGGCATCAATGGAGACAGGAGGCGCAGACCGACTTCTAAACATGTGTAAAGTGTCTGTCTGCACACCAGAGCCTGTCTCTGGCTGGTGCTGTCTTCCTCTGCTTTACTGAACACTGGTTTCACACTTTCCTGGAGGACAAGAAGAGTGAGAGGGAAGAGATGAGGAACAAGGAGTAGAATCTGTGTTGATCCTGAATACATCTCTTCTGCAAAATCATTAAGTTTTTACATGCCCTCATACAATCTATTCAAGATGAATGAACCTGGGCTGCTCAGTGGTCTCCAAGACCCTTACCAGGTAGACGTCACAGAGCTCGTACAGCCAGAAGTTGTAGATGGCAGTCGTGATGCCAGGGAAGTCGTAGGCCTTGAAGGCAGTGTCGCAGAGGCCGACAGCTGCACTCAGTCTAGACAGAATCCACCTGTCTGACACACTCTCCTCTCCACACAACTGAGAGCATTGAATGAAGTGAAAAGAGAAAATGTTCAGACTCAGATAACACGACTTCTATACTTCCAAATGTCAACGTGTGCAAGTTTATGAATACAAAGCAGGGCAGCATATGGGGAAACTGAACCCCCAGACAAAAGAAATGGTAACAAGAAGAAAGATTTGCTAAACATCTACTTGGTCAAAATATGTCGCTGGATGAATATAAATAAGTATGGAGCAGTTTTGTTTTGTTCCTTTCCCCTGGTCTCACCTGGGCTTTCTCTGATGGCACAAAGTTGTCTCCCAGTGTCTTCATGGCAAACTTCACAGCGTTCCACAGTTTGTTGCAGAAGTGACGGTAACCCAGGATGCGGTTGACATCCAGGTTGATATCCCTACCTGTGACACAAACACAGGAATAAATGATCATTTCAGAATATATTAAAACGGATTTGTAACAACTGACCTTGCACTGACAGGATTGTAAAGTTCTTTCAAGCGTTTTGATCTATTTTATTTACTCAAGTATGAGATGCAGGCTGTGGGCCAATGGGGGAACAACTAAGAATAACAAAAAAGACAAATGAGTTCACCTTGGCTAGTGTAGGCACACAGGGCGAACCGGAGAGCATCTGTGCCACACTCTGGGATGCCATTTGGGTAGTCTGACTTCTGGCCCTGCTTTGCCTTCTCCACCTCAAGCTGATCCAAGTTGCTGTCAGTCAACTGGGCATGAAGGCCCTGGAGGGTAGAGGCTCAGGGAATAAGTCACCATTTGAAAAACAAAACAATGTGTTCAACAGTTTTCTCTTTTCATCTTGAGAGCCAGAAACCACTTTCAACTGCTTGATGTTTTAACTGGGTAGAAATGGACCTTTAAAGTGAAACATTAAGGGTAAAGTGGAGTTTTACTACAAGTCCTTCAGTGCCCCCTAGAGGACAGGTCTGCTTCGCCTAACGGAGCAGTGGGGAAGAGATTGATGGCCTCAATAAAAACTTGTTGGAAGCAGAAAGGGGTGCTTAATAAAGCTTACATAAGAATATGAGCCTCAGGGGAGCAATGAGTGTGTGCTCTCCATGTAAAAGACAACCCAAAAGGGAGAGGAAAGACTTTATGTATGCGTTTATCTGAACATGCATCAAAGAATGATTGGGCTTTACCTCCAGGGAGATCCCTGTAATGACATCCAGAGGGTCAATGACGTTGCCCAGAGATTTGCTCATCTTCCTCCCGTGCGCGTCCCTAACCACTGCATGCAGATAAACCTGGAAGGAAAAACAGCATCATCATTACTTGGTCGTGTCCTGCTTATAACACTTCACGTCATATCCCATTGTGTTATGCTCCGGTTTGATTGATCTCACCTCTTTGAAGGGCAGCTTGCCGGTCAGTTTGAGGCCCATCATCACCATACGAGCAACCCAGAAGAAGAGGATGTCGTGGCCCGTCTCCAGCAAGGTGCCGGGGTAGAACACGTTCAGGTCCTGGGTCTGGGGGGAAACCGCAAACAGCAACATTTATGACAAATACTGAGAAAACAAAACACCATTTAAAAGTCATATTTCAACACTTTAAGAGGTACAGTGACATGGGTGTCTAGTTTATATGCGTTTTGTTTTTTTTGTTTTTTACAAAATTAGCCTTTTTCAGATCATCAACATTGTTTACATACACAAAATATTCCTGTCGGCCCTGATTTTTTTTAAAAAAAGACCATATTCCTAATAAGCTGTTTACATGGCTAACAAAAATGAATATTCTACTTATATTCCTGATTACATGCAGCAGTGCATACTCCAATTAACACGCCCTAATGAGTTTTTTTTTTATGAGTTTTCCACCGGTGGCTGACTTGTTCGCTGGAGCAAACACAGCCTCCCTCTTTGATTAGTTCAACCACATTCTTGAAAAGGTCGGCAATGATATTTGCACATATCCAAACACCTGTTGACATCCAAGACTTTCATAATGTTTAATAGTGGCCATGTTTCTCCGTCTCAGAAATGGGTTTTTTTTGGGGGGGTATGCATCTCTTCACAGCTGTGCAAATGGATGGCTGGTTAGTTTGTGTACAACACATCCATGACAACACGCTAGGCTGACTATAAACAAACAAGAGGCTGTGTGTCGCAAACAGCAATGAGATGCATATTCCGAGTGCGCTGAATAGATGTCCAAAGAATGCTCCTAAATTCTAATTAATATCGGCATATTCCACGTCTTAACTACAAAATGCTACAGTCAGAATAAGGCCTAATTAGGAATAATGAAACAGAATATTCTGTTTAGATAACCAGTATCAAATTTGTAATATCGTCATATTCAGAATAAGAGTGTGCCTCTAAACGTACTCACTGTTTCTACCTCAGAAGATATCTTTATTATCTACAGCACAAAGTGCCATTTGTGTCAGCAGAAAGGTGGGTGACCTCAGTGTTTTACCTCATTAGGCCATCCGAAGATGGAGAAAGGGAAAATGCCAGATGAGAACCAAGTGTCCAGAACATCCTCATCTGAAACACGAGAACAAAAGTTAGAAGTATAATTAATTAAATTAGGTGAATGTGTGCAGTAGCAAAACATGAACTGATTAGATAACCTTTACAATGATTGTAGTAATGAGAAATTAAAAACTATTAAATCTTACCCTGTCTGAGGGTGATTTTGTCCGTGGACACATTGAAGCGTTTCGCTGCCTTCTCTCTGGCTACTTCCTCCGTGCTTCCACTCACCCAGTAATGACCGTCCATGTCCTGAAAGGAAAAAAACAGATGAATAAAGAAACTGAAATGTAGATTAATGGACACAAATAGCTTTTATTCCTCTTGACCCTGACGATAGTGACAGACATTATCTTACCTCTCCTGGTTTCACGGAGGGATCGTTGACAGTGACAAAGTAAGCAGGAATACGATGACCCCACCACAGCTGCCGAGAGATACACCAGTCCCTGAGAGGAAGATGGATGGATGACATCTGAAACAGGACTCACTACAAACTTGATTGTTCAAAATATCTATTTCTATAGGTACGAGAATTATTTTAATACCTGACAAGATACACTCATCAGCAACTATTTTGACAATCAATTAATCATTTATATAATTTTTTATATCTTCGTTATGTGACAGCAAATTAAATATTTTGGGGGTTTTGGACTGTCCTCCTTATAAATGAGTAAATAAAGGCAGATTAATAGATAATGAAAATAATCATTGGCTGCAGCCCAAATATTTTTGAGATTCTTTAAAAAGAAAACCAGCATATTCCCTAAATGTCAACATTCAATTTAAAATGCTTAACTGTACTTCTGTGGGCCAAAAGTGCAGTCACTGCATGTAGTGAAATCAGAGAGGTCAGAGAGGTCACCGGTATAACACTGTCTAGCATTAATGAAATTTGTTATTCAAAGGCCATTACTGCTACGATCTTTGTTGAGGAAATATAACAAATGCACGATCAACCTCCCAGGGACCGGAATCGGCTGGTTTTAGGCATGACCGGCGATGACCTGCTGTTGCACTGGTTTTCTTTTGGGAAAGTAAAACATTGTCGAGGATTATAAATGATAATTAACAACACAGTGACTCAGGCGCCAACTTTTAACAGCGGCGCATGAGAAACAGACTCCTTATGTTCTTACCTCTCACAATAAGCTTCCTGGATATACCAGTGCACACTGTAAATGCTTATCAGAGGGAACTTAAATTCTCTTTCACCATTTCACCAACAGGTCACTGAATAAAATAGCTAAAAACATGTTAGATGAAGTGGGATGTACTGCTTTTCATCTTTAGTTGTATTTTATTTTAAACAAAAAAGCTCTGTCCAGTTACAGAGCCCTTTATTATAAGATGTTAAGTGAGAGACAGAGAGAAGGTCCTGTGATGTAAGAGTGAGGCCTATTTAATAGTCAATGTTTTGTTATGAACATACAAATGTTGGTTTATGCCGTCAATTATAGTTCTTACAAAGATCGGAATCAGCCAAAATCAGAATCAAACAATACATAAATAATCTGAATCGCAAAAAAAAAAAAAAAAAATCTAAATTCAAACAATAAATGTTATACAAGAGAAACTCATTTAAAAATAAAACGATAATAACCTGATGTTGTCCAGCCAGTTGAACCACGTCTTGAGGTGGTGATCAGGGATGATTTTGAGCCGTCCCTCTCTGACAGAATCTGCGGCCTCCTTGCCCATGTCTGCGCAGCTCACATACCACTGTGGCTTCATCAGCGGCTCCACGATGTCCTTGGAACGGCTGGTAGTTTAGATAAACAATGAGGCTTTGAGGATGATCCGTAATGGGATGAAAAGATCTAAAACACAAACAACCCGTGTTCCACTTATGCACAAATGAGCCTCGCTTTACCTGCAGACTGGGACGACCATGGGGTTGTCTTTGATCTCTTTGAACTGGCCTCTGTCCTTGAGAGCCTGCAGCACGGCCTTCCTGGCCTCAAAACGCTTCATGCCCTGGGGGAAAGACAGAATGGTTAATAATGAAAAATTATGACATAAAAGCGAAACAACAAGCAAACTATGAAGATGGCTGACTTTTAGTGTCAGGGTGGAAATGCACACACTGCAGGGGGAAGGACGTTAATGAGACACTATACCAGGAAGGGGGGAGGCACGTTAATGAGCAGGCCATTCTCATCCAAGATGTTGATGAAGGCCAGATTGTGTCTCTCTCCAACCTCGTAGTCATTATGGTCATGGGCTGGGGTGATTTTGACAGCGCCTGAACAGAAAATGGTGCAGAGGGACATTTGAGTCAGACAGAAAAAGTAAAAGACGACAGTCGTAATAAGGGCAGTGGCCAGGCTTAACGACTTGCTATAATTACTTATTCTCTGCACGCTGCTGAACAACAAGCAAACTGTCTCCTCCTGTAACAATGCCTACCTGTTCCAAAGCTCATGTCCACAAAGTCATCGAAGACAATCGGCATCTTGCGGTCACAGAAGGGGTGCAGCACCATTTTCCCCTTCAGATGCTGATATCTGGAGTCAGTAGGGTGGACAGCTACGGCAGAGTCTCCCAGCATAGTCTCAATACGAGTTGTTGCCACGATCACTTCCTCGTCTAAGGAACAAAAAAGTGAAATGTAAAGAACAGATATGGCACAACGTGTTCAAAGTATTCTGCTCTCTATGAGCTCACGTACCTGATCCGTCCACCTTGTAGGCGAATGACACCAAAACTCCAAACTCCACTTTCTCTTTGTAGCCTGGCACAGGCAACAGAGTCCTGCCAGTGAGCTCCTTCTTATCCACCTGCAAAGCAACCAGAAGATTTAATCAAGAGAACAGCATGGCCAGTACTGGCAGAGCTGTTTGGATCCGTCTCCATCACAGCCTTGTAACAGGGTTAACAAAGTCAGGCTGAGTGCTGTTTGAAAACATTTGCTGTGAATTCCAAAATTAAACTTTTTTCAATACTCTCACTACATAAATCCTCATTATAATCACATTTTTCTTTGAAATTCAATTTCTTCTCCTTTCTAAAGGATTATTTTGGGGCATCTTGCCTTTAATTTGCAGTGTGCAGTCAAGAGCCAGACAGAAAATGTGGGAAGAAGAGAAGGGGGGGTGGAAGTGCAACAAATGTTTCCAGCTGGACTTGAGCCAGGGACGATACGATGTGACTCATATGATACGCATCTTAACCCTCTGGGTAATTTTTAATTTCTTGAGTAACAAACTTCTCAAATGCATCAGTTTTTAATTTTGTCTTAAACACAAAAACATTCCCTGGATGAAATCCAGTACACACTGAACCAAATTATGAATTAAATCATGTACTGTCTGATCAAAGACAGAATGCAGATCGAAGAATCCATACCAATAAACTTTCAGTGCGTCATAATTTAATCATCTTTGCTTCAGATATCTGTAGATACACCCAGCACTAGTAATCAGTGGGATATACGTATACACGTCGTTCATCTGTCAAAGGTTTAATAACACAGCATTTTAGTATTTTTGGTTAAATCTAAACATATACACTGAGTTTAAAACCCTAGAATTAATAGTAATAATAAAAATAATAACAATAATAATAATAAAGTAAACTAGTTGCCTGGATCAGTTAACCAAAATACTTCCTAAAAAAAATACCTCAATGTCAGAGATGGCAGAGTTTAGTGTGCAGGACCAGTTGACAAGCCTCTTGCTCCTGTAGATCACTCCCTCATCGTGCATGCGGATAAAGGCCTCTTGAACTGCATAGGAAAGTTTCTGGACAGAAAAAAAAATGGACATGAGAATGAGAAATAATTCCTCAGATTCAATTCAGATTAGTTCAGGGATTTCAGAAAACTCACAGGGTCCATGGTGAAGCAGGCTCTGTCCCAGTCCAGAGAGGAGCCCAGCTTCTTCAGCTGGTGGTAGATACGGTCTCCCTTCCTAAAAAGGTAAAATAGCTCAATTATTACTGAGTCTTTACTCTGGTATTTATTTCAGTTTATAATCTCTCACATCTCCTACTCTCTACTACTTGCTTCACTCACTCATTCTTCCATTTCCAGACTTCCTGGATGAAATTTTCCCTGCCCAGATCGTGACGGGTCATGCCCCTCTCTCTCATCAGCTTTTTCTCCACCACCACCTGGGTGGCGATACCGGCGTGATCACAGCCTGGGTTCCACAGGGTGGTCTCGCCTCGCATCCTGTGCCTGGACAGACAGGGGAAAGCACAGCATTTCAAACACACAGGTTCCAGATCACAACAAGTAAGTCTGAAATGGGCAGACAGAAATCCCAGGATGCAATAAGTCTCACTGAAAATATGACTTTGAATTTCAGCCTACTGAACAGTCAAATCATAGTTACCATCTGGTCAGAGTATCCTGTATGGCGTTGGTGAGGGCATGACCCAGGTGAAGTGATCCAGTCACGTTAGGTGGAGGGATACACATCATGAACATACCACGAGGGTTTGGGTCGCTAATGTTCTTCCTCTGCAGAAGGTAGGGAGGGAGACAGATATGGCATTGAGGACTCAATAATGATCAATAAAAAAAAATGGTATTTTCTGCTATGTGACTATAGTGTGAGGGGAAGGACTCCCTTACCCCATGCTCTGGCTTGAAGAATCCCTGCTTCTCCCACCATGGATACCAGGCTGCCTCCACATACTGAGGACTGTAGGAGTCAGGAAGCGGGCTGACAACATCTGACACCAGAGGAGAAAGAGAAAAAGGGTTGACATAAGGAGCTGAAGCTAATCACAATAAAATATGATAAGATTATTCATAATATGGAGGTAACATTCTGATTTCTCATAATACAATCCCCCCTCACCACCACTGAGAGGCAAAACAAACCTGCTCCCACTGAAACAAAGGTCCCAAAATTAAAACCTCGACAATGGAGAAGTAAAGTTTTTATGAACAAAACCTCAAGTCCAAACACTCCCGACATACTCCTACCCTTATACTTCCACTACAAGAGAGTAAATACCTCCACCAATACTGATCAATCACCTTTTTTCTCCCCAGGGGCAGTGGGGGTATCGTATGTGATCACTCCCAACTCCTTCTTCTTCTCCGGTTTGGCCTTTTTCTAAAAGAGAAGAAAAGCAGAGCTCACATGTGTTATGTGATCATAAACCTACGCAAAAAAAATTATGTTGTTGATATAAACCAAATTTTTGTTTTTCAAAGCTGCACCAAACAAGTTCCATTCGTAGAAGTTAAATATCTCTACCTCTGTCGGTGGCTGCGTCTTTTTCTTTGCCTCCATGTCTTTCTTCTGCTGGAACTTTTCCAGCTTTTCTCTCTTTTTAGCTTCCTTCTTCAGCTGGGCTTCTGTCTTTGGTGGGCCTGAATGAGGAAACCGAAAGCAAAATCAAAGTTATGTTCACACAAAAGAAAAGACAAATATTTGTGTACTGTGGCACAGGGCTTCCTGACCTACGCTACAATGTGATAATAGAACAATTGTCAACGTATCTCGATGCATCAAATGTTTTTTATTTCTATACATTATTCATTTTTTATATTCATTTTTTCCTCACTGTGTGACTACTTACTACTTTCAAAACAATTTATTTGTAGTGATCCATAATTACAATAAACAGATGAATTTACATCCACTGCCTTTGCTCACGCTCACCCAAAACTCAAGAAGTAGCCTAGCTTAGAACTTGAACATGATGCTGTAAGAAACCTACGATCCCCTTTTACAAAACTGTTTAAACCAATCATAAGAGAGAGTCAAGAGTAGAATCCCAATGCATCTAAGAATTTATTTTCCTAAAGCCATACTGACCATTAGCTGTGGCATCGGAAGACTCAACAGCAGGACTGCCGTTAGCAGCTTTAGCATTTGTAGCAGCATTCGTCTTTGGTGCAACTGGAACTGGAACCATCTTCTCACAAAGAGTGATTTTCCCCAACACCTTCAGGAACTGAGGCTGATTTATACAGGTTGTGAACCACCTGGTAACATTGGTCAAGACCACCCTGTCTGATGGCTCCAACACCTAAAAAGAAAAACAATAAATATGATCGGAGCTCGGCTGACTGATTTATAGCACAGTCAAATGTTGACTGGCAGAAAAGTGCACTAGTTTAATCAGACAACGGAAACTTTCGGAGATACAAAAAGCAACTATGTAGAAAAACATGGAAGACAACATATGCGTACATATTTGAAAGGTAGAAGAACAGCTGTGGCTACAGCCATATCAGCCAGGGTGATGCTCTCCCCCACCAAGAAGGTTTTCGGTTCAAGTGCCTGATCAAGAACCTTTAGAAGACGCATCAACTCTGCACGGGAACTCTGCTGGAGCTGAGAACACACAACAAGACAGTTTAGAATAAAAACTGATACGAATAAATCACAAACATTTCCAAGTAAATACCTGGAGGCTCCTCTTACCTTCTTATCCACTCCCGTCATCCCCATCAGTGGGAAGACCACAGCACAGGACACCGGGGTGAGTTCATTGTCTGCAAAGCCGAGCCACTGCCACACCTGGCTCTGCTGCTTTGTGTCTACACCAGCCCTCTTCCCCTGTAAGGCCAGGTACCAGGACACAGCGCTGGACCCGCTCAGGACGGAGTCACCTTCCCCAGCGCCCAGCACCAGGGTCGGTCTGGAGCGGGCATTCAGGGACGCAGGAGGGTCCTCTGTGAGGGCCTTCGGGCGGGAGGATGGACAGAACTCTGCAGCAATGAGAGCCAGGAGGCTCCTGAAGTCATCAGGGTGAGGGGACACGTAGAGAGTGGCCATCTCTGGTAGAGACACAGAAGTGATGAACACTGTGAACTGTTTTCACTTGTGACTTCCCTATTCTTCTTATCAGAGAGTAGTCTGGCAAAACAAGTATTACTACCATGCTATCTCAGACATTTTGTACCTGCCTGACAATTATGAAGTGGGTGTGTTTACCAGTCACATTAGTTCACTTCACTTTTTTTACTTTATGCACTTTTGGAGGGCCTTTAACACCCTGCAGCACTAGTAGCACTTTCTTGTGTTTTCTTGCAGCACTGTAGCATATTGCTATACAAATAAAATTTGATTGATTTGATTTGACTTCAAACTGACGTCTACCTTGAGGTTAATGAGGGACGAGCTTTGTAAACAAACTGGTTTAAACGTGTCACAGACAGATTTCTGTATTCTTTACTCGCCCTTAATCATTGTTTCAAAGTGTCAGACGATGACTATGATAGTCGTTTAGCTATCCCTTTCAATTTCTGCATGCCTGGTCTCTGCCACCTGTCAAAAGGCTGATGAAAAGTCATGTCCACCGGGCTAGTTAGCTTTAGCTAATCAGATAAACTAAAAACTCCAGTTTTTGTGAGTGCATGCCGAGCTTTGCGTGTGTACGTACGTACACCTCGTGCAAACTCGTTTAAAAGTTAGAGTTTAAGAAAACCGTGACTTGTTACAGAAAATGTCATGAAGAAACTGCCCATACCTTTGAATGAAAGAGAAAGAGACGTCAGCTTAAGTTAGCATGCACAGCAGAGCCACATGAGTCCTCTCCGCCTCTGAGCCGTCTGATGCAACGAGAGCGAGCAACGTGTTCCGGGTTTGATCCGCCGCTTCCGGCACAAAGCGGAAGTCATTTTATTATTATTATTATTATTATTATTATTTTATTTGATGTAAACAATTCCAATTAAAAAACAATGATGGCAATGAATACAGATTATGAATAAAAGTAAAGTAAAAAATATGTACATATATAAATAAATGATGAAAAATACAATCTGTGACAGCTAAGTATTGTGTACACAAATGTTTCCAAAGTAAAATAACTAGTTATTCAGAATGGCTCCTTCCAGAGTGTTAGATATCATAATATACTGTTTTGATATTATTACAATTGCTTTAACTATTACTATTTAATTACTGTTACTATTAACATAAACATGGAGCCCATTTTGTCTTGTCTGTAGCAATAAATCCTATATCATAAGATGATAATATGTTTGGCATGTAGACCTAACCTGTAAGGTTACTAGTAACTACAGCTGTCAGATAATTGTAGTGAAGTAAAATATACAACACTTCACACTAGAAAAGTAGTGAAGAAGAAGTGGAAAAAATACCAGAAAATGTAAATACTTAAATAGTATATAGTAGTAAGTACAAATACCTCATAGTAGTTCAGTGAATAAACCCACCTCCTATAAAATCTTGGAATACCATAATGTGGAAATACAACTAAAAACCCTGCATTCAAAGTTTTACTGAAGAAAACTCTACTACATATGATTGGCTAGATATACTACTTAGACTATCATAGGTAAAAGTACTCACTCAGTATAATATTTCCCTCTAAAATGTAGTGGATGGGAAAAAAGAAGGTAGAACGGAAATACCAAAGTAAAAGTACCTCTAAATTAAACTTAAGTACATAAGTATGTTCTATCCTTTGTTTGTGTTTATATCTTCTTATGTTAAGCTTTTGATTTCATAATCATGAAAACATTACTCAGTGTTACCATGAAAAGGACAGAACAAAAGTTGCTCGGTCTTATTTTGATGGAGGACACCTTCCATTCCACATAGTACAATAAGCCAGCACTCTCCTTTATTCAAATGTACATGTAAGCAAACATTTATCATAACAATTATCATACAAGAAGTATTTGAATAATTACATCCAAAAGCCTTGTGCACAGTGTTTTTTCGATCACAGTTGGGTCACTTATCCAAGCGCTCAAATACAGCAGGTTATTTGCACTGCCAGCCACAGTGAAGTGTAAAACCTACAGTGGAAGTAATGTGTGTTTCACTAAATTTGATTTAGTGAATTACAATCCTTCTAAAATGACTAAGGCATATCAAATGACATCAAATTGAAGATTTACCCCCTTTTCACACTCTTAAATGCTAAAGAAATTTACAAACCAAAACTGGAGAAAACATTTGAAAAAGTTTGTTACTAATGGCATCAAGTGTAGTTGGGATGTTTCCTCCACTTGTTACTCTGACCAATACTCAAAAGCCTCTCTTATTCCACCAATGAACACATCCATCCCCCCCATTATTATTCCCACTCCCATCCCAAACACATTAGCCACCCCGTTTACGCTTCTCCACACCAGCCTCCCAAACCCGCCACCCACAGCCTTCGCCTGACCCCCCATCTCTGACACCACTGTCCCTACATACCCCTCGCTCTGCTCCCACAGCCGCCCTCCAAAAAACTTGGTCACCCACCAACCATTATCCAGCACATCACTAAATATCCCCACTGTGTCTCCAGTCAGGGTCCCCATGCCAGTGACCCCAGTGTGGCAGCTGTCCAGCAGAGCCCCCAGCATGGAGGAGGTGCAGAAGTAGGCGCTGGAGAAGCAGGTTTCCCCAATACCCAGCAGCATATCTCCGGCTGAGCCCGTCCAGGACAGGAGGTCAGAGGTCATGAGGTGGAAGACGGAGTAGGTATCTCCAGGCAGGGCACACAGAACTCCGAGGTCCTCCTGAAGAACGTAAGTGACCTGTGTCGAGATAAGACAAAAAAGTCACTTTGAAAGTGAGATTAAAAGGTGTGACTGAGGAAATGACCAAATAACCTGAGGGAATGTGATCAGATAACACTTCCTGCTGGCCTCTCCCCTCATTCCAGTCTCCGGGAGGAGCAAACTGGAATGAGGAAACGCCTCAGGAACTGAACATGTTAAAATGCAAATAGTCTCTCTACAGGTTTGACTGAACTAATATTTGAATGATCTATTTCAATGTTGCTATCCAAAAAAAGACTCAAAAGTAGGAAGTAAGCAATGATTGGGGATATCTTTCTGCAATGTGGCATTATTGTGGTTCCTCTTGTGATTGTGCTTTATGTTGCAAACTTGTTAAACCTGTTTCGCTCGTATTGTAATAAACTAGCATCCTCATTTTCCAATACTTTGTTTTTTAAAAAGAATGAATCCAGTATTTTGCCTTTAATTGGTCAAATGAAACAAGAACGCCCCCAATTTCACACATTAAGTTTACTTAACACGTCATGAGGAGCGCAAACAACTATTATAATGTCATCTAAAGTCTAAAGTCTGACAAATGACAGGGGTGTGTCAAACTCAGTGGAGAACATTATGGGAAATGTAGTATTCATTATATTTGGAGCATGACCCATAATGGAGGCTAAAAGTCAGGACATCTCAGCCTCTGCTGCATCATTTTTTTGCCTTTTGGAGGTGTGATGTTTACTTGCCAGAGTGCACCTTTAAAGTTGGCAGCAGTAAGCAGTTACTCTGGTGTTATGCTGCCCCCTATTTGTTGTTGAGTATGAATTTGACAGGCAGTCTAATCTTACATATTGCACTTTTAAGATTAAATCAAATAAAACTTTGTCTTAATGGTTCAGTCACTTTTATCACCTGTCCAGGTAGCTGCGTGATTGTGGAAAACAAAGGCTGCAGAGGAGCCTTCATGATGGACATGGTAGTTGAAAGGATGTAGACCAGAGTGCTGCTGGAATTCGTGTCTGTCTCCTGCTCATCCACAGTTTCATATTCAGCTGAGGCCTCAGGAGACTCTGATCTCACAGCTCTTGAATGCGTCACATCACGCTGCCCTTCACTGCTGCTCTCCGAAGTCGCTGCATCTGCTGAAGTTTCTTGTGTGACCTCTGCAACATCAGCTTCCTCTGGCTGAGCATCAACACCAGCCACCTGCTCCTCAGCGATCGGTGCCTCGCTGCTTTCCTTAATGTCTTCATTTGAATCTTGGCTGGTGGAAACAACCTCCTCTCCTTCAGTGACTCCACCAGCAGTGTTTGAATCACCATTTGCTCCTGTGTTTTCATCAGTGAGATCCTCATCTAGCTGTTCTGTATTTCCTAGGAGCCCCTCATTCTGAAGACCCACTGTGATACCAACAGTCTCCCCATCTGCTCCTCCACAGCCTTCTGAGAACAGCTCTGCTCCTCCGAGCATCTCCTCCAGCTCCTTCACGCTCACTTGCCTCTCCCCTTCCTCTGCCTCTCTGATTAGCCCCACACTGAAGCCAGTCTTCCCCTCGGGGGCAGCGCAGCACACTGCAGACCACAGCGGCTTTGTCTGACACTCCTCTTCTCCATCCTCAGCAGCATCGAGACGTCCCACCCCGGTCAGGACGTAGAGATCTCCCTCTACGGAGCTGCATTTAGGAGTGATGCTCGACTGGATCAGTGTTGTGACTGTTGAGTCCCAGTGTTGGAGCAGGGAGTCTGTGTGGGAGACAGGATCAGACGGATCCACGTCTCCTCTGAGAAGAGTTGGTACTGCTACTTTAATGTCATCTTCTTCTTCCTCTGTCTGGCAGACACAAATCATAAAATCAGGTGTTAAAGTATGACTGCATTAGAATCTATGCAGATAATAACCCTCACTGTATTACCTTACAGACACTTTAGCCAGTGTTTTTTAAGGTTAATCAATTCATTTTATTTTAATGATCATTTCAAATGCTCAGAAGTTCTTTTTCCATATTAAATCAGTTTTGTCAACTTTTGAAAAACTGGACATGTTCCCGTTCTAGTGTCATTGTATGTCATCAGCAGGGATGGAAGTCACTAATTACATCTACTCAAATTACTGTAATTAAGTTTACACGTACTTAAGTATGCATTACACCATATAATCTACTAAAAATCTGAATTGTGGCCAATTTTAATTTATATCTAAACCTTTTATCTGCATTTTTCTAGCCAATAAGGCTATCTGATCACAAACGGACAAATGAAAACCCTGATATACGGACAAAAAGACAAAACTCTGCAGCAGGCCCGGGTTGGGAGAGGTGACCATGACCACTGAGCAGGGAGTAATTGGAGTAATTTCAAATATTATTCTCGTAGTTTTACTTGTAACTGAGTAATATTTCGGTAATCTAACTGTACTCATACTTGAGGGCAGATTTTTTCTTTCCACCACTGGTTGACAGTGACTTTTTCAAATGCAGGGACTTGAGTGCAGTGGTAGAGGAATTAATCATATATTTTCCCAATACAAAGTACCAGTACAACACCAAAAAACTACATACAGTATTTATATACTCTATTACAAGTAAAAGTCCTGCATTCATGATCCTATTCAAGTACTGTCCACAAAATGAACCTCAGTAGTTTAAGCAAAAGTGTCCCTGTGACTATGTCTTTTAAAAATCTGTCAGGAGCAGTTAACTGTTGCAGCTGGTCAAGTTGGAGCTAGTTTTAACTACTTGTGTATAGTTATATAGTTTAGTCCCGTTCTACTGGACTCGTCACAAGAAAAACCTGAAATGCTGTTAGATGATTAATGGCGTAGAAGAAAAGAAAAAAACAGTTCTGTAACACATCTATGCTCTGACCTCTCTAGGGCTTTAGGTTATTTTAAAATCAAAGTAAGACGGTAAAATGTCTCTTTGATGGCACTGCCAACAATCAGGTACATTATACACACCAAATTATTTTTAAACAGGTCAGAGTCCAAGGGAACTGGTTTAATTTTTAACACTGCATTTCATTGTCATATTTTTTTAAGTGCAATCTTAATCTGAAAAGTAGCTGGTAACTATATCTGTCAGATACATATAGTGGAGTAAAGGTAGGCTACAATATTTCCTTTTAAAATGTACCAGAGTAGAAGTATACATGAATAAATAAAGTAAATACCCCAAAGTACTTCAATAAATGTACTTTCCCCCACTGATTTACTGCTTGCATGCTGAAACACTGATCTCTGATCTGATCTTTGTTCAGTCCTTTCAAATTCCATCCTACAAAAACAGATCATGCTGCTTTAACAAGCATTATAGCTGCGTGCTTACCACAAGCTCTCCCCCCTCCTCTCCCTCGCTCTCTGTCCATCCATGGCTGAGATGGAAGGCAGAGTAGACAGCTGTGTCACAGTTCGGTCTGGACAGAGTGGCGAACGCCTGTCCCCCGGGCAGACTGTGGCAGAGTGGGCGCAGCAGTGGTCCTGCAGAGGCTCCCCGAGGAGGCGTCTGTCTGTGGAAGCAGTGGCTGCAGAGGCTGAAGCCTGCCTCTGAGTTGTCCTCAGCTGGAATAGACAGGCCTGGGCCCAGCACTGCCAGCAGCCAGAGAGCCGCAGCAGCTGCACTGACAGCAGCAGGACACAGCATGGTGGTGGTGAGCTCAGCAAATCCCCCCCCTCTCTCTTTCTCTCCCTCGCATACACTCTCACTCACACAGAGCGAGAGGGAGAGGCTTATAAATTATCCAATGGTTTCCGTATATAGATGGAAAAGATAAGGTGGCCAGGGTTGGCTGCTAATGGCTTCTTGTTTTCCTTCTAGCTCCTTGTTCTCTCCTCCAGTTTGTCTCCAACCATGTCTGTCTTCTTTTAGTGTCAGCTGTACTCTGAGAGAGTGAATCTGTGTTGCAGGCACAATCTTGCTTACTCCTTCATTTCTCTTTCCCTGACAACCTCGCCCCCTCTGTCAGTTCCACCCTCTTTTGACTCTCCCTCTGGCTGTACCTCCACTTCACCCCTCCCTCGTATACTCTCTGTGGTTACACCTTTAACTCCCAGGGCTGCTAGGTACACAAGCCAAGCCCACACCCATCGAACACTGTCAATTACCTGTATGTCTACATTCCCTAACAATGGTCGTTGTACAAGGAGAGCCTTTTGATTGACTCACTCTTGTTACCCATTATTCTTGGTTAAGCGCATTCCTGAAAGTGCTGACTCTGTATCAGGTCAGTTGCTTTGAGATACTTTCATATGAGTCAGGACTTCTCATTTTAAACTCCAGGTAAAGTGTGAGCAACAGAGCTCTAAATTTAACCCTGTCAGTTCATGAAATCCTCATTAAAGCTAAATCCTGACAGTGTCAGAGCCACGGGTCATTGTCTCACCCAGTGTGCAGTGATTCTTGAAATCTAACAGACTACACACACCCCCTTCCACGGCTCACAGATTGCAGCTTGCTCTCCTTAATATTAGAAACAGGCCTGCCGAGACATGATGTTGGCACTTGCTGTTCTTTGGAAAATCGTTATGTGTCATAAACACATATACACATAAACATCAATTTGACCGTAATCTAATAAACCAGTCCTGTATGTGTGAGAGTGCTCAGATACGTATTTTATAAGCTCTCTTTTTGACATCTAGAAGAGGTGGATTTCAGCAAGATGCCTTAATGTTGCTTAAGAGTAACAACCCACATGAGCCAAGTGTATGCCTGGGCTCCTTTCAAGAGATTCCTTTGCAGAGAGGACTAGCAAACAAAGAAAACAAAGAGAACCACATGCAATGATCAACAAATGAATGAAGCTTACATGCGCTTTCCTAGTCATAGCTTTAATCTAGTTAATGTTGTCATTCCTGTATACTATGACTGTCGACACAAACCATACCTCAGCATACCTCAGGGACTGTCTGTCACTCTGGAATGAGTGTTTGGGGTGGGGCATTAAATCATAGTATGAAGGTATGTTTGACACTTTCATAGCTTTTTAAACATCTAAAATGGTGATATGGGAAGTTAGTTTTAGCCAAACTTGCAACCGCCCTAACCAAGTATTTTAGGTAGGATAGCCACTGCAGCAGGTTGACAGCAGGACCTGTGAATGAAACCTGGCACACAATTTAACTTTAAACAAAAAAGCCCATGAGTCATCTGAAATGATAACATTTTGCATTTTATTCTCTGACACACAATTCGATAAATGCAAAAATAATATATCTCCATTAAAAATGAAGTAGCTTTGATTTTTGACAATTTGTTAAAAAAAAATATTAACATAGTACAAAAAATGACAGTTGTCAAAACTGCCTGTAACAAGCGAAGACGACTTAACATTTGAAACATCTATATCACATTAAAACAGCTTTAATGGTGGTTACACAAACGTTTTGTGCATTTAGTCAGTTTGTAGATTTCTAGACTGTTGAGACAAAAAATAATCAGCAGGCAGCTTGAAACTGTGTAAAATGCAAAGTATCCAAACACCCCAGTGGTTGTGGATTTATCTTAAAAACTGTATATTTCTTTCACAGATTGAATTCTTAACATAATATTGGAGAACATCTATGTGGGATGTTATATACAGTGATACTACAGTTAAGCAAAAGTCCACAAGGGGGAGCCTGGCTCCCCTTCTGAAAAAATGAGATGGCCGACTGATTACAGAAAATGCTGCATATTCAGTCACGTTCTGTCTCACATATGTACAACCTTTACACCTTCTGCTTATAAACACATGTAAACACACACTCAGGCTCACTCATTAGGGATGTCAATGACTAGTTCAGCCTCATCTCCCTCCCCTCTGTCCTCATCTCCTCTGTCGCTGTCTCCATCGCTGTCTCCCTCCTCCTCAGCTGCATCTCCACTAAGCATCTGTCTGGGAACCCAGCTGAAAGGGCCGCTAGCAGCAGGAGGGGCTGCAGTAGCTGATGGGTAATTAGCCGCCATTGGGGCAACGACCTGAGAGGTGTTAGGAGTAAAGCAGAATTGTTTGGAACGGCAAAGGGATGACGATACGATGCAGAAATTAATGGATGGATGGCTGCATCACGGATGAAAATCAGCAAGCATGAGGCATGAAGCTTGCAAACAAAATGACCAGAAGGGCATTTCAGCGTAGTATCAAACTTAAAATGGCTGAGGGGAATTGTCCTGGGATGTCTTACAAGTGATTGAGTAAAAATCAGAAAAACACAGATCAGACACTGTTCATGTATCAAAAACCTGTCAGCATGACTTTGCGACAAAGTGAAATTAATCATTACAGAGTTTTTGCTTTCTCTAAGGACAACAATCAAAGTCTACAGGTCTTACTTCCTAGTACTTATGCATAAACTATGACCAACATATAATGGCCGGCGAAGCCACCTCATATAAATGGCACATTCATATACAGTTTGTGAGAAGTAAGCAGTCTATCTGCATTATCATTATAATCCCTGAGCATCGCATTTCCCTTTTCCTCTCTCACCTTCCCCGCAGTCTCTTTCTTGTTTTTAGGCGTCTTTGTTTTTTTCTCTTTCTTCATTCGTTCAGCTGGGGGAGCCAAATACTCTGGTGGGAAGGGCATCTGCCCAACACACACACAGGCCCCCAAATTGCCAAACGACCACACAAACACACATGCACACAGGCAATTTACAAGACACACACACAGACAAAAACATACACAGAAAATGAACAATGCGTGGACAGTGAGAACATGATAAGCATCAAACAAAAAAACAAAGGAAGAGATAAAACAGACTTATGAATAAAATGACAGAATCAAATTATATAAACAATGCCAAATCAAAACAGGGATTATGTTTGCTGATGAGGAGATGACAGTGGCAGCAATGTTACTGTTGCATTAAGATGCCATATACAAAAGGGAGATGGAAACTTACAGTGTTGAGGTAGGCTCCAGAGCCTGACGACTGTAGGGGATTTACACCAGGACGGGACAGCAGGGAGAGATGAGGGGAGGATGATGAAGGAAGACATGCCCCGGGACTACTTCTTCGCCTGAAAAGAGTACAAGAAATTAAGAAAACTCAGGGTGTGGGGTATGACAGAATGAGCATGCAGAGCACAAAATGGTTGGTCCACATTGATCCATTTGGTTAAATAGGCTACACCAAGCCGACTGACTTTAAAAATGTATAGTTTTCTCTATGTTTTAGGCTTCTGGCTACTCTAAACCAGAATTATTCTCGACCAAAAAGTGATCTGTTCAAAATATTTCCTGAGATAAATCTGCAAAGGATTTGACAGCATGCATATTTTATCTTCTGGAAAACAATGAGATCTGGACAGTCATGATCAGCAAAAAAGGACAAATGTATTTATAATTTTCCTGTAATATACTCTCAGTTTAGTACATATTACTCTTTATGCATTGTTCAAGACATAAACACAATTTTGAGATGCTCACAATAACCAAAACAAAGAGGGTCTTATTGATCAATATATCATTTGCATGTTGACATTCATGCCACTATATACAGCACAAGCAACCTGTTAAGGTTTAACGTAGTAATGAAGTGGTGACGGACTCAAGGTTTTGACTGATTTTCAGAATTTTGTGAAAACTTACTTCTTTGCTACGTCTCGCTCTCTTTCCCTCTCCCTGGGGCCTTCTCCTTCACTGTTGTCTGAAGAAACTGTTGCATCTGAATCTGGAACAGGAGACAAGGACGCTTGAACCAACAGTGCAGTCAACAGTACAACTCTTATGACAGAAATGAATGCACCCCACTGTTATAAACACGTCATTCTTTAGGATGAGTAGAAACAACTACCTGAGGAGTCTTCATCTACCCTCTCATACTGAAGCAGTCTGTCCAGGAGGAAGCTGGAATACAAGTGAAGGCCACTATTATTGAGTACTCACGTATAATATTATTAAACAGCCACACATTATCATGTACACACAGTGTGATCTCACCTTTTGTCCCTTGAAACTTTGAGAAGTTTCCTCTGGGCTCTCCTCAGCTCCTCCTGAAAGCATTCCTGCTCCTGGAAAAATGAAACCAAGCACAAAATAAGTGCATTCATTTATTTGTAAAATACCGAAACATGGTTGAACAAGAATGATCGCTCACTCTTAAAATCACTGTACTCACATAAACCAGGAATTTTAACTTTCGTTTGAGATTTTTGTATTTCCGCTTGTAGTCGACTTCCACGTCCGCTTGACCGTTCATTTCTGAAATACAGCAAGTAAATGATGAAACAATGAACAGCCAACAGTCATAATTAAATACTTGAGGTTATTTTCGTAACACGGACTGCCTGTAAAACGACACGTTACTACTGAATAGGCTACTGTACGCTAAGCTAACGTTAGCTAGCTATCTAGTTGGACGCGTTAGCTTACAAAACTTAGCTCGCAGAGACCTATGAAAAGATCGACCTATTCATTTCAAGATTCAAACATGATTTCGACGAGTTACAGTATCGTTTTTAATCGTTAAAAACATTGATACCTCTTGTTTGAGTCTGTCTGTACGACATGCTCTTGTTTACTTATGACGTCATTTCCATGCGTCGTCATGGGCGGGACCTTCTTCTTCTCGTGTTTTGACAGCAGCTGACAACCAGCGCCATCTTCTGCATCGAAATGTGAACAGGTGTTGTATCCATAGACATATATACTTATATTATATTTGTGAGAGACTTTACATTTTGAATATTATGGACTTTTGGAAGAAAGTATGCTCATTCATTCATAGGCTAAATATAAATCGCTATTTTATCATATTTGTCTTAAATCCAGCTCCATTATAGCAGGTAAAGCACATCCTGACAGCTTGGAGTATTACTGTCAGATACTGTTCCCCCTCTGTTCAATAGGAAAGGAGGCTCACAGGACTTATCTCTTCTGGGGAAAGAATTCAGCAGTATGAATTTGAAAGATGTGTGAGCGTCCTTTCATATTGAACAGAGGGGGAACAGTATCTGACAGCAATACTCCAAGCTGTCAGGATGCGTTCCCCCTGTTGTAAATGGTCAAATTTAATGATATCAGCCTGAAAATCGCAGGACTTATCTGTTGTGGGGAAAGAAGTCAGCAGTATGAATTTGAAAGATGTGTGAGCGTCCTTTCATATTGAACAGAGGGGGAACAGTATCTGACAGCAAGCTGTCAGGATGCGTTCCCCCTGTTGTAAATGGTCAAATTTAATGATATCAGCCTGAAAATCACAGGACTTATCTGTTGTGGGGAAAGAAGTCGGGAGTATGAATTTGAAAGATGTGTGAGCGTCCTTTCATATTGAACAGAGGGGGAACAGTATCTGACAGTAAATATGATAAAATGGTTACATATTGCACCTTTAATATTTGTAATCCTACAGCAGCTCTGTAGATCTTTCCTTTCCACCTTCCTCCAGGTCTACATTTGCAGGAACCCAAAAAGAATTGACAAACCTTGCTGAATAAATCTGAAATAAATTGAGTTGCCAGCTGGAAATGAAGGATCTCAGGCTCTTAAGACCTGAAAGAGAATCGCAGCAGATTAAAGTGTCTCCTGGTTTGTTCTCTTCCAACCAGTGCAGAGCCACGATGAGCACTACCACCGAGAAGACTCCCAGATAATTTGATTTCATCCAACAACTTTCTGGAACTGGAAATAAAATGCAGCTCCAGTTGCCTGATGTTCTTTATCATTTCACCCATCAGTATGTACATACTGAGAGTAGCGCTCTCATACATGAACTGAAAAAGCTGTTAACAGATTGACTTTCCCTCTCTCTGACCACCTAAACTCCACCATGTACATGTCTATCAGGGGTGTTAAGTGTGTCCATGACTCAGCCTCTGGAATCACCAGGCTACTGCTGGGCTCAGCTTGATATTAATAACCCCCAGGTCCTCTGCATATCTTTTGCACACACCCACCCAAAGCTTGCTATTTGTCCTCTGCCTCACGCTCAGCTCTCCTGCAACACCACTCGAGTGGGGTGTTGTTATTTAATTCCTTTGAGGTTAGCACAGCAGTTGGTCATTAACTGCGTCTTCTTAACATCTTCTGGCATCTCTCCCATGAGGAGCTGCAGGGCTTGGATGTCTAACTTTTCCAACAACACTGTCTTGGAGCTTGTGTTTGAGCTTTGAGTTTTTTGAGGCTGAACCATTGACTACACTGCTGTAATTAAGTGCGACCTTTTCTAAATTTCTATATATATCCTATTATGTGTCTGTGCCTTTATCTAGCAGTAAACTGTAATACATAATTATATTTCTGTCTGTCACTATAAAAAGTCAAACTCAATTCAAATTCACATGCGTCAATATGAGGATTGACTTACATCCTATAATTAGCTTTTGAATTAAAGACAGATCATTAAGTTGAAATGTAATAGCCAACACTAATTAACAGCTGCTTCGATTCTCAGTCAGTTATTGCTGGGCACGCCTCCATGACTTAATCCAGTGGGCCTTTGTGCTTTATTGAATCATCCTGTCGGTGTCCCCTCCACCTGCCGCATACTGTAGTGCACTGGTGTTTGCAGCTCAACCTCAGCTCAGCGCAGTCACTTGCCAGGACCGGGCACCATGAATTATAGATGAGGAACATTTTCAGAGATGAGTAATGCTGCTTCAGTGCACTGTACCCATAGCCAGACCCCCCTGTGTGTGTGTGTCTCTGTGTGTGGGGGTGATGGGGGAGACAAAAACAGAGGTAGAGATATTAAAAGTGTGGATGTGAAGCAGTCGGTCGAAAAAAGAGACTTATGTTCAGACATTGGGATGCAGATATGAACCCCCAGTGGAGCGGGGAGCAGAACTGCTGACTGTACGTTTAGAAACAGTGCTCCCCCTCTCAGACAATATGAAGCCAGCAGGGTGCGGATACCCGAACAGCATCCTTTAATCAAGCAGTGTGACTGCTCATAGCCGCCACACTGGCTCCTCTCACACCCCCAGACACTGAGAGCCACCTATCAAAAATAAACACGCATTGTCTCCCTTCCAGGCAAAACAACTGCCAATATGAAACGCTATATCTGACTGACTGCCTGGCTGCCGCTCTCCACCACCAGATTCTTCTTTGTTTCCAAAGACACTGGCAGACAAAAATAGACTCTTATGTGTCGGCTGCCATAAATCGCTGCTCCCAGCCTACCAACCAGCCAGCCAGCAAGCCCTCCTGGCAACTACAGTCATCTGCACTCCTCCTTTCTCTCCTCTATACCTTTATTGGATCCATATATCCTCAAGTCAGGCTGCGGATACTGATCTGTGCTTGTCAATACCTTTTCTCTAGTTAATTTTCTGCTTGGATGTATGTCCTTGTTGCTCTATTAGTCACCGTAGTCTGTGTGTTTCTCCCTCTCTCCCTCTCCCTGTCTGTATTGTTGTGCTTTTCATGTACTCTGATTTGTCCCTCCCTCTCGGTCCCTCCATCACTTTTGTTGCGCTTTCTCAAGAGTCCTCCCGATTTCTGTTTTTGTCAAATTTTCCTGCAGAACTGGAATGTACCGAAACCACGCCAAAGACACCAACAACAACTGCAGTAAACGGCTTCTAAGCGATCACAAGGTAGGCTTCATGTTTTATGGTCTCCACCTGCTGCTGTTTGTAGAACGGCTGACATGAGATACATTTTCACTCATATTGTGGCCGTATTGATTTGACTTTGTTCGTATTTTATAGGCGAATAAACTGATGTGTTCTTTACTATTATTACTATTATGTGGGGTTTTTTTCCAATGTGTGTGTGTGTATGTGTGTGTGTGTGTGTGTGTGTGTGTGTGTGTGTGTGTGTGTGTGTGTGTTTGTGTGTTACAGGAAAAGCTTATCCAGGCTATTAAAAGAATCAAGCACGAGGTTGATGAGTGCAGAGAGGCAGAGAGAGAGACGTACATAGAGTCGGTGGAAGTAGAGGTACCGTTGCTGCATTATTAATAATCCCTATCCTTTGCAGAAATACACTCTTTCATACACAATAATTTCAGTTTAAAACAAAATAAATGAGTACATTGTCACGTCTACACACTGTCTTTGTTGTCACACCCTTGTTCCTGTCCCGTCTTTCAGAGCAGTTTTGATACCCTGGAACGAGAAATCAGAGCCGAGTTTGAGAACCTCCATCGTTTCCTGGATGATGAGGAGTGTAAGGACCTGGAGCGACTGCGGAGGGAGAGACAGAAACAACTGAAGCAGCTGAAGGAAAGAGAGAAGAAAATAGCCGAGCAAGGGAGGGACCTGGAGAGAGCCATCACGGTGCTCAACAGCAAACTGGCTGAGGAGGACAGTCCGAAACTGCTCAAAGTGAGGAGGCTAAAAAAGGACTGTCACGGACGTTTGGCTCATTATTGGCTTGAATTTACTGTAGCTGTAAAAGGCAGGGGTGCGGTGATGGGGATGATGTAAACTGGAGGGTGAGCTGATGTGTGAGTGGGTACAGAGGAGGAGGTGGAGAATAGTTTGGCCTCCTTCCAAAAAACATTCTGGAAAGTTCTGTGCACAACGGCAGAGCCACACTTGGGTTCACCCAGAGCCACTGTCAGCTCTCTCTCGGGCCTGGAACAAAACATTACATACCTTACTTGTGATTGAAATAACTGTTTATAACTGTTCCCTCTGTTTGGACTCCTTGGAACGCAGAGCTGCTGGGAAACCATGTGACTCTGCAGGTTCCCAGAGCTGCAGTGCAACCCTGTTCTGCGCCTCTTCACCGGCACTTATTTGATCAATTATAGGCATTGATTGGCTAAACAGTTGACTTGCCTGCTTTTGCAGGTCAAAATCAATTTCTCATTTGAAAGTGAAAGGACAGAAGGCAGTCAATGCGTTGGTCAGCAAATAGGAACGGACAGTATAAGGCGGCCTGGCAGCCTGCATTTTGGGAGTCCAAACCAAGACGAATGTCACCGCCATCCTTTTTAAGCAAATACAACAAACTTTCCTAAACTGTCTCTCTCATTGCAGGAAATTCAAGATCTCATAAAAAGGCAAGTGTTCCATCAAACTAACTGTTTCCCCCACACCTCATTACTCCTGTGTATATGCACCCTTGGCACTTCTGCACATGAATCCATCTTCATAATCCTCACTGTGGTGTGACACTGCAATTCATCATTTGCTCCTCCCCTCTTCCCATTTTGTCCAAGCAGGTCTCAGGTCAGCTTCGTTCCTCCAGCGGAGGTGGACACTGAGGTGCGCTCCGGTCAGTTTGTGGGGCCCATACAGTACAGGATATGGAAGCACATGAAAAGCTGCCTTTACCCAAGTATGTTCATGTATCTAATTTGACAGAACACATGCAAAACAACAACAAAGCTCACCTTACTTAATCTCTACTTGCCTACAGATATTACATCAGTGACCTTTGACCCCGACACAGCCCACCCTAAGCTGTCCCTGTCCGAGTCTTGCACCTCAGTGTGGTTTGAGGAGGATAAGGACACGACGGATTGCCAGCCCAACCCACGGCGCTTCCATTATTATTACTGCGTGTTTGGCCGTCAGGGCTTCACCACAGGGCGACACTACTGGGAGGTGGAGGTGGGGCATAAGACAGCATGGAGGTTGGGAGTGGCACAAGATGATGTTCCAAGAGGGGAGACGACTGCTACGGGAACCTCCGGTGGCCTCTGGACCCTGGCCCTGAAGGGAGGATCTGTCTTGGCCTGCACCGATCCGAAGCCCACCAAGGTCAACGTATCTGTCCGTCTTGTCCGCATCGGTGTGTTCTTAGACTGTGAAAAGGAGGAGGTGTCTTTCTATAATGCTATTACCATGGCGCCAATCTATACCTTCACAATGGAAACGGTCATGGTTCCTCTGTTCCCCTTCTATAATCCATGTGACACAGATGATGGGAATAACACGGCCGCACTTAAGATCTTTAACCCTTCGCTATGATAAGTAGTACGTACCAGTACGACTCTTATATTTGTGGAATTATTATCACATTTCAAGCTGAAAACATTGGCTAAACAAGCGTGTATTTGTACTTGCTGCATTCAACCACGCATCAAAGTATCCACACACACGCACAACCTCACAAACACTGGACTGTTTCGGTCATAAATCAGTTCAGAAGTTAGACCACTCCCACTGGCATGCCTCCTTTTAGTCTGTTGGCATGAGCACACACACACACACACACACACACACACACCCTTGACCTCCCTGCCAAGTTTCAGCCTCCTATAGGGCAAAAACTGTGGCTGCCAAAGTGTGGACTGACCTTTTGATGATCAATTAAAGGGGTTCTGGTGAACTTCTGTGTTGTGCCATTTCAGGGAAAAATGTCATACATTCACTAGTTCCAGCTTCTCCAATTGAAAGATGAACTGCTTTTCTTTTATCTGTTGTTGAAATAAACAGAATATTTTTGGGTTTGGAACAAAACAAAACATTTGAAGACACTGCCTCCAATTTTAGGGAAGTCATGATGAACATTTTTCATTATTTTCTTTCGTGTTATAGACAAAACAATTGATTAAAATAATAATAATAATAATAATGGTTAGTCGCACCCCTTATTAGTATACAATGTTTTTATAATTTACTGAGGAGGTGTTGTAAATAGAGGAAGTCTACATTAAATACATTTGTTTTAATGTTCTGTTACTGTGATTGCTTGAATGCTTGAATGCTTTAGAGTTTGAGGAAATAAATGTGGTGAAATATGATGCTTCAAATATATCCTGAGCTAATGTATGTATGTATTTATAAGTGTAGAGGAAAACAAAGCACGAGGAAGGTTGTAATTTGCAGCCAGCCTGGAGCTTCAGAGTCTATGACAGGTGCTAACAGCATTATGCTGTTACCTTTGGCCTGTTTATAAATATCTCTGCTGTCCCTGCTCTGCGCTGATGTGTCCTGGCGAGGTTCTGGCCGCTCAAAACAAGTGGGATTAATGGCACGCACGGCCTGAAGGGTGAGAAAGTGGCGCGTGACACTGAGAACAACTGATGGCTGACATTGAGTGAGATGACTCACTGCGAGATGGGATGGACAGCTCTGAGACAGAACTGTCCTTCTGTAAGTGTGTTGCTCTGAGAAAACAAAGACAGCAGGACAGCAAATGTCATAATCGCTTGTTTATTCTTAGTATTCCTTTAGACATGAAATAAAGAAAAAACTAGTCTTCTTTACAAAACATCTGTGTGAAGTGTTGTGCAAAAAGGGAGTACAGAGAGAACATGTGGGATGTCACACCACACCAAGGCCAGAACAGCAGAAGTAAACAGAGAGGATCAGGGCAGAGACAACTCACATAGTGCAGGAAGTGCCAGTGGTATTGAAAGTAGTGGTTCCTGTTAGTGGGTTATCAGAAGTGGGTAAGAAACTAGAATCCCTCTGGCACCAGTTAGATGTAATTACTCCAATCCCACTAGACTGACCCCTCTTTGAGATGCTGGTAACATGTAAACCAAAGGCTTCCCCTGCCCACCACACACTATCTGCCTCTCTCACTCTGAGTGGCTTGGTATTACAATCGCTGACAATATACAGAAGTGGTGGTGCACGAAAATGCTGTTTTAGCAGTCCCTCATCAATTGCTTGCCACAACATAACCCTGAGGGTTAGCCACACAATGCTCCGTCATTCATCTGCTGCTATCATGAATTCACTCACATACTCTGAACCGTGTCTTGATAAATGAAATGGAAAACACCCTCGCTTACAAATAGAGCACGCTCATCATTCCTTATGCTACTCAGAATCCTCTTGGAAACCAGTCTTCATACAATAAGTCACATATCTTCTACACATAAGCATGTCATAGGCCAGTCAGTGGTGTGCAAACGGCTTTCAACACCTGTGAATACCTAGCGAGATAAAGGTGCCATTAGGAGTGTCGGCTAATGCCAGAAAACAGGCCAACTATCCACTACATGTTTTTAGGCACTAAACAAAGACAGGACTCACTCAGACATCTCAAAGTTACAATATCTTTTACAATATTTCGTGGCTTCAAACACATTCACACTCATGACTTGAACACAGCACTTGTTTTCTTCACATTGCGAGACAATTTAAGCAGGCACATGAATACCTTACTCACGACAGATGGAGAAGCACACGTAAAGCACAGTTGTTTCATTCTGTACAAACTGCATATGCATAGACTATATCGGCAAACACAGTCATAAATCATTCACACTCGTACATTATGTGCATAATACAAACACAGAAATCCCAAACACACAGTGAGGGTCACATTAAAACACCACTCCTCTGGTCACACACACAGACACAACTTCAGGACAATAAAATGTCGTGGGCATGCTGCAGTCAATGCTTTAAGTGACACAGGTTAAACAGCTTAATACAACATGTAAATACTGTGAGAGATACTGTATGCTGTGGGTATCATCAGGTTGGAATGGCAATAACAGCAGATAATTGATCTAAAAAGATCTAATATAGTTTTGATAGATTTTTTTTTTACAATATTTGGTTGTTAAATTAGTTCAAGACGTTAGTGATTATTAGTGTTTATAGTACATAGTAATGTATGTGTATATATTTTATATTCTGGATTTAATGTTGGTGAGAAATTTAAATTAGTTTACTTTTTTATTTTTAAGTATAATACAACAACCGTTCTATACACTAAAAACATTCAGCCTTAAGGGGGTTAAACTGGCGTACACATGCAATATTTACAAGGCTGGAATGTGTGTGTCAGGTTTGTGTGTCTGTGTGTGTGCGTATATACTGAATGTATAAAGAAAATTTTTAGTAATGCCAAAATGGGTTTGTGGTTCCTTCAAAGATCCAGGCAAGAAATTAGGCATATTCAGTGTTTTACATTATAATGCATTTGTCCATGTGTAATACAGTTGACTATCTGATACTGTCTATTTAACATCGAGGCCCCTTTAATTTTTTTTGTTTGTTTTAGTTTATATATCATGTTTAATAATCTTTGTATCAAATCTGACATCTAAACCTATGTTGTCTTATGGCTTTTTTAAAACGCTGACATATCGCTTGATATTAATCTGTCTGTAAGAAAAATCGATTAGTTTAGGAAAGCTACCAAGAAAGGGCAGTTGGTTGTAGACGGATGTACTGCTTACAATTTTCCTACATTTCATTTAATTGAATTTTCATGGCTGCCATTTTGTGCTTCTCTAAAAAATCCAAAATGCTTTTTGTTGATTTCAGTGGTCATTGGTTTCCTAGTGGTCGGTTAAAACATGAGGTAGAGACATGCATTTTGTAACACTACAATTTTTCTGCACACCTCCTCTGTACCATACAAGAGCTTCAGCTAAGATGAATTTGTGTTGACTTAACATCCACATATCTCCAAACTCACGTAGAACAGCTCTGGACAGACGATGTTGTGGCATTGATAAAGGCCTCTAAGGAGTATTTTGGAGAGTTAAGCATGCTAGGCATAAATGATCAACCAGATGCCAAACTTCAGACGATCAAAGTTCACAAGTACTTAAAGCAACACCATGTCACTGTTTTACTGGCATCTCTACAATGCCTTCCGAACGCCTCATCTGGTCTGTATGACTTGGATGGGCAGTTATGGTCTCCTCTACTACACACCACCACTATGTTGGTGAAACTGGATATGGAGAAAATGTTTTCTGGTTTTCCTTCTTATGATCTGAGGCAACTCTGCCTCTGTGTGTTGATTTACTGTATTTCCTGATGGATAGATTGCTTTACTTGCTGCTTAAGTCAATCCTAATTGTAGCCACGGTTAGCGAGTTAGCTCAGATAGCCGGACTGAACTGAGTGTTCGTGTTTACACAACTAGCACAGGAGTTTTGGACCACCGGTAGGAGGAGGTCTTCAGGTCCGAAACAGGGAATGTGCACCAAAACCAGAGAGCAGGCAACGGAACTGGACTCAGCAGCCTCAACGGACATCTTGACATAGCTGAAAAGACCGAATAGGATGTTGACAGACAACACTAACATGAGAAAAGGGGATGCCAATTTGCAAAAAAATCCAATGTTGCTTTAAGTAATTAGAAATGCCTAGCAAGGGAAAGGAGAGAAAGAAGGAAGGGAAATAGAAAGGATCAAAGAATGAATGAAAGACAAAAGGAGAGCCTGAAAGTAGTCAAGACGTGGAAAATGAAAAGAAAAAAACAAAGAAACTCACAAACATGTTCTTTTTGAATTTACCAGACACTTTCATTCAGTATTTCACCTTTTGAAAAGCCCAACGTACAGCGGGTATATGGTGGTCCCATTAAGCGTCTGAAGCCTAATAAACTTTCAGATTTTAATAGAGCCGTCCAGATTAAAGACAGTGAAGTAGTCAATCCGAACTTTCACGATCAGGCTGCAAAACAGGTTAATCATCTGAGATATCCACAGAGAATCTCAATCTGAGAAGCTTTAAATAGTGGGGTTAGTAGTATTAGTATGTTTTCATGTGTGGTTAAAGTTGTGCAAAACTTATCTTTGTTTTCTATATGTGATAATGTATTGCACATGTTTCTGAAGCCAGAGGACTGGCACAAGCGTATAACACCCACAATTAAGCTATGTACAAAATGCCAACAACATAAGCGTCATTTATGTGATCGAAAGGGCTTTCATTAAATGTCCAATAAAAAGGCAAGAGGAAGGTTTGGCTGAAAATTTCATGCAGTTTGTCTGTTTTATCCACATGCTGATAGAGGAACGACCATTTAGATGGGAAACGACAGTTAGTTAAAGGTATACTACGCAGGATTTTTCAGTTGCTATTTGTAAACACACCATTCAGAGTTGGTCCCTCCGCCCCGCCACTATGGTCAACACAGGGAGAGAGCAGCGGTGGACTAGCAAGCTAGATAGTGAATGACGAGAGGGAGCAGCGTTAGCAAGAACAAAGCAGCGAAAACGTTCTTTTCTAATATCTCCGCACTATCCTCCAGATTATGTGTGGATGCAACCAAAAGTGCACACTTCACTTCTCTCTGTGCTTGTGTGTGAGTAGCTCAGCCCTGTCCTCGGTAAGACAGAGCAGAGAGCAGAGGAGAGAGACGGAGACAGCAATGTAACCTGGTTGCAATGTTTTTATAGAGTCAACCTGGATGCTGTTATTGGCTGGGAGCTACACACCACTGCCCAAAAGTTGACGCCCAGAAACATCCTCCACAGGGCAAAATACTTACTAAAATAATTACTAAAATGTACCCTGCCCTTTATGGAGCAGGGTGTATGTAGATACAGACACCGCCACACACTTTTAATGGGTTGTGATAATTGAGAGGGATTACTTTTGTATGAGTCTATGCATTGTTTTTTGATAAAATCCTGCATAGCATACCTTTAAGGTCAACAAAGAGCGACTGGTATGTTCTTGTTTCAATGAATTGTAAACCTTTCAGGCTACCTCAATATGTTAGAAAAGACCTTATGTGGAGTTTTATTTGTAAACTCTGCAAGGATTTAATTTGCAGTCGGACCGTTTTACCAAAAAATTAGGCGGCAAGGTGTATACAACTAAAACGTTTAACAATCAACAGGCCACATTTGTTGTGTGGAGTTGTTCAGAATCAGAAAGTCTCAAAAGTTATGTGTTAGTTATTGACAAGTGAGATACCGTTATCAAGATAATACTGTGTTCAGGCATTAGACATGTTAAACCAAAGTCCTCGCCCCAGTTTCAGTGGTTTCTTCATTATTTGGTAGGGGGGTGTTCGATTGTCTACAGTGGTGGTAGATGGAGAAAATCTGTAGGGCTTCCCTTGGATTTTTATGGGGTCAGTTCTCAGGTGGTGGTGGTTGAATCCTCAGCCACAGTGCCGTCTTTGCTGGCCTCCAGTGCGGCACCACTGGATTTCAGCTCCACTTCAGGGGTTTTAGGGGGAGCAGCTTTTGGAGTCGAGCCTCCGATAATATCAGCATGATCTGGGCTTGGTTTGGAATCCGGACCTGGCTCAGGTGTACCGTTGGTAATGGGTTCTGGTGTGGTTGGTTTGGGGGTCTCAGGTGTGGGGGTCAGGGCACTCTTACTTTCAGGTGTTGGAGTGGTGGCTTTAGGAACAGCTGGTTTAGGCTCCGGGCTTGGGATAGGTGAAGGTTTAGGATCAGCAGGCTTTGGATCAGCTGGACTTAGTGAAGCCTTAGGTTCAGGGCTGGGGGCTGGGCTGAGCTTAACATCGGCTGGTTGGGATATTTCCAACTTTGCTTCTACTGGCTGATCAGGGGTTTTCTTGGTCTCAAGCGCTGGGGATGTTTTAGTCTCAGCTACTGGACTTGGCTTTATTTCTATAGCTGGTGGAGCGCTTGGCATGGCCTCAGCAGCAGATGGTGGACTTGGTTTAGTTTCAGGGACAACAGGGAGGGTTACAGCCACAGACTCGGAGGTTGCATCAGGGGCATCGGTGTCAGTGTCCAGTGGGAGGGCGGTGTTGAAGCCAACGCCAGAATCACTGGTCTCTAGGTTACCTATCCCAACCTCCTTAGAGGAAACCTCCAGACCCTGAGTTCAAACAGACAGCAAGGTAAGTTGTTTCAACAACACGACAATTCAAAATGCTTTTCAAAATAAAGAAAAAGACAGGATAAAACAGACATACAAGGCAATAGAACGGGCATACAAATAGGATTTAAGAAGAGTAAAACAAAATAGAAGACAATAATAAGCTAAAACAGGAGGATAAAAGTCAGAGTGCAGTTATAGTGCAGTGCAAGAGAGGAGTAAACTCTCCCAGTAATTATAACTAATTCAATAAAAGGCAGTGGCAAACAGAAAAGCTTTAAGGTTTGATTTAAAAGAACTGAGGGTTGGAGCAGACCTCAGGTGTTCTGGGAGTTTGTTCCAGTAACAGTATGTGGTGCAGAAAACTGAATGCTGCTTCTCCGTATTTAGTTTTGACTCCGGGGACATTAAGCAGACCTGTCCCAGAAGACCTGAGAGGTCTGTACGGTTCATAACATAGCAGCAGGTCAGAGATGTATTTTGGACCTTTAAACCATTCAGGGCTTTATCAACCAATAACAACAATTCTCTGTCACACAGGAAGCCACTGCAAAGATCTGAGACCTGGACTGATGTGATCCACTTTGTTGATCTTAGTGAGGACTCTAGCAGCAGCGTTCTGAATATGCTGCAGCTGTCTGAACGCAGAAAACAGCATAAACATGGAGACATTATTAAAACCTCTCAAAGACTCAGTTTGAAGAACAGAAATAAGACATGATCTCACTTTAATATCCACCTCAGTGCTCTGAGACTTCTCGGTAGTGTCTGCCTGGGAATGCTTGGATTCCTCACTGAGTTTGGTGATGTTCTTGACCACCTGTGAAGATGCACAGGAAATAATATTCACTTATTATAGTAGGACAACAATATCATCATCATCATCACCACATTGTCAGTTTTCCCTCCAACCTGTCTGAAGGCCTCTCCCTCATCCTCTTTGCCAGCGTTCTGGGCAAGCTTCTCCAAGGCAGCGGCCCTCTTGGCCCTCTTCTTCACTTTGATCAAGCAGGACAGCAGACAAACCAGCAGAAGGAAAACCAGCAGGCCCAACAGGGCAATGATGGCCACATATAGCGACTCCAGCTTGTAGGCTGCATGTAGGCATGGTGGGAAAGGGGAGAGAGGGACAGGAGTGGGAGAGTAAATAATTCAACTGACCTTTTATTGGCGTGTTGAAATTCCAGTGCATTACTACAGTAGACAAAACACAGGGATTATGCTTTCTCTCTCAGCTATCAAACAACTATTTTGGCACTAGACTTTCCTGTACCATCAGCAGCTATCACAACATAATATACTGTATATATCGTTGAGCCAAAAATCTAAAATGTCAAAAAAAAATGCAACAGTTAACTTTGTATTAAAATGAGATCTATTATTTAAGCATATTTCACACAAAAAATTTAAGCATTTGAGTAACTAAACATTAATATTCAGATACTTTCTGTAAATTATTCATCCAAATATTTGAGAATAGAGTGATCATACCGATCATTTTCAACAACTACAATTATTAACATTATACTTCTTCATCATCAACAACAACTTAAGAAACTGAGTAAGTTTTTGTGGTACCTAAGTTATTATAAAATTCATTTAAAAACTACTACTTCACTTCACTACTAACACTGAGTACATGTTAGTTTTTTGAGTGCATTTGCCCGATCCCCATCCTTACGTAGGACTTCCAGGTGGACGCTGGACACAGTGAATCCCAGTATGTCAGTAATTTTGAACAGGCCATCATCTGAACCCCTGACCTGATCCAGAAAAACCAATGAACCCTCCATAGAGAGACGTTCCTCGAGACCCAGTTCAGCTCGAGCCTGGAATGAAAAGACGATAACACATTGATACCCCTAACTTAAAAAAACTGAACAGGAAGATACATATAACTTTAATGAACAATGCAATAAAGGAATTAACACAAAAATCAACGTTAACTGTTAAAAGACTGAAGTTAATCAACAGCACGAAATGCAACAATTGTAGCTGAATATGAAATCTATCATTACCTGGCCATATCATTTGTTTAATTTAAATGCATTTTCGTGCATTTCATAATGTAAATACGGTACATAATTTATTTAATCACAAGCTGTAAATAACCAACAATAGAAAAGAGAGGCTGTTCAAAGAGGACTTATATGCAACCTATAGTAATATCAGCCGCCCTTGTTTAGTGATTTAAAAGTTAAAGCCCTTTTCTCTGCCGGAGAAAATAAATAATCACAACAGTGATGACACTACACAAGAAATAAGAGGCTCCAGTTACATCTGTAAATTTTCCTTTTTCCAGCAGCAGACGGGTTATTTTATCAGAGTCTGGGGTGTAGTAGAGGTCCACCAAGGAGCTGTTGAGTATCAGGTTGATCTTCAGTTTTTTGGCGTACGGCACTTTCAGAAAGTTTTGGTGCTCTGAGACACAGACAGACAGAGAAGAAGGAAGGACGTACATTAAATACATGGCTGCTCTCTTTACAGGCCAATGGATCATCTAAAATGCATTAGCCTGCTGGAGCCCATTAACGTTGGGTCTTTAAAAAGCCATTATGATAGACAAGAGGAGCGTTATAACTAGGAAGGAAACAACAACAACAACATCCTGATGGAAAGGCTGGTCAGTTAAAACAGGTCAAGCATCGAAGAGGAAAAAATATTGTCTGACATCTTCATTTTGTGCTCACACCTTTGACGTTGAGACACACTTTCTTTTGGATGTGACCGTCGAGATCTCTGACAGTGTAGCTTCCTTCATCTGCACCTGTGACGGCACTGAGGGTGACCTGGCGCTCGCTGACGCTGATTCGACCCTGGTAGCCATCCCTGGACATCCCAGTGCTGGTCAGCAGCACCAAAGCAGGTCTGCGAGAGGAAAAGTCAAAGAGGATGAACTTTCCTCAACATTTTCCGAGCCATGTGTCAGAGTGGATATACATCATGCTAGGAAAATGTCATTACAGATTCACTTGGGTTAAAATATCAGTGTAATTGTGCTGACGCTACCTTGACGTCTGGTTGGCCTCCACAGCAATGGGCCTATACTCCAGGGTGATGGGAGGAGTCACCCCTAACAGCAGAATATCGAAGTCGCCGCCATATTTAATGCTCTGCTCGATGGAGCAATCTAAACGGTCAAAGCAAGGGGGTAAAAAGAACAAGGTTAATTACAGTGGGCAGGAAACTGGTATTTAAGCAGAAAGAAGTGAAGGAAATGAGAGAGTGAGGGAGAGAGAGAGAGAAAAATGAGGACTTAAAATGAGAGAAAGGACAGATAGGGGTGAGGAGGAGAGAGGAAGAGGCCTGACAGATGTGGCAAAAAGGGGGACAGATTGCAGAGAAAAGAGTAGTGATCCAAAAATATCAGGGGAGCTCAAATGAAAGGGTAGGGAAACAAACCGAAAGGACAGTAAAGACAAGATAAAGACAAGAAAACAGCAGGGAGGAAAGGAGAAAGGAGTGGGTTGGTGGTTAAAGAGCTGCATAATTACTGCCTGGCAGCTCCGGCGTGCTCTCACACAAACACACACACAAGCACACACACACACACACATCTCTGAATCACCTCACAGCACATTTCTGCCTCCATATGGCACATCTTCCAAATATTGCTACGCTACAGTCGCCTTTATCCATGCTGGGTTTGAGCCCACTCCTCCCTTTGCATGTTTGAATCACTCCATCCTTCTCTCACGTCTGTTTGTGTTTGTGTGTCTAATCTCATCAGAATTACTAGTCAGAGTCCAAAGTCAACATTGCTGCAACTCGTAACACTCCGAGGACAAACAGGATGTGTAACTGAGAGGTTTACCGGCTGCTGACTGCGTGATTAGAGCGGGAGAAATGTCAGCTCCTACGCTACCCTGACTCTGACTCCAGATCAGATATAAGAGGCTTATTCTTCATCCTGTGGTTGTCGCTCTGATGTCATCCAGAGGTGGAGGAATGTGAAAAGGCTCCAAGTAAAAGTCAAAATACATTGAAAGTATTATTTTGTCCTAACCCTAACCCTAACCCAGTAATAAAATGTACTCTGAGTATCTAAAGTAGTCTTCAAGTATTCAATGCAGATAACTGGCCTCCCTGAAGTCAAAGTATTTAATATCACATTATTGGGATATAAAAGCATTTAACTTCTGTAGTTTGTTGAGGTGGGGCTAATTTTAACTATGTTATGTCCTGTTAGGTGGTTTAATCCATAACAACATATCATAGTTTTCAAGATTTTAATGTGAGCTAAGTAAAATTTGAACAATAAGCTGTCAAATGAATATAGTGAAATAAAAATCACATCATTTTCTTCTGATATGTCATGGATTAAAAGTACCTCAGTTCAAAGGTACTTAGTTACATTCCACCACTAATGTAACCCATTAGACATTTGAAATTAGAGCTGAAATGATAATAGATTAAACCATTAGTCCATCTTCATAAATATATTGGTGTCAAATATATATATATTATATATATATATATTTGTAATTTGAATTATCTTTAAAGTCATTTTCAAAGCAAAAATGCCCCAAATTCACAGGTTCCAGCTTCTTAAAGGTACATTTAATTTAAATACCTTTTGGTTTTGGACCAATATCCCCCAAAGATGTCTGTTGTGCTGGACATTTTCCACTATTTTTCTATTTCATAGATATAAATGCTATTAAATGTAAAGTTTATTATGTGGACTTGTAACTTGATCATTTAGTATCAATCGAATCCATGAATCCAAAAGGAACTTGTGCTAATATGAATGTAAAGGTGCTCAAAGCAAGTAAGGAGCAGCAAATCACCAGAGTAACCACTAACTGCTTCTAACTGTAGCCGCTGCTAGCTCAGTTAGCTGTGCAGCTAGTCGTCGGGACTGGTTGCTCGGGGACCAGATGTGTGTTGGTGTTTACACCACTAATACAGGAGCTTTTGAATGGGATGGGCTGGGGCTAGCTGGTTAGCATGCTAACTTCTCTGCAAAACAATAAATGTCATAACATTAAAAATATTACTTCTTCTATTTTAGTAAAATGTTAAATGTTTTTATCTAAGTTCTTACATATTGCCCCTTTAAGTTTGAAGAATTTAAGTCTTCCAGCTGATTTTAAATTGGAGTTTTGATTTGAAATTCCCATAAGTTAATTTAGTCTAGTATATTTTATTTTGTATTATTTTAGTGTATTTTGGTTTATTTTATTTTATTTTAGTTTAGTTTCTTTCACCAAGGAGATTGTGTTTGCATGTGTGTCCAATGGTTGGTTGGTTTGTCAGCAGGATTACACAAAAACTACTGAACGGATTTCCACTAAACTTGGATGGAGGATGGGTCTCAGTCCAAAATAGACCTCCTTAAACTTTGGTGCAGATCTGGAAAAAGGGACGGATTCAGGATATTTTTCGCACTTTCTTTAAAATTGCGAGATAGGGCGAGATTTTAGTCAATTTTTCAGGGAATACAGGATCTTGAAGAAAAAAATCAGGTGTATTTAAGTATCTATGAGTAAGCACAATTTGATGCTGATCTAAATAAAAATCCAGATTCAGATATTTGATATTGGATTAGGATTGATTGAATTAAAGTGGACTGTTGGGCCATAGTGGAGGTATGCGCTCTACTGAGTGTCAATCTAGTTTAGTTATTTATTTGACATGGACAAAACAAAACCATTAGTGCTCTAAATTAAAACCACGCCAAAGCACCAGATGCACTGTACTTAGTGTTCATAGCGAAACACAACTTTCTGCCTGTGATGTCATCCAGTACCTCGGACTATGAGCGTGATGCGTTTGATGTCCTCTGGGTCGTCTGGATTCTTCACAGTGTACACTCCCTCGTCCCCCTCACCAACAGCATCTACGACGAGGTGGCTGAGGTGGCGGTTGAGTTTGGCCCGAGTGTTGTGCGGGGCGCCTTCCCGCATCAGGACCACATCGGGCGACCGCGGAGCAGACCTGTTGCGAAACGTGACCTCCAAGTTGAGTGAGGGCAGCATGATGTGGAAATCCTCCCCGTGGAACAAGGTCCTGGACTCCTCATTGACTGGATTATATGGTGGCAGAAGATGGGGGAAGCATTGTAAAACACATAAGAGGTCAAGAAAGGTTCATATTTTATAATTGATGAGATAACTTAGAATTATGTATGATGCACTGGTGCACCAAGTCTTACCTTTCACAGGGGCAGAAAGAGCTGTAAACAATAACGAAGAAAATATCAATTAAAAGTGAAAACTATAATGCAAAATTGCAATACAGTGTCTGAGTCCTTTTCTTCTCTACTCAAACAGAAATGTTATTGTTTTTCTACCTGTAGGGCTTTTTTCTTACATATTCCTCTGGATGACTGAGCAGATTGTCTATTAGGCAAATTGAGCACCATCAAACTTAACTACTAAATAAAACATTGCTTCCTGAGAAAGTAAAAATGCCAAGAAAGACAGTTTCCATATAAGCAGATCACTGTTAGCGGGAACAGCATCACTCATTTTTCTTAACATACCTGAGGCGAGCAGAAAGCCGAAGACGATCACACTGACTGTCGCCATCTTGGCTGATTCTTTTGTCTCTAGAAATAAAACAGGATGATGTATGTTGTCAAAGAAAGTCAACATTATAAACATTATTGTATTGCCTTTTTATTTTTTTACATACAGTATATCACTCTTTTTTTTACTTCAACCTGTTTGGTTCCCTTCAGGATGTATGCAGGTGACAGATCATGCTTGACCTTGTTGCTTATTTACAGTGGAGCTGCTGCATGACATCATCCCTGGATGATGTCACCCTGTGATGACTGAAGCATCCGCTGAGGCACAAAACTGACACTGAAAGTGTGCTTTAGTCTTTCTTTGTTTGATTTTGTTGTTTTGCTTTCTTCCAAAGCAGGCAGTCACTTTTAATTTGAAAGGAACACTAAAGGTTTGTCTTCTGTGACTGCGCTGTGACTGCTGCTGTTGTTCAATATTGGCTGAGAAATACAATTAAAACCTTCCTTGCTCAAATCCTCAGATCACCACCGAAATGTAATCAGTTGTTCGTTAAATCAAGGTCGATATAAGCACCAAATAGAAATATGAAGATTTCCTGCTGATATATGTGCCAAGACACTCAAACTCAAATTTAAAGTTCAAAATATTCCTCATAGTTTAGACATTTTCTCATAAAGATTCAAGAAGGACATAAGTCTCTTCCACAGCAGGAGAGCACACTTTTACTTTAAAAAGTCTTTGCTTAGGTGAGCTTCAAACAAACGTCCAAAACAAGAAAGAGAACAGGGCAAAAATATGATTTTCCACAAGACTCTGTGAAGGTTTCTGAGGCGAATCCTGATTAATTGCAGCACTGACGGGATATTGATGATGCGAATGGCTTTTTTTTTCCTGTGCTGAGACATCAGAGGCCACACATCAAGGGGTTGGACCAAAAGAAACTTTCCTGTGGTTTTCATTTTAAAAGCCCAGGAGGGGAGCAGGAGGAAACACCTGCAGTGCTCACAGTCAGACAGCATGCAGTCAAGGTTATCTGTACACCACAAAGGGTCCTTCTTTCTTTCTCTTTTCGTTCTTTTGCTCTTTCTTTCTCTCATCTTGTCCTGTATACGTTCTTTAAGCTGCATTAAGAATTCAATTAGGCTATCTAATCAGCTTAAAAATCTAAAAAAAACCTCCCCTGAAGATCTGCAGAGAATCTTGCAGTCCCCATTAATTCAATTTATCTGCCATTTCCTGGAGATTATTATTGGACATCAGATATAAAAAACAGCCAGTGGTGCAACTTAAGTGGAGAAAGCTCTTTATAATTTATAATACCTGAGCTCAGTTTAAAATCAGGGCCACGCTTAGATTTATGGGTCAAATTTAGTGTTGTTTAAAGGCCGCACCAAGACGGACTGATGTCTTAAATTTGCCTTTCCTTTTAAGTGTATGTGCATGTTTACAGGGCCATCTGGCTTTGGATCAGTGACAGGGATTGTCTATTGATTATGTGCCTGAATTTAAACAAAGGAATAATTCATGAATCTTAAAGATTGTAGTGACGACTCGCTCTGTTTCCAACAGGAAATGTCCAGAATGAGAAGCGCTGCAGGCTGAATCTGTTTTCCCACAAGACACTTTCTGAGAAGAATCGTGATGAATCTGTACACAGAGGGGATTACGCTGATATGAACTGAAGCAGCACATCGAGAGAGTTTGCGATAAAAAGACGTTTTGCTGCTGTTTTTCATTTACAAAGCCCAGGAGGGGCCCGGGAGGGAACACCTGCAGTGCTCGCAGTCACACTTTGCAGCAGCTAATAAACATGCAGTAAAGATTAAAGTGTCTCAAAATAAGACGTCTTACTCCGGCTGGAGATGATGAGGCACTAAGCCGTCCTCACACGTCTTTCCTGCGTGCCTGCCACCTGTCTGTCTTTGTGTAATGAACATACTTTAGAAAGAGCAACAGCAGAGAGGCCCTTTTCTCTGTTTCTTTGATGAAAATAATTAACATTTCACAGTGTCATAATCTGACAACCACATTTGCTGTTTCGCAGACGGCTTCGTACAACCCTCTGCATTGTATCTTCCTCATCCGCGTGCCACAATCCGGGCAGAGAGCCTAAAAGCCCACTGATTTTATTGTATCTGAAACAAAATATGGAACAAAGCTGCGTCACGCAGAACAGTGTCTCTTGGCAAACACACCAGTAGCGTCCTTTGCTACAGTCATCTCTATAACTCAAATTACACTGTAATTGTATTACTGCAGTGCCCATCCTTGTTTCGGGAATGTTTTGCCTTCATATAATGCTTTGAACTCTCATCTGAGGCCACTGCATCGTAAACTGATCATACCTTCCAACTAAAACACAACAAGACTGTTGACCCCTGTAGCTGTCAGCGTCTAATTAATAGGCTACAGCCATGTGAGATGCAGGATTGGCTGGCTCTGAAGAAAAAGACAAAAGTGAACCGTATCCATCTGTCACAGCAGTAGGCCCTGTGGAGTCACCACAATCTGCTGTTTCCATGCGAGATCTGTGAAGCAAGAAATCTAAAATCTCCTTCATTTGGAGCATTTGAGGCCAAATCAGGGGCCGCCTCGCTGAGCACAAACATGCAAACACATGAAAACACATGCAATAAGATATCTTTATATTCACACACTGTCCTTTGGGCTGTAACCCATGAGCACACATGCCATCTGGTATTCTCCCCTCACTCGCTCTCCCTTCACTTAGCTTCACTCAAGTCTTTATTTTCTTCTCCATTCTTTCATCCCTGATTTCTCCCCTTTTCTCACTTCTGTCACCATTCTCTCACCATCATCACGACCCGGATCAAGCCTGCCTGTCCTCCTCTGCTGCCTTCCTTAACTTTCTATGCCGCTGTGTGACAGCTCTGTATCATCTCTCGCCTTCTCTCCACCACATCTTGTCTTCTCAGTTTGACTCGGCTCCCTATCTCACTGCATCGCCGTCATTTACCCTTTTTCGTCCTGTGTTTCTCGCAGGATCTCTTTCTCTTTTTATTATGTCTCTTTCATCCTTCTCCTCCTCCTTATCTTATATAATCCAAGCCAGTGCATCCCACTCTGAAATCAAAGCCCGTGCCTGTGTTCCTTCTAAACTCCAAACTCGCTACTTACTGGAAGGACAGACAGGTCTTTGTCCACGGGGCTTTAAAGAGGCGGATATGCATTCAATGACTGCAGATGTGGGGACCCTACAAAGCAACCTCTGTGCCTTCACCCTTCATCATTTCTCTTTCATTTTCACTTTACTCCATTTCTTTGCGCAAGTGATGATGAGGAGAGATCACACTGCGTGGGGTGAGGTCTGGCATGTTAGAAGAGAGCACAAACATTAACAGATGCACAAGTCGAACCCTCTTCTCAGAGCACTGGACATTTATAAATCATGAGGCATCAGAAAGAAAACAAATGATTGCTGCATCAACAGACACATGTGAAAATGGCTGAATGTTTACTTTGCTGTAGCTGCAGCACTTGCAAACAAATATGCATTGCTGCTAAACTTCAGATTTTCAAATATAGGGATCCAAAATGTCTCCCAACGTCTAGACAGAATCCAAATCATTTCTAAAATGCATCTTCGATAAGAAGCCTGCAGCAGCTGACAACCTATTTTCCCTCCAAAGCTGGCTGCAGTGAACTAAAGGATAAGACAGGTTTCCACCATATTGCTTGCACCTGTCAGATTCATTAAAATCACTGGACATGAGGGAGGAGGAGCAGGGGAGTGGAGGGGCCTCGGAGCAGTGTGCAGTATTGACAAACACACTGTGATGACAGCACGGACGATGTGGGATTCATTCTCGGTACGGATGAGATTATAATGCGGCCGTTGCTCTCGTGTGGCTGGGCCTTCATGCAGCTCTGGCCACAGTCACTGAGCAGCACACTGCAGGCGGAGGCAACATACAGCCCGAGAGCCTTCAGGCCGGAGCCTCCTGTCAGATAATGGATGCTCTTAAGTGTTAACAGTACAGAACATTTAGCCTTTTGGACCAGATAACCTCCTTATAAAAAGAGATACTAGCTTTAGAAGGATACAATAAGAGGACTATTAAATAAAACATATCATTTTCTTATAATATTCATTACAATACAAATTGCAAGAGTGATAACAGTTTATTTTCTCATGTTTTCAATCCAGATGGACTATAGGCTGAACACACCTGCTTAAATTCAAGCCTCTGTAAGGCAGTGAGACACACCTGACATCATCTCGCATCCTACAAAATAAAACTGCATTATATTCTTAAGCACCTGGGTCCAACCAGGAGGCTGGGATTAACATGAGTCTAATGAAGGCGAGGCTCCATCACCCATCAGCGTTCAGTCATTAAACATATCTTCACACCTCAATCCCACACTGACAGCATTATGTGTTAGGTGATAAAACCTCACGGCTCAAAGTCTGATCAGCTCACCTCCGGGCTGGGACAGCCGACAAGCGCATCAACCGAAAAACTGCAGAATTTAACCCGTCACGCACCAGTCAGATGTAGGACAAACACACGCATGTTAGGTAAAGAAAGATTCCGCGCGCCGCACGCTCACCCACCTTTAATTGGCCGTGTCGGAGCTCGCGGTGCAGTCAGCGAGGATGTCGGGATGCTGTTCAGAGGTGAAAATGTGCGCGGTTGCTGCCTGTTTGCTCCCTCGTCGTCTCCCTCCCTCTCAACCTCGCCCCCCTCAAGAGCAGCACTTCACGACTCGGGCTCAACATTTGGAAGATGTTCAGAATATGTCGGGCTCTGCTCGCACTCGGAACCACTCGACTCGAGTCGGGAAACACCGGACACCCTCCTGCGCCCCCCCCATAAAAAAAAAAAAAAAAAGGACACCTACAGTCATCTGACAGTGAGGAGGGGAGTTTGTGTGTTTAATGAGGTATTAGAGAGGCAAGCCACAGGAGGATGCTGATTCAGCACAAAGGTATGCATCGGTAAACAAATTAAGCCCCAGACATTATGAGCAAAGTGGATGATGGTGTGTTCAGGATAGGTGTGTTGTCACTACATGGATGCCTTAATGGACTGCTTCCCATCACGTCATTTTTATAAAAAATAAATAAATAAATAAAAGCATTTTATTGGCCAATTGGCTTGAAAAAAAGAAGTTTGAATTCCATGTGGACAATAAGATGTCAGAAATAAAAAAAATAATAAAATCTGCATATTTAAATTTCTGTAGACCATCATTGAAGAAACAAACCAAAAATCAAACTTTTTTTCACCGTTCAGCTTAAAAGTAATCTTACAAACCCAAACATTCACTAAAACCTGAAAAACAAACAAAAAAAAGTTTTCAAAAACAAACCTGAATCCAGTGATGAATGTAATGAAGTAGTCTACATTTAGTCAAGTACTGTCGGCTACTTAAAGGTGCAATATCTCAGAATTTCAGCTGACAACATTCAAAAATTACAATTATCACCAGAATGTGAATAAATAGGCTCTGATGTTATGTGTTGCATTGTAAATATATCTAGTGAAGTTAGCATGCTAATCAGTTAGCCCCGAGCTGTCCTGAGCTGCTGTGCTAGCGGTGCAACACCCAGTTTACTAAACTTACACTGTGGACTGCTAGCTGCATGGCTAACTGAGCTAACTAGCTAATGACTAATTCTAATTAAAGCTAAACTAAAGCTAATTCAGATAAATGACTTTAACCTCTAACAAAGCATTATTTTAAATTAAAGAGATTAAAAAAGTGAGAGATTACGGAAGCCCTAAAGGGCCATGCATTAATTTATCTCGGGAAAACGGCAGTTGTTATTTCGAGATAATAACTCGAGATCTCGAGAAAACGAATGAAATTAACTTGTTATCACGGGAAAAAAATGTATGAATGCATGGCCCTTTAGGGCTTCCATAAGAGAGCCTTCTCAGTTAAGTCATTAATGAGTCCCAGGTCTCAAGCAAGGCCTGAAGGCAGTAAACACCTTTTTTCTGTTTTGATCTTGCAGGCTAATTCTTGACATTGAAAATGACAGTTTGAGAAAAAAAAGAGAAAGAAAACAAGTCAGTACATGGTCCTCTTACTTAATGTTTGTGGCTTTCCCAACTGAGCAACTAAATAAAAGCCTAAGCAATGCAGCATGCTGTTGCAAAATTAAATACACATTTGCTTAAAGATAATAGAAAATATTTAATGTTTTCATTGGCAATACAAACAGTTTTCATGATTTCATACAAATATGTTGAGCTATTTAATAGTTCTCCAATCAAATGAAGTTACAAGCTAACGAGTCCGTCTTAAAACACCAATGACACAGCAAGTTTAGATCTACAGTAGGAAACCAAATGTGAGTTCTGTATACTTGCTGGTCTTTGAGCATGACAACTTACATAAGATGAACACACAGTCAGTAAATGTATGGCAAGAACAAACACTATAAGATATTGATGTGGAGGCAGCATCAGCGTTCACATGCCTGTATCTCATGTCTCATCTCTGGAGGTACTATGTTTGGATGAAGCCTTAATGGAGCAGACGGTGATGGTTAATGGAGACCGAGGAGCAACGGACTCATTGTTAGGTTCATGATTACCTCGGTATAAAAGACACTAAGGCAATTCTTATCAGGACACGAAAGAAGCTTGTTTCTCTCCACTGATGGACTTCAAATCAGACCCCATCGGTTCCACCATCCAAACATGATTATACAACTCCCTCTTCACGGTTGGTTACCTGCCAAACTGTCTGATTTACTTGAAGCACTTAGCATACAGAGAGAGTAGCAGCAATTTCGCAGCATTAATTCCCGCTCTGCTTGTTATGGTTGTACAAAGAGAGGGGTGGAGCACAGGGGCGGATAAGAGGGGGAAAGTGACAAGGACGGTTAAAGGGTAATTATGTCCCAACCTGCATAGCAGCAACATCACTTTTAGCTTTTGCGACTTTAAAAACTTATTTTTTCACATGTACAGTAGAAAGCGAAAGATTGCAAGAAAAGACTGCTTTCTCTTACAAAACAGAACAATGTAAAATTATTTTTTAACACAGTCAAATAACAGCACATCCACAGTGTGTTTACCACAATGCAAGTAAACACACAACTTCTGCTGCATACAGCAAAAACATCCTTTAAGTCTTTCATACAGACGAAAAGCTGACTCACTAGTGTTTCTACCGGTCTCTGATTTGAAAGGGAATCTACAAGTTTGGGTTTTTCCAGTGAACCCTGGTGTTAAGACTTCTTCCTGCCTCTTCCTCTTCCTCCTGCAGGTTGTAGAGTAGGTGCAGAGAGCGAGTGGGTCTGGAAGTCGACTTTCTGCTGCAGGATCCCTGTGAGAATGAACTCAGCAGTGACGACTGGGAGAGACGCAGAAAGAGCCGGGCCACACAGCGGCCAGTCCTCCTCGCAGGAAATCACTACAGTCTGAGGCTGAGAGGGAGGAAATAAATAAGTAATCACACATATGTTGACTGACAGGATGTGAAGACCATAAAAATAATGTTGATTTATTGTGTGTGAGACAAGAGCTGTAACAATTACTTGATGAGTCAGTTAGTTGTCAATTACTAAATTAATCACTAACTATTTTGGTAATCGATTAATTGCCTTGAGTATTTTTTTAAGAAAAGAAGAAGAAAGTAAAAATGTTCCAGCATGACAGTAGACTGAATATTTTTTCACGTCATCTTGGGCTTTGGAAAACACTGATCGACATTTTAAAGACAAAACAACTAGAGATGTTCATCTCGATTGCAATTGTCTTGGCCGATTCCAATTTCTGATTTTTTAAAAGTCTGACCTGCCGATTGTGTTTTTCTTTCTTTCCAAGAACTATAATTAACAGCATGTGAAAATGTATTTGTAACCTTTTTTAGTTGAAAAGTTAATTGTATGTTTGTAATAAAACACTAATTATTAAATAACTAATAAAACATTGTGGGCTATTTTAATGACCTGTTACTGAAATGTTGAAGTGAATTTTTGACATGTGTGCAGAATAAAAAGTTTGTAGCTCTGGTTAAGACATCCATCCTTATCCTCAAAGTAAATGGGCAATTTATAGCCCTCAGCTCGAACGTTTTACTTTCCCAAAAGAAAACAAGTGCATTAGATCACAACGCATCCCGTCTTTAGTTGATCGATGCATCTTTACAAACAACCTAACAGATTAATTGAGAATGAAAATAATCATTAGGTAAAGCTCTGTGTACAACCTGACTGAGAAAAAGTTCTATTAAGTTTGACTGGTACCTTGTGAGAAGAGGGCATCTTGGGAAGAAAAGTAGCTCCACTGCAGGAGATTATGTCCTTCATTTGAACTGGCTCTGGCTTCACTGACTTTGTAACATGGATCTCGTATCCCTAAGAGAGAGAAGACAAGAGATGCAGAGCACAACATGTAAACAAATATTATTTCTCCCTATTTTTATTTAATCTCTGCAAGAACACCTCAGGAAATCAATACAAGTCTCTTGAGAATGAAATTCGGTAAACACGTGTATACAATTCCTCAGTATAAGCCAGTATCAGCATAATAAGTGGTATTAAATTATCCCTTTGCAGCTTTGATGAAACGGTGCAGGGCTGGGCTGGGGTATGTGATGGAAATGGAAACCTCTTCCCGACGTGAAGTGCCCATAAAACCTTACCAATACATTAAAAATCATTGTCAAATTACTTTCCACAAGTCACGGTGTAATGGCAAACAATCAACACTGTGCTCTTGTAAATACACGAGCTCATTCAACTACAAAGAGGCTGAGCTGAAAGCAACGCTTGTGGGTAAAAGGTCAAGCATTTCACTTGCACTTTTATAGGCTGAGGATGATTATTATCACAACACAAACATCTATTATCCACAACCCCTGTGCCACACTCACCCGCTCAACCTCTCATTCATAGGAAAAATATAAAGGAGACAATGTAAATGGTATGGCTGTGTTATGAGTACCTGTAAGAGAGGCTGACTGCTGGCATTCCTCAGAGAGTCCTGTAAGCAGAAATTAAACTTCTTCTCCTGCTCCGGATCCTTCACAGTGAATGCATTAGGAGACAGGAAGCTCCCAGCCTTACCACTCTGACACACAGAGAAAGACATCAAGAGCAGTGAGTGTCTATTTGACTCCGTCTCTTAGAGAGAGAAAAAAAGCTGGTCTGGGGCCAGTTTTTACTGCTAATATATAGCTACTAACCTTTTCCAGCCAGTGTGTGGTAACAATGGGGACTCCTTTAGCCACCGCACACAGAAACTTGACAGTCCTGCGCACCTTATCAGTCACCAGAACGTTCATGTCTGCCACACCGTTTGCCATGCTGCCTCCTAAACGAGCCAACACTCTCTCCCCTGCTTCATCCACCACGCCTGTGAACAGCACCTGAAAGAACGTTTTTTCTTTCTTATTAGTCAAATTTCTCCCTCTTGAGCATAATTCTGCGGACAAATACGGCTACGTGTTTACAAAGACATAAAACCTTGTAGGCTTGGTTAGCTGCTCGTGATCGGCCACTAGCTGCCGGGGATACGCAGGAGGAGCGAGGGGTCTTTGCCACAGGCGAGGAGACCGCAGGAGCTTGTCGCTTCCGGGATACACTGCTGGTTGGAGTCTGGGGCTGTTAAACGGGAGAGAATGCAGGGAGGGGAGGATAGTGTACATATTACGACAGACAAGGACAAAGTATGAAACACATAAGGAGAATGGTGAGGACAGGAGGAGTATCAAATAAGAGTAGGCAGTGACTGAGACCATTAAAGTACTTAATTCATTAGTGTATTAATGATGTCTCAGAGCAGGTCAGACTACTCTTGTTGTTCAGAGAGTGTGGGAGACCTGGACAGTCCCCGGCCTGTTGTTGATTGCAGTACATTATGCTTGTTGGAAAGGCTGACTCATAGACAGAAATGCACCAGGGCCTTCGGCCAAGGTAAAAGCCTTCATCCTCAAGGACAGAGGTTCCTGTACACTAATTACAGACTACTCAGCTTTCTCTCTGGTCTGATTTATGTTTTGGCCCTAATGTTATTTTTCTCAATCAAAAGCAACAACCTCAAAATTTAAAGGTGAACCAAGTAAAAGTCACCTCTGATGCCTCCACATGTGCATCCCGGTCAACAGATGTTCCACTTTCTTCCTGCTCCTCTGTTTTCTTCTTCTGGATCGCTGATGGACGACCTCTGCCTCTCCTCTCAACCATCTCCTCCTTCATTTCCTCTTTCACCTCCAAATCAGTAGGGGGATCTTTTGCATTCTTCTTTGCTTGAGTGCTGGAAGCTCTTCCTCTTTTTTTAGCGTCATCTTTTGTTTTTGCCTCTGCTGCCTCTGTTGTTTGGGCTTTCTCTTTTCCTTTAGGAATTTTGGTGCCACTGTTAGAGTCCTCCTCAGTATTTGGCTCCAACTGTCTTTTTCTTCCTTTTCTTTGCTCTTTAGCCTCAACTCTATCACTGACTACAGGAGCTACTGATGCCTCCACACTCTCACTGTTTACTGCTTTTTGGCCCCTGACATTCTTTTTAGGTGTGAATGATTCTTCATTGACAAGTCCTTCCTCCTGATTTGAAGGGGTTTCCTGATCTGCAGCTGCAGGTTCAGAGCCCTTTGCATTGGCTCGCCGACGCCCCCTTGTGGTACTTGCCTGTTGAGACTCTGCCTTCTCCTCATAATCTTCCTGGGGAACCGCATCAGAGGACTGCTCTACTTTCCTGCTCTTCCTGCCTCTGGGTGTAGATTTGGTAGTTGAATTCTGATCACTCTGACTACTGATAGGAGGGATGAAGTCTGCCTCCGTTTTCCTCCCTCTTCCTCGTTGCCTGCCTCCTCTTGCGTTGCTCTGAGAGCTCAAGCTGCAGCTGGAGATCTCAGAGTTGTTAGAGTTCGACCTCGAAAGGACTCCCTTAGGGGAAGTGTCATTACTGTCCTGCTCTGTTGCCTCTGCAGCCACTGTCCTCCTCCTATTGCTGGCTCTGGCAACGGCCGCTCTTGGTGGCTCACTGGTCCTCTTTGCTCCTCTGCCTCGGCCTCTCCCCCTGCTCCCCTGGGTGTTAACACTTGAAGCAGACCTCTCTGAGCTGACAGAGTTGGAAGAGTGGGAGCGAGATCTGGTTCTCCTTGCTGGGACGTCATCATTAGTTGGTATGTGTGAGTCTTGTTCTGGCTCTGTTGTACTCGGGGCAGCGGTTGTTCTCCTGGGTGCTCTTCGACCTCTTGCAGGCGTTTTGACACTTTCTTGTTGCTTTTTTGTTAATTTTTCTTTGGCCTCTTTTTCTTCTTTTTCTCTCTCCAATGTCTCTCTTTCGTCTCTTTCCTTTGCTTCACTCTCCAGTCTTGCTTGGTGTTCTTGTTTCTTCCTCTCCCTCTCAAGTCTCTCTTCTAGTTCCCTCTTTGCCGTCTCCAATCTTTCTTTTTCTTCTTGTTCCATTCTTTCCTTTTCTATTCTCGCTTTCTCTTCTTCTTCTGCCTGTTCGCGCTCTAATCTCTCCTTTTCTTCCTTCTCCTTTCTTTCCCTCTCCAATTGTTCTTTTTCTTTTTGCATCCTTTCAGCTCTTTCCTTTTCTTCTTGTTCCTTTCTTTCCTTTTCTATTCTCGATTTCACTTCCCTCTCCAATCTCTCCTTCTCTTCTTTTTCACGCTCTAATCTCTCCTTTTCTTCTTTCTCCTTTCTTTCCCTCTTCAATTGTTCTTCTTTTGCTCTTTCCTTTTCTTCTTGTTCCTTTCTTTTCCTCTCTGTTGGCTCTTTTTCTGTTTCCTCTTCATCCTCATCTTGTTGCCTTGTGGATTTTTTCCCTCTAGCTAGCTTAGCCTGCTCTACCTTCTCCCCTTCCTCACTCTCATCTTTATCAGGCATCGGTTTTCCTCTCCTTCCTCTGGGGGTTGGCAAAGCTTTATTCTTCCCTCTCGTCTGTCTCTTGGGAGGTTCAGAACACTCTGCTTGCTCCTCCTCTTCTCTTAATCCTGACCTTGTCCCTCTTCTACCTCTAACTGTGACGCCACTGGCTCCAGCTTCAGATTGTCCCCTCTTTCCCCTCTGAGGCTGCAGGGCAGTTTTTGTTTCTAAGGGCTGAGTTTGAACAGTGGAGGCCTCCGAATTTGTGAGTGGTTGTGTCTCCTCGTCTTGGATTTGCAGCGGCTTTGCTTTTCTTTTTCGCAGGCCTGGAATTGAATCTTCACCATCACTTTCCTTGTCTTCACCGGTGACCATTGGCTGAGTTTCACCAGCGGAAACTTCAGAAAAAGTGAGGGACTGTGTCTGCTCTTCTTCAAGTTTCAGTGCCTTTGCTTTTCTTTTACGAGGCGCTGGAAATGAGTCCTCGTCGTCACTTTCTGTATCTTTTCCTGTATCCATTGGCTGAGTTTCAACAGCCGATAGCTCAGAGTTTGTGAACCTTTGTGTCTCCTCTTCTTCAAGATGCAGTTGCTTTGCTTTTCTTTTTCGCGGACCTGGAATTGAATCCTCTTCATCACTTTCCTCATTGCCACTTGTAGCCATGGGCTGAGTTTCAGCAACACAGATGTGCATTGGCTGGGTTTCAGAACTAGTGAGGGACTGTGTCTGCTCTTCTTCAAGCTGCAGCGGTTTAGCTTTTCTTTTTCGTGGACCTGGAATCGAGTCTTCTTCGTTACTTTCCTCGTCATCACTTGCACACACAGGCTGAGTTGCAGCTTCAGACAGAGCTTCACTGAGGTGCCTCTCCTGAGGTTGAGCTGCCTCCCCATTTCCCTCTCTCTCTTCATTCTGCTTGACTTGTAGTACAGATGAAGCAGGATTTTCTTTCTCTAAACTCTCTGCCTCCTCAAAGGCAGACATAGGTTGGGTTTCAGCCATGGCAAGAGTGGACGAGGTGGGAAAGTCTAAAGGCTGAGTCTCAGCAGTATCAGTATCTTTTGTCTTATCTTCATCTGTTTCATCCTCTGAATCACAGTAGGGCTCTGAAACGTATGCCTGTGTTGCTTCTAGGGCTAAATCTACCTGGCCTTTCTTTTCAGCCACTACTGAACATTTGGCAGCTTCCTCCACCTCTCCATAAGCCTGCGTAGCCTCCAGATTTGAATCACTCTCTGAGGAGGTTCTGTCTGAATTTGAAATAGCTGCATATGCTTGAGTTTCTTCCAGATTCACACCCCCTTCCACAGAGACAAAGGCTTGGGTGCTCTCCATGGCCAGAGCTTGGGCCTGACCCTGCAGGTGGCTGCTGTCAGATAATCCCAGCTGGAAGGACCCTCCTCTGCTCGGCTGTTCGACTTTTTCATCACAAGAAGACTCAAGGCCAAACGCTTGGGTGGGGTCCATCGTGTGGTCCTCTGGAGGGTTGCCCTGGCAGTCTCTGGTCTGGAGAACGAAGGACTGAGTCTCAGCCACCACAAAATCCTCATCCTCCTGGCTGTCTGAGCAGGAAGACAGTGCTTTGGGTATTAGAGCAGCACCTGGAAGGAGAGAAAATAAAGAAGTTTGTGCAAGGTTATTTTCTCTCTGATATTTTCTCACCCTCTTGGTTACAAAACAGACACAGTTATGTGCAATCTGACTGCATTAGAAGTAATTTACTGACGTCTAAATGGAGCTGAAGAGGGACTCAGGAATGCCTGAGTATCCATATCCTCCACTCCTCCTTCTGGACCTGTCCCAAAATGAAAATAATTACATTAAAAGACAATTTAAAGCAGGCTTTTATCTTTTATGTTTAAAAATGTGTTCAAAATGCTAAGCAAGTTATCAATGACAGTGGATCAAAGAGGCCAGGATGTGTTTTCAAATTGAGAGAACTGAGGTCCACTTTAAAAATAAATAAAAATCTGATTTCACTTTATTGATTATTTGGAGAACCTTTCTTTTCCAGCATAAATAGATTGCAGAGGTCATTCATAATCATAATCAGAAATACTTTATATATATATAATAAGCAGATAGTCTGACCAGGAATGCACAATATATATCGCACCAATAAATTATAGGCCCAATAATGGGAAATTCATATTGTTGGCTGTCAGTTTATATGAAGCCAAACTGCTTTCACTGACTTCAGAAATATATCATCTACACACTCCAATACAGTAGAATTTTATGTTTTACAGTCTCAAAGGAAGACAGCACCACTGCAATTTGTAATACATGTTCCACAAGGGTTATCCATCTTTGCTCAATACGTCTTAGCCTTTCTTATCCTCAGGTGTATGTAAACTATGGGTTAGGAACTTCTTTTTACAATACAAAAACATGAAATTATCTGTAATCTGTAGTGGCCACGAGAAGCAGGTAATTATCAAGTGTCAGAATCGGCTGAAAAAAATCCATATCACAACCTAATCCTGACCTGTCTGTATTTTAAGAACTGACAACATACGTACTTTTCTTGTATTATATTGTTGTTAACAATGTATTCTATTTTCATTTTTTTTCTTTTTGGTTGTTGACACGGTTAAATTCATTTTTGTCTTGATCTTTGAATCTCTGCAGTACACTCTCACATCTGATTAGCTGTATAAAGAAATGATCACACATCACATCTGATAATCATGATAATCCATCGTCATTATGACCGACTTGATCTGTCATTAAAATGTAAGAACAGGCTTTATGTACTCACGGGGAGTCTGTGATTGTGTTAATGTAATGTATAATTGTACAATAATACAGTAATTTTGTCTTGCTTTTCTTTGTCACTGTTGTTTGTACTGTTGATCCAGTGTTTTTTAAACAAAATGCTAAACAAATGCTAAAAGTATTGCCTAAATACCTTCACTATAAAAAAGCAAGAACCTGCAACAATCCTACTACTAAATTAATATGAAATTTATTCTAAAGCTGCACTGATTGGCAAATTAATCGGTCAACAGAAAATTCACTGACAACAATTAAGTTATATTGGTCATTTAAGTCATTTCTCAAGTAAAAGTGCCAAATATTCCCTGGTTCAAGCCTTTTCAATGTGAGGATTGGATGCTTTTCTTTGTCATATATGATAATAAACTGAATATATTTTAGGTTTGTACTGAGCCATTAGAGTACATAATTTTTGGGCTGTAGAAATTATAATGCCAATCCTATTTTTAACATATTATCTGATATATGATCAGTAGATTAATCAATGAAAAGACTCATCTTTAATTGCAGTTCACAGTCATTGTATTAAGTTCTTATTTTAAGGTAAATCGGCTGATTACCTGTCAGTTGTACAGGTGTAGAACAGTTCTGCAGAGGGGGAGCCATCAACCCAGGTGTGTTTTCTCTGCGCAGAATAGGAATCTGTCCCTCACCAGCGCCTCCAAAATCCTCCTCCTCAGCTTCCACATCTGTGTCACTGTCCACACGAAGGTCCGCTGGATTGACCCCGTCCCCAGCAGGGGGCACGCTGGAGTCATCCACATCTGTGTCCGCATCAGAATTTGACTGAAGAGCTTCTGATGTGGTACTGGGAGCGAATGACAAGGTTGCGACAGCAAAAGGTATAACCAGAGGAGCCTCATCTTCCACATCTGTGTCACTGTCAGACAGAATATCCAAATCGGCTCCTGCTTCTGCAGTGGTGCGTGATTCGGTGACAGCAGACACCACAGAGGGTTCACTGATGACAGGGGCAGAAGTAGCTTCATCATCTGTGTCACTGTCTAGATGCAGGCCGTGAGGAGCGGCAGGGGCGGTTTCAGGCCAGATTGGCTTGCTATCTAATCCAGTGGGACTTTCATTTATTTTAGAGATTGTATTAATTGTTCCACAATCCTTTTCTTCTTCCTCATCAACATCTGTGTCACTATCTAGGTGGAAGTCTGCTGAAGTGGCAGAGTCAGCTGTGGGTGTGTTCTGTACCGACAGAGGTTTTGCTTTTGAAGCAGCGTCTGACACAGCAGCATCATCATCATCCTCCACATCAGTGTCACTGTCCATAGTGATGGCCTCTGGCTGAATAACTGTAATAACATGAGGAGGTTCGGTGTTATCAGCAGAGGAAGGCACAGATTTGTGAATTTTGTCCATTGCATCATCATCCTCATCGACATCTGTATCACTGTCCATGTGAAACTGGGCTGTGTTTGGTGGCTGATCAGTGTTTTGGTTTGTTGACAGGGTCACCGGACCAGCAGGTGCCACCTCTTCCTCCTCTCCCTCCACATCAGTGTCACTGTCCATGTTAAATGCAGGGATCACGTCTGTGAAGACTGCAGGTGCAGATACAGGCAATTTATCTTCTCCTGTAAGACTGACATTGTTTTCCTGTTTCACTGGCACACACTGTTCACTTCCCTCAGACTTGCTACCTCCCAGTGCTGCTCTTTCTTCCTCCTCTCCCTCCTCCTCTTCACTGTCGTCCACAATTGCAAGTGCCTTTTTTTCCTTCAGCTGCTGTCGCCCCACATCTACTTCTGTCTCCTCTGTGCTGAAGCTGACATGTCTGTGAGGCCTATTTTCAGTGGAGATGGAAGGTGTGATGGGACTTTCATCCTCGCTGTAAAACAGTGGAAAACAAGGTGACAAGCATTAAAATTCCAATGTTTAAGAAGGAATAAACTGTAATAAGGTGTATGTTTACAGGTTTGGTTGTGCCTATATTATAAATATACATAATTTTAAAAAGATCCAAAATATATTGTTGATAATGTACCTTTCAGGGACGATTTTGTTTGTGGGACTCAAGAATGTTGAACATGTGGGACTGGATTTATAGGAGTCAGAATCAGACACTGTAAAAGGTAATAAACATGAACTTGTAAAACATCAGATACAAAAGACAGAGCTTGATTACAATAACTATTTACATAATATACAGACCTTGAGCCTTGCGCCTCCTATCTGCTCCTCCCCCTCTTTCTCCGTCTGAGTCTGAGTCAGATTCTGGGACCAGGGTCCCCTGTGGCTGGGTTGGAGTTTTCTCAAAGGACAGGCAACTGGTTCTGACAGGGGTCTCCCTTGTGTCCTCCAGAACTGGTAAAGACACCCTTGCCTCTTTACCTCCATTGACACATTTCTTGCTGCCAGTGCTTGTGTCAACTTCTTTTCCCCCTGAGGCATCTGACAACCCGGCCTTCACCCCTGTTTTTTTGCTCAGAGGAGTCCTGAAGTCTCCTTGAGAAGAGGCTGTGTCTGCAGCACAGCTGACATACCGACATGGGATGTCTGCCACCACCAAACTGTCACACTCACTGAGGGCATAGCGTACACTTGGAGTGAGCTTTAAGCGGCCCTTGCGAGTCCCGTTCATGCTCCCTAGGTCCCATACTAAAGCCTCTGTTTCTTCTTCACTGTGGCAACCTCTTTTCCCATGGACAGAGATGCAAATGGTAGCGTGCTGTTTGGATACCGAGGGTGCCAGCAAGGGCAGGGTGCAGGTGTTGGGGTCACGGCCCAAAACATTTTCTCCCAAAAAGAGGGCCAACTCTGGGTGACAGATGATAAGATGTACATAAACAATGCATGTCCATACAGGTTAGGCACACTGTGCTTGAATTGGGTGTAATAACAGCAGCAGTAAAACACTCACCTGTCTCAGGGATGTGATCATTTTTTAAGATGCACAGTTTAGCCAACGGTCGCCCCCTCTTGTTTTCATTCTCCTCTTCATTTTCTTCCTCATCTGACTCCAAGAAGGAGTCACTGATCATCTGAGTAGCATCCATTCCTCACACAGGGTCTGACAGGACGACTGCTCTACGTAAACACATATAAATAGATATTTAGGCTGTAATGCTAACGTCCTATTTCACAAACGTCTGACCGGCCTCCAGAACACAGATCGTTAACTAGTTTTATAAAACGGTAGGTATTGCTAGGCAACTCCACGCGGCTAACGTTAGCCTTACTAGCTAACTGATGATCTCTTTAGCTACACCTTCCTGTTGTACTCCTGCTGTGCTCCTGGTTGCAGCAGTTATCTAGACAGCGCTGAACAACGCTGATACAACTTTTATTGAACGTGTACAAACATGTCTCTCAAAAAACAGAGCGATTTCACTTCCGGTCAGCATGACAACAAAACGGAGGAGAACACTAAGCTTGACCCTAGCTTGGATAATTCAAACGTCACAATTTCATATTTTAACAATCCTAACTTCTCATTGTATAATTCCGTCTTGAGAAGACGAAAATAATGCTCTCATTTTAATCGTTACTGGTTACTATTTAGAAGGTAATAACAGTCCCAATTAAGAGATAACTGTCTGGGCAATTATCCTGAAAACTATGAAGAAAGTTTACGCCATAAGTCAAGCAAGTGCCTTGACCGTAGTTCACCCAACTGCATGGAAAAAATCCTCAAATAAGCTCATACTGTCTTCACATATGCTTATACTCCTACGGGGAAATGTTGCACTATACCCACCTTCACCATTCACACGTCTCGCCTTGCCCAGTGAAGATAAACAAAAATGTACATGCATATCCTGGAAAGAATTAACCACGCCCAAAAGAGGCGTTTACGCTGCAAGCGATTGGCCAATATACCTATCAGTCACGTTAAGCTCTGTTGCCATTGGACAGTCGAACCTCAGCCTAACTTTCAAACTAGCTGATTGGACCAGAATTTCTCAAAGCGTCACAGTTCACACATTCATTTTCGCGCCGTACACCCGTGTCTTAAAGGGACTGTACGCCCCAGTCTGACTCACATCAGAGGGCAGGACAATTGACCTGACTCCCCAAATAATGTTTTTTCACCAATTTATATGAATATTTGTATGTTAAAGTGTGTAAAGCACAACATAACGTGACATAAGGGCTTTGAGGTGGGTGCTGCTTTGTTACCTCCTGAACCATGATGATGCCATGAAAGAGGTTCCATGTGTCAAGGTAGGTTGTTTTGTGCTTATTATCTCATGCATGTTTGTTTCTGTCTGCAGCTAATCTCTAATCGGGCTAATATTTTTGTAGGCATTCATGACTGCTCAAGGACATCTGGGGGTTGTGCTGATTCACATTTTCTGTACGTAAAATTGTACCATGTGAGGAAGGCCCACAAAGATGCTAGACTGAATAGCTGTGGATGTGCCTATGTACAGGTTCAAGAATGCTGTGCTCATCTCCTGACTGTGTTATACACCACCATGGACTGCTGACTCCTCAATCTTAACTTGCTGGTAGGGTGCCCAAATGATTAACAACTGCTTCAGTTTGGGATTTTGTTATTATGTTGGCATTTTCACTTTTTTGACATTTTGTTTTGAAACCTGCATATTGTCTCCCCCCTTATTCCAAAACCCTTGTGCATTCAACCTGGACACAGAACCTGCCCTGCGCTCCCTGTTCCACCACACACATTCACCCAGACACACCTGGCAGAAATCTGAACTAATGAGTGCATTCTTTTAGTATTGTGCATTAGTTACCACACACAGCAACCTTGGGGCTTGTGTGGGAGGACCCAGCTGCCAGGGTCCAATGAACATATGTTCTTTGGCTTGACTCATAGATGTGGGAATGTGGCTCTGTCTGACTCTTATCATGTTGCAATTTGGTTGTACACCGTTAACCATCATACTGCTTGTAGAGTAGAAACTCATCTGGATGCACCTCGTTAAATGCTCTATATGATATCTGGCAACCATGTCTGACCGACTGTATGAGAAATCTTGGCGTTTGAGTAACTGTTTCAAAGCTTAATGCTCATGCAACAGAAATTTAAATCTACTTATCCATGCTTTACAAAATGGGATGACACAGCTATTTTTCACAGCTGCAGGAAATAGCACATACATTTATCAGTAGCTTCTGGCACAGAAACTGCTGATCTCAACAGAGTTAACATTAATCCACCTCTGGAAACCCCCCTTCATAGCCAATCCTTCATATTTACACACATATTTTTTTCAAAACAAATAATCATTCATATGCAAGAATTGATAAAAGGCACACAAGTTTTCTTTTGACAACTTTATTCGCAGTGAATCACAAGGGATATCTAATGTATGCTAAAGTTTGATTCTAGCAATGACACTATGTTCCATGGTTACCTTCTGTGGTTGTTCCTATTTGATTATTTTTTGTTTTGGCAATGATGTCTTGACCTTCACATCTTCATCTTCAAGCCTCATCTTCAGCCTCCTCCTCAAATTCACCCTCCTCTTCAGCTGTGGCGTCCTGGTACTGCTGGTACTCAGACACCAGATCATTCATGTTGCTCTCTGCTTCAGTGAACTCCATCTCATCCATACCTTCACCTGTGTACCAATGCAGGAAGGCCTTACGACGGAACATGGCTGTGAACTGCTCAGAGATGCGCTTGAACAGCTCCTGGATGGCTGTGCTGTTGCCGATGAAGGTGACGGCCATCTTGAGGCCACGGGGTGGAATGTCACAGACGGCGGTCTTGACATTGTTGGGGATCCATTCGACGAAGTAGCTGCTGTTTTTGTTCTGGACGTTGAGCATCTGCTCGTCAACCTCCTTCATGGACATGCGGCCACGGAACACAGCGGCGACGGTCAGGTAGCGGCCGTGACGTGGGTCGCACGCGGCCATCATATTCTTGGCATCGAACACTTGCTGGGTGAGTTCGGGGACTGTGAGGGCTCGGTACTGCTGGCTGCCTCTGCTGGTCAGGGGAGCGAAGCCAGGCATGAAGAAGTGCAGACGGGGGAAAGGCACCATGTTGACAGCCAGTTTGCGCAGATCAGCGTTGAGCTGACCGGGGAAGCGCAGGCAGGTGGTGACTCCGCTCATGGTGGCGGACACCAGGTGGTTAAGGTCTCCGTAGGTGGGTGTGGTAAGTTTCAGAGTGCGGAAGCAAATGTCATACAGGGCCTCGTTGTCAATGCAATAGGTTTCATCTGTGTTTTCTACAAGCTGGTGGACTGACAGGGTGGCATTGTATGGCTCAACCACTGTGTCTGAAACCTGAGGACAGAAAACACAGTATCTTTTTCAGTCTCATGATCATAGAGAACAAAACCTAAGGCAAGAGAAACTTTTTTTTTTAATTTCATTAAAAAAAATATCATGCTCTGTCACAAGGGTAAATTACCTTGGGGGAAGGCACCACGCTGAAGGTGTTCATGATACGGTCGGGGTACTCCTCACGGATCTTGCTGATGAGCAGGGTGCCCATACCAGAGCCAGTTCCACCACCAAGTGAGTGGGTGAGCTGGAAGCCCTGCAGGCAGTCGCAGCTCTCTGACTCTTTGCGGACCACATCCAGGACTGAGTCCACCAACTCAGCTCCCTCTGTGTAGTGACCCTTGGCCCAGTTGTTTCCAGCACCGCTCTGACCTGGAGGGGTAGGAATGACATGCAGATGAGCCATTCTTTCTCCTTGTTCATAAAAGGCTTTACTTATACAGTAACAAGAGCTTTATTCCACCCACCAAACACAAAATTGTCGGGTCTGAAGATCTGCCCAAAAGGTCCAGACCTCACGGAGTCCATGGTGCCCGGCTCCAAGTCCACAAGAATGGCGCGAGGTACATATTTACCTCCTCCACAAGAAAAGAAAATGAGAGAATATGTGGAGAAAGGAGGGAGAAGGGGAGAGAAACCAAAACAAATTCAATAATGCAGGAAACCACAGTCTTGGCTGTGACACAACATATACTGTGTAATGTGAGAAAGTCCATGCATGACAGAGGACATGAGAAACACGTCTTAAAGCAGAACACATATCCACATAATGTACAGTTTATTTTTGTACAGATCAGTTGTTTGTAAGGCAGCTGACCTGTGGCCTCATTATAGTAGACACTGATCCTGTCCAGCTGCAGGTCACTGTCTCCGTGGTAAGTCCCTGTGGGATCGATGCCGTGCTCATCGCTGATCACTTCCCAGAACTGCAGACACAAAATGGAAGGTATCACATGACAGTTACTTGCAAGAAACTACGCATCTATCCATTAGCAGTGCGGTTTATGGGACTGGGGACTTTAAACGAGGAAAACAGCCGTGGGTTTGCATTTTTGGGTTCTGATGAAAATGACAGGATTTTTCCCCTTTCACCGAGCCATATCTTAACCCCTTTAATACAATGCAGCTGTTAATATTTCCATAGTCATGAACTGATGACTTAGCAGAATGCAGTTCTTTTAGATGTTAAAATGCAAAGGAGGGAGCACAAAGGGACTACAGATCACTCGGCAAGCTAAACTGAGAGTACACTCCATTTGTGGGCTGCCACACTACACTGAAGACGCTGATTGTCTTCAGATCTGTATTCACGTCTTGTTCTCTCTTTAAAGACCACACTCAGAGTGGGCTTGCATTAAATCCCATAAGCGGGTGTGACTGTTGCATACGCAGGCAGCTATTTGCATGCACATATATTTGAGGTATCTTCCAACTGAGGCTTTTTTTTTTTTTTTTGTCATAGCGCCTGTGATTTCCTGCTAACAGCAGCAATAGGAGGATTTAGAGTAATCTGGATAAGCGGGCTGCATTGCAGCTCAGTACTTAGGAGATTGGGAGTCAGCTGTGGTTTAAGTATCATGACATCTAAATAAGACCATGTAAAACAAAAAATGACCAAGTGACCTCAATATGAGGGATATCCAAACAGGACAAAGAGAAGAACAAAGGGTCGAAAAAGTACTACCAAAAGAATGACAAACTAACCGATATTTGACAGTGACATGATAGATGGCTATCAGTAAAGACTGAAAATATTCAAAGTGAAAGAATGAGGACAATAAGCAGGAAAGCAATGCCACACCCTGACCTAATTCACCACAATGTAGCCCTTCAGCAATTCTGTCAATCATATCCACCGGACATCTGAGTCAATGAGTCCTGGGGGAATGGAAACAATTGGAGATCCTCCCTGCCAGGCCACCAGTGGTTATTTCAGCAACATATTGGGAAAACACAAAGACACTAATGATGAAAAGGAGATGGGTATAAAATTACTTCATTAACTCTGATTGGACGAGCCTATATGTGTATGTTATTGACTAGCTGGAGTTGGAAAAAAATTGAAAAATTAAAAATGTTTTTAAAAAAGTAATATTAAGTGTATATGACTGTTAAATGATTTATTGTAGCTATTATGTCAAGACATTGGCAGCACTTGCATATTAAATCAATTGACAGCCCAGTGACTTCACCCACTGTGCATCAGCTGTTTCCTCCGCTCCCCCCCACCCCCCACCCTACCCCTAATTTGGTTAGGAGAGGACAGACATTGATCACAAAGACAGTCCCTCCTTTACTGGACATTAAAACCTCTGTCAGCAGGGCATCACTATGATAATGATGCATCCTACAATATATGGGCCATTGTTAATCTGGTCTCCAGATTCCTGTGTGTGTCTGAGTGGGGTCCCACTTAAACATATGCTGCCTGTAACAAATGATCAGTTGTTAAACAAAAGGAGGCCGGGATAATGATGGGCCAAGAAGGCCCTGCAATTGTTGCTGTAAGACTGGGTGGGTGATGTATTGTACGTGTGGGGCAGACTGCAGGGCCCTATGAGTAGACTTAAGTTAAGAAAAAAAGCATTAAAATTAAATATAAATTGGCAAAAGTATGTATATGAGTGCACTTTGTTGCTAAAACACTGACGATGTTTGTCATAAAATGCAAATGATCTCTTTTTTTAGAAGAAGTAGCTCTTTCTTCACCAATTATCCATGCCACACCCTTTCCACAGCTCCCCTGCCTTCTCACCAGCTGAAACAGCAGTCTGCATCTACAGCCCGCAGAAATAAAACCTGATCAATATTTGCTATGGATCCATCTGCCATTTGGGGCGAGGAAAAAAAAAAAAAAAACTAGGCCTGCTATCCCAGCTCCCCACTCCTCATTGTCTGAAATACCAGCCATATCTGCCTGTGCAAGACAAAGAAACCAGAGGAGTGCGGAGTAGGCTGACTGAGGGGCTCTGACAAGTGAAGAATAGACTGATTTTTTTTCTTCTTTCTATTCCCCAGACATTGTCTTGAGGTCAGCTGAGTCTTCACTGTTGAGGAGACGCAGACACGCCCGGTGTTGTGTGAACAAAACCCGTCGAGACACAAGAGCCACGTTATACCGTTATATCGATGAGAGCAGAGCACGGTCCGCTGCTCCACACCCACCCACCCACCCACCAGTTACCGCAGTGCACAAGATTCAGACAGAAAAGCACAAAAATACTCATCAACAGTGGGATTTAACTATCTGTGGTGCATTTTCAGATGTATGATGTGTTTAAATGCACAAAAGTGAGATACATACGAAAGGGGTGTGTTTTTTAATGGCTGTATAATGGCACTAAAGCAGTTCTTTGTCTTCACATAATCAATCAGCTTCATCAAGATTTAAGATAATGAGTGATCTGCATAATGAGGCTTGGGCGTTTTCAACAATGAGAGGACTTATTTTCTAAAAAAGGAATTGATAAATGATCAATACTTATATTTTCCTACCTTGGCACCGATCTGGTTACCGCACTGGCCGGCTTGGATGTGCACGATTTCCCTCATTATGGATGCGAAAGTTTTACAACGGCGAGCAGAAACGTTTTCTTCACGGGACCGAGGAGCCGACCGCAGACTGGTTTTAAAGAGCCGGCGGACAATGCATTTATAATGTTGGAGCGTATCCAGAACGAGGCTGGGGCCGGGGTGTGGGGCGTGGCCTAGCCCCAGACCCAGCTGCTGCGCGCGGTGATTGGCTGAGACGACTGACCCAGAGACAAGACGGGGAGGGGCAGCTGCTGCAGATCAGGGAGGAGACATTAGATATAGAGATTGAGCAGCATTTTACAAGCTGGTGTCCAGAAACACCCAGTAATGATGATGTGATGTATTGCTGTTTTTCTTTTTTTTCCCTTTCTTTTTTTGTTTTGTTTCATATATATTACATGTGCATAGTTAATGAGCAGTTGTAGATCACTCCCCTTACTGTAACACTCCCTGCAGAGGAGCCAGATGGCAGGAAATTTAGTTTCCAATCTGAGACAATGGGGTCAGTCAGTTCAAGCCTCCCTCACCGGGGTGCTTTGGCGATATTAGGAAATATCTGGGGTGACATGCTGAAAAGGTCTATATAGTAGCTGTTCTGGAGATTTTCATCGTATTACATGATAAGCTCTAATGCATTGCATCCAGTTGATATGTTATCCTTTCTGCCTGTGTCCAATCGCTGAATGTTCAAGTGTAACTCCACCAATTTTACGCATTAAAGTGTGTTTACAGGTCTTGGGGTGTACTACTGCATGTGTGGAAAAAAGGAGGATAAAGGCTTTTGTGGCTCCAGAGGAAGCTGCATGTAATCTGATTGCTTCCAGTGATGTCACCCCAGTGGCCAAGTAGCATTGTGGGTAATGTAGGCACCAGGTTTTGAAAAGAAAGAAGACAGTATGGTAACTTGTTGAAATGATTTTCATTATTTGTTTTGAAACTATCCATGAGTCCAGCAGGATTATAGGAGTGAACTGCTAGACCAGTGGACTGCTCTTCAAAACCTGGCACCGACATTACCCACAATGCAACTTTGCCACTGAGTGAGATCACTGGAGGCAATTTGGCAGATTACATACCAAGACAAAATGTCAGTTGAAGTTTCTGTACACCACAGATTCAATTCTGTGAACATTCAAATGTGTAAATGTCGTGTCACCATTGACATAAAACATGTCATGTCATGTATTACCTGACTCTTATGTCAGGAGGAGGAGGAGGAGGAGTTAAAGGCAACAAGGCTTGCCAGCGACCGTGACACCGCTAGATATTTGTAAGGAGATCATTTTGGCAGAAAGTTGGGCCATCTGTAGCACGACCAAACCAGGTGTTTTTAAGGAGACCGCAGGACAATTCCAGCTGTGTTTGTGGTGACCAAAACAGGTATTTTAAGCCAAAACTCAATGCTTTCCTAACCCTAACCAAGTGTTTTTTCCCCTGAACCTAACCAGAGCATAAGCAAAGCATTGTGACAAGAGAAAAATGTAAAAAAATTATAAAATGTACCTAAAGAAATGTAAAGTTTCGACATGGTTATTTTTGCATAAACATACAGTGCCAACATTTATTCTGGCAGTTGGGTTGGATACATGCAGCTTCCTCTGGAGCCACAAAAGGCTTTATACTACTTTTTTCACATATGAATTCCTATTCTCCAAGACCTGTAAACAGGGCTCTGTAGCTTTTCATTTTGGGGCTAATGGGACCAATGCCACTTAGCTCCATTTCTCTGATCAGCAATCTTCAGATCATTTTGTCTTGATCGATTTAACAAAAAGGAAAATGTTGAATGTCAAAGTTCAGAATACAACCTGCTCAATCTCCCACAGAGGCCTTGGTAAGTGACTTCATCCATCCTGGACACAAAGGAGGATGCCTGTGGCTAATAAGAGCCTTGGCCTGATGGTTGAGGTCTGGTCAGGATGTGTGAGCCAGACTCCTTTTTCCAGCTCCCATCTGATAGTGAGGACTAACGGGAACAAATCCAAAGCCATCCATGTCTATAAAATAATTAGATTATAGTGTTAACAGTTATTACAGAGTATGAACTAAACTGTGCTGATGGGGGATTTTTATTTATAAAAAATAGTCTAGTAAGGTTTGAACATCCCTTATATTATTTTGTTTCTATTAGTTACTCAACTGAATTATTTTCCTGATAGAGGCAGCCATTGGGAAATAAACATGAAAAGAAAGCATGTGTTGCCTTTTACTACCTTTGCATTTTTCCACAGTGACGTTCTTGGTTGATGTAATGCTCTATCAGTATAGTCGTAGAGTCTGATTGTAATCCAAGACTCCATTGCAACTGTGCATATTATTACTGTTATAACTATGTAACACATAATAGTGTGCACTTTTAGACATTGTTCCTGTACAGTGATCAATCATTGGGAGGATCTAAACTGACAATTAACAGCCCATGTCGCTGTCATGTTTGTGCTTCAGTTAGAGGCTGTGTACAAATTTGCTTTTATTTTTCCAAGGCAAACATTGATGGTCAAGGTCAAATGTATGGGCCAACTGCTTTCAAAGCCAAAACATAAGCCCAGTAATCAGGAATCATGTGTTTCGTGCGATGTGTTCCCTGTCTGCAGCAAACTGTATCCTCATTCAGCAGTAGAAATTATTATGTAAGATTATAGATTCTGGCAGGGCTGCTGACTTTGCTGAGGCAGCTGGCAACTAATGCTGTGGGCAAAGCAAATACACAAGGTCACTGGAAAACAATATTTTCAAACCATCTCAAACGGGTCAGATGAGGAGTTTCAGACCTCGAATGAATGTAATAGTCATGGTAAACACTAAATGGCTACTTTGTTAGGCTCACCTGTACAACTTTATCCCTCTAACATAACGGCACTGCCATCAGTTCTACCTTTATGAAGTTTTTAATTTTCAGTTTTTGTTGACATTGTTGGAAATTTAAAAAAATGAAATATACATAATATACATTTATTATTAAGGCCACAATTAAAGGTGAAATTTTTTTTCTTTCAAAACTGACTAAAAAAGCTGTTCTCAGAGGAAAATAAGGTCCCCAGAACACTGTTTGAAGCTAGAAAGGTGGCAGGGTCCGCCACATATAAGTAAAACGTAAGGTCTTAAGATCTTAATGCTATAATATATAATTGAATTAACACCTATATGTCAGTGTCAAAAAACAGAACATTATACACATCATAAAAGTAGAGTTTGCGGCAGAGAAGTTGCATTGGACTGCATTAAACTGTGCAAAACAGAAAAACCTTGCTCATGCAGAGACTCAGTGAGCACAGCCTCACTGTGGAGAGAGGCCGCCACAGGCTGCCCCAGAAAAAAAAGAGACTGTGCATCCAATGCAGACAACAGGAAACTGAGCCGCACTTTTACCAGCCAGCTGTACCAAGATATCAGAGACAAATACTATCTGCAGATTATAAAGACCCCAAAACACTTTGAGCATTTGAATAATAACAAAAAAACAACCCTATTGGCTTGGCTAAATAAAGCAATGTGCAAACACAGCAGCAAGATTTGTGAGCTGATGTGACTGGACAAGTCCTAGAGAACACAGCCACCATGAAGTCAGGTCAGTTACTGGTGTTTTTCTGCACTGACCAACTACAATGTGCTGATCTCACATTCACATACACACACACACATATATATACACATATGTGTGTGTGTGTGTGTGTGTGTGTGTGTGTGTGTGTGTGTGTGTGTGTTTATCTCACCTTTTGTATTTACTTAAACATAGCATGGGGCCCAAAAGGCTAATACTACATTTAAAATCTTGAATACTGTCACATAAACCTGGAAATAATTCTTAATTCTGAGCAAAGAGGGCCTTTCTCAGCATCAAATCATGGCTCGACTACAGGTGTCTATGGGTGCAGTGCATGTAGTACCTCTAAAATGCTTCACAGAAACTGGATCAGTTGTATTCGAAGCACCTTCGGGCAGACGTGAAGTGAGTGACCACACCATCAGAAGATATATGAGTAATACATCAAGCCTAATTTCCCGAGAGTTGGAAAAGCAACTTCATCACAGATACAGAATTTGATAAATAAACAACACAAAAAAAGATATTTGTAAATTCACGTCTATTTTTCAAAGATTCAATTTCTCACTCAAATTGTTAAATAGATATTATTATTCGTAGTGAAAAAATAGTATTTCATTCGAAGCACATTCAAGATAGAAGTGTCTTGACTAGTGGTTACAGGTCCCTGCAAGTCTAGATAGATAGATAGATAGACAGACGGTGAGGCGCAGTTGTCACCAATGACCACCAGATGGCGGCAGACACACGTCATCATTGCAGTAATGATGGGCGTGGTCAATGCGTACTTCCCTCTCCAAACAGACATTTTTCTAATTCCAGTTGAGTGGAAACGGCTCACCGTCTGACCGTAGCAACAGAGATATCTCACTTCGATCTGCTGGAAAAACGTCTGCATCTTTTATTGACCAGATATCAGTAAGTGAAACTGAAGTATCAGCTCGACTCGTTATATCGTTTATGTGTAGTTGCTAGCTGTATTACAAAACACTAGAGTATTTTTCCATAGGCGTAGTGACGCTATCGATCTAGAGCCGATTCCGCTGCCTTTTACAAGCTAGCTGACGTTAGCATGTAAGCTAGCTTTCCTTTCGGACCTTCATTCAGCTTCATAGCTAACAAACTGTACGTCTGACGTTATTTCTTGCAGCACCGACGTGTTTTAAGCTGCTCTTTAACTAATGTTTGACAACACATTTGACAAGGTTTTGCGTGAGGTCGTGAGGAAGGGGAGGAGCATTGAGGTTCTCCATGGAAAATGGAGGCTTAACCTAATTAACGGTTTGGGTTTGGATGATTGACATAGACACATGTCAGGCGTAACCTGTGATTTACTACCAGTCTTATAGACGGCTTATTAACCCAAACAGTCGATCCAATAACAAACTCTTACGATAGCGATCCGAAAGAAAAAGAACACATGTATGAATGTTAATAATATTTATCTCCAGAATAGTGTTTGATTAAGTCATAAAACATATATGTCATGTCATGTTCTATAGGGTTGAACAGTGGACTGTGTATTGGTCGCTTTAATATTGTTTATGGATAAACTGGGCGGTGGCTCATGTTCTCTACAACACAGAAATAAACATATACTCTGGTGTCCAGATTTCTAGTTTCAGATATTCAGTTTATATTTCTTTACAACCCCAATGCACCCCGGTGTTATTCAAGAAAAGATGTTGCTGTCTTTTTCTTAGTTGTGGCCTAAGAGTAGTGATTCTAAGCTATAACAAGGTCTTACATTCATTTTTTGCCTCAAACCAGGAGTCAAGATGTTTTACACATGTGGACCCAATGAAGCCATGGTGGTGTCTGGTAAGATATTGGGTTTGATTTTTCTTCATTGATTATTTCCCACAATAGCACAGGATTTTGGGAAACCACAACATTCCAGGCTGGCTAATGACACACCCCAGCCTCCACAATACTGTAACAATCTTACAATTGTTACAGTATCAAACAAGTTTTGTTGATAGTGGACCAGTAAACCTGTGTCATGTGAGTGCTTTAATCATCACATGGCTTGATATTGAGCAACACTGATTGACTGTCTGGAGTAAAGTAGGAATTTTCCATCTTGCTGTAGTGTCATGAATAAATTGCATCACTCATATTGTTGTAATACTGGGTTCCACGTTGAACTATGTCCCTGACCCTCGAGTAACTAGCTGTATGTTACTGAATGATAGTGTAATGTTTATGTTATGTGTTCACCCCTCCTCTCTTTCCCACCAGGCTTTGGCCGTTCTCCTCCTCTAATGATTGCTGGAGGAAGAGTGTTTGTCGTCCCATGTATTCAGCAGATCCAGAGGTGGGCCTATTTTCAGTCTCAATTTCTCTATTTTTCTATTTTAAGTGCAAAATAGCTGGTTGTGTTTGTGGATTAGTCAACAAACAATAAATGTAGCCTGTTATTGTCTGGTCTTTGAGGCTAATGGTGGAGTAATTTCCTCTGTCTCTCATTTGTTATGCCTTTTCATTCTTGCTCTTTGTTATTATTTCACCCTTTCTAATCCTTCTTTTTCTTCTCAGGATCACACTCAATACCTTGACTCTCAACGTGAAGAGTGACAAAGTCTACACCCGTCATGGTGTGCCTATCTCTGTGACTGGCATTGCACAGGTATGCTATGAGAATGGAGCAACTGAAATACCAACTATAATACCCATATATTAAACGGAGTCTAAAATCTGTTTATGTTTCCCGAAAAGTTAAGTTATTCTCAAAGACTAAAATATTTAGCAAACACTTCAAAACGCAGGGAAGGGGGCCAGCTGCTATTAAACAGCAGTAGCTGTTTACAGAAACAGGCCCGAGGCTCTCTGTATAACTGACATATTAATGAGGGGTTTGAAACAAGTAACTAGTGTGTATTATTTTTAAGATACGAAATACAGAAATGCAAGTAAATTAAAGAAAACCTTTTTTTTTTTGCCAAAGCTAAAGCCTCCTTGGCACTTATAAAGATAAAATCAAAGCATGCTTATTCAGCTCAGTTTGAAGGTTCCTTACTGTTGGTAAATAAGTGAAAGGAAGATGACACTTGAAAGAGGTCAATAGGACGCCTCCACAGGGCAAGACTTTAGTGAGTCATTGGTTATTTTTGAAGGAATTTGCATGTTCAGGCATGTGCAACATAGAAAGAAAGAAAGAAAGAAAGAAGAATATCTGACTATGGCATCTTTTATTTTTTGTTCTCCTGCCCTAGCAAACTTTAACGCTAGGTTCAGGATTCGTACGGGTGCTGGAAATCCTTGAAAATGCTAAACTTCTGGTGTGATGTTTTCAAGGACTGAAAAGTGCTTGGATTTTGGATAAAGTGCTTGAAACTGCTTGAAATTGGGACTTTATTACCTTCAAAGTTAATAACTTTATATTGGCTCAACCAAGTTATAGGTGCGATTTTTACTTACAGGCCGGTGACACATTTTGAATCATGAAACTTTTCTGCTTTCCTTTAATATGTCATCCTGCTGTAGAATGTTATCATGAAGCATCGTTTGTGGTTGTTTATAGCACTAACACATTAGATTTAATGTGATGAAGTGAAATGATCATTTTGAGTGTATGTACTTGACCATATCTAAATATGTAACCAACCACAACCGCAAGGTGCTATAAAGCTTTAGATGCCACTTGAAAATACTTGAAAAGTACTTGAATTTGACTATGGAAACGATATTGAAAGCCTGCAGATTTTTACTGTTTAGTCCAACCTGCTACTCGCTTCTTCACATTTTATTTTCTTGTCTTTCTCTAGGTGAAGATCCAGGGCCAGAACAAGGAGATGTTGGCCACTGCCTGTCAAATGTTCATGGGCAAGTCTGAGCCTGAGATTGCCCAGATTGCACTAGAGACACTGGAGGGACATCAGAGAGCCATCATTGCCCATTTGACTGTGGAGGTTGGTGCACTGACGTTGTCAAATTGAAATTGCTTGACTGTTTCCGCTCATTAAAGATTGTTCAGAGGCTTGTTTATGTTAATAATTCAGCTGTAACTGAACCACTAAGTGAACAGCCATGAGTAGCATGTAATAACTCTGATGTATATATCTCTGTTTACAGGAGATCTACCAGGATCGTAAGAAGTTCTCAGAGCAGGTCTTCAAGGTGGCCTCTTCTGACCTGGTCAACATGGGGATTGGCGTCGTCAGCTACACGCTCAAAGATGTTCATGATGATCAGGTACTTTGTGTCTGTTTGGCTCATTTTCTTGTTTTCTAACATACATTACTGGAGCAGCAGGAAGTGTCACTGTGAGCCTGTGTCTTTTGTAATATGAAAGCTTTTAGTCTTGTATGGTTTACAGTAATGCACTTTCTGACTCAACATACCAATGGCTCTGTGCAGTAATTAGGTCTAAGTGCTTCAGTGGTAACCACACCATCTCCTGATTTGTTTGCCTTATGCATTATCTTCCTTTTTAGTGCTCCAACGGTGTTGTCTCATACTGTCACTGTTTCCCCCTCTCTCTGTCCCTCTTCTGCAGGACTACCTTCACTCCCTAGGTAAAGCCAGAACAGCCCAGGTGCAGAAGGATGCCAGGATTGGAGAGGCTCAGTACAAACGAGATGCCGTTATGAGGGTAAGTAAGCTCTTTTGTTTTTTCTTCATCCCTGTTGCTCATATGGACAATCTGAAAACAAGAATAATCCATCATTTGAAAAGAAATACCAAAATGAATCTGTCTGTCCTTCTTTCTATATACAGGAGGCCCACGCAATGCAGGAGAAGGTTTCAGCTCAGTACAAGAACGAGATTGAGATGGCAAAATCCCAGAGAGACTACGAGCTGAAAAAGGCAGCCTATGATGTTGAGGTCAACACCAAGAAGGCTGAGTCAGAGATGGCCTATCAGCTTCAGGTACAGTCATCTTTTCATGGTCTGATATTCGAAGGTCATGCTGTCAGTATTCCAAGCACCAGTCCAGATTCTTGACAATATCTGATTACTTTACAGTTACTGAAGGCTGAGCAGTGTTTGAGTTTCCCCTTTTCTTCCTCAGGTGGCCAAGACCAAGCAGCGCATTGAGGAGGAGAAGATGCAGGTGCAGGTGGTGGAGCGGACACAGCAGATTACCCTGCAGGAGCAGGAGATCATCCGCAAGGAGATGGAGCTGGAGGCAAAAATTAAGAAGCCTGCGGAAGCAGAGAAGTACCGACTGGAGAGGCTGGCTGAGGCGCAGCGGTGAGTACAGCAGCAAAATACTGGAGTGTACTTCTGATGATAGTTGAACACTGATAAAACTCATCACACTGTGAAACAATTTACAATCTGTCACTTTCCTGACAGCCTGCAGCTGATCATGGAGGCTGAGGCTGAGGCCGAGTCCATCAAAGTGAGTCCTGCTGCATGTTTCCTGTTTATTTCCTGAAACACTCCCTCCAGATCTCATTTCATCTTTCCCCTCACTGCCTGATAACCATATTACCAAACATTATTACTGTCTGGCCTTGTAGTCCTGTACACTTCTATTCCAATTCTATCTCTGTACATTTATGTGTGTGTGTCCATGTAGATGAAGGGCGACGCAGAAGCTTTTGCCCTGGAGGCTAAGGGTCGTGCCGAGGCAGAGCAGATGTCCAAGAAAGCTGAGGCCTTCAAGCAGTACAAAGATGGAGCCATGGTGGACATGCTGCTGGAGAAGCTGCCACTGGTCAGTCTGACTCTCATGGATTAATGAATAGAGGAAGTAAACATTAGAGCTCTGTGATGAATTAATATCTAATTATCATGGCTTGCAAACCATAAGCGACCATCTAGCTTTGAAGTGTCTCTGGGTTTTGTGTAAATCAGTAGACTTGTTGACATCACAGAATGGCCTCATGATAGAGGATCTTTGTGTAATTATGACTCTGTGCTGTTGATAGTCTTGGCCGGAGGCATTAGGTGTTCGGGTTGTCTCTATCCCCAGGCGTACACCCATTCTCATGAACACAGTATCTCAGCCTTGACTGGTGTGTGGAGGCACACAACTGCAAGGGCAATAATTCTAGTTTATTCCTAAAAAGTCCAAATTATTGTCTTTCACTTCCCTTTACCCTGTTAAACAAAACCGCATCTGATGCTTGATAGATTTAAACTTCCCTAAATGTTCCAAGTCTCACTTTCAACCTTTTCAAAAAGTCTCCTCTCCGCTGTATTAATTCCTCTGTTCGTTTCTTGTCCTGCAGATGGCAGAGGAGATCAGCAAGCCACTGTCGGCGGCCAACAAGGTCACTATGGTGTCCAGTGGCGGCTCAGAGGTGGGAGCTGCCAAACTTGCCGGAGAGGTGCTAGAAATCATGACCAGGCTGCCTGCCGCTGTGGAGAAACTCACTGGAATCGACATCTCCCAGGTGAGCTGGAGTATGTGTGTGAAAGACAGATGGATGGTGTGAAACTGAACGACTGGTGCGGGTGGTAATGACTCATTTCTCTCGTTGACTTCACAGGCTGCAGGACATACCACCCGGGTGCATTAAGAAGAGATGAGAGTAGAAGTATCAGGAGAGGTGTCACCAATATCCACTCAAGGAGCTCCTTGTGCCTATAACCACTGTAATGACTCTGCAACACCGTAGTCTGTTTGTCTGTGTGCATGCATGTGTTTCACCTATGTGTCTCATTTGTCGCCCTCCTTTACAGTATGTGGTTTCTTTTCATGTCCTGGGTCTGAGCTGTTGTGCTTTTTGCGGTGGGTGACTGCAAAAGCAGCTGCAAAGGATAGAATTATTAATGAAGCTACTTTTCTCCTAGGAAGAGACAAAAACCTCAGCCCACTTTAACAAGTTATGTCCAAATAGAAATTTCTATCATTGTTGTTTTATACTTCACCTTCAGTATGCAAGTTTTAATTTTTATATCTTGCAGTAAGCAGCCTCATTATCCTTGCTGAAGGACCGGGGTCTATAAACTGTCATTCATTTTTTTAAAACTTTTTTAATGTAGAAAAAGTTAATGGCTGAAAGTTTTTGTGCCTTTCAATAACACCCTTTATCACTGTTTCATAGCATAGCTTTCGCTGCTGTAGTTGTAGTTCTTTACTAATGACTTAACACAACCTAGCTCGATGTTATATTCATTCTCTGTGTTCATCATAGAGCAACAAAGATGGGTTGTTGCTTGTTTACTCCTTGTCTCTGTTTTAACGATGTTGCCGGACCCAAAATCATATCAGTTGTACTGCAAGTGGAAGGATTTTCTTTGTGTTTCAGACTGAAGGGGAAGGAAGTGGTTGATGGGAACAAGGTAAAGGGGTTTCCTGTAGAAAGCAATGAAAGTAGGTTGTGGTGGAAACAACAATGCTGACTTTTGACTTGGCTGCAGTGTCTTCTGGAGTCTTGGTCTTGATATCTTGAGAGTAAAGAAGAAGCCTCTCTTTTACTAACTTGCTAACTAACTAGCCTGCTGCTCTGATGTACTTGCTGCCTGGAGTTTAAACTAACAAACAGGGAATACTATGACTTTTTATTTGGTTACTGATTTTTCATGACAATGTGATGCTGAGTATTACAAATTATGGCAGATTTTAGCTCTCAGTTATAGAAGGTTTTAAATGACAGTTCAGTACCTCTGCTTTGGAGCTGATTTCTTTTTCAGACTCTTCACTAAGCTGCCAAGCCTTATGCATTTTGTTATCGCCAAGTGCCTGGTCAAAACTCCTCAATAGTCAAGTTGACTTCCTCTGACTAAGCTTCTTATATTTCTCCGTCAGGTTATCTTTCCTCATATGCAACTGATCTGATCATAAGCCATTGGTCGTCGCTAACGACAGCTGTAGACGAAAGCCAAATCTGTCTGTACTTCTTTTGTATGTTCTCCTGACTAATCTTTCACTTTCCCTAAAATTGCGCTGGTGCATGTCTATCCTTTAAAGTGTCAGTAAGCTCTTTTTACATAGTGTGGAAGTTGTATAGTAGTGTCAAATATTCAAGATTTATCTGTAGTGAAATGTTCTGTAGACAATAAAAATTTTATGTTATCAGCGAAAAACCTGTTGCCGTCTGTTTACTTCACTGAAGCGGCTGAAGACTCATTTAAGACCTTTGCCTTCCTCTCAAATGTGAAAATTTGCTGATTTTCTTTATTTAATAACCTCTGCCAAGGATGTTTTGTTTTAAGCTGCATCCATTTGTTGGCTGTCAGCAGGATTACACAAAAACTACAAAACACATTTTCAAGAAACTTGGATGCAGGATGGGTCTTGGCCCAGAATAAACCCCATTAACTTTTGGTGCAGATCCAGAGGTTTTTTCTCACTTTCTTTAACATTGTGAGATAGAGGTCATTCTCTCAGCGGAAATGCAGCGAAAAAAACCCGAAAAAAACAGCCGTATTTAGGTCACTGGTATGTATGAGTGATTACAATTTGAGGTGGACCATAGACCTGGTTACCTTACATTACCCAGTTGTGGGTGGCAAAATGGCTCGCTAGCGACCCCTAAAATGCAGCCCCCAGGACTTCTTTCAACTATATGTATGAAATTTGGTAAACATGTTTATCACAGCTAGACCTACACAAAAGCCTCTTGGTGCCATGACCTAAACCCAAGAGGGTGTCAGCCATTTTGAATTTCATGCTTATTTTTGGCGATTTACACGTTATACTTTAACAAACTCGTCCTACAGCTTTAACCTGATCAGCTTCAAATCTTATGAAGCCTGTGTTTATTACTTTGTTATGTTTTATGGACCAAATGATTAATCAATTAATCAGAAAAACAATCTGTAGATGAAGTGATGATGAAAGTAATTGTCAGTCGCAGCCCCAGATCACATCTTGATTTATTTGAAAAGGTTAACTTTATTAAAACATCTACAAAAATAGACAACAATGAATTACAATGGCATCAAGGTAGCAAGCGTTCTACAGATACAGAAGACCCCAAATGTAACAAAGAGTTTTCCATATATTAGTAAAGGAAATTACAATTCTGTCCTTAGAATATGTACATACTATTATGCTCAACTTCAAAGACACAAAAGGACAGAATGAGACACCAAGGAGTGTCTAAGTACATACAGTATATATAAAAATATGGGTTTAGCTGAACTACAGTGTATCAAAAATGACTCAAATGGCACAGTAAACATGTATTACTTGATAATCTTGATCATCCCAGGACTGATTTACAGTGCTATACAATCAGTATGGTAGATGTCTTGATTTTACTACGGTCAGCTTAATGTACTAACATGGGATAATGCAGAGGTCGATGTTGACATTCACACTAAAATCAAGACTCCGAGCACTCCCTGTTTGGACAATGCCACAACTCTGTGTTCTGAAAATACAGTAATGCATTCGGAAGGGGGAAGACAGATTGTTCGCAATACACTGATAGTTTCAGAACAAAGGAAAAAGGTTGTCATACATTTTAAATGAGATGAACTGATGGTGCCATTCCATTTTTTAAATAATATTTTACATCCGACGGTTTGGCAATGCCCTGTGGGAGAGGATTTAAAAAAGGCAGACAGACTGTCCCGAATTTCGATCTCCCTTGGCAAATATCTGAAATCACTGCAACTAAAATGCAACTGAATCCACATCGACAGGAATCATATCAGGTCCCTCACGGAGAAGAGTTTCGTCGTGGCCTGGGATATGCATGTGGGATTTAAAGTGCAGCTGGTTGTGGAATTCTACATTTATCCTTTGTGTCTGGATCGCGGCCAGATACAAAACAATCGCCGAAACACCTGAGCAGGCACATCTGAAGACGTGCCGTCCACCGCCCCGGCTGGCAGTATTGTCTCTCTGCTCGGAGAAGCTGTTCCAGTTTCATCGGCAGCAGCAGACTCTCCTCTTCTGTGCCTGTTTCCTCAGGTTTGAGAAGTCCATCTGGCACCAGGGGTGCAGTTCCTCTATACGTGTGTCTCACAGATGGGGTTCATAAACTGCTTGGGGCTTTTTGACTACAATGGGAGGTTGGTGGTTGAGAGCTTTTGTCTGGTCCACATCATTTCACAAGTCCACAATAACTTTGAGTTACAGCTGTGGATGTGGGGCACTAAGAGTTTGGGGTTGAGATAGTGGATTAATGAAGGGTCAGCAAACATGGTAAGATCCTCTTATCAGTCGTCTTCTAGCCTCAAAGTTGAAATCCTCATAAACATTTAGTGGATTATCATTTTGGCACCAGATGGGCAAAAGGAGCTAAAGCTCGGAGTACTCCGACTGAAGTAGATTTATTAAAGGTCCCATATTGTCTTTTTTATTATAAAGCAGGTCTAGGTGCTATATAAATACTGTGAAAGTATTAAAACGCTAAATACACGGAGAAATTAATGAGCCGCCAGGACTTCATAAGGTTGTGCTGTCATAATGATACAGTCAACGCCCTCAGAACAGCTGTCGTAGCAAAATACCAACAGAGCTGATGGTGAGACACGGTAGGCGGTACCTACTCAGGCATGTAAGAGCTGACCAATCGCATCAGACTGGGGTTTTTAAGGGGAGGGGCATTAAAGAGACGGGTACTAAAATGGAGTGTTCAGACAGAGGGTGAAGAGAAGTGCTGCAGCACTGGACAGCATCAGAAATATAATGTGTTTTTTGAACATTAAAGTGTGAGAATCTTTTTTAAATCAACCTGAAAATGAGCATTATATGGGACCTTTAACATGTGTACAGTAGGTTATACATACTATAAATACTAAGACAATCCCTGTGTGTGCACTTTCATGTCTGAATGATAGGTGTTCCACTGTGAAAAGTGTGTGTGTCATGTGCAGTGTGTGTGCACCTTCACCTGTTGCCCTGGAAGTAGTATTTGAGGTGTTGAAGAAACAAAAGTCATAAAACTTAAGAATTGTTCATTTCCTAGCTTACTATTGTTTATATTCTGTCATTTAACCTCTGCAGCTTCCCGTGTCATTAGCTCTACAGCACTCAATCACGTATCTGAGAAGAGAGAAAGTTCCTATGCAGACTGCACCCACCACCATCCGCTATGAAATGTAGCTCCGACTGTTCCCGCATCTAAAGCTGGGGATAGGTTAGCCTCTGGCATTGGGGTCTGATGTGAAAGTAAACCGAACCAGCGGTGTCTCAGCCCCATCCACCCAAATAAAGTACAAATATAAAAAGCGAGCAACCCACTCTCCCTTCTCATCTGCCTCTGCTGTGCAGCACCTCCACCACACCATCCCACTGTAGCAAGGATGCAAAAACGTAGACGTTTCCCCTCATTAGCGCCGTTGCCTTTCTCCTCTTCGTGTTTCTCGGACTCTCTCTCTCTCTACACCATGTTCATGGCGTCCTCGGTAAGAAAGGAGTGGATGTAGGCGAAGGATGGGCGGAGCTTGCAGTCTCTGTTCCAGCAACTCAACATGAGCTCATAGAGGCCCTGAGGACACACAGCTGGCTTGCTCAGATACACCTGGGAGACAGAGAGAGTGAGAAAGGTGTATAAAGGTGGCACCATTTGAATAATGAGACCTTATTTACTTGTGCTGAGGCCCAACGAGTTTTGACCCTGACACATAAATATGTGAAAAAAATATTAAAAAAGAGAAAATAGGTGGAAATAGTGTGTGTGTGTGTGTGTGTGTGTGTGTGTGTGTGTGTGTGTTGTACCTGTCTGCCCTGGTCTCTGAAGAACTCCCCGGCGTTGTCGATGACCTGTTCGTCTGTGAGGTTGGAGTACGGCTGCTCCTGACAAACACTCAGCATCTCCCACAGAGTGACCCCGAATGCCCACACGTCACTGGCTGTGGTGAACTTACCCTGAGAGCACAAAGCACACAGATAAACACTTAAAAGACTGTCAGCCTTATTATCAAAGAATAGCAAATGATTGGTAAAGGATGACACATTTAACAGATTTCTCTTAAATATGAAGACATCATTTATTAATTAGTCATTTTTGGGGGATTTTGCAGACTTTTCTTTTTGTGTGCATTGATCTCTAATTTTTACTGTTAATGTTTGTATTTATTATTATTAAATAACTAAATTACTATGGCAAATAGACCATAGACCAAATAGAACAGAGCTGGAACAATTAGTTCAGTGATTTTTCGAGCAAAAACGTCAAGCATCTGTTGTGTTTGGCTTCTTAGATGTAATGATTTGCTACTTTTTGTTAGTAAATAAAGAGCCTTTGGGTTTTGGGCTGTTATTTCGACAATTTAAGCAATTAAAAGACATCACTGTGGGCTCTGGGAAACTCTGAGGAGCATTTTCACAGTATTTGACTTTTTATTGACAAATGACTAATTGATTGATTGTGAAAATAATGGCGAGATTAGCTGATAATATAAATAATCATTAGTTACAGCCCTAAAATAGACACAATACAAGCAAATTAAGATAACATCGAACATGTTTAACAACATTAAGTGAGAAAACAGAACCAAATACAGAAACGCTGCAAGCAGAACGGGCAACACCAGAAACTTTCCAGGGGAAACTTAAAACTGGGACAGGCTTGTTGATGCCATGGTTTGTGGCTGAAGAATTTACTGAGGTCGGCCACCGTGCTTCTTTTGGCATTTAAGATATTTCCTTTGTTTGCTCGTGTTTTGTCTCTTTGCATGTGTTTGTAATTGCAGTGCGTTGAGCTCTACGGGCCCCTGTAGTAAGCTGCTAAATGCTCTGTCCTTTATGCAAGATGCAATACACATTAAGTTGGATTGATTGAGACATTTTCAGAAGGAATAAAAGGGGCTTGACTCATTTCCTCTGAATTTCATGTCTCAGTGAATCCAGAAGTTGTATTTACTGCCACACAAAGACTACCACTGTTTACAGTAAACAACTTCCTGCTGTTGCATATACAAGTGGAAATCTTCAATAATACCAAGTGAGGAGAAAAACAGGAAGACATCTCAGGTGAGCTGTTGACTGTGAAACAGATTCATCTTAAAATAGTTGGTATTTTTGATCATGGATAAGTAATAAGTATAGTAGTAATTGCACTATCACACACCATCAGATGCACAAACACACATTCCTGTCCTCTCACCATGAGGATGCACTCCCAGGCCATCCAGCGGATTGGCAGCACAGCCCTGCCCTGGATCCTGTAGTAATCTCCAGCATACAAGTTCCGGCTCATGCCAAAGTCGGCTATCTTGATGTGACGCTCACCGCCCCGATCATCTTCACTCTCACCCCTCTCACCCCCGACCAGACAGTTTCTTGTGGCCAGATCCCGGTGCACGAAGTTGAGGGAGGAGAGGAACTTCATTCCTGACGCGATCTGGCTCGCCATGGAGATGAGCGCCGGGTAACTGGGGGAAATGTTATCGGATGGAGGGGATAGTAATTAATCAAAGCTGAGCGACTGTGTTTCCATTTATATTTGTGTATATCTGTGTATGTATTTCATGTTTACCTGATGGTCGGGGTATTGTGTGACGGCCCTGTCTTGTCCAGAAGCACTCGGTGGGACAGATACTGGTTCAAATCTCCACATTCCATGTACTCAGTGACCATACAGAGGGGATCACTGCTCACACACACTCCCAGCAGACGGATGATGTTCGGATCCTTCAGGCGAGACAGGATCTTCACCTCTTTCAGGAAGTCATTCCTATGAGGGCGAGTATGAAGAGTGAAATGCATCAGAGGGGAAAGAAGCGATAAAGCAAAGGAGGAATAAAGAGTAAAATATGTTGATTTTAAGTTACATCTTCTTCTTAAAATATTAAAGCCTCATCAGGCAACATTTTCTCGTCACCACTTAAGTGAGAAGGCTGCTGATTCCCCTGTGAATCAGCACCTCATTCTGCAGTGCTATGTGGCTTTCCACCTCATTGATTTGTTTTGCCGGTCAATATGTTTGTGCTGCTCGGTCTCTCAGCGATCTCCCATACAAACCTGTGGACAGCCACTCGGGCACACGAGCTGATTTAACCTGCCCAGCGCAAACAAGGCTGACAGCCAAAGTAAACAAGCAGCTGATGAAAAGAGGCAAACGTCTCAAAAATTCACAGAGGTCCAGACATTTTTTCCGAGGAGCTGGGGGACCGAATCAGGGCTAGAATGTGAGAAAATGTTGTCCCGCTCAAGCTGAAAATGTAAGTAATGTCAGGCAGTTGATTACCAGCTTACGACCAAACTTCTCAAGGAAATCCATCAAATTTCCTATCTCATATGTCTGGCATGCACCTCTAAATCTACCCATTTATTCATGAAATTCAATGCTGCAGTTCAGTGAACACATTCAGAAGTGGAGAAGAGGAAAGAAGCTGTAAAGGCTGAAAGAAAAACTGTGAACCACACAGGAGCCAAGCTCAGCTATGTGTGAAGGTACAGACCTGGCATTCTTGGAGGCGTCCGGGCGCAGTATCTTCACTGCTACCAGAAGAGGGCGACCTTTTCTCACATTGAAGGGGAACTCCAAGTTGGGCAGGTCCTGAGGGCTCTCGATTTCACACAGGTGCACCTTTCACCAGAGAAATGCAGACATTGTTAGAGCACAATCAACCTTCTGCCCACGCCCACACCCACAAAACATTTTTCCAGGTCAGTCCTCACCTCTCCGAACTGGCCTTCTCCCAGTTTTTCCTTGAAGATGAGGCACTGGCGCGGCAGCTCCGGCAGCGGGCCGGCGTCGGCTCCTGGGCTCGAGGAGGCCAAGGCGGGCACGGCGTAGGTGTTGTTACCGCTGACACCCTGCAGGCTCACGATGTCTGCCTCAGCGTAATGAGGAACACTGGGAGGCAGTGGGGGGGACACGGGGGGAGACAGGGAAGGGTAAGGAGGGGAGCCGGGGTAGGGGGGAGGCTCCTCCTGAGTCGGGGGGAAACCCTTCTCCATGTCCATGTCCAAACCACAGGCTGAAGGGAAGAGACAGACAGGGTGGATGAAGTGAAGATTTACGCTGGGAGAAGAACCGTGTGATTAAAATCTAATTATTTTTGCTTTAAGACAGTCTGTGAGTGAACGAATAAGATGATATCAAAAATTCAGACAAGTATTCAGACAGCTTGTTATGAAGGGATCGTCTGGATTCAGGGGAATATGATTTGATATTAACAGAGAAGAAATCTCTGTAAACCACTTCTCAAAAACAAAACTTCATAAGGCTCTGCACAAAAAATAAAGCTTATAAAAGAAAAATGAAGCTGATACAATAAAGGACAGGATGATGAAGTTACAGAGACGGCTAAAAAGAAAACCTGAACGCAATAAAATAGAGGACAAACAGCTAAACTTGATAAGATGGTAAAAAAGCAAATGTGTAAAAGTTTTAGCCGTAAAAATGTCTTGACTATAAACTATTTATGTCTTTGCTTGTTTTGAACGAGTGCAATATAATTTATCATTGTCTGCTTGGGTTTCAAATTCAAGGTTGGGCACAACTAAAAAACCTTGGCCACGATGGGGATTGGCCTTGCACTGCCTATTCTTATTTTTCCTGCTTATTTCCTTGATGTCCACCGGATCGTGTAGCAGTCAAAGTCAGGAAAACACATAACTGACGTTGTTGTGATGGATGAGCGGCCTTTTCAAGAATCTTTGTAGAACATTGCATTGTTTCACTGCTGTACTTGCTGATAAAATTCAAGGAACTCGTAAAGTTTCAATTCATCAAAAGTTGTTACAATCTAACACTCAACTTATTCATCTTTCCATGAGGTTCTGACAGCGCACATAAGTCAAAACCTTGTCGGGAGTGTGGCTTTCGAATACTAAGTTCCTGTAACTTTGTTAGACTCATAATGCTGATGACTGGAAACGTTCCATTACACGTCAAGATTTAGGCTGTATTATTCAGAAAAATATTGAATAAAGTTTGACACCAGGCCTCTCAGTATCCAACAAAGAACTGAACCCTTATCACGTACATTACTTGAGACAACTTTTCAGCTTCTACTTATCATTCTGAAGTAAATATTGATTGCACTGTCTGCACCGTCTGCGTACAGATTGGTTCCCTATAAACCTCACTTTCACTTTGCTAATTGGCCTGCCAACTGGGACGGATTTTTCCTGCAAAAATTACAGCACAAAGGAAAGTGCGTCTGTCGTGGTGGAGGCAAAGAAGGCGAAGAGGGAGAGCGGTAGAAACCGAAGTAAAACAAGAGTGAACAGACGGGCCCTCACTCGATGGAGAGCGCTCCGGTGTTGTGCGTTTCCTCTTACAACCAGGACTCAACTCTACTAGATCAGAAAGGAACAAAACCTGCCTACTAGGTAACACAACTTTTATTCTGCAGTAACACTGAGATCAGAGTTCTAGGTCAAAGCTAAGCTAAGCTAAGCTCACTGTCAAACACAGAGACAATAAGACTACAGGTCTACAACCATACTAGAGGCTGCACCTAGATCAGGTGTGTCCAAAGTGGGGCCTGCTGCGTTAAACAATTTTAAAAACAGGCCTGTATAGATAACAGAGAGACGAGGAAGGTTCATTTATCCGCTCACATACGGCCAATAAAAAAGTGATTCACACATGTAAATTGATACTTATTGTTTTGCAGAGCCCCTTTGAGAGAAAATTAAAATTGATGTTCATGCCGAGGTAAACTGCACTTCAAATATCCCTAGTTATAAACTGTTTTCATAATCTGAGCACGGCAGCAGAGGGATACTTTGTGCAGGAAGTCAATTCAGGGATCCTCGTGCCTCGTTACAGCTTAAATGATACAATAAAATAGGTGTTTGCATTTTGCCCGTGGCCCCTCATTGACTTGCAGTTTTGGCCCTCCGGGGGAAAAAGTTTGGACAGCCCTGACCTCGACACAGCAGCGCTCTGAGGTAAATGCTAATATTAGAATGCTAACATCCTCACATCTGGTCGTTTTGATTGTTTTGTTAAACAGGTATAATGTTTATAAGATGTTAACCATCTAAGTTTATCATTTTGACATTTGCTAATCAGCAGCACTAAAGACAAAGTACATCCATGGAAGATGAAAAATTAAAATGTTGTTAGCTTTGCAGGTATTTCATTAGAAGTCAGAGGCAAGGATCACCAAAGTCCGAATCTTACTACTCTGGGCAATGATCATTTCTTTACAAAATTCATCAAACAGTCAAAAATACTTCAGTCTAGAAGAAAACGAGGGACCTAGAGAAAGACATTAGCATCAATAGAGCCACAGATACACATTACTGGTAAGAAAAATTGTATAATTCCCAGATACCAAACTGTCCCTTCACACAAAGCATGAGTCATGTTGAGTGGTAAGTGAATGAGAGTGACTAATCATGTGAGTAACAGGAGGGATGATGAAGGTCAGACACATGCAAGATAGACTCATCACATCTCTGCTGTGAGAGCAGTACTACTGCCCCAACCCTGGATAGATTGGTAGTGAGGGAGGGGCCTCTCCTGACTGTGTTGGCCCAGTCTGAGGTCTCTTACCCTGGGGCACATTGAGGCTCTTTTCCTGAGCCTGAGTGGTGCTGGAGACGACTCGGGGTCTCGAGCCATTTCTGTGATCTGACAGGAGCAGGTGATAGGCTGGGTTGTTTAACAGCAAGGCTGGGAGAGTACACACACATGAACACACAAACAACACGCACAGGACGAGGCGGGGTACACGCACGAACCATGATATGGATCATACAGATGGTACAAAGTGGAACGTGACACAAAATACACACACACACACAATAAACAACAATAAACCATTAGCATGACACACCGTTAGCATATCCATTATGGAACAAGGGAGGAGGAGGGGTTGCAGTGACACATGGAGAACAGAACAGAGGAGCATAGCAAGAACAGGCAAAGTTAACACAACCAAACATTACAAAAAAATAAAACAATGGATGAAATAACGTTTCTGTTACTCATGTTATTTCAAACTCACACAGGCGCCTAGTAAAAAAGGCATGCAGACCTCCTGTGGTGCAATGCAAGTGAAGGAATGCCTCGTCTCTCTTTATTCCTCTCTTTCTCCTCCCTCTTTTCTTTTTCTTCCCTTTTCTCAGAACAATAGCTCTTTTGTGCCCCCTCTGCGCTGTGCATCCTCATAGAGGCAGTCTTCCTCGCGGGGTGTTTGGTTTGATTTACTTTTGTTTGGTGTGGTGAAGTAGATTGTAATACCAGTGTTTTCGTGATATGCACGCCACATTGTTTCCTTCTGCCGTTTGCCCCTCGGTAAATGAGTTTGAGCTTATTCGTTCAATCAACAAACTGAGGCTGCAAAGGCATGAACGCAGGCACGCAAAACAGAGCAGTTTACAGAAACTACATGGATGTTTGCAGACGTATACATTCAGAACATAGGAACCGCTGCATTGTTCACATTTTCCACTGAATCCGTGCCATTGTTTGTGGTTGACCATAGATCAATCCCTGTCATCGCATGTGGCATGTTTTTCTCCTTCTTAGCATGCTGCATGTCACACTATTCATGTTCTTTGTCACGCTACGAAGCTGAATATGATTTGTTTTTGGACTGAAATGCTCAGCTACAACACTGATCCTATCACACATATATATATATAAAGGCAAACTGTGTGCTCATATACGTGTGTTGATAGATTACCTGTGCTGTCTCTGTGATCCCGTGGCCGTAGCAGAGCACTGGGCTCCTGGTACTCTCCTTCTCCCTCTCTTTCATGGTCACGGTCGTCGGGGAAGGTGTGGATGCGCTGGTAGCGGCTAGAGTAGCTGTGTGTGTTGTTGATGACCACGTTGTCCGAGGGGACTGACAGGTGAACCCGCAGCTCATCACTGGACAGACTACCCTGGGCCTGGGAGAGCAGAGGACTCATTTGTAGGTAATAAAGCTCAGTTGGTAGCTTATTTGGTACATCAAGCCAATACTAATGCAGTCTAGTACAATGTTCCTGCAACAAATCCACCCTCATGGAGATGAAAGTGTTCAGGTTTTGTTGGAACTATTTTAGAGAGATGTTGATTCAATGTTTATCTAATATAATTGGGCTTTTTTGTGGCTTAGTTATCGATGGGATAGCTGAAGATATGACAGGAAAAACAGATAGGGACTCAACTTTTGTACATGGGGTGCACACTACCAGGTGCGCTATGGGGCCCCATGTCCAAACCTAGCTACCAAGCTAATCGATTGATGCCGACGGATTAAAAAAAATAAAGGTATAAAATGTAAAGTATATGTGTGGGAAACACTGCTATACATTTAATAAGTTACATGTATTAGGAGACAGTCTAGGTTTAAGGTGCCCTGTAGGCGACTCATTCCCCTTTCTGACCAAAATGAACCAAGTACCGGTTCTGGGCTGGTGCTCATGCTGGTTCAAAGTTGGTTCACCCGCAAATCTTTTAAGAACCGGCAAAAAATACACAGAAATCTCACTTCCTATAATATGGGACCTTTAAAAAATTTACATTATGTCCCTCATGAAGGCAGAATTGGTTGCAGGACCGATGTGTTTGACTGCTTTACCTTTATCTTGTTTTTTCTTAAAAAAAACTGGCAGATAAGTGTAAGTGCATTGTTTGAATCCCTAAAGCAGATGGTGGAAACTGCCTCTAATCTTTGAACAATTAGAAGTAAATGTAAAAGGATCCCCACAACACATCCAGATGGAGATACAGTGGTACGCTGCCAAAGGACAGGCAGGCTGAGAGGCAGTTGTTATATCAGCCTGCTATCAATCATTTAAACTCGGTTCAGAGGGACAGCTTAGCCCACACAAGAATACATTTTCTCACTTAGGGTCATTTTGTAGAAAGTAGTTGGCATTGTTCCTGGAAAAGTAAGTGAATAGATAAGGAGTTTCCAAAGGCTTTAAGCAACACGAACGTGATGTGATTTACCTCAATTGTACCAGGGTGGTAACAGACATCAAGGAGAGACAGATGTCTCAGAGGTTTGGCCTATAAAACTAAGACTGCAGGGGCGAGCTGACCCTTTACAGCTGCTGATGTGAACATGAGAAACCTGCAGGTTAAGTCCGGTGTATTTTACCATCTTGACTTAATTACGAATTGATTTGCACTATTTAAAAATGTCAGAAAAAGGATGAAAAATGTTGACCAGTGTTTCCAAAAGCTCAAGAAGATGTCCCTGAATATCTTGTTCTGTTTACAACTCAAAGAGGAGGCAAGAAACATGAAAATATTGACATCCTTCATTGCCTCGAGCACTTACAAAATGCTGCAGCTCAGCTCTTAACTGGTTCCAAAAAAACCACATTACTCCCATTTTAGCTTCTTTACGTTTGGTACCCGTGTGTTTTAGAATTGATTTCAAAACCCTTTCATCACTTTTAAAGCCCTGTCTGGATTGGCACGTCCTCACATCTTCGAGCTGCTCTCCCCTTACGGCCAAACGCGCTGCCTGAGATCATCAGGAGAAACTCTTTTATCTGCTGAATTGATGCCCCATTTGAAATCGCTCCTCAAAACACACATGTATGAAGCTGCTGTAACCACTGATTTTGATTCCTTTGTTCTATCCACGTATTTTTGTGTCCCTGTGTTATATATTCTGTTGTCTTGATATTTATATTTGCCACTGTAATACTTGCGTTTCCCTGTGACTCTTTCATTGTTTGCTATAAACATGCTTAAACATATATAAATAAATAAAGTTATGATTATCAAACAAATCAATTACTGCCTCAAACTCAATTACTGCTTTTAAATGAAACTCAGTCATGACATGTGGCGTTCATTTTCGACTCACCTTGCCCAGAATCTTTTTCCAGTACTGCCTCCACAGGATGACAGCTATCACGGCCAGCAGCAGGAGGATGATGCCCACCAGGCAGCCAATCAGAATAGCTGTATTACTGCTATCATCTTTGGCTACAGGAAGCCCCGCCCTTGGAGTGTTAGCAGCAAATTCTGGATCTAGATGAGGACAATACAGGAGGAAATATCAGGTGTCTGTATGCGTGATTGTCTGAAACCTGCTGTTACATTTGTGGATGTGATGTGCATATATCCACCACCGTCTGTTTCTCTGTGTGTTTGTGTGCTTGCATGAGTTAATGCACTGTTCAGTCAGAGTGCATTAGCTCTTTCAGCGCAGTCACGCACTAGCTGGGGTCACACACCAACTTAGTTTCATCAGGCTTACTAAACATCTGATGGGGATTGTCTGTTTGAGTATGCATCCGGTATGCCCACTCATACCACAGGGCTTCTCAGAGAACAGAATGTGAACACTGTCTTGCTTCTCAACAGCTTTGTAGTTGACTATTAATCTGCACCATCCAGTTATTTTTTTCCTCCTTTGAAGGTCAAATGTGGCATGTTATTTAAATGAGGGATGAAACTAGACGAACTTCCCCAGTAGTGTAAAGTCTGCTCATAAAAAAAACCCCTCTTAAAACCACTTTAAAGGAAAACGTGACGGCTTGGAACAAAGAGCTCCATTAAAAAAAACAGGCACACACACCATATATGATGCTTTTATGTGTATACACCATATACACCTGCAAACGCACACTGTCACGCACACATTCACCAGCCAAAGATTTACACACCACATTGTCACAACAGAAAACAAGCCCCCCCCCTACTCCCTTGTCAGTTCAACACCATGCGGGTAATAAATAAACCCAAACAAAGCCGTTCAACCACAGCCAGTAACAAGGACAAAGCAGCATACACGCCACAGAAAACCATTTCCAGCTTTTTAAAAGGCCTGTTATTGTTTAACTGGGTAGAGCAGAGCCAGTTCCCCCGAAAAAACATGCAGTTTGTGGGACCGCAGGAAGCCAAGTTGTTATTGTACATAAATATAACGTACTATAGCTCTGTTAGTGTTTTTCCTGCAGCTGTATATCCTCAAACCCAGGGGACAGAGCCCAGTGCCAAAGCCTGCCCCTTTAATCCCTCCTCCATTATTCTCCATACCCTCTACCGAGCGCTGGGACAATTTTAAGATGCTGGAGGAGGGCCAGAGCGGATGGAGCTAGCTCCCGTCCCTCGCTTTATCTCTCTATCTGTCTATTCTTTATTTTCTTTCACTCGCTCACCTGACAGCGTCCAGTTACCAGTGGTGTCCGTCATGAAGGAGGTGGTGGTGATGGGGGGTTCTGGAGGAGCGAGGGATGGACAAAGGAGGAATGTGTGAGAAGAGAGGAAGACTCAGAAGAGGGTGATGAAGAGAGAGGAAATCACCGATAGCAGGATTCTGGCTCATTTGGCCTTTCATCCATCAAACGGCCAAAATTTCACACCTTCACAACTTTTTGAAAGCCGCCCATACAGTAAATAAACGGAAGGTGTGAGTTTTCATTTTGAAGGTATCAGCCATAGGGATGTCTGCCTTCAACCAAATATAATGGAAGTGGATGGCACCCGGCTTGTGGTGCTCAAAAAAGTACATTTGAAAAACTCAACAGCAGCGTCTATTTTCAGAAATCATACTAAATATAATCCACAGACATTGTCGAGAGGAGTTTCATGAAGGAACTATTTTCACACCCACCAATTTTACCACCGTGCAGAAGGAAGTGTGGACGAGAGGCTAGCCAACTAAGCTAGCTAATGTTACAGCTCAGCTGAGGAGGACGCCATTAGCGTTCACATCCCCCGCTGTCACAAGCATGAGCCTCTTGTCCACGAGTAGTAGGGGTGTCACGATTCTCCAAATCAAGGACGAGATCTGACTTTTGATTTAAAACATTTTTTCAGTACTGACGGCTATGGTATTGTTAGACTTTTAAGCCTGAACAAGTGTCATTTACAATTTTTATAAGGTGCACTTGAATGAACCATAAAGTCCCTCTGAGTGTGTCAAACTCTGACACAAACAGACAGCAGAGGAGAGAAGCAGAGGTACAACTACAGAGATAAACAACACCAAACAGAGTTTTTCATAAATGACCTGCGGTACAAACTGTCAGACTGTCACGACTAGATCGACGTTTCCTTCCTTCTGCTTGTTGATATGTTTGAAGCTGAAGTAAAATAGTTCCCTGATGAAACTGCTAATGAGAAGGTCTGAGGATTATCTGGAGTAACTGGGTCATGATTTCTGGAAAGAGACAAGTTTTTCAAATGTATTATTTTGGCGCTTTGAGTACCGAGTGCCATCTATTGCCATTATGTTCAAGAGAAGGCAGACATCTCCACGGCCGATATCTCATAAACTCGACAACTCACATCAAAACAATCTATATGGATAAAAGAGCACTACAGAAAAGTGGAAAACTTGTACTTTAATTTTGGGGTGAACTGTCCCTTTAAGAATAATAAATAAAAAAAATAATCTTTAATGTTAAGCCAGATTTCTCCTGCCTTTAAAGTGAAATGAAATCCCTAAGATAAGAGGTGACTGAGGTTCAGCAAATTTTGGCTCAAATCCAAAGGATTTCAGCTCTCGTGATAAAGAGGGAGGCTCGTCAGACGTGGGCCTCCTTTGGCACTGCCTGCCTTCAGCTCTCCCTGTGACACATCGCTTAGACACACTGCCGACACGCTCACGCTCATCACAACTGGAGAGAGAGAAACGAGCGCAGCGATGGGAGGTGATGAGAGCGAGATCAGGGGAATGGGAGAGAGCGGTAAGGAGGGGAGGATGAAGTGGCATGGTGGCTGATGAAAAGAGGCGAACAGAGGAAGAATGGTTGGTGGAAAGACAGATTCAAGAAGATGTGAGGGGGAAGAGGAGGAGGATGAAGACGAAGAGGAGCTACTGGAGGACTCACCAGAAGGGCCGGGGGTGGAGTTGGAGGAGCTGTGGCTCGAAGTGGGAGTGGAGGAGATGTCGTAAACGGGAGGAAGAGTGGTATTGGTGTCAGGAATCCCGGGACGATTAGGACCCAATGAATCAGTGTCTGTGACGTCCTCCTCATATGGCTCTGGATGAGGAGATAAGGAGACAGAGAGGAAGGGAGGATTTAATGAAAATGACTCAAGTTTTATACGTTTAAGGAGTCTTTCGTATGGCACAACACACCATCTGGCGTCCTCAGCTGCTGGGAAAACAGTGGTTGTGGTTACAGCTGGATGTGTTTCCAGACAAACATTCATCTCAGGAGATTTTGTTAATTATGTTGTTTTTGACAGGGAGCTGAGCCATTCCTTGATTATGTATTGACAAAGTGTTACCCTATTGGCCAGTTAAAGATATAATCTGTAACATTTCTGCATTAAAATGTATCAGATGATACGTCAGAGAGCGAGGAAGGAAGTCGGCGAACGTGACTTAATGTAAAGTGAAAAAAACTTTATCACATGAACCCATTTGTGAACATTTCTGAACAGAAAGATTTCCATCTGCAATGGTGGTTGTTTAACAATACAGCAACAGCTCCCATAATCCCACGCTTCATCATGGTGTCTACTTATTTTGTTTTCATTGTTTTCATCCCCTGCAGCAGAAATTACATCCTGTGTGTTTACGCCTAGTTAACTGTCCAACTAACCATCTATGTTTAGTTTAAAACTTGCCAACATCTCTGTGTTGTGGTGTGTTTAACAGTATCGTCAGCTGCTGGATAGCTCACTAACAGTTTGTCACCCATGTTTACAGACGAGTCGACGCAATTGTCGCTAAAGATCGTCCACCCTTCTGTCGCCAGAGGACCAAAAACAAGAACATTTGGCTGAATTATTTGGTAGTTTGGTCATGTCGACTCCAGTATCCAGACTGCCGGTGCCAGGACCTCGAAGCAGACCAGTTCGGTGCAACAGTCTGGCGCGAGTCCAGCCACTAAAAACGCCAGACCACAGCGGGGTCAAGTAATTCTAGCTACCTGGGTAGGATGTGATTACAGAGCACTTTTGCTGATTCTTATCACGCCACAGCTGACAGTGTTTCTGATTAGAGAGGACAGTTTAATTAGTCACAGCAATCTCAGCTGGAGAGCAGCAGGGGCACCTCTATCTGACTTCCAATCAGATAGGCATAAATCCTATCATCACAGAAGATATCGAAACCACCTTTTCTATTTGTGATTTATGATTCTGATAAACTTTAAAATAAATGAGGAGGGTATAAAGAATAACTGATACAGCATCTGCTTTCACGGTAGGTCCATTTATTTATGAAATGCCATGTCCAACCTTTCACTAATTGAGGTAGAAAGTACACCTTCTAATGTTTGAGCACAACAGCATGAACTTTCTGTTGAATTCCTGCCAGGAATGGCACAAGGTCCTAGACTTTAAAAAATACCGATACCTTAAATGAACTGAAAGCACACGTCAAGGACGAAAACTTCATTCTGAATGTCCGTTGCCTAAAGTCTGGAAAATAATCTAGCTCATTAGATTTCAGAGTGTTACTTCATTTGACTTTTACTTTGAGCATTAAAAGTTTAAAGGTCAAGGTGTTTTCCTATAAAATGAAATACCAACTCTGCCTTCCACTCTGAATGCTGATTTAAAAAAAAAATGAAACAGATATGAAAGTTAGAAATATAAGAAAGTAAGGGATTATGAATGATGAGGTGTCCATTATCAGGAATTAATGGACGATGTGGAGACCAGCGCGTTGGACAGTGTTCTCCCCAATGGGCATTATTCCATTTATACCGTGCTCACTTGCCAAAGAAAAAACATTTACAACAATTATCTGTCTCTCTCCTTTCACTACCATACATATTTTTTCAAAAATAAGGTCCCATGGGATCCACTGGAAGGGGCGTGACTTCAGCTCTCTATATCAAAAGTTAATTGACACCCTCCAGCCAATCAGGAGTTGAGTATTCAGTAATATTCAATAACGTACACAAAGAACTCAAAGAAGAATGCTGGTTGGATTTTCAGCCACAGTACAACAATCTTTTTCAGGTATCTCTTGTCCAGTTGCCAGGATTTGTGTGACGCAAGTGCAAAGCCTCTATGGAAGAAATACTGCCTGTCAGAAACACATACTTTAACTCACATAGGGGAAATAAATGATGACTGCAATTCTTTCCTACCAGAGAGGAAAGATATCTCGCTGATGAGCAGCCAGCGGTCAGCGAAGTAGAATTTGCAGCGGAGGATCTGAGCCGGCCGGCCGCCCAGTGGGAGGGAGATGGGTCGTGAGGATGGGTCCTTCAGATCCTCGAGGGGCACGGGCAGAGTGAGAGGGGAGGACCAGGGCTGGAGGATGCCAGGCTTAAAAAGACACTCCACCTTGTTGAATACCCGCACTCCCTGAGTGTGGCGGTTGTTACTGTGCACCTGGAGGAAGGAGACAAGGAGGAAGAGATGCAAGACAATCCTTTGACCACGCACGGATTTGAATTAGCGCAACTTTCGTGCAAACATTCAAAAAACTAAATTAGGGCCGTAATCATTAATTATTCATGGGGCGACAGGAGGAGATTCAATTAACACACAAAATTAATGACACATTCTCATCGTGTTCGGCCGTAATTGCTTTGGCACGACTTGAAGCTGAGTGGGACTACAAATGAACAAAATTAGAACACTGGGAGGGAAAAGAAAAGAGCGCGTATGAAAGAAGGAAGATGGAGGAGAGCGGAAGATGTATCGTCCCTGTTTTTACAAGCATGGAAAGGCCAAAGAGAGAAGAATCCATAAAGGCTGATCTAATATATGAGGCGGCGTCGTGGCTGGAAGGCGGCAGAGGAGGCTTGAGGTGAAGAGAGACAGAGAGGGAAGATGGAGGGCGTTTAAATGAGAGAACGAGAGGTCAGACTTATAGATCTGAGAGATAGAAAATTAAGGGAGGAGATTTTTCTCTCTGAGAGAGAAGGGCTGCTCTGACAGGTTAGCTATTAACCTCATACTTACTGCAAAGGCCAGCCACTCTAACCTAATCCACATGTTAATGCGCACACACGAGACGCAGGAAGAACAGCTGCGCCAGATGCTGAGTTGACGTGTAACTGACTCTAATGGGAGGTGGAGGTATGTACTGTATGTTGGTGGTAGCGGTGGTGGGGGCCTAATAAGTCAACAGAGCTGAGGTAACTCACTACTCCTTGAGGGAGTACAGCTCCAATGACCTGCACAAAGCTTAATTTAAAAGGATAACACTGCATTCATTATGCTTTGCTTGTTTCATCATAAATCTAACCTACATTATGAGTTCCCTCTGATCTTTTTGTTTGGTTGCAGCGTCTTCCACATGAGCTCACAGGAAATGTTTTCCATAAATTCCCAAAGGACAGAACTGGATCTTTACAAAGACAAATCAGAGTGTCTCCAGTCTGTTAAAAGTCTTGTAGGAAATGAGGTTACGACTAACAAAAGGTCAGAGTGCAGATCTCCCTGTGGGAGAGTGATTAGGTGCAGGTTAAGGCACTACAGAGACGAGTCACAGCAGAATTAGGTTCAGGTTCCCACTCTTTATTTATTTGACCTGTGGGTCTGACACATCCGTTCTGCCAGGCTAGCATAACGGTGTGTGTCAGCTGAGGTTAGTGAGGGAAAAACACTGGGGAAAAGGCAGGAAAACAGGATAAGCCCTGGAAAAACACTTGGAAGACCGCTGGGAAAGGTTTTAAAAGGTGACTGAGAAACACTAGAATAATAATGAATATGTGGAGAAAAAAAACGACAGAAAATTTGGATCCGAGTCAAAACCAGAACGCTTGGAGATTACTTGTCAGTTATAACTCTGGCTGGGGATTCATAGTGTTTAATACGCACATGTATAGGGTGAATCCCACCCAAACCAACATTCCAGCCCGCGTCCAATGAGAAAACACAGTTATAACTCAAACTGGGTTGCTTCATATTATCATTCCCCCACTGCTGCTCCAAAAGCTAACCCCAGAAACCACACAGACGCACAAACAGACTCTGATGCAACTCGGTGGCACCCAGAGAGCCGAGTGCAGACGCACTGTCCCATGATAAACAATGGCACATTAAAACTAATTAAACGGCTGCAGAGCTATTCCAGTCGAAATGCAGCTTTCTGGTGAGACGGCAGATTAAATAAGTTATTACACACAAACATAACTCTGCTGCTGGGGTTTGTTTTGGAGGTCGCGCTGGCTGGAGCTGCAGGAATTTTCTAAGGAGTTTCATCAGATCAGCCTAATGTCCTGTCATAATCACAATGGCATGCTTGTGATTGCTGCTTAATGAGATAATTAATTAACCAAATAATGTATTAAACAAATAGTTGATTGTCTGCATACTTGCGTCTTCACACAGGAACAATTCACACAGTGTCCTCATTTTAAAACATCCAGGAGTAACAAAAGTTAAATAAAAATCTCTTTTACTTCTTTATTATGCAGATTTATGCATCAAGGTGCTCCAAAGTCTAATTAAAATCATCTCTCCTAAAAGCGTAACAAGTGGCTTATCAAGAAAGTTTGCGTTGTGTTCATTTTAGATTAGTTTTTTGCACTTTTGCCTTCACTGGATAGTTGAGTATTAAAATACAGGCAGGGGAAATCGAGAGAGAGGGGTGTGACACGCAAAGTCCTCATATGGAAGTGAACGAGCACTGATTAAGAAGGTAAACTATGCGTCTAAACCACAAAGCCACAAGGACAAACAAAGACATTCCAGTGGGATAACAGAGTCGTGCCTGACAGTCTGACTTTAATTTACACAAAATAACACAAGAAAGACAATATACTGCCATCAGATCTGATGTGGGCGATGAGAAACTGAGCGTGAATAAAAATGTCTCTGGATTCAGTAAAATCTCTGGTGTGTGGATGGACCGAGCCGCAGCGCCTCATAATTCACATATTTCAGGAGGATGGTCTCCCTGAAGACACACACCGGGAATTGTTTGGCTTTTAGCCTTGATGACATCTCTGATTTACAGGCAGCTCCAGGCTGTCTGAGATTCCAGCGGGATAACAATGTCCTGCATAACCCTCTCCCACAATCGACACGTGCGCAGTCACACAGACATTCGCTGCCTACCTGCATGTTGTGGAAGACGCGTGGCTTCTCAAAGTGGAACTCGATGTCCACGCTGCCTTGCCCAAGGGCTTCCCGGCTCCAGCCGAGGTAGTCGTACCCAGGCCACACCCTCAGCTCCTTCGTTTGGATGAAGTCGTCTCCTCCCAGGACGCCGTCGCACAGCTGACCCAGGCCTCCAAACTGCATCCTGCACACACGCACACAAACACAGCGCTGCATGGGTTAAAGGATGAGTTCGCCCAATGATGAAAATTCAACTATTATCTACTCAGCCCCATGCCCCCAATTGTCGTCCGTCATTATCCAAGTCTCCAGAAGCCCGGCAAGAACAAAAAAAATTGATACGATGATGCGTGGTAGAGCTTGTGCAACTATTTCAGACGGGGTGCATGCTAACTCTTTTAGCTTAGCAGCTACAGTGAAGATTTCAGCTTTAAAAAGGTTGTTAATTGTGTGATTAATTATGATCCCAGGGCTCCCGCAGACTCTGATTGGATGCAATATGGAGCAATTTCATGTTTTTTTTTCAGTTGTTTTTTTAAGTCCCCATCTACTTCAGTTGTTCAGAATGCTGCTGCAGAATGCTGTTTTGCTGTGAAGCTCCAGAAATGTTTTGTGGACTACAAAACTTTACCTGACTTACAATCGACACGAGGGGGAGCGATAATGACTGAATTTTCCTTTTTAGGTGAACTTATCCTTTAACATTTGCTGTGCGCCGAGATGATGAGATGCCAAACGCTGTGGGCTGCCCTCGGCTTTCTATTTACAAATTTATTCACGCGCTGGCATACAGAGATGCATAAATAAGCTAATATACATAAATACACATTCAAACATGCTTTTTCCTCTTCCTCTCTCTCACATACAAACACACACCTCGACAGGAACAAAGCAACACAACAGGGTCACCAAATCGGTCCCCTCAATCCCAGCCTGAGTCTCTCCCTCACCAACACACACATGCTGCTACAAACACGTCTGGATTACATCAAAAGTGTTAGCTCACCCGCTAGCAAAACATTTCAGCCCCATTAACCACAGTGTGGACTCCCCCCAGTTCCTAGTTCACCCCTCCTTTGCTCCCTGCCAAAACATTATGGTCAGGAAACACGCCTCAAATCCCAGGGCGGCTAAAAGAAATAATGTTATTCCCTTTCGATTAGGCGGACACCAGAATAATCCTTCAAGAAAAGGATTTGGCAGCGCTTCAATACTAACAGATGTGATGAGAGCTGTGGAGAAGCTGTTGCTATTCCATTGATCGAGGCACATTTCACTCCACATTGTTGACCGTTAACGCCTGTGAATCTCTATCCGGATCACACTTGAGGAAGCCGTGTTGCAATTTGCAGGCAAGGCCGCGTGAAAACAAAATCCAGGGGAGCAGTTTATTGGAATGTATGGAGATGAGATGCTTGCTCATAAATAAAAATGAAAATGGTAAAAAAAAAAAAAAAAGTAAAAACCTGGAAGGGCTGAATATCTTACCCTTGCTCTGTGCTGCCATCGTAGGTGGAGTCGTTTAGATAGACGGGCATGCCAGGCAGTTGCATGACGTTACCAACTGGAGCTGTGTAAGCCTTCAACCCATCTGAGTGACAAGAAAAAATATTCAGCATTAGTCTTATATTTGTTGAAACAAAACATGCTTTTTTTAGTGCTCGAATTAAGAGACAGGCAGCCACAAGCTGCATGTGAAGCTTTTTATTCTCGTCATGAGCAGCTACATGTTTACTGAGCCAACTTCCAACAGCAATCACTGCCGCAGGGAAACGGCTACAGATGGTTTTTAGGTAGTAAAACAAACGAAGAGGGCCGCTGCTCGGGCCCCAGTCGCCATTAACCGGTGAAACTCGAGCCTCTCTGCAGCTAATCAGCCCGATCACTGAGAACAGAGGTGACGTCAGCAACGCGGACTACAGCCCGCCGCTCTGCCACCTACAATAAACAATGCTCCACATAGGATTTACAGTATGTGTGCAGTATGCTCTGTTTGCACATAAATGAGTGCCTGTGGATGTGTGTTTAATGTACACGTGTAAGAGTGCATGAAGGTCAGGCGGATCCAGTGTAAAACAATAAACACAGAGGGACACTGTCATAACATCCAATACGGGTTGAGGCGAGAGGCCGAATGTGCGTGAAACTTTTCATACTGAAGACTCTGTATTATCTGTGGATTGTGTACAAACTGAACTTCCTAGCGAGAATCCACATCAGAGCACATTTTAAGAAAGATGGTCTCCCTGAAGTCACAGACTAGGAACTGGCGTTTTAAGCCTCGGTGACAGCTCTGATTTAAAGGCAGCTTGATGCTCTCTGAGGGTGGTGGATGGGGCAGGGGAGGAGGTGAGCCGGTCATAAAGTCAGTGTTGTGCTTCAGGAAACAAGCAGACCAACACCATTTATCACCATGTGGCCTCTTTTATCATGGAAAACCCCGACTGCGGCTGTAAAATTTGATGCAATGCCTCCCATCACTTCAGGGGATGAATGGAGAAAGTATGCACTTCGAATCGTTACCGTCAACAAATCCCTTTTGCATCTGATAGGGGAGTAAATACAGGACAAACTGAAGTCAGTCACCTTCACCGTCTGAAAAGCAATCTGATTTATACGAGTGGGCATGCTTTAGAATAAAAAAACAGAATGAATACCTAAGTAGCCACAAAATCGCCTCCGTCTCGCCTCCACACAAACACTTACCATTCCATAAACAACCGTAGAGCTCCACCCGAAGGCAAACGCTCATAACCCGGTCAGCCAGGGGGTAGAAGCGCACCATGCGGGCCACAATGGGAGGGCCCAGGTCCTTCAGCACAACGTCATAGGTGTTCTCATTCCCTGACACCACCTATGGGGAGAAGTACAAATATTCAATCACCCAGTACATCAGTCACCTCCCCTGTCATCTGCTGAGTCGAACAAATCTGGCCTGAAGGCTCTGACTTATCATTCAGTTTGTGTCTTCAAGTCCTGTGAATGTCAGTGGAGCTCAAACTAACTGACTGAACTTTTTATTTAAACACACAGTTGGGTAAAGAAGGACCCGTTTTAGAGCATGAGCCTCAGGCACAGTTTTTGAATGGGCTGCCTTAACCTGAAGTTTTACATCAGCTTGCAAATTCTGAATTTGTTCTAAATGTATTTGTTGTGCGGCACCTGAAAGGGAAAAAGAGTAAGATTCATTTCCTCAAACGTTGGCTGTTGCAGGACTAAATTCCCATGCCATCAAAGTACTAGTGGTACAAAACACACTGCAGAATGTATCACCACAGAAAATATTGGACATTTACCAAGCACAATAAGAGGAGGCTGCCTTTATCTGCACAAGGTAAGCCATTCATTGTATAGTGTTGAAATCTCAGGCAGTGAAGGCTGCTTTTGGCTGAATAGTGAAGTTTAGCGGGCGTGATGCCAAACGTCTCCACTGCCCAATAAATAATAAATAAATCAAATGCAGATGAATTATACAGCCCATCAACGAACATTCATTTTAAACTGCCACAGGATATTGAGCTCTATCCCATCAATAACGGAGAGTCAACCTCAACACTATGTTCCTTGTGTTGTTTCCTTGCTTATTTTAAAGACATTCAAATTGTGACTTTTCTTCATTTGTGAACACGTGAACGAGACAGTGGACTCCAGCTCTGTTGTAATCAACAAAACAAAAACACCCTGCTTACTTCCTGGCTCCAACGGTCCTTCCAGGTGAGCCACTTCACTCCGTCTCGGGAGTAGCGGAGGCGATAACTGCGGGCAAACTCCTGGCCGTGCCCGTCGGCATGGCGACCCTGGGTACCGACCAGAGCCAGGAAGTGGAGTTTGTGCAGGTCTACCTGCAGGAGACAGGAAAAACATTAAGTAACTCAGATTGATGTACAGATAAATGATCTTTCAGTTAAATATGAAGCTACAGCCAGCAGCCATTAGCTTAGCTTAGCATAAAGACTAGAAACAGGGGAAACAGCTAGCCTGGCTCTGTTTAAGGTAACATATACCCCCATAAAAGCATTTTATTTATTTTTTTTTCATTTTTTCTTTTAACAACTTAAACAAGATACAACATGTCAGCTTCAGAGGTGCTGGATGATGGATTTGATCTATTTTGGCCTTTAGCCTAAGCTGAGCTAACCACCCTCTGCTTCTAGCTTCATATTTAGCAGGGGTGGGAAAAGAAATTGGTGTTGTGATTCTTTGTTTCACAATTCCTGAGTCATTTTTATATAACTAGGGTTAAGTCATTTAACTCGATGCTAATACACAATGGGAATCTCATTAAAGTGCTAAAGGAAGTTAGCTAAATGAAGCAGTTTACTTCAAAAAGTATTTTATTGACCACTTTTATGTGAAGTATAGCAATGATGCTACTGAAATAAGACTCAGACCGACATTTTATGTGCATTGTTATTGGAAATATGACTCATGTCAAATTGTCTCACAATTTCTTTCAGAATCTTAATACGATCACAGTATGTATCGAATCGGTACCCAAACTATTGCGATAGTGTCGAATCAGGAGAAAAGCTAATCATCCCAGCCCTGATACTACGTCACCATGTCACACATAATGCATAATTTAACGCCTAGCGACTAGTTGGGCACGGAAGAATTGACTTAGCACAGCTGCTCTGTTGTCAGCAGTGCTGGCTCAGGCGTGTGTGAGCTGACCAATCAGAGCAGACTAGGTATTTGGGAAGGAGGGCCTTAAAGAGACAGGAGCTAAAACACACGGTGCTGAAGAACTGGACAGTATGAGAAAACTGAAGTGATTTTTGAGCATTAAAGCAGGTAAACCTATTCTAGTAGTAACCCAAAATAAAATTATGTAACTGAAAAATAGCATAATATGTCTGCTTTAAGGCATAACTGAACAAATGCTTTGCTATTATAATATACTTAGCAATACTTTACAGCAGCTTCCTTATCCTAAAATAATAGCCGACAACGATTTAATGTTATTCTTTCAAAAACAATAGAGCTATTGTACAGAGCACCAACTCCAAAAGTAAAAGTGTGCATATCAGATGAGAGTAAGCAGAGCTTCTGACCTGAAGATATTCTGATCCACTGGGGAAAACAGCTCCTGCAGGACACCACGCTCCATCCCCCTCACCAGTACTCAGCCTGAGAGAAACAAAGACTTATAAATGTTAGATAAGAAAATAAGAAAAACAACTGAAAAGTTCACTGAGTCCCAGCCCACACTCAAACACTCACACGCAGAGATATAAACACACCAACAACAAGACTACATCGAAGGTGCAACTGAGAATTCAACACAAACAGTCCGACCTTCCGCTACCATACATAATAAACTCCACGGCAGCCAAACATTCACATATAAAATAGGGCTTTGTTGTCTGAAAGAAAGAGAAACACTGAGACAGAGACTTGGCCATGGCCAAAGGAGCACCGTAGGCAATAGAGAGGGAGAGCGAGACACTGCAGACAGATGGAAAATACAGAGAACATACGGAGAGGGAAAGAGATGAAAGGAGCGGAGTGAAAATTACTCGCTCTTCCACATTCGTCAAACCTCAAAACAAGATCTGGTGTAGAACGTCAGGACCAATCCTTACTCACAGCCTGCCATGACCACACACATGCACTGCTAAAAGATTTTCACTCAGTGTGACCTTCTCCAATCCAGCCTGAGAAGAAAAGTCCACACTTCCACCACATGTTGGCCACAGAAACACCACAAACTTGGCCGACGTCGCATCAGCTCGTACGGGGAGCTTTGGTACAGACGCCAGGCCGCAACCATGCTCTGACCACTTTGGGGCTTCTAGCAAAAAAATGAAAGCTGCTGCTCAGAGCAACAGAACAAATCATTTTATCAAGTCGGTGACACTGACAGTGGCGCTAGTATTTTAATCAATCCCATTCTCCTCTCGGTGGGTGAGATCATGCATCCGGAAAAACCGAGGGATGATATCACACATTAGTGCTCCCGCGACGGAGGGAGGCAGAGGGAGAGAAGAGGAATGTGGCTGTGCAGAGTTCAGGCCACCATGCACCAGCCAGCAGGATTAACATTACAGCACACTGTTCTGCCAGGTACCTCATTTTTCTCCGATTTCTCTCTGCTCCTGTCGTTTGCTTCCTACCTAAATACCAGCCAACAATTCCCTCCTCCTCCCTTGTTCTCAGTTACCTTATTCCCTCCTTCATTTCCCAAATATGCTGATACTTTACTGCTTCGGAGTAATAAGAGCCATGAAAAAGAAATACCTAACAACTCTGCATCCCTCTATCCCTCCCTTCACCCAACACCTTCTCTCCAACACTTTCTTTCCAATTAATTTCCCTCCACCTTTCAGCACACCGTCGCAGTGATCCACCTTTCACTTGTTTTCTTTTTTTTCTCCTCTCTGTTTTCTCTCTTTCTCTCTCAGTGTCTCCCCGATGCCTCTTAAAAGGAACTAGGGCTAATAATCATTTCCACATGGTTAGACACTCGGCCAAGAGACCCAGCCCAGCAGACCAAAGGAGGCAAATGAACACGCACTCAAACACGCACACACACACACAGTCCCGCTAATGCCCTTACACATGGCTGTAGCATGTTGCGGGCCTAGCTAGGCTCTCACGTCTCTGACCTTGCTGCCAGACAGACAGGGTGGTAATATAATTACCAGGAGGCTTTTAAAAAGACACACACTATCATCTTCTATCATAACCTAATAGACCTCTGACAAATTACTTTAGTGCGGTGCCAGCAGACTGACAAAAAGGCATGCAGACAAACATCAGTCCTCAGTGACATGCACATGTTAATTAACTCACATTTGACTCAAGTAGAAATAGATTACTTGCACTGAAGCACAGTTAGCTAAACTATAACAATCCAGTGGGCCACAACGTGCCAGATCTTAGCCAGTGCCTTGGTCAAGGGCACCTGCTGGAGAATCAACCTAATGTGTTTTGATGGTGGGGGAACCAGCAAACACAGGGAGAACATTCAAACTCCACACAGAACCCTGGACTTTCTTGCTGTGAGGCAACAGTGCTAACCACTGCGCAACCGTGCCGCATACTGCAATCACTTTACATTAAGAAACAAATACAATTCTTTTATGCATCAAAGACACAACATCTCTTTGTAAAACAATCAAACTATTCAGTGACCAGAGCTGGATGGGGGTCATGGAGATGAGAATTGTATATTATTTCTACACATCCAATTTAACCAACACCCTTTTTTGTGGGGATACAATAAGAAAGCCGAGCATTCAGCCATGGTGACAGGCTTTGTGGATAATAATAATAATAGAAAAAGATGCAGAATTCTCCTTGTAGCAATTCAAGAGTAATGAGTCAATCAATATAGGACGGCTGGTTATCGAGCTAGACAGCTTTTTGCAGTCACTCAACTGAGGATATAACAATTATCAGAATTATCTCGATAATGGACATTCACTACAATCAAACTTTACTTTAGTGTTTTTCTCACAATCTGTGATTACATCTTATATAGTCCTTTATACAATTAGACTGTGACACATCAATGGTGCTGATTGACAGTCAGCCTGAAGGAAGATAACAAGAGGGAAATGGATTGCTTTCTTTTGCAGAGCAGTTCACCTCATGAAATGTTGTGACTTGCCTGGTTTATATGTATGTATGTATTTGTATCCGATATATAAAAACAGACGTGCCTTGAGATTCTAGCTTGCCCTGTGCTGTATCTTGGGCACAAAAAGTTTTAAATCCACTGGTGTAATCCATCACAGTTAACATAAAGTCTGCATTAATTTAGCTCAACGTTATATTGTCATTGCTCGTTAATGTAGTTTAATTGAAAATTGATTTGAAAAGTCTGCTCTGCATCAGTGGTTGACCTTTTCACTTTGCCGGGGTGATAGATATGCGTACACCCGAGTGCGTTACAAGTGCAACAAAGCAGACATCTGACCACATCACATCAGTGAGACTGGGTGTGATCAGACGCAGTGAAAAACGGATCGCCTGCGGCAGAAATTATTTCATCAGCACTGGAGAAGAAAGCGGTGTGTTTCTGGATCAAGAGCAGAGGACTTTGAGTCAATCTCTGCCCACGGCATCTTTTGAAGATCCAACCTGACCAGCCAGACCGCCCCAGGGAGGAAGAGAGTCGGAGCAAGAGCCATGTAAATCCAGCTTGATTGTAAGGCTGCTCCTGGCTAATGTCTGGTCACAGGAAAAAGAAATGAACAAATAGGACTCATATCTGCACTAAAGTGTGATATCAGTCTCAAATCAGAGACTGCTGTGCCCACAGAGACTTGTCTCCACCCCAACATCTAAGACCAATCTGTGAACTCGACAGGCGGACTGTGTTTCAGACAGAGCGCAGGACGAGGGGAGGTGGACTCTGTGTTTATAACATTGATGCTTGGTCCTCACAGACGGTTTAAGTTAATGGACAGTGTTTCCCAGATGTCCGACCATGTTATCGTCACCATTTTGTTGCTGCTGTGTTAAATACACCTGATGCAAATTCAAAAGATGCACTACGTGTTTATGTGAAATTTGTATATAAATAACTTTATATATGTTCTGTGTTCTGTGAACTTTCATTTTGGTGTACAACACTGTGTTGACTGCCTTGTAAAGATATTCTTAAAGCAGAATTACAGTTTATAAATGGTAACTACACAAAGAGTACAGGAAAAACACTACATCCTACCTTCCATGTTTGGCCTCTGTGGAATCTGACCAGGCGCTGGAGGCTGTGATGTCAGAGTCTGGGATGGTGCCATCCTCCATCCCCAGGGCATAACGACACTGAGCTGTAGGGGAAGGATGAAGGGAAGGAGAGGGGAGAGGAAGATAGAGACATGAGTAACATTCTCATCTGTATGGAGAAAATGTCCGGGAGAAACTTAATATTTCCATTAGAGTGTCGGCAGCCATCATTGGTCACGGAGCATAATGTTGTTATGTCATCTCTGGGAAAACTTCCGGACTTCATGCTTCATAACCCACACAGACACTGAGGGGGGGGAGAATAAATACCAAACACTACAATGAAATTGTTCCTGTTGTCTGATTTGTTGTCCCTCATGGGCTCGTGTAAAATGTAATTCATCACTTTTTCCTGTAAGTCCCCTTTGTCTCCTGTCAAGTGACTACATCAAAGAAAGTCATTAGAATTCATCTGCATTTCTGGCTGCCCTTTGTGAGACGCTGTGATCAATCTACTCCAAAAGTACACCTTTACTATTCCTTTTATGCCGTTTTGTCTTTCCGACTAGCTCTCCAGCCCACACAAAGCCATCTCCTCGGGGTTCCAGCCATCCAATACGGCCCCTGTTCCAGTTACTACTGCTGGGGGATTTGCAGGAAGAGAACAAAAGAGAGAAAGACACGTCAGGCGAATGAAAGAACACAGACAGGTCTCAGATATCTGCGCTGACTCTGCTCCAGCAGCAGCATTATCAAATGATCCAAATAGTGTGGTCCCAGGCAGGGATTACCGAACGCCCCAGCTATCTGAAGCCCGTCATGAGGAGGAGATGGTTGAGCGGGGTGGGGGTGGAGGGGTGAGAGGCTGAGGGTTTGGGTAGTGATAAAGTGGAAAGAGGGACTGACAGTGATATGGAGGGGAGGCTGAGGGTGACAGAAAGAGGTGGGGTGGGGGGAGGCATCTAACTCAGTTTCTGTCATTGAGTCAGCGGACAGGAATGTTGGGCTGGATGACAAACCCTAAAAACCCCAACGGGTGCAGCAGACACACACATGCGCGCACACACACACACACACACACACACACACACACACACACACACACACACACACATATACAATTCATACAAACCCTGCAGACAGGTTCCCATTTCAGTATCATCACACATCACCGGTCAATATCCCCTATCTCCAATAATTTCACCTCTCTGTGTTCTCTCTCTCACCTTCCTTTTTTGTCATTTTTCATAAAACTTTAGCACATGCACCAAACCTCTCTGCTCACACTGTCCAGATTTCAACAGGACAAACTGTTTGAGCATCTGCGCTTGTGTTGTGCCACAGTCTGTTCATCGGTCTCCATCTGTTTCCTGTCCATCAATCAAGCTACAGAGCCCAGATTTGATTAACGCAGACACGATTAGTTAATAAATCAATTAGCCAGTTAGCAGGCAATCCACAATGATTTGGATTACTGATGCAACAAATGAATATGCCAATTATTGATTAATCTGATAAATATTTTATGAACTAAATCCACTAATTGTCTCAGCTCAGGGAGCTGTGGAGCTAAGTGGCTGCAGAGCAACCTCGGGTGACTCCCTGTCAACAAGCACAGACATCCAGCCTCCCAGTGAAGACGGCTAGACGGCAGACTGGGACTGAACATATCCTGAGAATGACAGTTTGAATACAGATGATACAGTATGGATTTAGGACTATGAATCGAGGGATGAGAAGACACATAATTACGTCTTACTTGGTGAATTGAGGATTTATTTGGACTAAACCAGAGGTGGTTGTGGAAAGACAGACCGGGGCTGTTTTGTTTTTAGTTTTATTTCGTTGAATGAAGTGTGCTTTAGGTTATTTAGCTTGTCCTAGTTTGGTTAAAGAGAGAAACTTGGATTCAGAAAGTGAACAGTTGTATTTTTCTGTTTAGAAAGGAAAATAAGTTCATAAATATTCCCTTTCTTGACATTTTGTGAGTTTACTGTGGAAAACTGTCGGGGGCCATCGGACTATCGCCTCTTGCTGTAAAAAGTGCTATAATGAGACAGGACAAGCCGGGGCTAGCTGGTTAGCATGCTAACTTCAGTAGACATTTCTGCAACACAGCACATAGACGTCTTTGACAAAACATCAACACTGTTGTTTCTTCACTCTCTGTTGATAGTGTTAGTTAATGTTTTGAATGTTTTAGACATACATTTTGGTCATATCGTACAAATTGCTCCTTCGAGTCCGACATGATGTCTCCAGACAATGTCCAAACCTGATTCTCCAGATATTGTCGGGAGTTCATATGTGAAAACAGCTATGCTTTACAGATGTTCAGCAGGTCCAGTTAAGGTTAACGGCTGAGGATGGGGATATCATCAATTTTGTGCAATACCACAGTGCTTAAATTGATAACCTGATGTGGGCCCTATAAAAAGGTTAAGGGATCGCCAAAGGTAGACTATTCTTCCTGAGGGGAACATAAATGTCTGTACCATATTTTATTACAATTGATCCAAAAGATGTTGAGATATTTCAGCCTGAACCAAAGTCGTGGACCGACAGACCAGTATCGGCAGGCCGATGGGCCGATCGACAGGCACGTTCAGGCCACGCAGCTGAAATCCATTTTTTTGTCAAACGATTCATTAACTGATCGTCTGACAGTTTCAGCTTTAATTAGGATGTACTATTAATCATTTGAGTCATTTATCAAGCAGAAACTCCAAAAAGTCGATGGATGAAGTTTCTTAAGAGTAAAACTCTCTCTTTTATAAAATAAGCAATGGATCAAATAAATAATCAATGCATTATTAAAATAACAATCAATACTTGCAGCCTGCGTCTCATTCACAGGCTGGCTGCCGCAGTCAGAGGGTTGACCGCACTGCAAACAGTCTCCTCTAGTTACACCTGGTGGGCTCTCATTCACTAACCCCTCATGTGCTCTCCTTCCCCAACACTTTGACTGACACTTTCATGAGCTGCCTGTGCATTAGTGGTCTTGACGAGCCGGTGGGGGAGGGGGGGGGAGAGGTTGGACCGCCCAGCTATCTCATTCTCCTATTACACACGACTGGCTGGCAGACAGGGAGAGGACACAGGATAGCCTGTTGATAGCGGACGGAGAATGAGCCTTACTGATCTGAGAATGTGAGGAGAATGTCGGAGCAGCAGGGCGAGACGATCGCTGAGGACGAGAGGGGAAGAGGAGGGCAAGAGGTTTGAAAACGCAATTACGTTTGAGGTTGTGGGAGTAAAACAAGCAGTGAAGCTGTTTCAAATGTGGCAGTTTGTTAGGGGAACAACAACACAGCTACTGCAAATGTATGCGTCTCCAAGTTAGTAGTTCTCATCATCGAATGAGTGTAAATGACATCCTACCTGGGTTGAAGTGCCACTCATGGTCCTCTGAAGACGACACCAGTGCCACTAGGACTGTGAGCACAGTGACAGGAAACAGCCGCAGGGTTGGCAAGGCCATGACAGCAGCAACACACCTGGTTACCTGTCCGGAGACACGCTGATGACCACAGGCATACCTGTCGCAGAGAAAAAGAGATATTTAGATCTAAATCCGCTTTAGAAATCTTCTCTGTGCCTGTTGGAAATGCATCAACCACCATCGGCCCTGAACTGATTTTATTTTAACGCCCACACACAGTATAAATTACACAAGTGCACACAGTCAGCTCTGACCACAGGCGGCTGCGCTCACAGCCTCCCCATCTCCATCTCCATCTCCATCGATAGCTCAACTCTCTCAATCAAATCCTCTTAGTCCAGAGCAACGAGCCTGTCTCACAGTCATTTGTTTTGCATGCCGAGCCCAGCAATGGGCCAAACCCCAGAGGAGCGAGCACAAAGCCATTCAACAAAGACCACTTTCACACGCTAATTTGTTTTTTTTCTCTGGCAGCAGAATGTCGGGACACAATAATACTTTGCTGCCTTTAGGAAGGGTACAAACAGCTTGGTAACTGAGGATGGTATAATTAGCTGGCCCCATTAACTCCCACAGAATTGTATTCCTTCTGTATTTGGACGGCCAATAATTCCCCCACATTACTGATTCCAAATGTACTTTCCCTTAATAGGAGAGAGCGTATTCTGAGCACCCAGTTGGAGACGCTTGTTTGGAATAAATAACAAACAGATGAAACTGTAAGACTAAAGACATGAAAAACAATGAGTGAGTGAGAACATGAGGACATATATCATAGTATTTTGAGTCAATGGGGACACAAACATGGCCAAAGTTAATGACATGCTCATAACACCACATCATAGACATTTTGCATGGGTTGTTGAGTTGCTTTAAAATTAATGATACGAAACATTTCTGCATCATAAAGTCTTATAAGTTTACTGAATGGTGCATATCATTTGGTCGCCCGTGACTAAAACTCTCAGGGAAACATCGGATGGTATATCAGAGAGTGAGGAAGGAAGTTACCTGATGTTTTGTGCGATATGTGGTTAGATGTGTCCTGTATGAATGTCTTTTCATGTCTATGCTCTGTGGATGTTTACTGTCTTTATGTATCTATATATGGAGGCTCTGTAAAGACTGTGGCAACTAATGTCCTTGTAAAGCACAATAAAGAATCTATCCATCCATCCATGAACTCGCCTCAGACAAATCAGATAGACTTTAGGGATGGGTATTATTTGGATTGTATTTAATTTATGTTGAACGGGGGAATTTTGGCATTTTGAAGGTTTTATTGCACTTAAAATAACGAGAGTTGTTGCTGTCAGCTCAAGTGAACTTGTTATCATCACCTGGTTCACTTCGCACCGCAGCCTCTCTGCTCTGCTGAGTCCACGTGTGTTTATGTGGAGGAGCTCAGCAGAGGAGAGGCAACAACAACGTGATAACATATCAAAACATAGAGCACCGATAAGAGGACCACAGTGGTACACTATCGCATAATTTAGCCCTGGGGCCCGTTTGAAAAAACATGTTTCGGTACAAATACCTGATAGATTTCAAACAGAAATAACGTTTGTTTAACAATGAAGACGACGACTCCCATGCCCCCACATCATCATACTAGATCTTTTGTTTTCATTGTTTTGACTGAGAGACCTCCGGCAGCAGACATTACATACTGTGCATTTACAGCTTTAAGCTTACCAAAACACCTGCAATCACTTGCAAAGCTCACAAGGCTACAAGTAAAGCAGTGTAATACATCAGACCTGCAAATCCTAAATTCAAGAAGGGTATGTTCAGATTTTGTTTACAATCATTTTGGATGATGGAGGCTGCAGTGCTGTTGAGCTGAGCACAGAAAGATGATGAAACAACAAACTATAATCTCCAAAACGATCACTTAAACTGGCAATAAGCAAGTTTTCTGCGTCAACGTATCATTATGAGGTAAATGCTGATTGCACAATGTAATGGGTATAGAATAATGAAACCATCTGTGTTTACGTTGGTGCCCTATAAACACTATAACTGTGCAGTTTTGTCTGCTATAAGAAAAGCAAAGGTGATTGGCCATCCATTTCTTCAACAGACTAAATAACTGAACAAACTCACATTTTGTCCTGTGTTGTTGTTATTTGTGACTCTGGGGAAATTGGAAACGATTCAGTTGTCTTTGCAACTGTGGCGCCAACAATAACACCCCTTGGAAACAACTGGGAAAAGTTGTTTGTTGCAACTTTTAATGATCATTTAGTTGAATCGACACCTCCCTAAAAAAGAAAAAAAAAAAAAAAACGGTGTTTGATTATCTAGTTTGACTCATAACTGAAAAAGAACACAAATATCAATGAACGGGAGGTTGCTGATGCTTAAAGCTAGACGCTATGTTTACGGATATTGGCTACTTCTGCAGTACACAATCCATTCAGTTGCAAACAGATGGAGCAGGGTCCGGTTTCAGGGATAATAAAACACATGGTATCTGATCAGTTCATAGTCTCGCCGATACCCGATATTGCCAAATTCTCAAACCACAGTGGCTCCCTCGCGAGATATGCTGAGGAGTCCCAGAAAATGAAATAAGTTGGTGTTTTTCAACCCTGGTCCTGCATGTTTTAGATGTTTCCCTGCCCCAACACATCGGATTCAAATGAATGGACTGTTATCAGGCTTTAGCAGATCTGAATCATTTGGATCAGGTGCGTTGGAGCAGGTAAACATTTAAAACATGAAGAGGCCACCGTGACAGGATTGAAAAACATACTATACTATCAAAATACTACAGAATGTTTTATTAAAATACTTAAACTGAAATGAAATTGAACATAAGCGTTGTCTTTACTGTAATATTTTTGTTTTTGTTTCACTCAAAAACACCACAAACATCGCTCCAAACAGGAACTACATGGAAGAGACGTGGATAATTTATTTCCAGCAGTCTGTTGAAACTGAGGTTGTTGACAGTGAAATAAGCCTGAAGCATTCTCGGAGATATGACTCAACGTCAGTCATTATGATGGTACTTGAAGAACTTAATGTCTTCTATGGTGGTGCAAGGTGGAAAAAGTTTGAGAGGTACTGCGATACAGCATTTCAGGGGTGGTGTCAGTACTGGAACAACCCCAGTCCACAGTGCGTTCTTTCTAAAAAAAAAAACATTTGCGCTGTATTGTCTGACAGCATCGTACAGAAATAATAAGCATGTTTCACCGCTCTATCCCCGTGTGTGTATTTTACTTTCGAACGTGTCGAGTATAGACTGCCAGTGGTGAAGCAAGAGGGAGCAAGGAAACCTCCTGATAAGTGGAAGTCTGAAGTGGGAGTGACAGCTGGGAGAGACAGAGAGGCCAGGCAGGCTTCCCTGTAGACCCTCTGTGTTTCGGCTTCATCTCTGACTAGACTGGGACAGGCCGACAGCTGACACACAGCTGTAGTGACAGAAAACTGGAGGGCGGGGGGGGGAAGTCGTCGAGGGGGAATGTATGGAAGCGGAGTGAATAGTAGCGTTAGCTCAGGCGCAACAGGGTGGAGACGATGGAACAAGAGCAGCGATGACATGGGTACATGTGTGTGTGTGTTTGGGAGGGGGGAGGTGGTCCTGTAGAGGGTGACTTATGGCCTCGCTGGTGTGTGTACGCATGGGTGCGAGCTGGGGCGTGTATGCGGGCATAGGGGAGATCTCAGGGATAGAAAGCCGGTGCAGCTGTCCTGAACGGGAGACACAACGCACCCGATACATGATGCATGTGTTCGAAGTGGAGGAAAAAACAGAGAGACAAAGAGAGGCTGATGTCTTTTCTCTTCAGAGAAACACCCAAGTTGTCTGGATGAGTAAGTATAAGTGCGAGTATGCCAGATGACAAAATGCTGAAATATGGGGCTTAATGGACTGAAGCTGTGAGTGCAGAGTCAGAGCTGAGAATTTGATGACTGGGGCTGAAAATCACCACAACAACCAGCGTCCACAAACATTATCCTTGACGGTGTCTCATCACTGTTTTGTAAATGAAGGGGGACAAACTTTTATCCAACACGCCACAGAGAGACGAAGACATAATAAACAAGGGAAGAAATCCAGTCGGACAAATGTTTTCTCCGAGCAGGAACAAAAGTGGCCACAGCCATCCGAGAACATTGTTGTTGGAAAAGTCAAGTGGTGTTGAACAGCTGTGGTTAGAGCTGAGAGAGAGGCGAGAAGGGCCCGCTGTGTTCTGGAGGAGGCAGCGCAGCGTGAAGCCCAATCTACACTCTCACATTTTGTCTCGGCTAATCCATAAGCAGGACTAATGAATACTTATGAGCAGCTGCTGTTTCTACAACAAAAACAGGGCTGACAAGAGAGCGACAGAGTCAAGAGCGGAGAGGCATACAGAACTTTTTTTCAGTTAGCAGGCATTGCATCATTAAAGACAGTTTGCCAGAGTCACTATAATTAGATCGCTCCAGAGAAAAACTGGCGGGACCGCCTTGGCACCGGTTAGCGTCTTTTCTAGCGAGTCCCTCGTGTTGGAACAGAATGTTTGCATTCGTTATTCTTTCCAGTTGTATAATGAAGCCGTTCCAAACGTCAGTAGTGACCTGAAGGGCCGCTCAGGTGGTCTTGGATGTTTTAGTCCGGTAATTGTGCAAGCGTTACATCACTGCTGAGGATTTTTCCAAAGTATATCATAACTTTAATTGTGATTACCTTCATACCAGACAGCCATTACTTTGTTCTGTGTCAGTATATAAAAATCACATGCAGACACTTGAAACCTAAGAGCAGTAATCAATCATAGTCAATGTGTGGACCACATTTTTTTATACAGTTTCAACATCCAAGCCTCATGATATATGTATGCAATATGTTAAATGTCAGAAACTAACACATTTAAAGTAAAAAGCCTTTTACAATTATTGGTTATTTTTTTCCATTTTCAGTAGGGCTGTGCAATTAATTGAAATATTATGAAATCGCAATATGGCCAAGAGCAATATCCAAATCACAGAGGCTCAGGAATTGTAGTACCTGATTATAAAACAACAAATCATTTTAATGCCATGATTCCTACAAGTCAAGGTTGGCTAATAATGCTAGTTACTAATGTTAGCTGAGTGCTATTGGAGAAGCAGCTTGCAGCCTGGGTGTAAATCTCAAGGCAGTGGGGTGGCAGAGTCGATCTGTCAGTCAGTCTGTCCACCCTTCACCCAGATCTAATCTATCTAAACAACTATGGGTACAAACATGCATGGTCCCCAGGGGATGAATTATACTGACTTTGGTGATCTTGATAAGTTAGAAGGTGAAGGCTCCTACTGAAAGTTGAAAGTTTACCCCTGAGACTTTCCAAGTGCTACTATTGTTGGTGCTACTGTTGCAAAGCATACTGGATTTTGTCTGTTTTATTTCAAGTCACAAATAAGTTTATTCAATCATTTAGTCATTTATAATAATAGAAACGGGTCACCAGTTAACCTTCCTTTTCCCGGTTGACCGTGTGCCAGGTGGCTGATGGTTTCTATGCGCCAGTTTAGAAAACACGCTGTAATGATATGCCTCGCGTCCTGGTTGTTAACTATTATTTTTTACTCTCCCAGAATGAACATATAATTACTGGTAGGCCCCAGCGTGATAGTGGCACAGCAACATAGCAGTTTCTCCTTTGTTGTTTAATGGCGGTTAGCAAACTGCTTTTAGGTGCGTTACCGTCACCTTCAGGATCGATGAGGGTTAAAGTTCACATCGTGACGTCACACAAACAGGACATGGTCTGATCTGGTCGGTATGAACTGTGATGTACTTTATCATTTGGAAAATGGTCAGCAGTGATGTCATTTCTAAGATTTGTCCTTAATATGCTAAAAGTTCTTCTTCGTTGCCGCTTTCTTGTCCATACACAGAACTCAACGTGTGAAGTCTCTAATCACAGATGGACGGAGTAACACTCTGCCTCACTTAGACATGACTAATGGCCACTGGGAAACGGAAAGTAGTGAGCTCTTTGTTTTGGGTTTCCGTTAGCGTGTAAGGGAAGCTGGTGAGGTGAAGCCGTACGCACCGCTGCCCTCCCGAGTCCTGGAGAGAAGATAGCGGGAATTAATCTTAAATCTTCACAACACTTTGAAGAGTGACTGTGCCCAACCACAGAAACAAGGTCATTTGATGCTTTTCGGAAAACAGACATGTTTCTGTCACTGCGGGGCTACTGCTTCCTTATTTTCGCTGAAAACCCACTCCAAAGGCGGGCAGGCGTTAAGTTGTTTGGCTGCACAAATCTGTCCGTTGGATTCCTTTTATTCATCTTGAAAGAATTTCCCTCAGCTTACTTTAGTTAAATATTAAAATACCACTTAGTGTAACATTTCCTTCACCCTGGGAGCGAGGAAACCAAACACATAATCCCCCTTACTCAGCTTAGGAGACAGTTGCTCTTAGAAGTGAAAATATAGGCAGTGCACTTTGAATAATTACCTACTCTAATGCCTACAGAAGATCCAAAATGTGTCAGGAAGCAGGAGAAAAGTCTGCTGTTAGATTCTACTATTGGTCATACATTGGTCATCAAATTTTACAGCTGTGTGTCATAATATTCATCTATACAAGGAAGTGAGAGTCAGGACTGTGGCATCTGATTTTATTGAGTTTTACCCAAGGTTGAGGAACCAGGATGGAAGAATGGATGAGTCACTTAAACAAGGTAATGAGAGCTGAGTGAGAAGATGGCAACAAAGTCAAGGGCAGAGTCAGTAAAACAAATAAAATAGCAAAGAGAAAGTAAAGCATGTGACTGATGGATGACTGTAGGAGCAGGTGAATCATGATGAAACATTAAAGAAAGCATGGTAAGAGGATTGTAAGAGGAAAAAAACTGCTTCCAGGAATAGTTTAGTTGTGCTGAATATCACATGACTCATTAAGACAGCTCAGCCTTCACCCGAAAACACACAGTTCGAAGCACACCTTCCCGATGGCAGTGTGTGACCCATGAGCCGAGGCTCCAGGGTAGTGCAGAAACTGCTAAAAAATTAACGCTCGAAGTTGAGATTATTAGCATGTGGCTACATAAAGCTGAAATCAATCATACTTAAAGAGTGAAACTTCCATCTTTTCCCTTTATACTTAAACAAAGGTCCACTTGGCCCTTCAGCTCATAGCAGTTGCAGCACTGCTCAGCACATCTGCATGGCAGACAGAGACAAATGGTGACTGATTACCTCAGGTTGGTCTGGCAAATGAAGAATGCCCCCATCAACAGCAGCCACACAAACCTATTTGTAAGTGTACAAAGCATCACACCGAGGTGGTAGCCGGTTTTCTTTACGGTTTTGTTTGGCATTCAGGTGTCAAGAAACATTACGGTAGATTTGTGGAGACGGCCAAAAACAACACACCTAAAATATACAGAAACACTCAATATTCCCATAAATCCAAGACTATAATACCTTTAAAATCACAAGGTTGCACCATGCCAGAGACAATTTAATAAGCTAGTCATTTAGGAGTCTGCTGGAGGTGGACAGTCATCTGTTTCTCTCACCAGCGGGGAGGAGGTTTAATGGTGCATGTGTTGGTGGTAGACACTGTTCAGTGGTTCCTGAAAGAGCTTGGCAGATTGAATCAGCCAGCAGTCTGCAATATCAAAATTAACACCTTAAAATAGCAGCTTCTGAATCATTTTGATGGTACAGTGTCTTCTAATAGGGTGCCTGATGTCTCTATCACTTGTTTCTGCACTGTGTAACTTCAGTGAGAGGGGAGGATCACAGCGTCACATACATGTTTACGTCAACACACAAGTTTTCAACACATAACATTGTTATGACGTGATGTGTTTGTTTGTGGTCAGCACCTACGTTACATCTGACAAATTGTTACAGACCTGGGATTTGTATTTACAACAGTGGTGTCACACTCATTAACTGTAGGGGGCGCCAAATCAAACAAATTGTCAATTTCTACATAATGTTGTTTTAAGTAATAATGAGGAACAAGAACCTGCAGTTCAGAAACTCCAAAGACATATGTTTGGTTGGCTGGAAGCACAAATAAAGTTCTGATCAGGACACATTGTGGTTACATATCAGCATAAAGACATTTTTTTATGGGATCCCTATCAAAAGTACATGTTTATGTGATGTAACATATGAAAATCACCCAATGTATCATCAAATATTGACCTCAAAAGTCGCTCATGAGCTAGTTCCTGGAGTAAACTGATTATCAGCTTTCTACCAGCTTAATTAGCAAGTGATACAAAATAATGAATGCACAATGCCTCGGGGTCTGGCCTTAACAAACCAAGTCAATGTGTCTAATTGGTTTTCTGAAGAGAATTAAGGATTATCCAGAACCTGCTGATGAGAAATGTTGATGCTGTGTTACTTGTGTTGCTTTTTTCTGTTCAAGGGGCTCTATGTAGTTTGGAGAATAAACCTAAACTCAGAATTTTCATATTTATAATATTAATGAGGTAATCATGCAAATATGAATTATTTATTTGTTTCCATAACTGAATAAACAAGCTGTTCTCAGAGGAAAAGAAGGTCCCCAAAACACTGTGTGAAGCTAGAAAGGTGGCAGGTTCTGCCAGATATAAACAAAGTGAAACAGTATGTGATTGTGTTAAGGTCAGTTTGAAAAGATCTTTCTCTTCTGAATAAACGTTATCCCCCAAAACTACGTAGTGCACCTTTAATGTCAGTTTTTGGCAGCTGATTTATCAAACATTTGTGCAGACTAAAGGTCCAGTGTTTAGGATTTAGGGAGATGTTTTGGAAGAAATGGTTTACGATATTCATAATTGTGTTTTTATTAGTGTATATTCACCTGAAACTAACAGTTGTGTTTTTGTTCCCTAAGAACAAGCCATTTATATCTACAGAGAGAGAGCAGATGTGTTTCTACGGAGTCCACCAAGTTGCACTTCATGTTTCTTTAGTAGCCCAGAAAAGACAAACCAAACGCCGCCCCTGAAGAGGGCCTTTGGCATTTATCCCAAATGTAGTGGCCCCTGTGGGTTTTTCTACACGCTTGGATGGGGAGAGGTTCACCAACCCTCAGAGAAATCTTCTACTTTAAGGGCTGACACTCACAAAAAAAGTTGCTAGTGGAAACATTCCTCATAAACTTCAGATTTCCCAATGGAGTCTCTCTCTATTAGACGTTATGTCCCTGGAGCTCTCTATCCGCTGCAAACAGGTGTTTGAATGGCGAGTCTGGGAACTTCACAAGCAGCCACAGCAGCTGATTTTCACAGTTAAGGGGACTTAAGAGTCGGCTCCGAACACTCAAAAACTTTACACATCATCTGAACGAAAGTGAAAATGACAACTACAAGGTTGTGTTAACTGCACTTTTCACAAAGCAAACACGATATAAAATAAAAAGAGGTAAAAAGTAATTGTTCGCTTTGTGCGCCATCATACTGCTGTGATGTCATGTGCGTTTATGTTGGAGAAGTCAGGCTTCATGGATCTTGCCCAAGTTTTTTGTGGAAAGTTAAAAGGTTTACATGCATTTTTTGGCAATCATTATAGAAGAGCTACAAATCAAAAAGTTGCGTCCAGGTAGATCCAAAATTTGACTATGTGGCTACAATAAAATAATATAATAACACATTGTCTGGACCATTTTTTTATAACTATACCAAAACATTATGCTCCAATAATATCCTGCAGAGGATATTAAAAGGAAATCAGCTGGATCAGATACATTAAGAGTAACAACACACAGAACAGAAGGGGGCAGATTGCCTTCACCGTATGTGCCACAACTAAGAGCGCTAGATAATATAACAAATGAAGATGTTGTGTGAGAGCTGAAATATGCCAAGAACTGAGCGCAAACACAGAGATCACACCAAGCGAGAGCCTTGTTATCCTCTTTGTTAGCACCCCTGGCAATCAACGGGGTCTATATTGAGTCGACTGTTCATTAGCTGCGTCATGTGAAGAGAGAGTGAGGTCTCGACTCTGCGCACGCAGAAGAAAAACAACAGATCAGAGTTTAATAGTTCTTCTGCAAAACTGGTTTCGACTCACAGCAACTAACAACCGAAGTACTGTTTCGGTTTTCAGGGCTTAAAGTTTCATACATGTCCGTGCATGCGGTTTGACTGTTCTCAGCTCTTTTCTGTCTGTTTCATGCATCTGGAATGAGGGGAGTGCCATTTCACATTCTAGTGAAAGTAAGTTAATGAGAGACCTTTCTCCCCTCAACTAGAAGTGAACCTGAGTCACCTACCGCATTAGAACGAACCTTCACCGCCACACTGAGGGAAGTGCAGCTCTTAGTTTGACCTCAGTTGAAGCGTGGGTGTAAAAAGTATAATGAGAATCTAGCAGATATGTGGTAGCATTTTGCATGTTAATACGACAGCATGGCAGCAGAGTGTGTGTGGATCCAGTTCGACGGTGAGGCCATTTTAGGGCTGCAGTGTGATGGCAAGCCGCAGCCCGATTCCCTGAATTCAATTTGCACAGAGTCGGTGCCACCTGTCAGAGAACAAGTGAGAGGCGGAGGGGAGGATGGGGTGAAAGGAGAAGGGAGAGGCATGTGGCGGCACTGTGCGACTCTCACAAAGGGTGGAGAGAAAACGGCCAGAGTCAGAAGCAGACAGACAGACAGACAGACAGAAGAATGCCATGGCTGAGCAAAATTCCCTCCAGTAATCGAACGAAGAGGCTCAGAATGACAGAGCGAGCGTGGGACAAAAGCAACTCTTTGCCCGCAGGAGGGGGACAATTATTCACCCGGCGAGCAGCTATTGAAACAGTGAGAAGGAACAGAAGGAGAAAGAGGGATGGAGGGAGGGTGGGAAAGAAGGAGGGATGGCCTGGAGAGAAACCGAACACAGAGAGATCAGGTCAAACGGGAATGAGTTCAGCGAGACTCAGCGGTTTGAGTCAAAGTGAGAAAAACAGTCGGCAGCCCTCTCACAGATGTCTTCTTCTCATTCCTAATGAACGACAGCTGAGCAGACAGAGAGGAGATTTTCAGACGTCTTTGAGCTGTTTAATGTTTAGCTTCTACAGCGGGCAAACAAAGAAACACTCTCGTACAAAAGCAGATTAGGATCCAAAAATTGCGTCTGGGCTTTGCTAAAACTTCAGTCACACACACACACACACACACACACACACACACACACACACACACACACAGTCATCTCTGCTAAAAGCCTCAGGCACAGGCTGATACCTTTATCACACTCACAGTCCTCCTCCTCCTCCCTCTCAGCAGAAAAAAAGCCTCCTAAAAAGAGCTAAATTACATATCACACAGCAGTTTCCTGGTGCTAATGTGCCCCTCCAAACCCCTGGGAGGGGAAGGCAGGTAGGTCCACCCCACTCAACGTGAACGGTTACAACTCAAATCATCATACAAAGAAGAAGTATTAAAGAAGAGGGTCACCTTTGATGCTGAGCACAATTTTCTTCCATGTTCCAACAAGGTTTTCAAAAGCACTTACTTTGCCAGAGGGCATTAGTAATTATTACTGGTATAACTGAGCAAAGAGAGGCACGATGTGCTAGCAACTCAGGCGAGAACACCACCACGGTGTGAGGATTTGAACAGAGATGAAAAAAAAAACGAAAGAGAGAAGGGGCAAAAAAGAGAGAACCGAGAGCACACTGGCTTTTTAAGTTTCTGAGAGTTTCCATCTTTCATCAGGTCCGTCTACTTCTTTCAGCAGCCAGTTGTTGGCTCGATGAGTAAAGCGGCTCGACGTGATTCGCAAGTTGGTTTCTGCAGCGACGAGCTTTGCTTATTTACTCAACATCATATGATTTAAGAGGGAGCTCAACCAACCTTACACATCAAAGTGTGTTTACAGGTGTTGTGAAGTAGTACTGCATATGTGAGAAAAGGTTTATGAAGCCTTTTGCTGCTCCAGTAGGCGCTAAATGAAGTCTGATAAAATGCCTCAAGCGGAATCGCTTGAAGCACTGTTGATTGAAGACTACAAGTTTGAAAATGTTAAAGATCTGGGGGTGCAGGATTAGAGATAAGTGCGGCAACAAGACATCTGTAGCCCCACTGAAACTTTGAGTTACTGTGAATGCTGCCTTAAGTCGGAATACAACTGTCGAAAACTTTGGTGCACGAGAGAAACGTGGAGGAAGAAGGTTAAGGTTAGGCTGATGGTTAGAAACTTTTTATTAATTCACCTTTTGTATATTAATTTTTTGCTCGTTTGTAAGATGCTATTAGGTTGTAATTATTATTTGCTGTCTGTGTGAAGTGAGCCTAGATTAGATAGAAAAGTTGTTTATTAGCATTAACCCTGATAACTAGTCAGCTAAAGCAGTAATTTAGTGGTTTTAAGGCCAGTTAACATCCGTGGCTCTAGTTGATGAGGTACCGTTGGCACTGGACAGCCCTTGGCGGTGGCTTTTTGGCCGATTGAGCATGGAGAATCGGTGGTGACTCGTCATTGAGAGAAATCAATCTGACTGGCTGTCAAGGTAAGTGGATCAGAGAGAGAGAAACAGAAAAAGAAAGGGAAAAGGCCCATTTTGATCCTTTTTTTAAAAAAAAAACTGTCCAACAGAGTCTGACAGTGTTACAGGAGTGAACTCACTCAGTCAGAGTACCTTATTATTTCTGAGTCATAAAACATGCATTAAGTTCAGGATTTATGCATTGGAGAGGTGTTACTTGGCAAATTTTGACATTTCTGTACTTGTGTGTTGTAAAAACCTTCTTTGCCACTTGGAGATAGTTAGTGAGTCTATCATACATATACATTAGCATCTGCAAAACAGTTAATAGCTCACTTTTGGGACGTATGCAAATGCATTTCTGCAGGTTTCAGAGCAAAAACGAGGCATCGAGTCAAAAGCCTGGCATAAGCCGATATGAAAATGTGACAAATTCTTTGAAGAAACCTCAGCAGCCAAAATATGACCCCAGTTTGCTTACAACCGAGCAGCAACGTTGTTATCTAACCAGGGCACGCTCGACGGGGAGAGCAAACCAATAAATGAGGAGACCACAGGGACGATAGCAGAAGGGAGGGTGAAGATGAGATGGATAAGCAGGAGGAGGGAGGGGGGAGGTGAATAAATGAAACATCTAGTGCCGCTTCAAAGGGAATGGAGAGAGAGAGGATGAAGAGGGAGAATGTGTGTTCCATGCTAGATGTAAAGAGAGAGAGACAGATTGCCTGAATGATCAATTAGGGGATCAAAGATATGCTGGATGGAGGAACAGGGGAGATGAAGGCATGCTGGAGTGGTGGGGAGGCGAATCTGGAAGAAGGTAGGACGGTGGAGATGGAGGAAATCAAATAGGAGATGTGAGAACTCACTGACAACTAAAGCGCAAGCACAAAACGAACCACGCTTTGAAGTGCCGCCGGCCATTATTCGATGAATTTGTTTCTCTGACAGTCTCGTCGAGCTCGCTCTGCATGTGACCACACATACGGTCAATGCAATTGAAAAGTCCGGCTGTCTAGACATGAGGGTAAATTGGTTTAAGAAAATAGTGGACAGTGCAGTCCTGCCTTCAATTGGCTTCATTTCCCATTAGAGCGAGACTGTAGAGACGGGAGGCGAGGAACCGTGTCATGTCTTTGGACTTAAATGAGTTCTTCCACTGGCCTTGAGGTTCCCGCTCAGTCAGTCGGGAGCCAATTACTAGAAAACACAGAATTCGATGCCTAATACATGACCACCATGAGAAAAGTCACGTAACAGACGGTTCCTTTGGACTAAAACACCCTCATGGTCATTGTTCTTTTTCATGTGGTTCACTCGCCACATTAGCCACATCGCCATCAGGATCAGGCAACTGTGCAAATCATGAAACAAAGCTATTGTGCGGGATCTGTCTTAAGGTTCAGAATGCGTGTCCACCTGCTGGAAGTCTTTTCAGGTTGGTCAACAACCAGAAAGACGAAGTCACAAAGCCTGGCTGCCACCCAGACAATGACCCGGATAGAGGACAACAGACTGAGGTCAATGATCAACCAGAAGAGACAAACCAGACAAGACAAATTAGTGCTTCTCTGTGTGTTTGTGTTTGCGTGCAAGCTCACACACAGTCGCACATCTGTGTCTTCAATCGCAAAACAACAGCAATGATGCAAAATTGCGATAATTTCCTCTTGTTTTGTACATAACAAAATGCCGAAAAATCTCCAAAGACTGGAAACGAAACAAAAATAACAACACGCAGCCGTTTGACAGATCTGTGCATACTTCTTCACAAATCATGTTATGCAATTAACGTCATTTTCTCCCAATCCCGCCAAGACAAAAAACTAATCAAAGAAAACTTTTCCTTGAGTGTGTGCGTGCACAATAATTATACTCACATAATTGGTCTCTCCAACTATTTAATATGTTCCGCGTCTCCTCTGCTGGACTGCACTGCTGATAAAAAAGCAGCTATGCAGGGCCAATGGCTCTCGCGGGACGTTGTGGGAGAGTTTGCAGCCAGATGCCCATTACACAGGGATCCAGCAGACCTGTGCTTGTTGTGAGGGATTGTGTAGCCACGCTCAGGGCTCCTCCTCACTTTATGCCCCTGCCTTTGCTACAGAGGCAGAGAGGGAGGGATGAGGAGAGAGAAAATTCTCTCTTATTGCTTCCCTATCTATTGGCAAATAGCATACCTCCCCCCCATCCCTCACCCTCACCTCCTCCTCCTCCTCCTCCTCCTCCAACAGTCTAACAAAGCAACACCTCCTCTGGACAGCCTGCTCAGTCCTCTGGCCAAAAAACTACCCACATGTAGCATTTTCCTGTGGTGGGAAAGGTGACCGCCTGCTGCTGTGCACATCCACTAAAGCCCATTGTTAACTCCTCCATCAGGCTACCTCCACCTCGCTGTGAGCACAGAGGCATGCACAAACACACGAGCAACAAGCTGGCAACAGAGACACATGCAATCACGCCCACATTTTCAACTCTCTCCACCGGTTTCTTACACAAACGGACAGACAGCTGAAATATGCAGTTTCTCGGCATAACTTCTTCTTGATTTCAGCACCGTGAAAGAGAGAGTGAATCATTTATTACACACATGATTGATTTGCTCTCACCACCCCCCTCCTTTTTTCTCCTGAATCATGAAAAACACAAAATGTGTGTTCGCTTCAAAGTCCAAAACCTTTTGGCAGCGTCTCCTCAGAGTCTGAAAATCAACACTGCCTCTTGTTTCCAGTGCCAGGCCGCCCTGTGATGATCTCAGGTTTTGTACTGATTAACTCTCGGAGGAGAGCCACCTCCTCCAAGAGCCAGAGGTGAAGGAAACCAGAGCTGATGGTCTTATGGGAGGTCACCTGTGCTGCTGTGAGGTCACCGGGTTAATGGTGGGTGTGATGGCCACCACCTGGATGTGTGGAGGTGATCCTGAACAGTAGGACATTATGCAGACCCATGCATCATCTGCTGCTGTGCTTTTTACTCACTTTTGTGTAACTTGTCTGTTTTTGTGAATGAGGTGTGATGTCAGAGAATGAGTTTTACAGACAGCGAAGAGATTAAATTTAACCAAACACACAGATGACGCGCACAGATCAGGACTCCGAATGCCAAGGACCCACATTTAGCAGGATGCTGACCAGTTTGCAACGAGCCCAGACCATGATGTTCACTGTGAGAGTATTTCAGCTACGTAGTTGTTAAATGCCACGATGTTTCTGACACACAAGAGAGAGAGGGAGAGGGAGAGGGAGAGAGACCTGGGGCGCGACTCTACACCTCTCATGCGCTTCCCAGCAGCCCGTGGCCAGCGTCCAGAGCCGCCGTGCCCGCCTCACAGCGAGACTTATAGACGCCAAGCCACAGAGTGAGAAGCAGACAGACACACACAGACATACACTGAGACAGACAGACAGACAGACAGCTGGAAATATCCGCTGCAATATTATTATAGCCGCTTATTATGGAGCGGAGAACGCGCGGACGATTTAAAGGAGTTTGTCTCACTTACCTAAAATACGCGGAGAAGTTCGCCTTGACAGGAGTCCAAACTTTGAGACGAAGTGAGTGCGAGACGAGTGAAGCTGTGTTTTGTCCCCGAAAAAAAAAAAAAAACCCCAACAACGTCCGCTGAATAATCCAAACGGAGCTCTGGAGCAGTTGTTGCGCACAAGTGAGCGACCTCTCGTCAAAACGCAGGAAAAACAACAAATTCGTCCCGAGTTGGCAGAATTTAAGGACTTTTCTCTTCACGCTCTCGGGATGAAGAGCTGTAAAACTAGTCGACAGTGAGGAGGGGGGGTGATATTTAAGGTAGCGGCAGACCGTCCAGGGTCCGTGCGCTTCGGCCCCTCTCTGAATGTGAGTGTGAGTCCCGGCTGCGCCGCTCCAGCCTCAGTCCGGGCTCCACAGCCGGGGCCAGCAGGCGCCACCAGGTGCTCATTTACATAACTGCACCGGCTGCGTCCAATCACAGCTGCGAGCAAGGTGTCTGATTGAATATTCCAGCACGCGCTTCGTCCAATCAGAGCGTGCCGTGGGCGGGAGCTGTGACCTTATCAACAGTGTGGAGCCTTCAGGGGCCATGGGAGTTTCTTTGTTACAGCAACGCCGAGATTTGGGGAATATGACATGTGATACAGCAGCACGCAGGCTGCCTTCACCTTGTTAACCCTTTGCATGTAAGGGAAACGTTGCTCTGGTGTTTTTAATTATTTCGTCTCAATTCTTTAATAATGTAAACTTGTAAACTCCTTGAATTTTCTGCTCTCTCTCCCTCTGCATCTGGCCTGAGCCATTTAACGTTGCCCCACAACTCTCTGCCTTGGTATTTAGCTCTACAGGAAACTTTATTACAGAGTATTGGTGGTGTAACTGTATACCATTACTGCCCCTGGGCTATAATGACCCAGATTGAAGGGTTTGCAGTAAAAAGACAGAGATGGAGCTGCAGGAACCAGGAGAGTTGTTGATATGTGACCCAGAGGCGAAAGCAGGACTGAGTTGGGAATTCATGTTTTAATGGAGCCACATGTGTGTATATTTATGCTGAATCACATCAAACATTGCACCAGACAGACACAGAGAGTTTAAAAGAAGGCTGTGCAACAGTTACAGTATGTGTTGGTACTTGCCTGACTGCCTGAGAGGAGGGAAACTTTAGCTGGCACTCAATCAGCAGCGAGGGACAATAAAGGTCATTTAACAGAGTCTGAGCTCCACCTTCGATAAACAAGGTAGAGGAACACTGAGGCTCTCTTTGGCCTTATGTTCTCGTGTGTGTGTGTGTGTGTGTGTGTGTGTGTGTGTGTGTGTGTGTGTGTGTGTCAGCTTGCATACGCACACATGACCTCATGAGTGTTTTTGAATCAGACGCTTTTGTTAATAAGTCAACAGTTTCTGACTGAGACAAAGTCAGGAAAGTGATAAATTCCTGCCATGCAGTGTTTAAAAGGACGTTCACTCAAGTGCTGTGGACGTAGTATACATGTAAATATACAGTATATATAATTTACTTTTACTCTGACTTTTGCTACTCAACTACACTGATTACCACAAAACAACTTTTGATACTTAAGTACATTTAATATCAAATATTTTAAGATATATAAGTACTATTCATATGGGTGTCTTTCACTTTTACCAAAGTAATATTTTACCACGATATCTTTACTTTTACTCAAGTATGACTTTTGGGTACTTTTTACAGCACTGATCATACCGCTATACTTTCATTTAGTAACATTTTGAATGCAAGACGGTTTATTTATAAAATATGGTACTCCTACTCAGAGTTGTAAAAAGCATCCAAAAGTCATACTTGAGTAAAAGTAAAGATATTGTGCTAAAATATTAGTCTGGTAAAAGTGAAAGACTCCCACACTAACAGTACCTCAGTAAAAGTCTTTAAGTATCTGAAATTAAATGTACTTAAGTATCAAAAGTAATTTTGTGGCAAAAGAGTACTTGAGTAGCAATAGTCAGAGTAAAATTATATATATATTTACATACACTGTATACTGTGTGGTGACTGATGAGCTGCCTGGCCGAGAATCTAATCTGATATTCTGCATTGACCTCTGAATTTTCTCTCATTTTTTAATTTAATTGGCTTTGCTGCAGCATGTAATCTGCAAAGTAACTAGTAACTAAAATGACCAAAAAAATGTAATGGAGTAAAAAGTATCATATTTTCCTCCAAAATGAAGTCTGGAATTAGAAATAATTGAAATACTGAAGTACCACTACTTCAAAATTGTACTTGAGTACAGTAATTGAGTAGATGTACTTAGTTACATTCCATCACTGCTGCTACTTTACTCGAGTAAATGATCTAAATATATCTTCCACTTCTGATGCCATGTATTTGAGTTAAGAGGCTGATAAACGTCTGTCTTTTCTCCAGAACTGACAGATGTGCAACATGTGTGTGTGTTAATGCTTGTTTCTAATGTTTGTGTGTTTTCCCCAAACGTTCGTTATTATGATAAAAGTTGGGGAAAATGAAATCATGAATAGAAAAATATAACACAAAAGCTGCGTGAGCTGCATGTGTAAACACAGAACACAAAACATTTTCTGTTTGTTGATTAATTCTCAGTAGATTTAACAAATTTCTGCTCTTAATCTTGAGTTTCTGCTCCATTCAGCCCCCCTTTACCCTCCACTTCCCCGCCCCACCGCTTCACCCTCCCTCCATCTCTCTTTGTGTTGTGTAAAGACTTTAGCTGGACTTTCATCTGGCCCAAACTCATTTTCTCCGCATATCATTAACCTTCTCTCTCGCCACTTTTTAAATCAGAGCTCAAACCGAACCAAAACATTCGCCTCTCTTTGTGTTTAATAGTTAAGCTTCCCTCGTCCGGTCCTCCACATAAAAAATAACCTCATGGGCAGAGTTTATTTCTCTGATCATGATTTATTCATGTTTTCTGGTTCACTGGAGTCTGTTTCATGGAGGCTTTCTCTCCAAACTTTGTTTCCCAATCATGCTTAACAAATCGAAAAACGAGGTGATGAAGTTAAGCTGACATTAAAGGGATGATGATTGTAGATATTTGAGTTATTAGCCACGACGTTCACTGACAAAATGTTCACTGATTCCCAGAAATGATCCTCCTGATGAGCACAGTAATTCTCAGTTCTTGTTCCCTCACTCTCCAGAGCCTTTTCACTTTTCTTTTCAGCCTTTTCTTTTGTGCACATCGTCCAACTGGCTCTGCTTTGTTCGTTGTCTGGGCAACTGCAAATCCCCTGGCAGAAATAATGACCTTTTTCTGTATTATTTCCTTTCTACCCAGTGCCTCATCTCCCCTATTCTTTATGGTCTCACTTGCTTTGCCCTGATGCTTCTTTCATATTTTTTTTCCTCCCTCTTTTTCGCAACATATGCTCCATTTCTCCGCAGAGTTTTGGTTTGTTGTCACTAAACCCCCTTCTCTCCCTCCTCCCTCGCTACTCATTCTCGCTTTGAGAGGAAACCAGTGGAGCATAAAAAGCAGGTCTGATCCTGTGAGGAATTCACTTGGAGAGAGAGACTAACACAGAGAAAGAGAGAAGTTCAAGTTATATTGCGCTTATGAGTCAGCGAAGACAAGAAAGCACCTGGCGCGATAGATAAAAAAATAAAATAAAAAAGATAAAGAGGAGGAAAGAGAATAAGTTGCACAAAACATCAACGAACTGTCAAAAAAGAAGAAAGGGGGGTTTTTTTCAACACAGAGAGAATTGTTTTAAAACTAAATAAATTCTTTACTTTTTGATAAAGGTTATTGCATTCAGCTGAACATTACTATTTCCATCCAGGAGGGATGACGGATGATCTACTGCCTTGTCATTTTGAATATGCAGCTTGAATTTATCACTTCTATGACCTCGCTTAAGTAAAAAAACACAAACATCTGAATTAGAAATGGGAAGTGTTCAACTCGAAGGCATGAGACAACACACACACACACACACACACACACACTCACAGGCAGCCTGTCCACCCCCTGTCAGGGTCTGACAGCTGTGCAGGGCTGCAGGATTCAGACAACACAGATCAGTTGCAGAATGCGAGGCTTGCAGTATGTTGGGAACCGGCGTAAAACCACATACCAGGCATACTACCCTCTGAAACCTCTCAGCCACTGTCTTTTTCACTGGGAATATCCAAAAAGCAATAAATGTCTCAGATTTGAGATGGTCAGATAAACCCCCAGAGAGCCCCACAGCTCTGTTTACCACAAAATACCATCTTTTTTCCTCATGCATGTGTGACTTCAGGTCCAGGTTTGCTTCAAACATACACGGGAGTGTGCATATGTGTGTCTGAGTAAATGTACAGCTCTTCATCCACCCCTGTGCTCCCCTCTAATGTCTGTTTACGGTAACGAGTCTGTGCTGTCAGTATCAGTCACAGGCCCCGGCCAGGTCGGATTTGATTGGCCCCTGAGGAGGATCTGGGGGCGGTGGAGGTGTCAGGGGGTCACAGGGTCGCTGTCTTCCCCAGGGGGAGGTTCCTGGTTGGGGGTCAGGGTGTGCGTCACAGCCCTGGAGCGCTCTTTTTAGGTGTTCGGTGAGGAAAACGGTCGTGTCAGCTCCTCTCACTTTCCGCAGCGCTCTCTGTCTTTCCGTCGTTTCTGTTTGTTCCCTGTTGTGTTTCTATTTTTGGATGCAAGATTGTTGATATATTCTCATAGCTAGATTAAGAGTCTTCTGTCATGCTCTGTGTGGCCGTGTGGCTGGCACAGCACTGCTTGGAGCTTGGTCTCTCAGGGCTGTGGGCACTGAGCTGGCTACAGTTTTTCTTTGTTTACCCTTTCTTTAATGTTCTTTTAATCAACACAGCAAGACAGTGTACACCAAACTTCACTCTCTCGGGGGTTCACGACACTGTTTCACTCATCCCGTTCCCTCTTGAAACAATGGCAGGCAAGAACTTATACATACGCTCAGGCAAGGAGATATGAAATGCTACTGAAGTGTTACACATGTAACTATACAAATTGAATAAGAGTTAAGTGCGAAACAGGATGATAGAGTAATTATTATATTTAACAGTCCAAAACAAATCTGTGGACTCATTTCTTCTGAAAAACATATTTTACCACTCAGCTTAATAAGCCACACAATCAATATCTAAACTTAAGTAATATAAACAACCCAAAGAAGATGTAGAGTCATACGTATATGTTTGTATCTGTGGACATTGAAGCGAAACAGGCTTGTGTTTTGATGGTGGAGTGAGAATAAAATAAGCATAATAAGTGTTTACGTTTATACTTTAAGTTTATGTAGATGCCAAACTCTTGTACTTTCACTTACGTAGGGGTTTTCAATGCAGGACTTTCACCTAAAACAGTGTATTTTTAAACTATAACGACTTTCAATTAAACGCACTACAAAGAGCCTTTAACTCATTACGAAGCAGTCTCAGTATAATACTGATCCCTTTTATGACCTACATAAGCAAATGAGACTTCCAGCGTGAAGATTGGCTATTTCTGTATGAATAAAACAGTTATTCTCAATGCCCGTCACAGGGCTGGAGTCCAACTTATCTGGGTTGGATAAGTCATGAAATTAAAACTATTTGTCACGGTGGATTGCTGAGGGAGAATTGAGCGGTCTCATAGCCTGAGGTAAGAAGCTGCTCTGTAGTCTGTTTGTACAGAAGCACTAAAACAGAGCTTAGTTTATTTCACCATCCTCCTCTTTTGGCCGAAGGAGCTGCCAGAGTAAACAAAAATAAAAGTTTTTTGCAGTAGGTGTTAGTAAGGGTTTGTTTTTACGGTACTTTTGCACTTTTAGTATTTCTTCCACCACTGTTGGCAGTACATCCAACAGTTTGTACCAAAGTAGTGGACTGACCAGTTGCAATTTGTTTATGTAATGTATTGTTTGTTTTTTCTGCATCTGGTTTGGTATTTTTATATAAATAGTTTAAATAATGACTTTACATCTGTGAAATTTTTTATCTTAAAAACATTTTTAAAAAGTGCATCGTGGTCTTCGTTTAAAGTGATGACTCAGTCTTTTGAAAAAAGAGGACTCATGTTTGGATTTTGTGTTTTTAATGATCTTGAGGAAGAAACGTCCCTCTTTTTGATCATCCTTCTCGCTCTCTTGTAACCAAACAGTGCTTCCAGGCACAAGAAAAGTGCTCGCTGTAACAGATTCATTTGTCTGGCTGACACCACGCAGCCTCTCTCGCACACATAAAAGTATCTGCTGGACAAATCCTATCCTGCCTCGAGTGTCCTTGTGATCACGCAGCTGGATGTGTGTGAAGTGTGATGAGCTCAGTGTTGTCAGGGGAATGTGGGGAGCGAGGGTGAGGAGGGAGGGGAGGTGGGATTCCAGATGACCCCTCACACAGTCAGGAGTCCCTGGAGACCCTCTCAGCTGTAGCGGCGCACTTGTGCCTCGTCTTCCTCATGGCTGGAGGTGGAGGGGGGGGGGGGGGGGAGGGGGGGGATGCAGACTCTTTTGAGAGTCAGGTTTCTCTCCCCCCTCAGAAATCCCCTGCTATTCATTTGTACACACACACACACACACACACACATCTGACAGTGTGGAGGACTGCAGCCTCTGCTATGGCATTTGGGAGGCTCCTCTACAACTGTCGCCTTCTGTTCAAACTGTCACTCCAGCCCCTCTAGGATTTTACTTCCCTTTTCCCTCACCCCTTCCCTCCCTCCTCTCCTCACCTGTCTGTGCCAGCCATTGAATGAATGGGCTCCCTTTTCTTCCCCGATCCCTCCGCGCTGCTAACAATAGAGCTATGGGAATTGTTCATCAGATGCGCTCTGATCTTCTTTGTCTGGCCCTCCACCCTACTGTCTTTACCAATTACATGTTCAGCCTTTCCACACCCCTGGTCTTTAGCTCAGACAGTAGTTTAAACTTGGCTGATCGCTGCCTTAAACAGCCATGCCATGTTCCCAGGGCCTGTGGCTGCATGTAAAGGCTTATAATTATAGCTATCCTTTAATTATTTTAATTAATATTCAAATTGGCCGTAGCTCAAGGGAGAAACAAAACTCATCTAATGTAGTGGAGTAATCTTGAACGCCTTGCCCAAGGTCTGATCTGCTTTCCGTCTCCACTCCCTCCCTTTTGTCAAACTTTCAGGCAGGCTGTTGCTGGCTCCTTCCAGTGAGAGTGAATGTTGTGGCGGATTGAAAGGCGCTGATGACGGGGTGGGTGGGTGGACGGGTGAGGAGGATGGCGGACGGGGGAAACTCAGAGGGGTGCGAATGAGTGCCATTGCAATGCAGTGAGAGGTGGTGCTAAAAATACCTATTGACACATGGGCTCTGACTCACAAACAGGGTCACAGACAAACACACAAGGCGGTGACTAAAGAGGTCTCATTCATGCACCAGCGCACACACATTCAACACATGAATGCAACAATTAAAATACAGGTTATTCACATGAAAACTGAGCTTTAAAACACTGAATCCCTCTGAGTTTGTGTTTTGGAGAGCTCCATGTCAAACAGAGAGACGGCCCTTTCCACACTCAAGCAACAAGTCCTCTGAACAAACAAACCCAGCTGCCATATCGTGACCCACTGCAGGAGGAAAATGGGAGAAAGCCGCTCTGTACACACTGTGCTGAATGCTCACTGTGGCAAACATTGTGTCTGAGTTTACCTCGCGGTGACACACTGCTGAGGCAGTTTACCGAGCGTTGATCACCTGAAGAAAAGAGACGCTAGCAGTCGGATTTTCTCCCCCATTGTGCTCAGCTTTCAAAGCATCCAGTACAGATGAGTCTATTTTTTGCTGTCCACACATTTGGCCTGAGGGGAACTTTTAATCAGACTTGTGCCTCAGTGTCCACAGCAGCACTGCGGCATCAAAAAACCTCATTCACATTTTTACATTTTTTAGTGGCCTTGAAGGATCAGTGCAGTAGGAAGTACTCAGTCCTTATCATATAAGCAGTGATGGAATGTAACTAAGTACATCAACTGACGTAATATACATAAGTACACTTTTGAGGGAGGCCTACTTGTACTTTAGTTGAGTATTGCCTTTTTTTGACTTAATACTTCCACTCCATAGAGGTCGAATACTGTACTTTTTACTCCACTGCATTAATTTGATAACTTTAGTTACTAGTTACTTTTAAAAATCCAATAATCAGTCGCTCATTAATATTCAATATATAGATACATGTAAACATATGTATAATTTACTCTTAATGGTACTTTTGATACTAAAGTACATTTACTATCTGATAAGTTTACTCAAGTACTATTTGTAGGGGTAACTTTCACTTTGACCAAAGTAATATTTGAACACGATATCTTTATATTTACCCAAGAATGACTTTAGAGTACTTTTTACAATACTGCAAATATGTAAAAGTACTGATAAAATAATCTAAAATACTCCATTACATGTAAAAACACAAGTATAAGTACAGAATCAGCAAAATGTGTTTAAAGTTTCAAAGTAAAAGTATAAATTCTTTAGGAAAATGGCCTCTGTGGGTGATATATTATACGACAATATTTGATTATTGGCCCTTCATCGTATAAAAAGCATTATACTGTTGTAGCTGGCCGAGGTGGAGCTAGCAACTGCTTTATAAACTGTTCAGTAGTTTAATTTAGTGGTTCGCAGTCCCAGTGCCAGGCACCTCCAAAGTACATGTAAATCTAAGTGGTTGTGAGATGATTAATGGAGTTGGAAAGAAAGAAATTAGATATATAATTCTACCTTTGTGTTCATTGGACCTTTATTTAAATTAAAGAGAAGTGTAGTGGAGAAATCTGCCTTTCGTCAAACTGCTTAACAAAGAAGGTGCCCCAGCTGGACACTTTTTTTGAAAGGTGTCATTAGTCAAAAAGGTTTAAACCTCAGCAGTGCCTTGTATTTTATGAGCTCATGACATGTTAATAAAAGCAGATAAAAGAAAATGTACAGTATTTCAGCCTGAAATGCAAGGGCATGAAATGGAATTACTGAAGTACCTCGAAATTGTACGGCGTAAAGCAATTGAGTAAATGTACTTCGTAACTTTCCACCCTTGCAGGTGATGGTAGTTGAGGCCAGCATCAAAAGAAGCTGTAGAGGACATCCAATCTTAAGGGCCGAGGCCTCGTCACCCCCCACAGCGCTGCTGGAGCACCGGGACGCTGACTGGAGGGACAACTGCCTGAGCTGTAAATCAGAATGTGCTTGACCGTGTGTGGTCTCTGAATATAAGTGAAAAGTGTGTGACTGTAGCAGAATAGGGATTTCTACCACAACCTTTACAAGGTGCATGGAGAAGGAAATTGTTCAAAGGGATGCAGGAGCACGTGGACCAAAACTCTGATAACTGCTGGTCTGAAATTCATTCAGGCTGATCTGCAATCTGTGTTTAAGACAGAATTCAACCCTGTTCAGTGGTGGAAAACATTATACTTCAGTACAGTTTTAAGGTACTCGTACTTTACTTGAGTGTTATCAATTTTTGTCACTTAACACTCAACAGAGTAAGATTATAGATAAAACATATGATAAACTTATGAAATACAGAATAATGTGTTGTTAAAGATTAGAAGTTCACAAAAATGCAAAGATTACAGAAAAGTCCAAAAAGATAAATACAAATATGTGCAACAGAACTTTGTTTTTTCTTCTTTCCCCTCACAATAATCATCTAACAGTGAGTTATTTTGTGACCCTCTGGATAAAACTGCCTGACTCTCTATAAAGCAGCTCCACTTCAGCCAGCTGCAACAGTATAATGCTGCCTTTGCATTTTCACATCATCATTAACACTTTAATAATGTCAATTCAGTCACAGGGGAAATTTTACAGCAGAACAAGCGCTTTTACTTTTAAAAAACTTAAAGTGCATTTAGCTGGAAACACTTCTGTATTCCTGGCTGTTTCACACAGGCTACCTATCTATTACAGAATTCAATTTTAAGATTTTACTTATTACTTTTAAATCCCTACATAGTCTGGCTGCAGATTACATTTCAGAACTGCTAACCCCATATCCTGCTCCAAAACCCTTCAGAGCAGAGATTCAAATGGTGCTAACAGCTCTACGGTGCAGGTTTAAAACAAAGGGGGATCGTGCTGTTTATGCCGAACAAACTCCCCCTAAAAAATCAGATCAGCTGAGTCAGCGACTCAATTTAAAAAGCTTTTGAAAATATACTTTGGATTATGTTTATTCAGAGGTTATAGTTTGCTTTTATCTCTCTATGTTTTAAACTACTTCTTTTATTGTTCTTGTATTCCCTGATTTTATTGCATTTTATTTTGTTTTATTTCTCAATTATTCTCAAGCTTTGCACCTTTTGAAAGGTGCTATAGAAATAAGCTGTCTTGTTGTTGTTGTTGTTGTTGTTGTTGTTGTTGCTCTTCTTCTTGTTATTATTATTATTATTATTATCATTATTATTATTATTATTACTATTAGTAATACTTTATAATAACATACACAACAATGTGAGTAGTTACTGAGCAGTGAGTAAGGAATGAATCAGAAATGACTTATAGTCATGAGTAATTCCTCAATAACTGTAATTTGAGGACCATATAGTAGATAATAATGAGTTACTTGAGAACAGACTGGGAGATAATACATTAATGAATAAGGTAATGATTAGTTTATTAATATCTGTGAATCAACATACTATCAACCAGCTGCTATATAATGAGTCTGTATTGGTAATTTCTCAGTCTGATGTCTCAATTTACTTGATGATACACAAAAAGAGTAACTAATGATTTAGTAATTGGTAACGAATGAGTCGTCAGTAGTTCACGCCAGGCCAGTTGATAGTTAATCAAGACTCATGAAGAAAGTGCTCGGTATCTTGATTCACTGATATTAGAATCTAATCATTACCTAATGATTCATTAATATAGTATCATACAGTCTGTTCTCCAGTAACTCATCATTAACTATCAAGTCGTTCCTGATTCATTCCTTACTCGTTCCTCAGTTACTACTCTCACTTTTGTGTACCTTATTGTGGTGTAACTGTATTGTTATTATTATTATTATTATCATTAGATTGTCTTAAGTATTGGCAGCCCACCTTTTCTTGAGTAATACACCTGAACAATTGCACCACTGACCCTCATAACACTTTGTTACCGACCTCCTCCGAGGTGATAAATCTGAACATGGTTGTAATATCACGTAACACATTACTGCACATACACACTATAAACACCACAAATGAGAAGCCTGTTCACAATCAGCTCGGTGCACCTGACTATTAACTGGAGCACAGACTCACACTAATGCTGGCTTTGATAGCCCTCTAGTGACCACAGAGGTGTACCTGCCAGCTGAGATATAGAACTATAATTTACTATAATGAGACTTGCTGCAGTTCGGTTGTTTCTATAAAGCCAACAGGGACATTTGATTTTAGTTTTTGTCTTTAAATGAAACACTAAAACACTCGTGGCACTTCCCATTCACTCTCCATCTCACCTGTGTGTGTGTGCATGTGTGAGAATGTGTGTGTCCACAGCGCCCAGGGGAGCAAATAAAACCAGACTAATGAATTTCCCTGCTCTGCTTATGCTCCGGCTCTCATATGAAACCAATTCATTACTTCGTGGTCTCACCCACATGTTGGTGGGGGTCACGTAGGGAGCAACAATGGGGCAAATAAGAGAGAAAAGGGTGGAGGAAGAGGTCAAGAGTCGCCACAACAACCAGCTTGCGTCATGAGAAAGCTTTCCGAGGAGTAAAAAAAAAAAGGAAAGATCAAATTTAAACCACATGGGCATTAAAGGCGTGACTGATGCTGGCAGCTGAGATATTTAGCACAGCAGAATTTAATTAACAGTTTTTAAATTTATGGTATCATGCTCCAGTAAATCTTCGTCCTTTGTCTGGCTGTAATTACTGCCATACAGGTTTGAGGGCCACAACATAGTTTGAGCTCTAGCTCGGGAAATTAAGCAGCTCATGGCTCCGGCTGCAAATCGGAAACAATTCCAGATGATTCCTCTCTTCCCCCCTCAGAGTTTATCTAGTCAGCAAATAGCATCTCTGAGTACCGCACAAGTTGGCACTGGATCCAAATTATGCAAGATGAGGGGATTTCCACCCACTTCCATTGCGTAAATAATGATTATGGCAGTTCACAGTGGTGATTATCATCATGGCGTCTCAGCTCGCTCATGAACGGTGCCCACTGGGTCACGGTAAACATAATGAGATAATAGCTGCAGACAGATTTACTCTGACAGGAGGACTGGAGAGGTGTCAAGAACGTGACTAGATTGACAGACATTGTCAATACAGTCATCCCATAATGAGGTTGATGAGCAGCACTCAAATGAGACATAAATCTCAAGGATTTGCTTCACATTTTTTACACATGACCATAGAAATCATTTTATTAGAAGCTGGGAGAGGTGATAATTTATTCCACATGCTCCTGGGTTAATAAAAGTGGTGGCGCAGCGGACAAGGCTCAGGGTTATGTTGTATTGTTAGAACAGCTCTCCTCTTCCCATGCATATCCCGTATTATTAAATGTAGTCATGTAAGACACGCAGTGGCTTCGAAATGAAAATTGGAAGTGCTTTGATAAACAAACACAATCATAATAAAAGCAGGCTCACAACATAACTTCAGCATCTTTTCAAGAGCCTGTCGCTTCTGTTCTGCTCCCTCGAGGGGATCAGACGCCTCTTGAGAGAGCAAATAAATCACATGCTGTTTGTTTCAAGCAGTGCTCATAGTAGAATCTGATTTAAATATGTTTTCTTCAATATTATTCACAGTGGTGTTGCAGAAGATAGGAGGCTTCAATCAGGCCTGTCTGCAGGCGGGGTCAAAGGGTACATGGTGAGTAGTCTCAGGTCCACTGAAGAAGAGATGAGTAAACCTCTGTTTATTAACTCCGCCAAGGAAGTTTTGTCTTCACCCGGGTCCATTTGTTTGTTGGTTTGTCAGCAAACTCAGCAGTATTACACAAAAACAACAAAAGAGATTTCCACGAAATGTAGATGGAGGTTTGGTCTCAGCCCAGAAAAGACCCTGTTAAAGTTTTGTGCTGATCCAAGAGGTTTTTTGACAATTTGATATGAATCCTATCTGGTGATCTTTAATTATGTTAAGCAGTTATGGGACAGTTTAATTTAGAAAGATATGGGGCTATCGAGTTTGATATCGGATAAGGCTTGACTGAATTGAAAGGGACTGTTGGGCAATAATTTACTCCTAAAAAGAGAGAGCCCCTCAATTAAAACATTCAACTTTAAGATGTCTACAAACTGAAACAATGAATTTGAACCTGGCTTCATCCAATGTTCAGATTAATTAATTAAAGTGTTTTACCTTATTTTATTTTTTTACCTTGTTTTACCTTAAAGTAAAAGGAGGAATATAAAGTATCTGTAACTGTGACAATCTGATTTGTAAGAAATTTCAGCGTTTTAAACTAACTGACTTCCCCTTGTGTGCTTCATAATCATATCGAGTATGTGTATGCGAAACAGAGCGAGCACTGCCTGGATGGCTCATTAACACTGAATCTGGAGAAAGTTGCTAGAGACTCCATTGTGTCACCGCGAGGCTAATGACAGAGAGCTTATTTAAAATTGACTGTGTTGGTATTAGAGCTAGGGATGGGTGGGGATGAGGGCCCCAATTTGGGAACGTTTGTCCAAGTCAATAATTACGAATGGCTGGCCTGGTTTTAAAGGATGAGTGCACCTAAAAATAAAAATTCAGTCATTATCTACTCACAACCACGCTGATGGAAAGTCAAGTGAAGTTTTGTATTCCATTAAACATTTCTTGAGCTTCACAGCAAAACAGTGTTGCAGTACGCTCCTAGACAGCTGAAGTAGATGGAGACATAAAAAACAACAGAGAAAAAAACATAAAATTGCTTCATACAGCTGGTCCAGTGTTTTCAACATTTAAAGAAAAAAGTCCCTATCTACTTCTGTTGTTTAGGAGCGTGTTGCAGCGCTGTCCACAAAACTTTGGGTGAACTTCTCCTTTAATGCTGGACTAGAGTCCATCCTATAATGTATGAGACAAAAGGCCCCTGCTCATCACAGAGGTCATACAGTGTCTCCATGTGCACAAATATTTAGCGTAACATTAGTTTTACAAATACAGCACGAGAGCTCAAGGTTGCTAATAGTTAAAATTCTACCTTAACGTTTTATCGTTGGCTAAATTTTACTTCATTTCATGCTTTCTGCTTCAACTGTCGCCCATCTGGAATTTTACCGATAAAGTCGTTTGGGGGGGACTTTAATTAGATACGAGTACAGCGCAGCTGATCGTTAGTATCAGTTAATCTTGATGCAGTAATTATCTCTCTTTGGTTCTTATAAAAGGAAGTCCCCTGACTAATTACAAGACAACTTTAACCATAAAGCACGAACATCTCCATGAGAATACACATACACTATAACTCTGAGTCTCTTTGGCAGTCAGACAGGATAAAAAAAGTGTAATTAGTTTGACAAAGCTCATCCAAACATATCCCAGCTGTCCATTTTGATCACAGATTTCCTCTAAAATTTTGTCAAATCGTTTTGAAGTTCCCACATCATTTAATCATGTGCATCTGAAATGAGTGGGAGTTGGCAGGGTGTCTTTGCTTAATCAAACAAGAAGTCATTAGAGGGTTCGTCATTAAAAGATAATTTCCTGATAACATATTTAATCATCTACATGCATTATCTATCACAGCGAATATATTAAAGATTTCTTTAAATATACTAGAAAAAATGTCACAGACACCTATGTGGTTTAGAGGATTATTTATTCTTTTATTGCAGAAAGCAGTCCAGTCATCAGTAGGCATACTAGGAATGAAATGAGGAATGCAGCAAATAGCCTTCACACACCTCAAGCCTTCACACTACACTCTCCAGACGCTGTCAGTTTTCATACTTCCAAAAAAAACTAAAACATAAATCCACATCAACACAACTAAAAGTCTGTTATGTGTCTAACAGCATGGTAGTGTTGTGTAACTGCTTTGAACTGTACCAGCGGTAGAAATGACTGCATGTGGCTGCAGTGTGATGCATTACACAGTAACACAGCACTCTGCTGTAGAGCTCCCTCAGTGAACACATGAATGAGGTCAGACTACAGCACGCAATAATACAGCACTCGGGATTGGAGCGGGGCCATCGCACATCACAGAGAAAGAGAGAGAGACCAGAAAGAGAGCAAATGTCAGTTATTCTACTTCAACAGAATATTTGATGAAAACATGGCGGTGACGACCACTAAGAATTGTCTGCAGCGGTGCCTTAACAGCTTTACAAGACCTGACCTTGAGATTGAGTGAACATCACAGGACAGATGGAGTGTGTAATGTTATTTATAATGATGGACAGATGGAAGCCGAGATGGCCAGTCTCTCTTTCTGTGTGGTTAAAGGAATAGTTCGACATTTGGCAAATACACTTCAGAGATCAGCGTACGGTAAATATGAAGCTACAGCCAGCAGGCTGCTTTCTGATAGCTTAGCTTAGCACAAAGACTGGAAACAGGAGAAGAGCTAACTTGGTTCTGTCCAACAGCATGAACCTTTAAAACTCACCAGTTACATGACAAAGTAAGAGATCTTTTAAACATAGGCTAACTGTTTCCTCCTTTATTTCCTACTCTTTATGCTAAGCTAGGCTACTCTCCAGCTTCATATTTAACAGACAGATAACACTGTGGCATCCGTCTTCTCATCACACCTTTTAGAAAGTAAGCAAATAATCGTACTGTACTTTCCAAAATGTTGAACCATTCCTGTAACAGATTTTTAAGCCGTCTCTGTTGGCTCAAACCTACTGATCTTTTCGCATATAAACTTGCTTAACTAGTGTAGACAAAATCCTGCACTAAATACTGTTGATCTCCGTCTGTATTGAGGGATCATTTTTGCAGTAGTTAAAACACTACAGGTTAAATTCCTGAAACAGCCTCGTCCAGCAATACAGGATTCAACTACCCTTCCCACCCCGTTTTATATTTAATTTCCTGCTGACTGTGTAGAATCACACCAAATAAAATATTACTCTCAGATACAGTATAACTCAAATCAAACCCCAGTTTAGATAAATTAACCTCCAACAGAGCTGCAATTCTGCTAAAAGCAAAACTGTGTGTGAAATACTGGTTTGATCCATTCTACTTTTATGGTCTAATATATCTTATATCCCATCCCGCACCCTTTAATCAAAGTTGTGAGAACTGATGGTCTATAAAGAAGATTTAGAGTCCTTTTCTTAAATCTTCAGCTGCTCTGAGAGCTAAAGGGCTGCTCCAGTGAATGACATCATATTGACAGTGCTTCTGATTGGTTTGTATCATTCTTTTCTGAACTTTGGCGTCACAGCTGTGAAGTCACTTATCAATAAAGAGATTGAGTACCAGTTGATTGATTATTCCAGGCTCAGGGAAGTTACTTTGTTCAACTACATGCAAAAAAAAAAAGAGGAAAGATTAAATCAAACCAAACCAAACCCATTCCTAGAAGCAACACTAAAGAACAAGCTTCATGGATGAACAAGCAGAGCAGAGGCACAGCATGGAGTACATGAATATGCTCTGTATATAATAGGGAGAAGGAAATGGGCTCAATGAATTAGAAGGGATCATGTCATGTCATGTCATGAGGAGTGGAGGAGCAAGAATAAACGAGAAGGAATGCAGATTAAGGAAAAAAGGGAATGAAAAGTGCACTGGGGTAATCAGGGCAAAGTCAGGGGAGAGGAACAACTCATGTCTTCCTGCTCGTCTTTCCCTCCGTTATCACTCGCACTCATTTTCCCGCAGGACATTGTACATGTTGACAGTAAAGCCAGATGGCTTATCGTCCTTCCGGCTTCGACGTCCAAAGCCTTCATCTTCATCATCTCCATCCTCGTCGTCGTCTGCGTCCCGGTCTCTCTCTTCCTCGGGCTCAGTGCTGGACTCCCCATCGTCGTCATCGTCTCTCTCTCCCGCTCCTTCCTCCTCTGTCGTCCTTCCTTGAAGAGCCATGATCTCCGGCAAGTCTGGGTGATTTTCCCAATGCTCTGTAGACCATAAATAATCCCAGCAATAAATTTATTCCACCCACCTGCCATTCTAACTTTTCAAATACACTTGAGCTGAAATGATGAGTCATGAAAGAGCCACTTCTACCTCTCAGGCAGCTGTAGCCAGGTGGTCTCAGGCAGAGGCACAATCTGCCATCAATTGCCAACCTCAGGAGACTGTTAGCTGCACGGTAAACATCGTTACGAGCTGCTTTTGCTGTCTTATAGCATCTCCTCTCTGCCCATGCTGAAGGAACATAAGGAGATGGAGAGAGGTGCAGCATTTCAACGACAACATAAACAAAAGAGAAATAAGACAGGTCTATTAAAATGAACAACTAATTGTTCATTGATTGATTAAAGTCAGCAGGTGTAGGGCAACCCTTCAACATTGTAAATAAATGAATACATCCTTTTGCTATGTTCAAGGGTTGTCCTACACCTGCTGCCCTGCTTACAATCAAACTCAACAGAACATACCTGCTGCTCCTTTGGATCGGTGCTCTAACTGCACTGCAGATGTTTTACTTTCTTGGTTATGTTAAGCATCACTGTAAGGGGAGTAGTGTGTGTGTGTGTGTGTGTGTGTGTGTGTGTGTGTGTGTGTGTGCGTGTGTTAGTAACTATCCATAATAACACTGAATGTTCTGGCTTTGACAAATTGACTGCAGCATCATTTCTGTGGTTAATTTCTCGAGTAGACCTCAGCTAACTAAGGTACTTCATAACCAGCCCCCATATTGATTTACGTTCTCAAATATTCATTACATTTAGCCATAATTAACATATATTAATTAGCCTTTATTTCAGCTATTACTCATATTGATTTACCATGATTAAGTTAAAAGCTAACGTTAACATTATCTTGGGCCCGGATGTTTAGACTGGATGCTTTCTGCTGAGATGCTGTAGCATTGACATTGTGCTATTCTGGTAGGCTAGTTTGATTGTACATCGACCCACTGTACTGCTCAGTTTTCATTTTGTTTCAGCTTGAAATAATCCCAAACTTTGGGCAATTTGTGTAGTTTTTTCTTCTCTCAGTATTTTCTCTCTCTTCTTCCATTTTACAATCTGCACCATTAAATAACATCTTCTTTATGTCATGCATCCACAGCCTTGCACACTGTCCCATAGTAATAATCATCTGTACAACAACGCTGTGTATATTCATAGGGCTAAACTATTTTTTAGTGGCCTATGGGCCATCCATTTTATCTATAAACACATAAATGCATGTTCTTCAATATAATGAACATGCTTTTTGTTTCTGAATACTGTAGATACAACAAATTAGCTGGTCAGCGTCACTGATAAACACCTCACATGAGAAATGTGGACTGAAGTCATTGTGACTTGGAGTCAAGTTGATACGAGTCACTGTTATGATGACTTGCAACTTGACTTGACAGAAAATTAATGACTTGAGACTCGACTTGGAAGTTAAAGACTGTCTGTCTGTGTTCACTTTATGTTTTTTTTGTTTGGCTGTCAGTGTTTCACTCTTTAAACGTGGCAGGGAGGGAATTATTTTTTTTGATTGAGAAGAAATTAGGCTCATGATCAGCTACTGAAGATAAGACTGCAGTATCTTGTGGGGTGTTGAAGTGACTTGACTTGGGATTTGCTTGAGACTTGGGCCAAATGCTTTGAGACATATGTGTTACTTACCCTCACACACATCCCAGGCAGTCCAGCTGAGCTCTTCAGATCCCTGGTTTCCTAGGTGTGGATCGTTGTCCTGCAAACTGGGATGTTTGAGCTTCAGCACAGAGAGGAAAGGCGTCCTTTCACACAGATAACCAACTGAGCTGTATGGCTCCTGCAGCTGAGACACGGGGTAGATGCCTGCCAGAATCTAGAGAAGATAAAACGAAGGCAAACATAAAAACAAGAGGAAGAAAAAGATCACTAAGACAAATCAGAGCAAACTCCAAAATCCTTTTTGCGAATGGCAAGATAGTATCAAAAACAGTTTGAAAAGTTGAGCAGCCACCACACAAAACAACCCTGGAATTCATCAAGAGCCTTTGAAGGATACCAAGAGGGAATGTATAAAATCAATAATCCATTTTCCCAGAGGTATGTGAGCATGTTTTCAACACAATTACGTTTCTATGGAGCCTAAATAGACAAGTAAACTCAAAGTCACATCTGCTCTGAAGTAAGCAAAAGTGAGCTTGTACCTGCAGCTGTTTGTCGACACGGGAAGGGAAAACCAGTCCGGGGCAGTCGCAGAGTTTCACTGTCTGGGTGAGGTAGTAGGTCTGGAAGTATTTGGTGTGACCTGGGGTCCGAGATACACTCACCACCTTCCTCCCCACCAGGCTGTTAATAACAGATGACTTGCCGACATTAGGAAAGCCTGGGGGAAGAAAGAGAGGTCAGTCTTTAATATCTACAAATGATGTTCCTAATTTAGTTTTATGATGCTAGCCTGAAATTGCTCAGTGGTGGTTCAGGTTTTTTTTTTTTTTTAAATCAATTTTGATGGTGACGCCTTGAAGACAGATATGATTTACTTCATATGGACACGTTTTTCATATCATATCAGATGAAATGACTGTGGATTATAAAAAGAAAAGAACATTTAACAGGTCCAGTAAAACGCATAGGAGGCCCTTGTTTTCTTTCCTAATCACATTAAAATGAAATAATATTGAGGTCCCAGATAAGCTTTGAATAATAAAAGGTGCTTATTGATGCAATTATCCTTATCAAGTCAAGTTAAAAAAAGACTCTAATCAGAAATCACAGTTGAGAAGTTACTTAGAAACCTCCTTCTCTTATTTCCAAGGTTTTATTTAGGAATCATTCCTCAGAAACTTCCACTCAATCTGGCAATATGATTCACTTCTCTTACCTATGCAGCCAATTGTGAGAACCCCATCTTTGTAGAGCTCCTGGGATGGGCTGCTCATCTCCATAGCGCTGTCACTTTGATGCTCAATCAGCACCGACTCGGCTCCATCATCTGGACGCTCGCCATCCAGTTGCTCAGCAACAGCATCTCTCTGAATCTTCTGCTCCCAGCTGGACAGGTCAACTTTGGAAATAAGAGGTACCACTTATAAGGATCAAAATCAATGTCCATCAAGTTCAGAGTGGACAAATGACTGACATGCCTGTGTTATCACAGCTTAATTATGCAAAGAAAATAGTCACAGACACCCACCTCTCCCTGCTGTGATCTCTTGGCAGGCCTTCAGGATATCGAGAGGACCTCCAGCGTGACTCCAGCCAGCCTTCTTCCTCATCCTCTTCTTCTGGAGCACTACAAACCAGCAGACAGACAGACAGGTAGTTATTCTCACTGCAACAAGAGCCAATCAGGTTATTCTGGTGATAATGCACACAAATAAATCGACTGAGTGGCAGGTTTATTTACATTTTATTTGTCCTCAGTCCTTTTCTTATCCTCCCAGTTTCCCGCCCTCTCCTTACTCTCCCTCTACTCACCTGTGCTGTAGGGCTGTCCAGGGTGAGAGGTGAAGCACACTATTTGCAGGTGCGGGAATTGGGAGGTCATGTAGTGTTTCCAGGCGATCACCAGTGGGGGAGGACACAGATCGGCTTTGTTCAACACCAGGACCACCTGCTTCTGGAGATCTCCTGTGATGTAGTGGTACAGGGCTGGAGAGAACTGCAGCACCTGGGTAGGATTACATGAGGATACCCTGGGTTAAAGTATTAATTATGGCCTATTCAACAAGTAAACCATGAGATCATGTCTTTATTAATAGGAACAAGATGACTTGTGCTAATACTGGAAACTCTAAATGGAGGGTAGGAATTCACTTCACATAAAGTATATCTGGCTCGTTAGAAGTTTGACTAAGTATGTCAGGAGCTGATGTCTTATAATTAGAACCAAAAAAAACTGGGTTTAACTTTAACTTGGAATCAGATGACACTAGCAAATCTTGAGCACAGCAAAACGTTAAATGAAGCCACTTCCTGAGTTTATCAACAACACCACAACAGTTTTATAAGATTAAATAAGAAACTAATGAGGGAAAACCAATGTTCAATATTAAATACTGTAGGTCACACTGCTGCTTTGAGGGTCAAATTTATCCATATACAATATATGACCATTTTATTTGTTGTTAAAAAATGGCCAGATTTCCCTTTAATTACATTTTAAAAGGACAGAAACCGTAAAAATTAAAAGTAGGGGTTCAAAGTGGTATAATCAGGTGGAATACATTTCTCCAAACATCTATTTTCTTTTTTTCCAAATCTACTTTCCTAATCTTGCATCTTGTCAATGTTATCATTATTTTGTTTTATTATAATATATAGTTTTATCTATACATGATCCATCTCTTGTAATCTAGACAACCATTTTAATTGACCAAATTGCCAAACAAAAACATGATAAACTTGAAAATGTCTAAAGTAAACAAAGTAAACAGACAATAATGAACACCATGTCAGCCATTCAGATGGATGTTGACTGTGTCTCCATCTTGTGGCCGGATCCATCCTGTAGGCTTTTGCTTACAAGGTCACCTACCGGGTGCCTGATGTCCACGATGAGCAGGATGACATCTGACATCTCCAGCACTCGCCATAGCTGCCTCCATGTCTAAAGTGAAGATTAAAGGAGAGAGACGTAGGTGGGGTTTAATATTGTAAATTGTAAAATGATTTCTGTTCTTATTCAGCATAACAATTTACTGGGAAACAAGGGTAAAAGATTAATTTTTTTTAACTACTTTAAGCTAATATCTATAATTCTGTTTTATATCATGCCCCAGTTTAATAGACTGTATGAATGTGAGGTTTAATTTAAAGATATATATGTAAACACGGTGTTTTCCCATGTTTCTTCTGTGTTGCTCTGCTGACGTCTTTGATAAACCAAATAAACCCGACAGCGACATCTCAATGCCAGTCGGACTAAACGCCGAACTCAAGCTGCTATTTTCTTTAGTCTGCGGCCCAACAGGTAAAGGTGGGTCTCCACCCTAACATGAGTGACAGTAAAGCATCAGACGTGCATTGTAGATGAATGAGATGTATACATATTGAAATGATCATGAAAAAATAAAATTAATTTGTATGTAAGCTACGCGACATAGGGGTTTTCTCGCTGAATGTTATCGTAAACAAGCTTTGTGATTAGTTCTCTATTATAAAAATAATATTGAGTCTAAATCACAAAATAACCTGTTCAAACAGCACCTTATTCATATATGTTTTATTTTTCCATCACATTTATCCTCAGCTCCACTTAAAAAGCCATCATCTCTAGATTACTGAGAGTCACTTATCACACCACCAGCTGCTCAATGCCTGCTTCTGCTGTAATGTTCCTCCTGAGCTCAGCCCACGCTTTGAAATTAAATGATCTGCAGGGTTTTTTGATTTTGAAAAATAGCGTTAGCATTTTCACTGCCAGAGCAAAAGAGAACAATATCACTGCATGCAAGATACAGTGGTACTACAGTGGAAAATACCAGACAATAGACAGGTGTGACAAAAAATCCCTGCAAATCCCTGCATGAGTCAACTTTACCACAATTAAATATTCAGTTCATGATACATTATGGCAACTCATTAATAAGCAGGATTACTTCATCTGCTGTCAAAGGGTTCGACTGAATTCATTAAAACTATTTATGACTACTTCTCCTTTTTGCGCAGAAAATGTTCAGGCAGCTCGAGCTTTTAAGACTCGGTTCTCTTGACACAATGGCTACATGCTAAACTGGCTGTTCTCAACGGAAGAAAACAAATAAAATTGAGGAGAGAGAGGATCAAAAGCAAATGTGTGCACCAGAGAAGGTAAAAAAATTGAGCAATCCTGGTTCACCAGGAAATTGGTGAAGTCTGACCTGTATTTCTTTACCTGCTGGGCGACTTATAACAAAGAATGGATTGAATTTTGATTCAGGGCAACGACAAACAAGAATAGGTTATATGAACGCGGGCATTAAATATACAGTAGCGACTACAATGTTTATGGCAATGTGCAAAATTCCAGCAATGTCCACCAATGATCATGGTAGGTTTGTCTGAGTTAGTTTAGGTTGCTAAGAAAAGGTTGAAACAAAAAATTTGGTTACATTATTCACAAAGGCAGTGTTATACCCCACATGTGGTGCCAAATTGTTCGATTATCAAAACAAAATGAACTATAAAATAAATTAAAGAAAACAAGTTTTGGCTCCAGCAAGGGCAACTTCATTGTTGAAAAGCCATTAACTGTATCGATTACCTCTAGATTGTGCTCAAAGTGGCTGAGAGACCCAGGGGGGTTTCTGGAGTGCAGGTCATCCAGGTAATCTCTGTACGACTTCTCCTCTTTCCTCAACAGATTCTCTCGTGTCATCTCATAATTCCAGGACGGCCGTCGTGGGAAACCAAGACCTGGCAGTGAATAATCAAGTTTAAGCGTGTCAAGCAGTGTGACCCACTCCATTAACCTACTCTGCTCATCTGTTTGCCTTATTTTGAGACATGTCATGTGGAAAGCATTAAAAAGCCAGACCTTTCTCTGTGGGGTAGATGTCATTGATGTTGATCTCAAGTTCTTTGTCCGAGACGTGCTGCAGGACCTTCTCCCTGGCCAGCTTCTTCCTCTTTTCCACCTCTTCTTTACTCTCTTTCTCAAAGTGCAGTCGGAACCTGGACATGTTGAGTTAGCCAACTGTTACAAGCTCACAAGGGGTTCATTGTCAAGAGCAAGATCCACCTGTATGTCTAACTGTTTGAATTCTGGTTGACAAAAAATATGAGGACTTCTCGATATCATTGCAGAATTCTTTTATTACAAAATAATTTATCACTTAAATGGGTTTAAATTGCATTATTACATATTAGGAATTCATAAGAACATCAGACTATGGAATCTGGATCGGTACGTGGATCTGTGACCTCAGACCGATATCCGATAGGTGAATTAGGTTAATATTGGCTCCAAATGCCGATACTTGATCAAACCGCTCCAACTCTAGTTCTGACATATTGCTCCAATTATTTATCATAGAGTAGACACTGTTTTTCTAATTCAAACATTCTGCTGCTGCTCCAGGCATTACATTTTATGTATCCCTGAATATCAAATAACAGACGCTCTGTGTACTGTGTATCTATCTCAGCAGAATATATCTTTCAAATTGCCATTCTTTTAATGAAAGTGAGTATGAGTAATAATACTGACAACTCACCTGTTGGGGTCATATCTACCTTCTCTGTTGAAGGGCTGCTGATTTATTCTCCTAACATCAGTGGTCTCACTGTCTGACGTGTCCGACTGTCGCTCTCCTCCTCGCTCCACACTGGCATTACGGCTGCTCGGCCCAGAACCTGTGTCACCTGGAGGTCAGGGGCAATCGTCAGGGATTAATTACAGTCAAAAACAGGCATGGATTATGCACTAATCAGCTTTCTTGAATCCAATACCAAGATCTACTTATTTTCACTCATCTTGGCTGTTACAGATCTCGATATGCTTCTAATCAGCTGCCCTCTCTCATGTCCCAATCCAGGAGGCTTCAAATTACTTCTTGATGACAAATCTACATTCACCCTGCAATGGCCTCTTCCGCTGATGAAGTTATTAACAGATGAATGGCCCTGACCCTATGAAAATTCATTTCCTTTCAAGTTATGTCACAGTTGTACTCAGAAAGACCCAACTGCTACAGAAGTTGTTAAGTCCTAAAGGGGATGGATTCAATTAAGTTGCAATTAAACAACTTTAACAGTTGTTTAGGGTCTAAAATGATGTCTGGTGGCTGTGTCCTGTGCTCAATCTTGAGTGGTATTACGTTATACATAAAGCTCATGGAAATCTTAGAGTCAACATGTCATCACTATTAAATGCTGTTTTGAAATTGATCTGCAGGTGGCTGTTCGCTACCCCACGGTCTGAGCTAATTTGGCACTCTTTATTTCATTATCAAGAGCTAAAAATCAAACATGTATGCGATTTTCACGCTTTTGTAACAAATGCGCAAGCCTGTGCTGTTGTTTTATTTACACTCGTCAAGTTCACAGGCAAGTTATATCACTATATTGTCATTACAGCTAGCTTACAGACAACATGGAGGTTATTTAACAGGCTGCCTACACGAGTGGTACTTAAAATCTGACTTAAACCAACACAGCACAGACACCGACACAACTGTTCGTGCTCCACACGTATAATTAGCTGTGGAGCACGACCCGTTAGCTAACTGCTAACGCTAGCATGGTTAACGCTAACGGCCAATGTAGTTACCTCTCTTCCTCTCCCGTTTGACTTGTAGCTGTTTCTTCTTCTGTTTGTTGCTAAATGGCTTTTTCCGGGGCATACTTAAAAATAAGCTGTTTAATATATATAGCTATGTACTGTGTATTGCTACCTACAGCTTTTCTAATTGACGTTATTTACATGGGTGAAGTTTCTCGACTCCTACACTTTTCAGTGACGCCATATCCACTGCAGACTGCAGAGAATGGCGGACGAGACCACATTTAAGTGTTTTCAAAATCACACGAGGTGAGATCATTTTGGCTTACGGTAATTTTGATCTTATTTAGAGGTATTTGAATTCGAGTACACGGCCTTATTCCAAGTATCATTATTTACGTAGACCTCAGGATTGTTGGCTAAACTGACAGTAAGCCCCCCTTCTCCGTAATGGTACAGTCCACTTTTGTAAACACCTCGCAAATTTGCACATTCCAGCAGAGCAGACGAGATGAAACAATGAATGTACCTGGATGTGCAGTTGCATGATTGTCATGTAATTAAGACACAAGCAGCTTTGTGTTTGCTTATCTGTTTTTCAGGTGTTATATATCTGTCTGCTTACAGCTGGAAAAATAATAGGTGTTTACATGTAATGTATACAGAGCTTAAGCAGTGTATCAATCAATTAGACCTACTCAGTTCACAGATAATTGATCAACAGTCATTTTGATAATTGGTCCATTGTTAAAGCAATGTTTCTGAGCCAAAAATATCATATCAAATATTTGTGAGTTTTCAAATGTGAATAATTGATATTGAATAGACTGGATTTGGGTGTTGGACTGCCATCTAAAATGTTATCCTTAGCTGTGGGAAGACTTTTACAAGCATTTTCGCATTTTTTTTCCACATTTTATGCACAAATGATTGTCCATCAATCAAGAACATAATCAGCAGATTACAATCTTTTAGTAACACTGAATGAAAGTCTTCTCATGAAGCCACTGTGACACATAAGAAACATTCAATTTGGTATTATTAAGACTGAAACTGAAAAAAGCCAATGACAAATATTTCAGATGGTTTATTGTATTATAAACTGAAAATAAAAACACAAATTTCAGATGTGCCAGTATGTCCATAAAGAAGTCTTATAAACATTGTCATCATGGAAGTACAATAGCATGAACACATTTGGATAACATTACTTTTAGGACATAGACACAAAGCAGTACAATAGGATTACATGAAATGTGAACTGGCTCGTCACTTCCCTGAAGGTAGTGAAGGCCTGCGAATAGGTCTCGGTTATATGGATTACCACATCCTTTAAACACACAATCATACTTTATAAACTTGTAGTATATATATCTATATATATACTTGATTGTTTTTTTTTTTCATTCCTGAAAAGGAAATAACCGCTATGTCCCCTTTAAAGTTAAAAAGACTTAATTGTGGGTGTGTATTTTACAACATAGTAGAGGTATTAACACTGATGTCTCTGTACGAAAGTATAAAAATTTACCTTCACAGTCAACTGCCAATTTTATTAACATAGAGGCCATAAATTGCCGTGGCCAAAGCTGTATTTGTAGGGAAGAGCAGGAGGTGATGCAACAAGAATAAAGAGAAGCACTGTCTCTTTGACTGTCTTCCCTTTATAAAACCATCACTGTGATGGACTTAAAGATATTTTATTGCAGCCTTTACATGCACTCTCTACTCAGACAAGACAGCTCAGCAAAAGAAAAAAAACCTAATCAAACAAGGCAGAAAGAAAAAACTGATAAACTGATAAAAATAAAATCAAAATTATAGCATTCAGTATACTGCGTCACCATGTTGTTTGTCCCGTCTGTCTCAAACCATCATCCAGGCACAGTCATTTGTGTGTTCCAAAGTTCTTGTATTATCTTAGTATTGCTTATATCCTTCGACTTTCCATCCTCGAATTAATTTTAACTTCCCCAAGCCCCTTTTCATCCCCCCTAAGAGTTGAGGTGCTCCACTTGAATAGTGGATGCTGACACAGTGAGACAGAGGTCCTTGTTGGAAGTAAGGTCCGCTACAGTGACTGGTTTGTACTGGATGTCACTTGCAGACACCGTCTTGTACTGATGCATGTCAAATGGACAGGAAATGGCTTCTGTCTGGGGGTAGCCGCTCTGGCTCTGCCCTTGCTGCCCTCCGCCTGCTCCTCCGCTCCCAGCTCGACTCGATCCTCCAGCTGCGCTCTCTGCCTGGCCCTGGTTTTGGTTCTGGTTCTGTTGTGCCGACTGTGCTGCCGTTGCAGTCAACTGGTCTGGACTGTGTTTCTCCATGTGTTTCACCAGATACGTCTCCTGAGATGAAGGGAGGATAGGTAGAGGGGAAACAGTGGACACATGACTACACGGTACAAGGTAGTTGCCAGTTGTCTGATGCCAATGAGGCGATTCATAGTATTTCATGTAGTAATGTTCTTCAGAAATGGACATTTGTCTTACTGAGGTATAAGTGCGGTTGCAGAGACCACACGAGTAGATCCTCGCATGTTTGACCGTGTGTGTAGACATGTGAACTTCCAGGCTCGCTGCATCTATGTATCCTTTATTACAGTTGGTGCACTTGTAGGGTTTGTCCTTGTTGTGCTGACGCCGATGGGACTGAGAAAGAATGGTTATTGGACAAAAGTAGTTTTACAGTACAGCGGATATTAGAACCAACACATTACATAAATTTACTGTATCAGACGAAAACTACATCCTTTCACACCTGTAAATTTGAGAGTTGTGTGAACGACTTCTCACATCCTGGATGGGCACACTTGTATGGTCGATCCCCGGTGTGAATCCTGAATAAAAAGCACTTTAATGTACATAAATGGACTCCTATTATGTTCATGGTGATCTAACCTGACCCCAGAGAGACACTGAGGCAGATGAGAAACCCAAGACCAGTGACTCACTTACCTGTTGTGCTGCTGAAGGTGACTGAGCTGTCTGAAGCACTTTTGGCAGTAGGAGCAGGAGTAGGGTTTCACTCCGGTGTGGATGCGGATATGTTGGGCCAGGTAGCTAGAATTGGCAAATGACTTGGTACAGTGGGGACACTTGTGGGGCTTTGACTCTGTATGGTTTCTGATGAGGGCAGACAGCAGGGTGAAAGAGAAAGAAACAGGATTGTAAAGGTGGACTGAGACAAAAGAAAGATGATACGGTACATGACACATTCAAAGTAATTGCCTCAGTTTATCAAAACCTGTCAGGAAGTTCATTAAAGACAAAAAATTGGCATTGTTTTACACTTATGCTGCAAGGAAAGCGCTGTCAGTTTTATGTCCTTTAAATTTGATAATTTAGATTTCTTTAAATTTCATCTTTTGATACAGTGTCAAACAATCACAGAATAACAAAGCAAAGGAGGATTATTTTGACTCTGTCCTTTTTATGCATATCCTTCTGCCCTAGATGATTGGAATGTGAAAATAGAAAAAGAAAATATAACGTATTAATTGCAAATTTTAAAAAAGGTGCAACATGTAAGAGATGGCCACCTTGAATTCATACTCCCAACAAACAGGGGCAGCATATCAGCAGAGTGACTGCTAACTTTATTCTTTTTATACATAAATGACTGTAGCGAATGTTAGCTTTTGGGGACCGTGGCTAGCTGGTTAGCACGCTAACTTCAGTAAATATCTCTATAACACAGAACATTAACGGCTTTGACATAGCGTCAAAACGGTGGTTTCTTGACCTTCTGTCGATAATTTTGTTTAATTTTTAATGTTTTATACTCATTTTCTTACATATTGCACCTTTAAGTTTTAAAAATGCATCCGTTTGGACTAACATGCCTCCAGAAATGAGTGTAAATCGATCAATTTGATGACAGCGACAAAGAAGAGCAACAGGATGATTGTAAAATGATTTCAGAGAGCAAGAAAGCAGAGCATGGCAGCAAAGGATTTCCATTGCCGTTCAATGGAGAAGGTAAGAAAAGGTATTGAAGTATACCAAACAATCACACAATGGGTTAATGGGGAAGCACAAAGGAAATATGTCTTTCATTAAACCTTCATTTCAAGTTGTATTTCTACATGTGTATGTGTTTTTCTATTGAAGAAGCACTGGCAGAAGAAATGACAGAACACACAGACAAAAGGAGTGTGTAAAGCAGGAAAATGTGATGAAAATGCAATGCAGATAGTACAGAGAGAAGCAAGTATTGTGTGCACAAATGAAAAAAAGAAAAGAAAAGGTCAAATATTCTCATCAATTAATATAACACAGCTCCATGCATTTCAAATGGCCATTCTGATTAATGTATAAATTATGGAAAATCTTTTTATGGACAGAGCCCAACTTTAAAAGGTGTAATTTGAATTTTGATTTTTTTGAAAAGGTCACTCCTGGATGGATCTGGTAGCATGCGAGCCAACATCTACACGGCAGTGAAATATGCATCTGCACACCTCTCCAATTTCTTCCCCAGGAGGAAGGTGAAGACAGGAGTCTGGGCTTCTAAAAAGCTCTTGGCAGGACAAGTTAACAGGACAGGGGAATATGGTATGGGATTGGTTACGGGGAAAAGGGGGGTGGGGGTCTGCAGTACCGTGTGTGCTGCTGTAAATGACTGAGCTGCCTGAAAGATTTCTGGCAGTAGGAGCAGGTGTAAGGCTTGGCCCCACTGTGGATGCGGATGTGCTGGGCCAGGTAGCTGGAGTTGGCGAATGACTTGGCGCAGTGAGGACACTTGTGAGGTTTGGCCTCTGTGTGCGACTTGGAGTGGATCTGCATGTCAGACTTACTGAGGAAGGTCGCCGCACACATCCGGCACCTACAGGCGGAGAGACACAGAAATGGGAGGGCGGGATGGAAGAACAAGAAGGAAGAAGAAGGACACATATACAGAAAAAGAGACACAAGAGAAGATGATGGAAAGGAAAGAAAAAAAAGGAGATGATGGTTGTTGGAAGTAGACAGGGGAACCACAAAAAGAAAGAAAGATATGATAGAAAATGAAACTTACAATAAAAAGGAAAATAAATGATATCAGATAAAACAATGAAGACAGGGGATGGGGGGGGGGTTAAATTAAAATGTACAAGAAAAGTAAACAGGGAAAGATGTCAAGGCAGAAATCAGTAAAAACGGACAGGGAAAGGTACGTAGATACAATAAAAAGAGAAAGAGCAGGAGTGCTTGAGAGTTCACAACTCAAAGAGCATGCTATATAAAGACAAAGAGGACGGTAGAGGCCAGGTAGCATTTCATTTCCAGTGTGTGCAGAGGCAGAGAGGGCGACTATGAAGCACTGATGTATTTGTATCTCAAATACATTAAAAGAAAGAATCAACTGCCACTAAAACACAGGCAAGTTCTGCCGGGACATGCAGTGAAGTGTGTTTACAGGAGGTGTCTGTGTGTGTCAAATGCTTATATCCAACAGCGTGTAGTTCATCTACAAAAGCTTAACATCTCTATGCTGATTTCAACAGGACACAGAGGAACAAGTGCGATTGCATTCCACAGCTAGAGCGAGGAGAAATGGGGATGCACAGCAGGTGTTACTTTGACACCGTACCTGTATGTTTTAGTGCTATCTTTAGGCGCATGGTCTTCGTCTTCATTTGACAGCTCATACGGGTCTCCAGGGTGATGCTGCAAAGTTGCCACCTGTCAAAAATAATACTCAAAGTTATCTGATGATTTTTTTTTTTTATCATGTCTTATTTTTCTTTTTATTCTGTATTTTCTTACCTGGCCACTGGCCAGATGAGCCAGTATTAGCGTTTCATTTCCTGATGGACCGATCCTGGCCACCGTTGTCTTCTTCTTTCTGCCTCGTTTTGAGGGCGCTGGCATCACGACCACGTGCGACGCCGCATCCCCTTCTTTTTTGTCTACAACAGGATCAACGGCAGCAGGGTGAGAGGAGCGAATACTCATGAACCGAGCAGTAGATTTTAGAAAGAGGGTTTGCAAGCTCTGTGGTACAGCTGTTTACGTTTCTAATGATCCTTCCTGTTTTTTAACTGCCCTCTACACATTGATCTGTAGGTATGCTGACATCAAAGTCTAAATCTAAGCAGGCTGCAGGAGGTCTCAAGTTTTTTATTGTCATTATTATTCTTTTTCAGGTGTAATTGGATTTAATTTACTGAAATTGGTTCACTTAAAAAAGGCATAGAAGCATTAGTTAATGGCTCAGACTGGATAAGCATTAAATCATTAGCTGCTCATTTTCAGGTTTAGTTGCTGTGTAACTGCAGAGACCAGTGATCTGTGAGAGCAGTGCTCAGTTGGGTTAATAACTCACAGATATCATTAACTGAACAAAATCTAATCTTATTTTCTCTCTCAAAGCCCAGGGCATAGTAAAAAGGACACCCACCAGGTCTGATCATGTTCCAAATCACTAAAACGATAGTATATTACGCAGAATTAACATTTTTCTTGGTCTCTTGAGTTTTGATTTAAAATACAATTTGTGGTTCAGCTGATTCTTGTAAAAGCAAATTTACTGTATGTGCGGCCACAGACATCAGAAGGCATTGACATTATACTCAATAATACAGTAGTTGTGGCTACTGCGGCTACATTTCAGAACCATATATGAAACGTATATTCACGTGGTATGTGTCATTATGCTTGTTTTACCTGGAGGATGGAGTGCTGAAACAATCATGGTCGTTGCTGGGTGACCCGAGACAAACGATTGAGACGAGGTGGGAGAGACGAGTGTTCCCTGAGGAGTTGTGATGACCAGACCCGCTTCACCGAAGGTGACGGACAGAAACAAAGAAATTATCACACATGACAAAGGCGACTACAGGCAGTATTACATTAAAAGACTGTAACTGTGGAAACTGTTCAGTCTAAAAGTGTATTACCAACACAATTGTGTATGTTAAACACAACATGTTGTGTGTGTTAAGATAGTGCTACAAGGTGCTGCTCCTCCATTATTTGATGAAGACCTGAGGTTGTAGCATAAATTGAGGTGTTTACTTTACTTACGTTTGTTTTACAAACAAAGTGTGCTCTTAGCCTATAGTGCTATGAGCACACTTTGTTCTCATCACCTAAATGTTTTAATCCACTGCTGCAAATGTATGTTCAAAACTAAACATGTAGGACCTAGATCAGCCTTTGGTGTTCTCCTGGTTTTAAATTGATCATCATGGAATAAACTAAAACAGCCTCAAACTAATAAAGACCCAGACTCACCTGCTGTCATGATGCCCGTGGAGGGGACAGACAGCATGTTCTGGTTGCTGTGAGGAGGGTGGAGTTGTGCCACACCACCAACATGCCCTCCTCCATCTGTCTTTGTCCCAGGAGTGGGAATGGTGAGAAGGGCTGTTTGATAGTGGGATGCAGAGGAAGCAGAGAAGGTAGCGTTCTTTTCCTGCTGCTCCTTCATCTTGTTCAGGAACATGGCATTCTCAATCTGTCAGGAGGGATGAGATTTTAATTTGATTTAAGGGATTGTTCTCCTCTCAGTGTCTTTTTGTAGTCGCAGAACACTCCTCAAATGAGTTTGTTTTTCAAATCAGGTCTGAAGGAAATATATATTCTTGATTTAATTGTCCGGACTTACCTGTCCTGGTACTGTGGGGATGGGAGACCAGAAATACGATGAATTAAAATGAGAATCTTCCATCATTTCTGTAATGACATTTTCAATTATGATTAGTAGACACACACAGAGGTTATTTCTTTGGTCAAGTGGAACTCTTCAAGTATATTCAAATATGTAGCTGTCATTTCATAGGTGAAATTAGAGCTTGGCTCTTGATCTTTAATAGACTACCTCCTGATATTGTGACACAAGATGAAACAATTGAAAATGTAAGTTAGAGTCTACTGCAATAAGTCCATGTAAGTTAATTAAACAGAGACCCACATTTCTCCCAGATGATTTAAAAATAGTTATAAAGAATATATCAACTAAGTTGGATGCCACTGAAAGCTGAGAGATGATTGGCCATGATGTGATTATCCTAGTTGGAGGGCCGAGCAAAAGTGAGCTGCTGAGCCCCATTAAACCCCAGGTTTACAGTGCGGTTATGTCATTAAGCACAATTAATGTTTCACTTTAATAACATAATCAGACTCACAATTAGGTTCAGATTAGAAGTGGGAATCACAGAATTTCTCATGAGACAATTCGGTTCACGATGCGGATTCTGTGATAATTTATACACTGCAAGACAACCATCTAACGATACATCATGATGTCTGTGCAACTGAAGAATACAAAATGAATCCCATATAAAGGCGAAGTGCAGGAATTACACTACTACTACTACTATTAGTTAGCGATATTGGGATATGTAAAGTGCGTAGATATGCAATAAAAGTCAAATGAAATGTGTGGCATTATTTTTGGGGACCATAAATATTGACAAAACACAAATATTCAGATGTGTCACAGAATAAACAATCAAGTGAAACACTTAAACATCCCAACATCCCAAACTAATTTTGACAAGTGTATGTATTTATTCACTGCATTGTGGCGTTTGTTGCGCAGAATTTGACAACTGAAATGAAACAATGTGCAAGAAGAGCATAAAAGCTTAGTAACACACACACGCACACTGACTGCGACTTGTCTATGTGCGCCAAAAGGCCAAACTAGCAAAAAGCAGAACAATCATGTAGATAAAAATGTTTAACGGATGGATACTAAGTTTACACCTCGAGGAGTTATGAGGAAGTGCCAGCATGTATTAATAAAAATATTGACATTCAGTGCAGCCGGTGAATCGTATTGTAAGAGGAAGCGATGCATTTGGCTGCTGGTATCGTGCATGCTGGTTCACCTGAGCCATCTTTCATCTTACTAGTCGCACATGTTTTTTTCTACTGTGATAAGTCAACATTATCTGCTTTTAAAAAGGTCGTATTAATCAAGTAACCACATAGAGGAGTGTGGGGGCCCCTGGAGGTGTGGGGCTCTTGGGGCTGCTGTAAATAGTACAGCATTGGGCCCAGCAGTCAAGATCATACTGGTTATAAAGAGATGCAAAGACTGACTGATAAGAGGAATTATAAAGGTTTAATAACTAACTGATTATAAGAGGTATGATGGGAAAACACCATAAATATGGCTTGAGACTGTCTCTTGTAAAAGTGTACACTAAAGATTATACTCCTCCATTATGTAATTTAATGTTCCACTTTCTTATCTGGACCACAGCTGTAAGGTGAAGGATTTGATGATCTGTCGTGCCAACACACAGTGACGGACACAAACTAAATTTGGGGGTTATTCACAGCAGATTTCAACTTCCCAGCTTTAAGTTGGCTCCCGCGTAATGATCAACAAAACACCACGTAATACTAACTTTTATGAAACGCCACAAATGAGACGCGGGCCTTGATAATGTTTATAACAAGCCGTGGCTCAAGAGAAGGACTCCATTTCGGCTCCTTGCATCTTGTAGTTAATCGGGCCCGACGTGCTGATTAACATACAGTTAGCTAGCAGACAGCGGTGTCTGTAGTGCCCTCCTGCTCGGGGAAAAAAAATAACAAGCAAAGCGAAAAAAAAAAAAAAACCAAAGGATGAAAAAACTGAAGCGAAGAGAAAAAAACCAATAGACCATCCTCACAGACTTCCGGCTGTGGAGACGGGTGGAGAGGCGGCAGCGGAGTCATGCAAATCTACTCAAAATTACTACCGACTGCATGGAGAGTGGTGGCGTTTACCGGTACCGACGACTCCGTCTCCCTCCCCGGAACTGTCGTGGGTCGGGACGAGTTGGACACAGTTTCCAAATCGGTCGAAATTCCTGCAAACCAGTGAAGTTTTCCCCCCTCTTTTTTTTTTTTTTTTTTTTTTTTTTTTTTTAGTTTTTTTTTTTTCCCTCCGGTGAAGCAGCTGCCTCGTCTGAGCTTCACTTCCTCCGGATAAGGTCGTCAGACAAAAGAAGTGTGTGTAGTGACGTCACTTCCTGTAATTTGGGGGACGGTTAATTTAAAAAAAAAAAGAAAGAAAAATTGTAAAATATCAACGTCTTCTCTGTTAGCTGGTGTGTGTCATCACAACAGTTAAAAAAGTGAAGATACACGGATTTTTTTTTATCACATCCGGACTCGATTGTTTGGGTTTACTTTGTTCCGTTCGAGCTTCAAGTTGAGGCAGGGCAGCCGGTGTGATGCATTCACGTGCTGTCGGAAGTAACAGAGTCCAATACAATTTGTTCCCTCAAATCACAGCTAAACTTTCCCCTTAGTTCAGTCATTTATACCCTCAAGTTACTTAATGAATTCCTTGCGTTTAATAAAATTGATTGATTGAAATGTTTATTTTGAGTTGTAAAACAAATCATATTTACAGACAATGATAGAATAAAGAAATATATATTGTCAAGCACACAATGACTTTGTTTATATATATTCGAAAACACTGTGAGAAGAAGTATATAAGTACGTATTTAATCCCGTCCCTTTCCCATAAGTCATTTAATGGTAATTTATCTTTTTCCTTAACGGTCTAACTTATACTCTAATTTTCCTAAACTTGTCTAAATATTATATTGATTGCCTTTTATCTTTGTCATACAAAAATATAAAATAATTACTGTTATACTATCCTTATCAAAATATAAATTCATTATTTACATATTTCTATCAGTCATATTTATCTCAATCGTATTGACCTTTTATCTTTTTGTATATGAAATTGATTTGTGCCTTAAAGGATAAGTTCCCCCAAAAATGTTAATATAGGGTGTGTTCTGAATCACATACTTTTTCTTTTTTACTTTTAGTACATACTGCAGCTGCCCTTACAAAGTATATACTGTTGCATGCTGTATGCATACAATTGGGACTTCTAGGTGATGTATCGTAGGCAACACAATGAACTCAGTACAATGCTGTACTGGGTTCTCTCCCGCAGACAGCTTAACAACCATTCACACCTGGGCTCACCTAGCCTTAGCAACCCACATGAAGGCCGGTTTGACCAATGACCCACAAGTGGCCCTAACGATTTGAAACTCAGAGCTCACACGTGTCCTTAATGAGTCTGTAAGAACACACCCACACAGAGTTTAAAAGCCAGCCTACTCCTCTCCAGTTAGTTAGAACTGAAGAAGCCTCTTGGATGAGAAGTGAAACGTCTTCCAGAAACTGAAACAAGTCCAGTTGCCTACGATACAGCACCTAGACTTCATCAACATACAATTGGGACATACTAATTTGTCATGACAGTGCCCCCTGAACTTTGACCCTCTTGCTCCTATGTCTTTTCGCAGCCCTAGTACTTACACTTAAAGGTGCTTTCATCTCTAATTGCAGTGTCTGCCATTCTGTAAAATGGGCAGTCTCAGCTTTATTTATATTTGTGTGACACACCGTGACATATGACACATATCTTCCACTGCACAGATGATTGTGGGTCAGAATAGCCAGAAAAGCACACTGGCTTTCATACAGCAGAATGTGACGCATGCTGCATGTCATACTAAATTTCATTTTTCTTACTAAAATATGGCAGTATGGGTATTGGAACGCAGGGATAGTCTACTCATCTCTTTACTGATGGAAAGTTGGGTAAAGTTTCATAGTCCACAAAAAGATTTCTGGAGCTTCATAGTAACAGTGTTGCAGCGTTCTCCTTAACAGCTGAAGTAGATGGAGGCTTCAACAACCAAAAAATAACCATGAAATGGCTCCATGCAGCTCATCTGGTGTATTCCAAGTCTCCAGAAGCCCTGAGATCCAAATTGATTTTAAAATACATTATTTACACCCTTTTATAAGTCAAAATCTTTGCTTGAGCTGCTAAGCTAAAAAAAAAATGTGTTGCACTCAACAGCTCAACCTGAGTGAGAAAATAACATCTTTTCAAATCAATTCTGGATCTCGGGACTTCCAGAGACTACTTTAATTGTTTAAGAGAACGCTACAATGTTGTTTTGCTGTGAAGCTCCAGAAATGTTTTGAGGACTACAAAACTTCACCTGACTGATAATCAGCACAGGGATGAATACACAATGACTGAATTTTCATTTTTTGGTGAAGTTATCCTTTAAAATTGGCTAATTCATTCACTCAAATGAACAATTATCAACATTATTTCTATAAATACATGTCACTCCATGGGTGGATTACCTAAAGACCCAGGGCCCAAGGGTCCAAGTAGAGTTGAATTTACCCACCAGGGTAGTGAATTATTTGAATTAACAGAAAACTAATTGAGTATTTTAATAATCAGTTCATGCCTTTAGCCATTTTCAAGCAAAAATGGCTAAAAATGAACGACTCTAGCTTCCCAAATGTGACAGTTTGCTGACTCTCCATCCAATATTGGAGTGCATTGAATATTTTGGGGTTTTGGACTGTTGTAAATAGAAAACAAATTAAACACACTTTGAGGTTGCAGCAAATTTATTTCAGATTTTGGAATTGATACCATGCAATCTGGTCCCTCCAAATGTTCACAATGAAGTAGTACCAGGAAGTGTCATGCATTCCTCTCCATAATTGGTGCATGATTAAGAAAAAAACCCAATTTTCTACTGCATATATTTTTGCAATGTTTAAAGGTTGCCTTCTTACCCGTTTATTGTATATCAAGTCATTTTTTGCCTTGATGTTTAGTTGGCAAGCATATGTTCAGTTTTTTATCTAATAAAATATCAAAGTATGAATAGCTTACTTTTGACACATTTTCTCCTCTTTACCTTGGTTCAAATAAACTTGTTGGCACTGTCTTTATGTTTGTTTTGTCTCATGTACGAATTGGAAGCTCGAAAATACGAGCTGGTGGGATAGCACATGAAGGCAGCACAGAGTGAGTCCTCCGGCTGTCATTGTGACCTCTAGTCAGTCAGGCTTTATTTATATAAATAAACTGCATGTAACATGTACAACTGTTTACAATGACGTCTGCTTTGATGAGTAAGCAACACAATTTTGTAAATGTACAATAATATTAATTGTTAACTGTTTTTAAAGGCACTTCTTCACCCGTCCACACGGTGTCGCTGTAAGGACAGTTATACACGTTTACTGTCGTCAACATCCGGCGACACGTCTCTCCAGACCAACACCGAGCAGTCAGATATTTCTTATTTATCTAACACGATGTTGTTTCTTTGACTATTCCGGAGTCAGTCGGGCAGTTTGAGGTGTAGTTTTGGGTCATAGTTTGAGGTTTGGGGTGAGGCGGTTTACAGCTTCAAATGGGGGAGGTGAGGAAGCTGCAGAAGAAGTTGAGACAGATTGAAAATCTGGAAATAAAAATCAGTCTTACCCCAGAGGAGAGATTCAAGGTACAGAAACACTTCATCTGCATTTTCCCCCTCCCAGTGTGATCCATGTGTAATATGTGTGACTTCTGCAAAGCCTGAATAGATTTCCCTAAGGTGTAACAACAGGTCACGACTGCAGCTCTGGCTTTATTACACATTTAGTCTAAATTAAAGACAGTTGAACAAATATGAAACTTCACCAGCCTTCAGAGGAGCAGTGTTGAATATTCAGACACCAGAAACGTCATTTAGGCATTAAAGTAAGTCAGACTTGGCTCAATACGGCCAGTGTTGGAATATAACTAAGTACATTTAAGTAGGCTACATTTACTCAGGTATCCTACTTGTACTTTACTTGAGTGTTTACATTTTTTTCCCTTCCCACTACATTTAGGATGCAAACACTTCACTTTTTACTCCACTAAATGTATTTTATAACTCTAGCTACTTTGGCTCTGATGCAACATCCTCTCACACCATGTCCCACCTACATTGATATCAACATCAAATAAATGTATTGGAGAAGAAGTATAAAGTAGCAGAAAATGGAAATACTCAAGTAAAGTACCTCAATGTTATACTTAAGAACAGAAGTTGAGTAAATTGTGCTTTGTTTATTTCATCACTGGTTGTTTGAAATGTTGACACAGAGATTTTCATCGTTACTTGATATGTATATTGTCCCAAATATCGTTGTCGGCCTATATGTTGTCTGATATGCACCAAAAACTGTTATTTTAGAGATTATAATGCACTGATATCACTTTAGACGCCAATGTTTATTGTTAAACTGTAAAATATCCTGTCTTCATTACATATTATTTGTTGGAAGTGTTTGATGACCACATTTGAGGGATCATTGCAAGAAATGTGTGTATATGGATCGATATATTGATGTTTTTAGTTTGGCGCTTTTACTCCCTTCTATCAGCATCGGCCCCAAAAATCGAGTATCGGTCAGGTTCTGGTGACGAGTTACATTGTAGTACCACATTTCAAAATTGATTAATTTTATCTGCAGCAAAAAAGAGTGTTGGGTTGCAGCGGTATGAGATTTTCACCGTAAAATGAACTTCTCAGAAAATATCACGGTTTCACACTATCAGTGTATTTCACAATTATTATATTTGTTATTATTAGTTACAATGATCTTTAACTGAATGACAACAAAGGGGTCTCTTGTTTAAACAAATGCTTTACTATAATTTTTTTTTTAAATCTCGTCCTGACAGACATGAAACTATGCAAATCCATACAGTATGATAATCGTCAACGTTCTTATCACGGTATATCTTTTAAAAGGTGAATCGCTGCAAACCTAATACAGTGTACATACATGTAAATATATGTATAATCTATTTTCACTTTTACTTTTGATACTTTTTTAGTACATTTAATATCAGATTCTAGAAGTAAAGCATCGCACACTATAAATAACAGTGTTGATCTCAAAAAGAAGCAAAATATGTAATTAACATGAATTAATTATAATGTTGGAGTGAATGATTTGACAGCTCCTGCCGCAGGAATTTGAGAGATCAGAAGCTTACACTTGCACCGAGTGCATCAGAAAAAAAAATAATGATCAGGAACTTGAGGAGAGACTCGGTATGTAAAAGGGCAGAATCTGAATTTTGTAAATTATGGCTGTGCCCTACAACAGGGTTGTTTCTTTACTGGGCTGCCCTTACATCCCCTAATTGGAAACTGGAGAATATATGCTCACACTGGTGTCCCACACATGATGGTGAAGGTTACTGGTATAGCAGCCATAATTCATTTCTCTGTGCAAGTTGCATTTTATTCGTTTGAACTTGTAGCGTATGATGAAATAACCCACAACCAACCAGAAACTGATTGTAATACAAAAGCAACACAAAATAAATTCTCTTTTAAGTAATACAACACTTTATTTAATTCATATTTATCATTTTAAAAGCGTATTGCACTTAAAATTGGGGACTGGTGGTGGAATAAGTAAGTGCATTTACTCAAAGGTGCTGTCCTAAGTGTAACTTTGCAGTATTTAAAATGGAGCATTTCCATTTTATTTGACCACTTTCTTTTAGAGGGACTTGTTGCACTTATTACTTCACTAACAGACACTTTTGAGATCAAAGTTTAACATAGAAAACATATAACACGTTTACAAAGTATGATGTACTCTTACATATCATTATAATATACTGTATATAAGCTCAAAATGAAAATGCTGCTTACAGAGTTACACATTAATACAAAAAAAAGTAGTAAAGAAAAGTACTTTTTACTCCGCTGCAATTATTTGACAGTTTTAGTTATTAGTCACTTTGCACAAGACATATGAAGAGCATATGAAATGTGATGATTGGTGGCAAATTAAACAACCCAGCAGTTTAAACAGGAACAGCTGACAATTAAACACTAACTATGTTGATAATTGTTCAAGTCATTGTTTTATTATAGCGACAGCACACATTTATACCACACATCGAACAAACAAGCTCAACTCAACCTCAGTATGCTGTTTGTGGTCAACAGAAAGGAAAGATTGTTATATAAATAATCATACACATACATTGTTTAAGTTAATTTTTTATGCATGAGGATCTCCTGCTTTTACTTTTATTACTGTAATGTATTTTTAATAATTTTGAGGCTCGAACTATTGGGTGGACAAATCAATGGAGAAAACTGAAAATAATCATCAGTTGTAGTTCTATAAACAATATTTCAGAGCTCCACAACAGCAATATCCTGCTTTTAAATGGATGCATGAGTAATATTAATCTAATGATATAACATATGATAATACAGCAGTCACAGGGGACATTTCTCTTTTAATACTTTAAAATATGTATACTCACATAGAATATTTTCACAGTGTGGTAGTGAGTAACAGATCTTAAGTCGATACTTCTGCCAGAGAAGGATTTTTTTCTAGGGTCAAAATCAAAGTAGCAGATATACAGACTTGTAGTCTTTACTAAGGGTCAAACCCTCCCCAAACATTGGCTTCCTACATTTCCGACAATATAACTCAGTCCTGTCTTTGTTAGACCGTCCCTTACCACTAATTTCCCACATATTGTCAAAATTCACCTCCCCAGTTTCTGTCCAAAAAATGTAGTCTCGAAGCCCGAGCCGAGATAACTCAGATGAGATCATTATTACATCATCAGGAGTCATTTTACTTAAAAAACAAGCTCCACCAGAGCCACAAAAGACATCATGTAAGTGTTTTTATTATTAAAGAAGTCAACCTCTTATGTGTAAAATGTCGGGAGTGCTTGTTTAACACAGGAAACATCCGCTTAATATGAAGTTAACATACCTAATTCGCTCATTGATGCACGGTTCACAGCTCACAGTCAGACAGGAGCTCCGTGTGTGTTGCCAGTAGCAGTGTAATAAATCAATACAGGCTGAGCGTGTTGGTTGTGCATATAAACAACTTGTGGATTGAGCAGCTTGGTTTACAACCAATCTCGTGCCTTCTTCCCTCTCAGATCTCCAGGAAGGCGGAGCTGCGTTCCAGATTGGCTGAGCTTCAGCTGCAGCTTTCTGGCCCGCAGCAAACTCTGGGGATTGTGGGAGACGGAAAAAAGGAGAAGATGAAAAGACAAGTGTAAGGAAGTGAGGGAGAGGTAGCGGCGAGGGGGGGCCAGATGGAGAGACGCGTAATTCTTCAAAAGCAACAACATTCACTTTGAAGCCTTTGATCTTTTTTGTATGTCTATCCAAACACACTGGAGGTCAAATACTGTCACGCTCGAAGAAAATGGAAACTCTCTTCTGTTCATAATGTCTCATGTAAACATCACTCAGGGATGACATCTACCCATTAAAGCCCCTCAGGGTTGTTAGCACATCACTGAAATCACCATATGCAGATATTAACATCAAAATGAATGAAACATATTCTTTCTGGAATCTTGTTATTAAGAAGTGCTGTTTTTGTTTACGCGGGACTCGGATTGCCTCCACAGGTATGCTCCCTGTCGCAGAGGACGCCGTGTGCTGTTTGCATCTCGATTATTCATTCAGCTCTTGCTTTCTGCACTGGCACAGGGAGGATGCCCCTGAGGCCCTTCCATCACAAACGCCTCCAGCCTCCAAGATCCTTAAGGGAGAAGAGGAGTCCAAAGCTCAAGCAACGCCAGCGCCGGCTGCCAGGCAGAGGGAGAGAGGAGGGGGAGCAGAGATAGGCAGACGTCGGGAAGGGACAGAGCCGGCCAACGTGTCAGATCAGTGCCGAGACGCGGACAACGACCGGCATCTACGGCGGGAAGGTGGGATACTTAAGAAAAGTGGGCGAAGAGATTGTAATTCCAGTTAAAAGTACAACGCAGCGCCCTAATTTATCCAACTTCAGATTATACACGTACGCCCAGAGGAGTCCTAACAAGCTCATGTGGCTGCCAGTATTAAAACCAACAGGCTGCATGTGCTTCCCTGAAGACAGGACCCACGCTTCGCATTAGCACACTAATCCATACTGAAGAACTGTGTAGATTAACAAGCTGGGGCGCTGATGAGGCAACACTGCTAATTGCACAAATCATTTTTTTTTATTTACAGAAGCTGAATTTACATCCCTCAAAGCGTCTTGGGAGAAGTCAAGGTTTCGCTTGAGGCTGCTCGAGGGTCACAATGACATAGTTACCTGTGTGGTTGCTGTTGACAACCTTGTGGTGTCTGGAAGGTAAAGCGGGAAAGAAGCCCTGATTTGCATAATGGGTGTGCAAAGTGAACACTTCACCTAATTTATCACTTAATATGCTCCGGCTCTCTCCCTCGCTGTCTGACATGTATTTGTTTTTCTTCCTCCGCCCCGACCGCTCGGCGCAAATCTCTTGCGATTTATGTTGAGCGCCTTTTAACTTTGCTTGTTTTCGCCCGCCTTCTCTCACTCACTATAACTCCCTCTTTCAACTCCCCGCATCCTCTCTTTCTCGCTCCGTCCGTCTTTCTCCTCCAAGCCGAGACACGACGGTGAAGGTATGGCACGTTCCCACGGCGGCCGAGCACAAGAACCTGGGGGGTCACACCGGCGGGGTCACCTGTCTGGCTGCACCTCCCCCTGAGTTCTGCAAGAGGCTGGGTGAGGACACGCGTGCACATTCACACACACACACACACACACACACACACACACACACACACACACACACAGATCCTTACATGTGGGCAGGCTGCAGTTGAGTAATGCCTGTGTCCTGCGGTCTGGTAATTATAGGAGCGGTTCATCAGATCAAACCCAGTGAGAGATAACCTCAGCAGACACTTTAGAGAGTTCACTGTCTGTCTGAAGCAGGCAGCCTTCCATCACTTGAAATCCACCGGCCTCTCCGGCTCTCCTCCTACACTCCCTCCCCACCTGCTCCTCCAACTTAAAATACCAAGTGGAGAAGTGCAGCGCATAAATGATGCAGCTCAGCTCATCGACTAATTTGTTTCTTTTTTTAAAATCACGTCCATTCTCTCTTTGCCTCACTCTCACAATCTGTCTTGTCTTTTTTTTTTCATTTTGTACATCATCACTTATTTACAGCTTCCTCCCAGCTTATTTTTTTTGTCCTCTCTTCTCTCTCTTTTCTTGATCCCCGCTCCCCCCTGCTCCTCCTCCTCCTCCTCTGTCCTCCCCACTCTTTTGTCTGTGTCTGCCCTCTCGCCAGCCTGGTCACTGTCTTTGTCCGACAAAGAGAGGTTTATTTTGAGTGGCTCTGCAGACTGCTATGTGAAGATCTGGGCCCTGAGCATTGGTACGCTTAACCACGCAAACATGCAAACACACACACACACACACACACACACACACACATATACATATATATTAAGGTAGACGGAGCCCCGGGGCTATGTCTGTGAAACACGGTGTGTGCGCATTGTAATCAATGTATTCCTGTGTGACTGCTGGTCTATGTCCTGTCAATTAAATTAGTATTTTCTCGTTACCTCCAGGGCAGTGTGTTAAGTCTATCTACACATTCAACGCTGTGACTGCGCTCTGCTTTGTGCCAGAGGAGGACGGCTACATCATCACCGGGTCAGGTGTGTTTTTGTGTGAAGACATGTGACACAGCGAACACAATAATTGGACCTAGATTATGTCAGATCACATTGTATTTGTGTTTGCTTCTGTACATGTATGTGTTCTGGGAACGTGCATGCATATCTGTGTGTGTGTGTGTGTGTGTGTGTGTGTGTGTATGTCTTTACTAGAGTCTCACACGGTGGCATCATCTGCCAGTGAGTTAGAAAGTGTAGCGCAGAGTTATCGGGCTGAATCAGGGAGATGGAGGCACACAGTTTAGGCAGTCAGGCTCAGGTGGGTCGACCGTGACCAGCAATAATGACTGCCAGACGCCTGTCAGCACATGTTAACCTCACACTCTGTCACCCCTGCAGACGGGGGGAAAGTTCAAGCCTGGAGCTGGCACACCTTTGAAAACTGCCAGTCAATCAACGCTCACGAGGAAGCAGTCACATCCGTCCAGGTGGGTGGGTCACTCACCTACAGGCCGAGGATGCTCAAGCTGTTTTTCATGTTCAGCCTATTTTTACACAAAAACACTCTCTGTAGAAGCTGTCTCAAGTACTTTCAGAAGTCTTAATTATTAATTTGTGGAAAAGCTTCTCCTCAGGAAATCAAACGGCTGTATTACTTCACTCTTATCCTCCGTGTTTATAGCTCTCAAATGGAAATCAAAGATATTTGTTGAGATGTAAGCTGCGGAGCTCGTCCATCTTTAGAGAGTATACTGTACAAATTATTGTGAGCAAGAAAAAAGATTTTTATGGATGTTGAAATCCAAAGCTGTGCTGCATATGCACATTTTTTCAATTTGCAATCAAAATGTGCCTGAAGCGTTAAAGCGTAGCACATCATTGTCATCCTCTTTGTTGTTTATCATGCAAAGAGCACAATCCATTTATAACCAGCAGCAGCACAGAAACTGTTCACACACTTTTTTTTCCCCATGTACACAAACATATGTACACTCTCTGTGTATCTGTCTATCTCTCTCACACACACATGCACACACACACACATACTGGGTAAAGACTCAGATCACCATGACAACCGTGTCTCCTGTGCCCTCCACAGTCTCAGGGTCCGCTGGTGTTCAGCGGCTCGGCCGAGGGAGGGGTGTCTGTGTGGGAGAACCGGTGTTCGGATCGAGACCCTCTAAGGCTGCTGCACCACTGGAGCGGTCAGGTGACGGGCTGCGGAGGGGGGCCGGCTGGGCGTCTGACCCTCAGCCCGCGGGGGGATCGAGTGTTCCTGGCTCACGGTCGAGCTTGGCTCAAGATCCTGCACTGGAGGACAGGTGACCTCTGGAGTGGGATTGACAGACTTTGTGTGGATGCGTGTTACTCACATTGCGGGGACCTATTTTCCTTACAGGGACAAAATGCAAGTCCCAATTTGGAAAGCATTAAATTATAGGGGGAAGGCTTGGTTTAAGGTGAAGGTTAAGGTAAGGCAAGTAGTAGTTATGGTTATGGTCTCCAGGAAATGAATGTAAGTCTATGTTAATATCCTCAAAAGCAAAGGAAACACAACTGTTTGTATGTGTGGACGTGAATTACTCACATTGTGGGGACCCGCTTTATTATGGGGACAAAATACAAGTCTATGTTAATGTCCTCAAAAGCAAATGAAACACAACTCTCTCTCTCTGTGTGTGTGTGTGTGTGTGTGTGTGTGTGTGTGTGTGTGTGTGTGTGTGTGTAAGTAAGCGTATCACTCACGTTGTGGGGACCGGCTTTCCTTATGGGGACCCCATAACGTAAAGAATTACATTTTAGGATGAAAACTTGGTTTAAGGTTAGCTTTAGTGTAGGGGTTAGGATTAGGCAGTCAGTCATTAAGGGTAAGTGACCAGGAAAGAATGTAAGTCTATGTTAATGTCCTCAAAAGCATGTGTGCGTGTGTGTGTGTGTGTATGTGTGTGTGTGTCGGATGGAGAGAGAAAGACTGAATAAAAGAAGGTAGATGTCGGAGCATTTGCATAATCCTCTACCTAACATCTGTCCAATTATCACAGGAGAGATGTCCAGACTGACCAATCACAGCAGCATCACCGGGGTAACAGATTGTGCTCACCAGACAGGAGGCCTCCTAATTGGCTCCTGCTATGATCTGGCGAATGGAGAGAGCTCGCTAAATTGTGAGTCGCAGAGTAAACCATGTGCAGCCACAAGTTACCCGCTCCACTCTGAGAGGGTGAAAGCACAATACAGACTTGAGACAAAATCGAAAGCACTTTGTTTCCCTCTGTTGACCTCCATTTCTCTTCTCCCCCCCCTCTTCTCCCTCTAGTGTTCTCGCTGCCTCAGTGTCGGTACCTGGCCTCTCTGACCTGGCCCGACGCTCCCAGAATCCTCTGCTTTGCGGCGTGGACCACGGGGAGCGGAGACCACCGGTGGGTCACCGGAGGTCGCGACCTCATCGTATGGGAGCAGCTCCCTAGTTCTGGGAAGCAGAGGTGGGCACGATGCATGTCAACGCAACTCGGCTAAAAAGATTTGAGTCTAAACCGCTCAATTATATTTCTCATTTGCATATTTATTCCAAGGTCAACTGCACTGCTAATTCTAAAGCTATACTGGGATTTATAATGCGCTGGTGGATTTAACTGATTTTGACACGCACTTCTATTGATATTAGGCGTTTGATGAATTGCTCGGTGTAAATCTTACAGGGGTGACGTCACAGTGAGGAGAGACAGTCGACTGGAGTCCTGCTCGCTGGAGTCTGAGGGGGACTCTGAAGATGACGAGGAGACTGATGGTACACACACACACTAATTCAATTTCACACCTTTTCATGTATTCGTTTACTGACGCACACGCTTAACGGGTTACCATGGAATTGATTTCACTATCAGGTTAATTTTAGATGATGCACGTCGTGACGAATCCTCGTGACCTCCTTTGTCAAATTTAGATTGTGAGGATGATGAGGACGAGGGGAGAGCCGGCCGACGTGACAGCGCGGAGGAGGATGGAGGGTCCGGCTCGTGGCTGCGCTGCGTCCTCCAGTGAAAGCCGGCTTTCTCACTCCGCGGCCTGAAGAGGAAATGAGAAGGAGGGAGCGCGGTGACAGCGAAGGAGGGGTGCAGGGGAGTGAAGTGTGACAGACTGAGTGTCAGTGTCGAAAGGGGAGAGTGAGTGTGTGTGTCTGTGTGAGCCGTAGGCAGATTGTTTTCTATGTAAATATTATTTCCACATAAAATAAAGCTGTCACACTCTCACCTCTAAATTTGCGTCTGTTGTTTTTTTTTCTTCCTTCCAATCTGACCTGCCTCTTCTTCAAACATCAGTTCATCGCCCTGCTCTGCCGGTGCAGCCTGTGTAAATGAATGTAAATTAAATTTTATTCCATCTTTATTCCCCTCCCATCCTCCCTTTCTTCCTCCCCCTCTCCTTCCTCCTTTGCTGTCTCTGTCTTTCTCTCCCTCTCTCTCTCTGGGGTGTCCTTGCTGTTTTTGTAAACATAATTGAAGAGTTATTTTTTTCCTCCGCCTCTAAAACGAGCTTATTAATGTCGTCCTCAGTATCATTTCTGTTTGCCTCGTCAAATTCATTTCTTTTCCTTTGCGTCCATTTAATTGAACCCGTTTTAGAAAAAAAAACACATAATTAGCATTTAAATCTCTTTCCTACAGTCTCTTGCCCTCCCTCCATCACACACACTCTCTCTCTCTCTCCCCTCTCTTACTCCAGCAGACTCTACATGTCTCCGTCGCCACGGCAACCGATGCTTTTTTTTTTTTCCTCCTCTCACTCTGTATCTCCCCCTTTCTCTCTGTCTCCCTCTCTCATTCCCTCTCTCCACTGCCAGAGGTAGGCATCATAACTGATATGTGTCGGTGTGTCTGTGTCCGTCTCCTCGGTGTGCTCGTGTGTCTCTCGGAGTGACATTTCTGTGGCATTTACGCGGCAGCGGCAGCGGCGGCGGCAGCAGCGCGCATAGGAAGTTACCGCTCTGCTCTCAAAGTGCCATATAGAGTCCTGGCTCCGTGCATGACGCCTCTAATGATGATTAATGTGCCGTGCTCAGGTGTGTGCACTGTAAATGTGTGTGTGACGGACAGACAGACAGCCAGACAGAGAGACAGTGAGTGTGCACTCCTGCCTGTGTATGTGTTTACTGTATGGGCATGTGGCGCGTAATTGAGCGTTAAATTTGAAAGCCCAGGGGAGAGTGTGATAGATTTTTTTTTTTCCCTCTTTCTTTTTAAAAAGTGACAGAGTTGGCTCCGCTGCTGTCTGTGTTTACATGCTAAAAGAAGAGAGAAAAAGCTGGACCCTCCTCCTCGCTCTCTCCCTCTCTCTTCTCTCTCTTGCCCCTCTGTCCTGTCTTCCAGAGAGAGATGATCGGAGGAGCGGAGTCTCAGTGAACACAGCGAAGCGATGGAGAGATGGTAAGATGGATAGTGTCTGAGGTGAAGGAGGGTTTGTGTGGCGTGCAGATGCATGAAATGTCATTCTGAGTGATGGCTGGCATGGGAATCAATGTCTGAGCTGATGAGGTCGCGCAGGGCGCCGGCAGACAATACATTTTCTCAGATAACTTCTCTGTCACTCCACCTCCTCTCATGCTTTCCCCTCCACTTCTCCTCCAGCTCCATCTCTCCTGTCGCACGACTGACCGCCCTCCGCTGCCTCGTTCCCCTCCTCCTGGTCGGTCTGGTGGCGCAGCCCTCCACCTGTAACCGTGACGAGGGCGAGGAGCAGGTGGACGCCCTGCCGGTCCAGCTGTCCGTCACGGCCCAGGTCACACCCACCCCGCTGTGGGCGGTGGACTGGGGTCCCACGCAGCCCGTGGAGGACGAGACCTACCACTTCCTCTCCAGCCAGGAGAACGACCCCCTGCACCAGCATGGGAGCCAGCAGGAGGCCAGCACCGCCACCTCCGAGGACTGGCCTTATTTTCCTGACGCGAGCGCGCAGCCCCGAGAGGAGGCACCGCTGGAGTCCAGGAACCGGGAGGGAGTGGAGGACGGAGGGACGGAGGCGGAGGAGAAGGAGCCCGAGGAAGGTGGGCACCGGGAGATGCACAATAAGGATTTCTAAAATAAAGGTGGCCACGAGCTACAGCCCATGTGAACACACGCACACACACAAGTCCTCCAGGGAATGAGCTGTCAGCAGCTGACACTGTGCTGTGTGCAGCCGGCTGTGTCTGTGGCGGGGGATGCCTAATAAAGTTCTCATCACTCTCAGGGAGGAATTGGCCGCTGTCAAATTGCAAGATACAGAGAAGACGTCATCGGATTAGTGTTGTAGTTGGAGGCCTCATCCAATTTCACATCTCAGCTGGCTTCACCCATTTCTTCTGTTGTTCTGGATACAATTAGACATGCTGTGAGATTAGTAAATGTGTGTGTGTGTGTGTGTGTGTGTGTGTGTTTCAGTGGACCCTCAGTTCTACGTCACCGTGACCATCTCCTCCCTGCTCATCCTGACAGCGGTCGTCATCACAGCCAAACTCTGGTAGGAACCTGAGCTCTCTCCTCTGAAATCCTGTGTGTGAATGTCCACATGAATGTAAACAAAAGCAGAAAGAGAAAAAAAAAAAAAAAGCTTCTTTGATGAACAAGAGTGTATGATCAGCAAACTTTTCCCTGCACGAGCCGAGACACCTGTCTCACAGCAGGAGGCCACTACTGGTCCTCCTGATTAAAAGACCTGAGGGTTCTTCATAGCGAGTGTTGTGATGATGCAGCCCGGCGTGAGATTTAATACGAGATGCCTCCTTCAATATGGCTTAAATTTGAATTTCTAAATTGGACACTTGGAGACTAAGAGGGTTAAATGAGATGCTTGATTTGAAAGCGTCTTACAGATTCCTGCATTGCATTTACTCTGACAAAATTGATTTTTCGGAGAACAACGTGTACCTCATATGAAGCAGGCTTGTATCGAGGTGTAGAAACTTTCCAACTAAGTGGATAAATTGTAAGATATATCTAAGGTGGGGAGATCATTAACACGATCAGGAATAGAAAACATATTTCTGCTACACAGAATTGAGTTTCTTTCAGAAATCAGTGTAATCTTTTTCTTTAATCTTAATTTTTATCTTGTGTTACTGGATAATTCTACATTTTAGAGGCCTTAGTCACCTTTTGGTTGACTTGCTCGTAATCTGTAGACATTTCTCAACACAGATAAGTTTTAGGAGTAAAATATGTATTTATTTATTTATTTATTTAGGGCTTTCCATAAGTGTAAAGACATTGGAGTATACAGCGATTTTGAAAAATGGGGCTAAAAGAGTCGAGGATTTGCTATTTTGTGCTGAAAATTGAAGACTGCCCCCTTTTTACCCACTGACAGAGATGCTGGAAGTGAGTCACAGATGGGGGTGCTGAGGGGTCAGTCCATATAATGACGTCATTGTAAATGGTATACAACGTTCATATTTTTTGTATTCATTTCAATGAAGTCGCAGTTATTAACAACAAAAACAACATTTTGAGAACATTTTGCACTTGAGCAGATGGCAGACTTGAACACCAATGTGCTGTAGGTCAAAGCAGCCACAGCTACACACAAGAAGATGAAAAGAGAGAAATTTGCCAGACTCCCTGACAAAATCGCTCAATTTTGTGAGTTGTTGAGCTAGGAGGAACGTTATAGACGTTGTGAAACGCTGTCTATGAGCAATTCTGAATTAACAGGGCCTTCTAATAAATTCGGCATATGTTACACATGAAGTTGATGGTTTTTTAAAATGCCTTGTTATTTGGTCATGTAGCCCCCTCGGCGCCCTTACTTCCTGCGACCATGCCCACTGCTGGGTCAAGATGAAAATGTGTGGATGTGTATGGAAAGAGGCCAGATGTGTGGGTTTTAGTGAAAATAAGCCCTTGATCGCTGCAGATGTGTTTGCACGTGCACGCTGATCAGTCTGTCTTGTCCATGTCCTTGCTGTCCGTGATTACGTAATGCGACTGTATTATCCCCCTTTAAAGTGAGAGCTGCTGAGTAATTGCTTACTAATGACTTTTATTAACAACACTTCTGTTCCTAAAAGTCACAGTTGGCGCAGATGTGTCATTTAGTGCCCAATAATTAAACATTCCCTGTAACCAATAGGCAGGGGGAAGAGAAACATGGCTTCACTGGTGTCAGTACGCTTTAACAGCTCGGCGGCCATTAAACAACTCACTGCATGTAAACACAGGGTGGGGGTCTGTACATGTTTCGGGCCTTGTAGGCAGTGTTAGCTGCACACTTGGCCATTAGCTGGGAATGGGGAGCCATCTACGTGATGTAGTGAAGCACTTCCACGCTTTGCTGATCAAACCAATAACACCTAGTTTATTTGACCGCTGGGACACAAACCCCTTCCTCTCTCTGTGCGTCTCACACTCTCACTTTTCACTTTTTTTCTCACTCATTTATACTTTTACTCTCCTCCTCCTCCTTTATGTAATTCCCTTATCTGCTCATCTTTCCCACATTTCTGTTGTATCATTTTTAATTCCATCGCCTGGATCTGTGCAATTTGTTCTCCCCTTTTCATACTCTTTTAATCTCAGTTTTGCTCCCACACTCTTACATTATCCCCCCTCCACTCCCTCCCACTCGGGCCTCCATCCCCTACGCCTCCCAGGGATTTTTCTTCCCTCTGAATACCTGTGCTCCCCCCCCACCCCCCCCCCCCACCCCTTCTTCTTTCAGTTTCTTACTTCCAGTAATCGCTGTTGCCTTGCTCTAAGGCTGCCTGTCTTTGCACAGCTGGTACTCCCCTTATCTCCCTCACCAGTCTCCTATCTCTCCCAGCACCGCCAGTCCGGCTGCAGATCCACAGATAATCCTCCAGCTTGCTGTGAGCTGATACACGATAAACCCTTTTCTCTCTGTTCCTGAGACTGGCCTTGGCTCTTGTTTGGGGAACTTACTTCGCCGACCCCCGCTGTGGAGGAAAACCCATCAGAAGTGGCCTTACAAAAGTGAGATTTGCAGGGAGTCAGACCGGAGACATGGCAGCAGCCCCTCTCTATAGACTGGCTCGTGCTTCAGTGTCATAAATGTGTAAATAACGCCATGTGTTAGATGGAGAATGTGCCGCGGAATGAACGGGAGGGGGGGTACAGATGGACCGAAATGATAGCCTATAGTGGAAATTGGCCAGCGTCCAGTTCATTATGATTATAGAAGAGAGGCATATGTGCTCAGTGATTTTCCGGGCCCTGAAATCGTCAGTGTGGCTAATGTAGTCAAGCGTGACGGTGTTTGTGTGTAGCTGTGTGTGTGCACACGGAGAGAGAGGAGTCAGTGAGGAGAGGACAGGTGTTACCGGGGCTACAGGATGGCTTTTATGGCTGCGAGAACAGCTTTGTTGTGCCACTAAGTATTCTTAAGAGCCTGAACCTGTGACTCTCCACTGTGTCGTCACCTCAACCCGCCATCCTTCCTGAAGTAATGGCGTCACCCCTCTGTCCATCTCTTCGCCTTGATGCATCCTTCCCACCTCTCTCCCCTCCTGACTCCCTCCCTCAGTGCCTGTCTCCTTCCCCATTTCTCGCTCTGCCTCCCTCTCCCCTCTGACAGCGTTTTAATGAGTCCGATGAGTGCACTAATTCTCTCTCACAGTGGCAGTGTAATGTGTTCGCTGATGCTAAATGGCTCGCCTGTTCTTGATGCTCTCTGACTTTGTTTCTCTGCCTCTCCCCCCTCTGTCTTTTCTCTTTATTCTGCCTTTTCTCCCCTTATCTCTTTCTCTGTCCATCTCCCTTCCTTTCAACCTCTCCCTCCATCACTTCTTGTTCTCTGTCTCTCCCTCGCTCACCTTCTTTTACTTCAACTTTCTTTGTGTCCTTTCATCTCTGTTTCTATTCCTGTCCCTCTTCTTCTTTGGCTCTTTTATCTTCAATTCCCATCTTCTTCTATTCCCACATCTTTCTTTTTCCTCCTGTCTGTCTCCTCTTTTCTTCGCTCTCCATCGTCATCTATTCTTTCGGCCTCTCTTTCTCGTCTCCCCCACCCTCTGCTCTGTCTGTGCCACTATCCCTCTCTCCCAGTTACGATCGCAGCTGTTCCCAGCATCCGCCCCCGCTTTCCCGTGGCGTGGCTCCCCCTCTCTCCCTCGCGCTCCCTCGCTCCCTCGCTTCGGAGGACAGCCGGCAGACGTTGCACAGCACCTCCTCCTCCTTCACCGACAGGGAGAGGTAATGAGTCGCCTCGCCAACTCCGTGCACTCTGAGTGTGCGTGACTGTGAGTCTCCTTGCACCTCTGGAGTCAAGTTTGACTCTTTGTGTGTGCGTGAGTGTGAGTCTGTGAAGCAGCCTTATATTACCTCTTTAACGTGCATTGTGATGATGTACATGGAGTATAATTGGACCTCAGTGTTATTCTCTGTGGAGTATTCAGGGCCTCACTGTTGCTGCGGCTGTAAGATGTATCAGTGTTTTAAACTCCCTCTCCAGATGAGTCATCACGGGCCTGTGAAAAGGCGCCCAGCCGCCGCCGTCCATGAAATGATGCTTTTATTTGAGGGTATTTAAAGTTAATCTCAATCAGGATAATTATAGTGCTGTACTCCTGTGCTCCCTCTCACTTCCTCCCTCCCATCAGCTTTTCCTCCACCTTCCTCCTCTTCCTCCTTCTCTTCCGTCCCCCCCCACCCCACCCCCCCCGCCGTCCTCTCAGTCCCCTGTGATGCAGCTTTCCGTTTGCATGTACGCCACTTTTCCAGCTTCGGGCCTCCCTGTTCCACTTCTCTTCTCTTTCTCTGTCCTTCCTTCCATCATCAGCTTCCCAAAACACCCCTCCCCTCCTCCTTTCTCCCCCCCTCCCCTTCTCTCAGTCTCACTCTTCTTCTCTGTGTCTCTTGCTGTGTCAGGATCCCAGTTGTGAACCTCTGAGGTGACTGATTTTCCACATGGTAAACATTTCTACGGGGCCTGAGGAGCAACATCAACATGACCAGAGGGTGTGCCCGCAGCACCGCTTTATTTTCTCTGAAACTGTGAAATGAATTCAGGGATCCCAGGTATCCAGCCATCACAAAACTCCGCGGCTCCCCTGAGGTCTGAAAAAACCCAAACTCATCTCCCCGCTGCTCCCTCCTTCCTTCCGTCCTTCCTCTGTGCTCGGTGTAAATTTATTTTATGTGGCTCTGCGTCACTGTAACCTGCTCCCTGTTCTCCATCCCCTGTATGGCCCCAAGCTGTGCCAAGCTACCCAACAGCTCTGCGTTTCGACCTGCCTTGACTAACTCACAAACAAGCAGTTTAACTGCCGTGTAACATCCCATTACCCCCGAAATGCCCTACCTGTGCTTCCACAACAACACGGGAAGCTGCTCAGTGTTAATTCTAATCCAGCAGGCTGTTTGTGACACTCGCATTCAGTTCAGTTCAGCACACTCGTATCTGGTTTGCAAATGGTTAAAAAGCCATTCTCAGCATCTCCAAACACTGAACGGGGTATTTTACAAAGCTGTTTGGCACGGCTTTAGCCAACAGGCAATGTGTTTAACATGTCACGCTCCAAAAACTGCTGTTTATTCCCCGCTTTGGGCGCCTGAAATGCAAATAGTGTGGCTTTTTTCCTCTGCAGTGTGTAGAGGAGTCTGTTTTGTTTCGCTTTTTCCTCATGATTTGTTCTCTTAATTATCTGGCTTACGTTCACCTCTTTGTCGAGCCTCTACGAGCAGCCTTTGTTCCTGCTGGACTGTGTCGAGGTGTGTTAAGCATAGAGTACTTCCAGCCGTGGAGATAAAATAAAATATTCAGAGTGGGGACGGATAGAAGAGGCATTCCTGTTTTAAAATCAATGATTCCCAAAGGTTTCGGATGGTGCAGAGCAAAGACAGATTTATGTCATCATGGAAATGAGCATCTGTGAACTATACGCGTGATCAAAGGACTCATGTTACCACGACAAGGAATCTTTTTCCACCTGACAGCCAAGTATCTCAATCTGGAAAACAAAACCTCCACCATCTCCCTTCATATCATTATCAAGCCACTGTATATCAGCTGTCTCGGGTGCACCAAAGGAAAGTAGCACATCAAGGAGCATCATTTTCTGTCTCTACAATCAATCTGCATGTATACAGTAAGAAAACCTGTGAGAGTTGCTTCAAATCTATTATTTATAAATGTCTATTTTATCTATCAGTGAGTGATAGCTTACAGAATCTCTCAAAGCCAAATGTCAGTGTGTGTTTGGCAACTTTTCTAAGCGTCTTACAGACATAACCCCCTCCCCCCCCCAACGTACACACATTTCCACTACAGACATAGTGCTGGTGGCATCATGCGTGGCTCGTGCAATCCTCCAGATACCCAGTCTTGTGATTTTTAGTAGCAATTCCTGTAGAAATGTGGTCTTTCTGTACCATGGAAGTTAAATAAAAATTCAACACTGGCGTTTTAGCTCTGTGTGTCTATCTGTTTATTTCTGCGCATGTTGAATGAATTCCCCTGGGAGCTTGTGCGATGTGCAGCGCTTTATAGGAATGACAAAGCTTACACGGTGCATTTTAATAGCTACCCCCTGTACCCCTAATCTTTTTCTCCCTGAAGTGAACATTTAGTCCACCGCCTTGCATTGATTTTGAACCGCGGGCTTGGCATTAAAAAAGTCCTGCATGTGCCAATCATGTTTTTACCAGTGAGGAGCAGCTGAAAAGGAAGAATAAGGCTGCTGCTCGTGTGTGAAGCCCTCTCCTTATCTCCTCACCTCATATGGATTCCTCTCGCTTCAGAAAGATTAACAGGATGCTAAGCAAGAATCTCCTCTGTGTACAGTTTTTCAAACAAATGTCAATAAAATCAAGGCGGGCGCCAGTGGAGAAATGCCACCCGAGTGTATTGAGATTCTCCCCCAGTCTGCTGCACAGCAAGGGTTTCCATCTCCTCTGGGCATTTTACTGATCAATCAGGGTAATTGATTGGCTTTGTTCCACTCGGAAGTTTTAATGACCGTCTAGTTATGAGGCGCATACCAGCAGATGCTGCAGCAATCTGCAACCACTGTGGACAAACAACAAATGCAGAAGTTAGGTGTGAACTCCAGTCATCGCTCACATGCTCACGCGTATAATAAACACGCCCGGCTCACCTTCTGCTTTCCCTTCACATTACACCGTATGCCAGCTAACCCCTTTTCTCACTAACAAACACTTTCTAGAGGTGTACAGCTGTTAGAATTCACAGCTCCAGTCTGGCAAAAACTGATCTAATCAAGCTCAATCACACTGACTGAAATTAACACCACTATTTATAGAGGTGAGAGAGATGTTGGAGGGAGGGGAGGCTGGAGGAAGATGCGGGGGTTAATCGAAACAGGAGCATAATTTCCCCGTCTACTTCCCGCTCACTATTGCTACTGGTCAGCTAATCGCTGCCATTAACGTCAAGCGGGACGAGGAGCAGAGGATTTAGAGGAAAACTGAATCAAAAGAGTGAGAGATGGACAGGGCCGGCATGATGAAGGCAATTTTGACTGCGTGATGGAGGTACAAGAGAGGGTGGCAGGCAATTTCAACAGGCAATTTTGACATTGAGATAGAAGCTCTGGGCAAAACATACTGGTATGAAATATGAATGCACTTGGTGTGTGTGTGTATGGATGTGTGTGTAGCCATGCTGGTTGCGCACAGGGGAAGCCTCAGCTCTATAATACATTAGTCTCTTTGGGGACATGCCCTAATTAATGGCTTGACCTCCTAACGGGTAGCCCCCTTCTGCGAGTTAACATTTAGCTGTGCACCCTCCAGAGATGCACTTTGAAGTGCATTTAATAAAAGAAGTGACAGTGACATTAATGAGACAGTACAGTGCTTCGTTTTATTTCCCAACAATTTATATTCAGATTTTATACAAGTCTCAACTCAGCAGAGAGAAGAAAAAAAAATACAAAGCAACATAGAATTAATCTAAACCAAAAGAACATTTTTTAAACCAACAAGTGATACACACACACACAAACATGTCAAATACACTGATCCTGTTTCTGGTCAAAGGCAACTGACTTCTGCTGTTCTGTCCTGATGTATTGCAAGTGCTGTGTGTGTGTATGTGTATGTAGATATATATATATATATATATATACATACACACACACACACACACACACACGTGCACACACACACATACAGTGACAGTCCACCTGTTGGACTATTAAGAACTGCAAGAATGGATGTCACACCTGTCATTTCCATCAGCCAGTGTGTTTCCGAATCCTTCATGTTGAGATTTAGTGACAAGAAAAGTTCCCATTAAGCTTTCCGGTTTTATTGTGGCGAGTGTATGTGACAAGAGAACACCAGTCACATCCTTTAATGTATCCGTTTGTCCGTCAAAGTGTCCATCTGTCCATCCGCCGTCTCCACGCCTCAGTGTCTTGTCTTCAGTTGGACTTGGACCAGATCTTCCCACTGCCACGCAGCCTGAGTGGGAAACAACCAGTAAGATACAGTGGATTGGTGCTTCGTTTGGGATTTATTAAAATAATGTTATGTGTTACTTTATGTTTTCTATCTACTTGCATTGCTAAGCCCGCGTATCAAGGATGCAACCTGGGCGCAAAAGTCTCTTTGTGTTCAAGTATTAACATCAGCATTTAGTTTTTTTGCACTGAAATTGATCTCGGTTTCTCTTTCTGCAAATTATAAAGAATTTGTGCAAAGAGCCCATCTCTAATAATAACTGCTGCACAATCAGTCCCCTCCTTTAAATAGCTTTATAAAGAAATGGTGTCAAAACTAATTTTAATTCGAGGATTGAGGTTAAGCTATCATTAATTTGGATTTCAAAACACTAAGTGGATCTTCATTTGAATGAAGTGCAGTGCTGAGTGATGAAAATTATAGGGCTCTATGCTTCATCAAAATGTGACAGGCAGCCAGAAAATAATCACTGCTTTCTGTTTGCGAGTGACAACATAAACAGCAGGCGAGCAGAGCATCTCCTCTGATCACTGAAGGGGGAAACAGTTCTTTCAGGAGGATAGCACGAGGGGCATTTGTGTATCCAGTGACATTTTACAATCCAGGACAGATGTGAAATTAGCCAACGGTAATTGGGCCGGATGGAAGCAAAACAGAAAGAGTCCCTGATAGCAGGGTTAGAACACGGCTCCACAACACCGATGTGCATCTGATAATAAAGCTACTTCATGCAGACACATGCACGCACTCGCACACAGACAAACCACTTACACTAGCAGCTGGCTTTTTATCATTTATTGGGGGAAAAAAATGGAAACATAGCTGATTTTGTGTTGAATTAACTTTGCACTCTACGAGAACATTGGACTAATGGCTTTAATTCAGTGTTTAAATTCAAGTCTTCTTAGAGCTTCGGTTATAGCTAGGTAATTCCGTATTTATAAAGCACCTTTCACAAGCACATTTACAAAGTGCTTTACAGAACAAAAGAAGAAGCAGCAATAAAAGAAACTTAATGGAAAAAACCTCCACATGCTGCTTTTTCCAGTTTTGTGACATGTAGGAATAAATAGAACTTCTTGCTTGAAATTGAAAAAAATACAACATTTATTTAAGAGCGCACCAACTATTCTGAAGAAAACACTTTTCCAGTAAATTATTCTACACGGCCAAACGTGTTCAATTTCTGAAAGGTTTGGAAACTTTGGAAAAATGAATGCCATTTCTATGCAAAATGTTGATGGTTCATTTATATGAGAGCCGTCACCGCCAAGATGCTCAGAAAGCTTCATTCATGTGGACATGATGTGGCTCTCACCCTCCCTGAGTGTCTCCTCCATTTAATCACAGTAAATCCTAAGGTGATGTCACAGTACTCACCCTTTCACCTTTGAGCTCTTTTTGCCTGGTTGTCGTGGTTCCTGAGAGGAGGCGGGGTCTCGTGGCTCTGCAGGCTGGTCTGCGTCCTGATTGGAGGCGGCTCCGGCAGGGGCGGGGCCTGATGACGGTGAGGCGGCGCTGGCCTTTAACGTTTTCTGTAGGTTTGAGACCTGAGGGAAGAGTGAATAAAGAAGAGATTAAAAATGAAAGATTAAAGATAAGGGATGGGTTACAGGGGAGCTTCACAGCTTTCAAGTCTGTTTTAAAACAATAGTGAGGTCCCCATATGAACATCGAAACAGGTTTTTTCTTTGTTTGGTGTAATTGTTCCTACTTTTCATAGTGGCACTGATACATCAGTATCTGTATATATGTTGTGTGATGTGCACCGATATGAAAAACTTTTTTTTTTTAGAAATGTATAAGGCAGAAAAAGATGCTTGGGGTATAAATTCCCAGCAAATCCCAGATGATTTGTTTGATAGCGACATTTGAGGAATCATTGCAAAAAAAGTAGTATATATACACAAGTATATCGACTGATATATCTATATCTGAATTTTTTTACTGCCTAATATCACTATCGGCATCAGCCGCAAAAATGGTTCATCAGTCGGGCTCCAATTAAGAGATTCCCTACTAATGCGCTTCCAATGTGAGTGATGGGACACGTAATCCACAGTCTGAGTAATAATGTACCAAAGAGTTTATATGACTCTAATACGAGACTTCAGCAGTGTAAAAAAAATCCAACTAAAATATGGCTTTTGTATTTATGGGGAAAGCGTACAAGCAGAATTCATTTCCAGGTCTAGTCGCCCCTGGTGAAATCTGTAAATATGTATTTTCCCATCGGTCTCCATTCAAGCAGCAATTGAACATTATTTAGTCAGCGTTGAGTATGAAAGACAGACTGATGTAAAAAGGAAAAAAGAAAATGAAAACCAGCGTAACATTGTCACTGACCTTCAGGCCGCTTTCAACTGTTCCCTGTTTTTCGACGCAATCAACTATTTTTTGCAGGTTTATCCACATTTAAGAATCCTGCATATAGATGCTAACTTTGATGTGAAATGGTTTGAATAAAGGCTTGAACACACTACACGTCAGATCACAGTTGTGCTCACACTACACAACTTTTTGTGTGAGCCTTACAGTTGTGATTTTCACACTACATGAATGATCAGCAACACGGGGTCATACACGACAAGATCACACATGCGAGACGTGTCATGGGAATGAAGTGATCCAAACAGTCCAGGTTGTTTGAGCCCTGATTTGCAGATAATAAAAAAAAAAGTACGAAAAAGAAAATAATGTGGGTGAGAGGATGGATTATGATGCGCTAACAGCAAGATTTTTTTTTCACTGAAAACACATGACTGCTTGCTTGTATTATGGTTTAGCAAGGACTCAAGGTTACACATACCGAAACACACGTGTGTATGTATTATGATAAACTATAGGCTATTGTTGTGTCCACTCCATAGGAAATAGATACCAGATGAGGCTGGGATGAGGTTCGTTTCCAGTGTTCATTGCTGGGCTGCAGCTGAATTGGACTGAATTTCAGAGACACTAAGACAGTAAGACAGTAACCTTGCATGTATTCACAGAATGAGGACTGAGTTGTGTCTCCCATCACTTCTGTCCGATACAGCACACAGTAAGAAGGGATCTCTTCACAGCCAATATCACCAGGAGGTATGATTACAGCGAGCAAAACCTGTTTCAGTGTTCATACGGGAACCTGACTATTGTTTTCAGACGGAGGAACTGTGAACCTATACTTTAAAGTTAGATTTATGAACCCAGAGCTGCATGAGTTTGCCCTCAAACAAGATTCAAAAACAGGAAATATGCAGTCAGGGGGAAACTAAAATACCACGAGAAGCTGGAAGCATAAAAACAGAGATGTAGTTGAGGGAACAGTTGCATTTTCTGGGTGGAAAGAGTGAGAGCACTGTAGGCAGAAGGGATGAGGGACTAACCTCTGTTTCCACTTGGACTTTGACCTTTAACTGGCTCTCTCTGTATTGGTTTGCCCTCGAGACCTGCTCCTCAATACCACACAGCACCGCCTCGCACCCTGTACACCTGAGAGAGGAGACAGGCACAGAGGGAGGCAGAAAGCAGATTGTTAGGAGCTGGGAAAACAGATAATTGAGACATAAATCTAAAGTGTGTGCACAGACACACAGAGGTGATACTGACCACTCTTGCAGCGTGTTGATTATGTTTGGGAGCTCGTTGGGGCCCAGGTCACGACCCACGCTGCAGTCCACCTCCACCTGCTGGTTCCTCTGGTCCAGTTTGCCCTGAATGATGTCACAGTAAACGGCCTCAATCAGCAGGTCCTCCAGCTCCCGCACATTCTTCAGCTCAAGCTGCTGTAGGAGCAGCGAGTACGGCAGGCACTGAGGGGAAAAACAGAAACCTTAATCTCCCTATTCTCTTCTATTTTAACCAAGGTATGCAGGCAGATAATTTGAATTTAACGGTTTGATGGAAAATGACAAAGAAATGTTACAGTGAATTTGCCAGTTTGTCTAAATGTCACAGCCAGGGGAAGATGAAAGGAGTGTTTGGACAATCTAACAATCCTCCACTGGGCAATTATGGAGTTCAAGCCTACATACATTGAAAGCAGTGACATATTAGGGAGAAAAACCAGGGCAAAAGTGAAAGGAGCAATGGTAGTGGAAAGTAACAGAGCTAGTGAGAATAATGAATCAATTATTTATCATCAGGAGCAGAGAAAGAAAAGGGCATAAGCAGTGTGGTGACCAGGTCTCTCTTGAGAAAAAGACAAGTTTCTCAATGACATAACCTGTCTAAATAAAGGTTAAATATAGCAAAAAAATGGTTGAAAGGTGCAAATGAGAGAAACATAACTTTTAATACTATCTCATGCATAGGAGCGAGACGGGTTAGATGTCTAAAATGACATGAAAAGTAGTGGCTGTGCTAATAACTTTTTGTTAAGACCAAAAGGCTTGTGATTCTAATTTAGCCGATATAAAAACAGCCACAAGCTTAAAGTTACAGCCAACCTCACATGAACTTTTTGAACAAAACAGCAAAGCCATATCTAAAAGCAGAATTGTTAATACATCATTAATATTTGTATTATGAAGCCTACAGCTAATATGAAGACTGCAGAAATTAGATTTATTTTCTATTTTTGAGACAAATAAAACACTTCAATTAATCTTCACTTTTGAACAATGTAAACCAACAATGAACCGGTACCTTGAGGTTGGACGCCAGGCTGATGATGGACAGATGGCGGAGTTTGTTTCTCTGTGCGGGGGTCAACTCGGGAAGAGAGGCTGCTCTCTCTACAGCGGCAGACAGGAACATAAGAAAAAAAATAAGTCATGATGGGGAAAATATACCAGAGCAGTGTGTAAGTGTCACTTTGCTGAGGGTCAGACGGTCACACGTAATCGTAGCACTACTTATTACTTTGAAGTGTAATATGACGTTGAGACATGCAGGGGAGTGTGAAGCTGTTTAAGCAGTCAGAGAACAGGGTCGGGAGGAAGTCGGGAGAAAGTCGGTCTCCAGCGACCGTGTCTCCGTGCTGCCATGCTCCCCTGGTGACAGGACTCACACCCTCAGAGACAGCAGCTCTGACAGCTCCTCTAAGGGCTCCACTACACAGCTCTGTGAAAGTAAATGTGCTCCCTGTCGGCGTGACTCGAAAGGGAAGGGAACAATAAAGTAGGCTACATTCTTTTTCCAGGCTATTGGTTGATATTCAGCATAAATTTAGACATAATTAACATTCCACTTCTTGTTACAGCTTCCCGACGAAGTACACAGACAGCAAATTAAGTCACAACAGATTCGTTTATTGTTCATTTGCGCCAGCGCTGCTGTGAAACAGACAATCATCAGCCAATCGGAACGCTTGATGAAAAGTGGCCCAAACAGATAAAAGCACTCTAGTAATTTTGTCTGTGAATAACCTGCCTGCGGTGTCTCAGGTGAGGGAGTTTAAGCTGCTGTGTCAAGGTGCCTGCCTCGCAGCAAGGAAATACGGCTCATAATAAAAGAGTTGCCGGGCTGCCCTATTACTTATTTACACTGTGCTGCCACTGCAAATACCTTTGTAGTCGCAGTAGGTTCCATAGGCAAAGAGGTTGAGGAGCTGGTACACTGGTGCATGAGGGCCATTCTCCAGCTGTGGGAAGGGAAGATGAGGGGAAAAGAGAAAATGATGTGGCAGAACACAGAAGTAATGAGACTCGCTACATAAAAACTGTGCAACTATATTTTTGTCTTTGCAATGAGCAACTCTGAAGAGAGGTCTTTAATGAGTGAGAGAGACAGAGAGACAGACCAAATGAGGACCTGACTTCTTATATTCAGACTGGATTTATCTGAGGCTACATCACCACTAATACGTCTTTGTTTTAAAATGCATAACTTCGCTACGTTTACGCCTGCCGTCCACACTACTCTGGCGATTAAGGACCCCTAAAACTGAGACTTTTAGAAACACTGCTGGCCCTGTTTTAGTGTTTAACTCCGGACAGGCAGAAACAGAGACATTTGGAAAAAATGTCACTGGCACCTACATCAGTCACAAGGTGCCCTTCCCTGATTTGTCACGCACCTAACAAGTTGCCCATTTCCAGAAGAAAACAACAGCAGACATCAGACTTGACTACTAGTGTTTAATTCAACATTGATAATGAAATACAGGCATTGCTGACCTATTTGTCTATACTAGCAGCTGTCATGCAGTTTAATTTTGCATTTTATAATGCCACTACTGCCTACATGCAACAGTTTCAGTGTCCAGCTGAGTTTAATTTTGCCAAAAGCAGTCACGTTTCGCTGCTTCATTATTTTTGTCCTGTTTTCAGAGAAAATATCTCTAGCCTCTGTACCAGCCCTAGTACCTGTTACATATTAGGAAGTAAAAATAAGAGTAAGTACAGAAGTGCAAGCCCAGCCCGCTGTCTGTGCATGGTCATATGTTATGCGCTTTCATGCGTGTTAGTGTGGATGGAGAGTAGATCTGAAAGGGTGCTAAAATGCTTGTATAGATGGAGATCATCTATTTTTATTAAAACTCCTTTATTTTAAAAAGGAAACCTATTCCTGTGGATGTAGCCTGAGAAGAGATGCTTTTTCACCTGCATTAGGGGTGGGCATCTGGCCAAAAAAAGAATAGCATGATCTATTTAATCACAATCACAATTAATGATCTAAATTGCCATCTTATTTCTCAGTTTTAAAATACCCTGTACACTAACAGTCAAACAAGAAAAAAACAAATCTAGTTTCTCTATTTTCACCATTAAAACACAGTATTTCATTAAAGATTGGTCTTTTTTAGCACAAGCTCCTCATCATCCATGTTGCTATAACTCACATTGCATGATTTACAATACATTACACACTGAAGGTTAGAAACAGAAGTAAGAGGACATTAAATACTGCAATCTCTATGTGGACGCCTTTAAGATCGATCACAATCTAAAATTGCCAGATTGCCCACCACTACCCGGCTTCAGTATCTGTTTTCAGTGATTCTTTCTGATCAGACTTCAGGTCCCTGATTGATATTCAAACAGTGAATCACTTCCACAGTGTTTCCCTATGGCTGACACATAGCTATTAGCAGATGTCTTCAAGATTGTATATGTTAATGTAAGTGTTTTGCCTTGTGGATTATGTTTCAAATGGCTTTAATTCTTGCTGTACAGTAAACACCTGGTGGGGAAATCCACTGGGTTTAGCAAAAATAACTACCACGGTGCAAAATTTTGTGTCGCCTCAATTTTTTCCCATTTACATGTAAATGAGATGATATGATTTCTACAAATGCCAAGCTAATTTGACAAGTGTCAGTGATGCAGTGAAGAGCAAAAGAAAATGTTCTCTGTTGTTAAGCCACTAATATTGTTTGCAAAGAACACACTTCCAAGCATTTATTCGTCCCCCAAGAGGAAGGTCAAATGTCAGAAAATATAAATAGCAAAATGTTGTGGGAGATTTTTCATACATCTTTAAAAAGTCCTCTGACTAGAATACTGCCGTAAACATATAAAAAAATAATATGACAGGCCTACTTGCAAGTATTATTGTCTGTTTCATTCATATTTTACAGGACTGGAACTGCTGTGAGCCATTAAAAGTCAAGACACCACTGAGGCAAACAGAGAGGTAAAGCTTCGTGTTTTAATAACAGGCTGTTGTATTGTTGCTCTTTTGTCTACGGGAACTTTATAATGCGTCTTTTTAATTTGCTGTTGTATTCTTTACTGCGGCTACTGAAGTATTTTCATTGTCTGGACCATTAAGACATTTCTCTCACTGTTTCTGTCTCACAATTTCGACCCGGCTAGTGTTTCTCTACCTCTCTCTCTCTGTGTTTATCCAATAAAACAGTGCAGCAGATTTTACACCTGCTATTCTCAGATGTTAAATTTTCTACTCAATGTCCTCTGATACCATTCTTCTACAGTGCTGCTTGTTTTCCATTTTACCTGAAAAAACCTTGGTGTGCTCTTTTAGCAAATAAGGACAAATGCAATTTGACTGTTCGGTGCATAAAAAAGGGACACAAATCCTTTGGAAATATCCCACCAGCTCTGCATCCTTTCTAGGGCTTTAAGAATGGAACAATGGTGCTGCACAATCCTGCGGTACTGTAACAGCAGCATTTCACATCCAAAATGGGGTGTTAGCTGTGCAAGTTTAACATACAACATACGTAATAGGTTCCGGATGTACTTCCTCATTGTGCCCAGGAGTTATATACGTAGATGAGAGTTGAGTTGCAACTTAGATTACATAATTGGTGCACAAATGTAGACGCTTTAACTTCCACTTGCATAGATGATAAATTTGGTCCAGTGGTTTGAAAATACACTTGTGTTGATGCTGCACTAACAATGTGGTTGCATGCATCGCTGACCCCTCTGATCAGATTCTCCAGGTGTCTGGGATACATTAACACTTGTGAGATTAACTGTCGAGTCGTAATTAAGACCGTTTTCTCCATGCCAGGTCTGAAAAGGTCCCAAAAGACAAAAAGGGTGAAGAAGATAAAGTGCAGGAGAGTGTGTTTACCTCTCTGACATTAGGCAGCTCCAGGATGTCAGAGAAGACGTAGAGGCCTGGGGTCTCCAGCAGGGAGCTGACAGCCTGGGCCAGTGCTGAGCCTGACAGAGACAGGAGCTGCTCCACCTCCATCTGATGCCAAGGGAAACACAGGTAACAGAGACAAGGTTAGCAGGTTGAACAAAAGAACTACAGAGAGAAGCATGAAAGCATCAGAGCCATGTAAAAAGGAAAAAAGGAAATAACCTCCCTGTAACCGCCGTGGCTCTGCCACTTTATATAATGGGGGAGGAAAATGTGATCGAGAGACATCGTGTCACAATCTTCCATAAATACTTAATATCAAAGCTCTATTAATGAACATGAAACTCGAAACATAGTCCAGCAGCTACTTGTGGTCTGTCGAGAGGACACAGAATTGAACGAACAATGCTCCCTTTTCATTTAACGTCCAACTGCCAAGTGCTCTTGACCAAAGCACTTAACCCTCAAATTACCTGGAGAGCTACAGAGATAGTGGAAGAGTAGCTGCACTAGGTAGCACCAATACGGGCAAGAAGTGTAATGAATGTGAAGCAGGGCATGTATATTCATCAAAACCCATTCCCGGCATAGAGACGATGCAAATGCACTTTGGGCTGAGGGCAACACCAGAATAATTACCTCAGTAGTGAAAGAAATCTGCCTTTGCCTCCAGCAGATACTTCTTCAGAAAATGAATCCCAGCAAAACAAAACAAAAAACAACACAGGAACATTTCCTGATGCATAACCACATGTCAGGTATCTAAACATTATCATGACTCTTGCTTTGTAATCGCTCTATGGTAACAATAGCACAGAATTGCCTTGTGAGGAGATGTCCTCTGGACTTTGAGGGATATTATAAGATCTTAATCCCAGATGATGCATCTTGAGACACAAGGGAAGTTCAGTCTTACATATACATGATAAAGTTAGTGCCGTTGCATCAGACTGGTTTTATTACCCGCGGCCATTTCCTAAAATTAATGCAACAGTGTGTCTGGATGCCTACTGCTGAGCAAAGACTAGTCTGACTGGTTCTTCTCATTAATCTCAGTCGGTGCTTATCGGTGCTGATGTATTGTATCATCCTAAATCTGATACATTTAGATGCAGACATGCACATCTTCCATATGTTGTCCCACTGGACCACCATCGAGCAGGTCTAAGAGCACATTCTCAGGCAAGCTGAACAGATGAGCGGGCATGTGTTGCATCCCAACAAATTAACCCACACTGTTTGAAAAACAGCATCTCTTTCATTTCAGGATTTTTTAAAAGTCAAATTGAGAGCCGAATGTGAGGCTGAATTGCTTCCATCTGTTTATGTCTATTGAATTTAAAAGGAGGACAGACCTGGCTGCATTTCAGTGAGAGATGGCTGGAGGAATATGTGGATCTGTTCAATATTCAGGGTGCAGCTGTTCAGATACAGAGTACCATGGTGACCATTGAGATACAAAATAAAACAATATATGACACATATATAGACTGAATCAGTGTGACATTGCTAACAACAGTAGTCACTTCTGCTAGACAACTGTCAGTTCATTTGCATTGCAGTGATATGTGGAATTGCCAGACTTACTTCTTTTGTCATTTTCAGCCCTGTAATGTTTAAAGATATATAGTAAAGCACGAGTATTTAATGAACTGTGCTGCTTTGCTAACATCTTGGATGTAATCTACCCAAAAGCGACATCTCCAACAAATACTGAAGACACTGCAGTATGGACAGTGACCATACTCATATATTTTAGGACTGCCCAAAAATACAATCATTTTGGGAAAACATCAGAGAAAGAAATGGAGAAAATTTTGGAAAAGGACATCCCCCTGGACACAGAGTTATTCTAATTGGAAGTATCACCCAACCATCTGTTTACCACGGAACAATGTTATATATGGGTGACATGCTGAGAGCGACAGTTTTTTGTAGTGCTGTGCTATATTTTTATTCTGTATTCTCTGTTTTTGTTTTTCTTTATTCATTATAATTATTATTATTGTTGTTATTATTCTTATGTACTTTAGTCGAGTCTCTTATCAAAAGAATTTCACAGAAGTGTACTTGTACAACCAGAGTGACATAATAAACATCTCAAATCTTAAATGATGAAACACATGACTGCTCAGCTACAACTAAAAGTGCACATATTAAAAGGATGACCCTCAGTTATTGACGGTAGGATTCTTGTGCCTTATTTTTTTTGCTTGTTTGTTTTTCAATCTAAAAAATATTTTTCTTTTGAACGTTTAATTTTTAAAAGTATAGTCTTTTCAGGTAGGTAACTGCATGTGTGCTCTCCCCTATGAGTATTCTTTCATCTATATGACAAGTGAAGCCCAATCTCAAGGTGATTTTCTTTTATGATGTTAATTGCCTGTTGATGTGAATCAATAGCAATAAAGTTAAAAAAAAAAGCGACATCTCACCAGTGGTCAGACTCACTGCCTGTTTTGGGTAAGCTCAAGTTATTGTTTTCTTTATTCTGTGGCCCAACGGGTTAATAAAGACTCCAAAGTAACAATGAGACTTGAAGCATCAAACATGGATTTTAGATTATCTAGATGCATACACTTATAAATACAAATAACATCCTTAAAAAAAGACTATTCTATTGTTTGTAAGCTTGTGCATGATGCAGGGGTTTTCCACCTGGAAGTTTTTGTGAACAAACACTGATAATTCCAAGGATCCCTAAGTGCAAAAGGACGCAATGTTACTTGTACTACTACTAATTGTCTTGTGATGCAGTAATGAGCTTAGATAATGAACACTGTTGTTGCACTGCACTCAATTCATTCTGCCTATTATTGTCATCAATGGCTAATTGTGTATAATGGCAGCAAAATGTCAACAAAAGTACTTACTTTTAGAAAAATTCTACTCGTGTCCTAATACCTACTGTTCTCTTTTGTACTAGTACAACAGGCACTGCATGCTCTATCCGATACATTTGTTTTGCTATTGTTCTTGCTCTATTGTTATGCATGCCTAAAGGTAGCTTTAGATCCAAAATAGAATTAGAGTGTCAAACAAAATAAAATATTTCATAAAATAATTTCTTTTAAAAAAAAGGTACAAGGCTACTAAAAGGAAAACAATTTAAATTGGGTTTGGCAGTGGTGTATATCAAACCCAAAACTCACTGAGGCAGCACTCACTTCAATAGCCTCTCAACTCTAATAAGCAGTTCATCCATCTTTCCCATAATCCTCTTCAACCAAAACGGACTTTAAGATCACTGCAAACCACTTCTGAGCTTTTACTGAAATGGAGTGCATCTTTGTAAATTAGTTTATTAGTGATGAATTCAGCATTTCTTCACATATGCGGTCAGATATGTGATGTTTTGTCAATGAGCAAGTCAACTTCATACGATCCAATAGCATTTAACTCAAATTCTCTCCATAAAGCACTGAGAAAAAAGTCTGATTCAACTACCTTATTCCTTGATCACCACTTCACATGACAGGTAAAGTATCCTTAATCGCCACTTTTTGGAGAGGCTTAATTTTTAATAATTTTAACATGCAAGTGAATGCTTGAAACAGTAAAGAGCTTTTATCTGACAGCAGCACTACCACAAGTCTCTGCCTATTACTTTTTGGAGTCTACATAGTAGTAACACTGCAAGGGTAGAAGCCGAGTACGTGTAAATACTTGTTTCTGCACTTTACTGAAAATATGTGTGTATTTATCGCCTTTTGTGTATATGTCCATTTCAGCAGGTTTATTTTGGTCAGTATTTATTTATTTATTATCATTATATTTCTTTTTGGTCATTTTGGTTAGTATTTTTCTGAAGTAGTGTTCCTCAAAACATTTGCAGTCACAGCCATAACAAAGTTGAATGTTGTTTACTCCCCAAATACTCTTTTCTTTTTATTTGTTTTTTTGTGCTGGGTTGCCTGTATTGTGTATTTTGGTGTTGATGCCTGGATTTTCTAGTTTGCTGTGTGGATGCCTATTTCTGTGCTCAGATGCCTCTTTTTGTGCAACTTAATGTGAAGCCCTTTTAATTTCCTTGTACACTGTAATGACTATCTATCTATCTATCTATCTATCTATAGTGAGCAACTGTTTCACCCGCAAATCTCGAGACAGAGGAGTTAATTTACAAAAGGTTGATTGATCAATTTATTGTTCAAATCATTTACAATGCTAAAATAAGAAACATTACGTTAGGAGTTGCTGCTTTTCTCTCTATTATAGACTTTTGAAAGTAAATGTTCTAAAGCAAATTTATTTGGGTTTTTAGACTGTTTCAACCTGAAGATGTCTTTTTGATCTCTGGGAATTTGGATGACATATTTCAGGTTTTTGACTGATTATTTATGAACTTAATGGTTAATCAAATATATAAAGACAACCGACATATGAAACCGTAACAAATATATGTAATTGCTAATAATAGTTGATAATTGTTAATCCATATGTATATCATTCATACATATTCTCCTTTTTAAAAAAAAGACAGGAAGAAAGAAAGAAAAGGATACAAATAACAGGGACTTCCACTCTGACATTATCCAGAAACTTTCCCATACATTTTTCAGATTTTAATATCTTTAAAGTAGCAGTGCTTTCACTGGACTGTGACATCGCAATAATCTAATCACCACTGCCTACATGCAGTTAACACCCTCACATAAAGTTTTACCATTTTAATTTCCTTCATGTAGCTTTAAGGTTATTAAAGTCATCTTTTCCCAGACAGTTTGACATTATTATATAATGTATATTTTCTATCAGCCTGTCTCAACCCTTTATTGGAGCTATGTGAAGTTTAAACTGAGTGAAATATTCACACTTAAGACCCCTTGTTTTTATGTTAACGTCAACCAATCTACAGGATATATTCTAAGTTTTGTCGTTTGCAATATCTGATCCCCTACAGACTGCAGGTTGTTATAGGGTTAAGAAATTACAGCCAGGCTTGCTCAGCCAAACTCTCTGCCTGTGTATTAAAGTTAACGTTAGCTCCACAGCTAAATTACCAGGCTAACATTAAAGCTAATGATCTTATGCATCAACAGACATCAATGTCAAAGCAAGATAAAGTGCTCAGCGCACAAAACATATACATCGTTACAGGAACGAGACTATTTTCATAACAGTTCTCATTAAAATCTATGTTAGCGTGCTCGGTTATTATTCAAGCTCAATGTGTCATGCTAGCTCGGTTGCTAACGGCTAACGAACCGCAAGGCTTCGCTAACCCGTTGACGTTAGGCCTCAGTCCATTTTAAGCCTTTCTACTGATTTAAATCATACCACTAACTGCACGAATAACCGGTAAATACAACATGCACGTAAATGTTCCCACAAAAGAGTTAAAATAAGGCTGAATGTGTCCAAATTTACCTTGTTGTGTTGGTTTCTAGTAGACAGCTTCTCGGTTGATGAGTTCCGTCGTCAGCACAATCACGCACGACAACAAAGGAACGTAACATTTGATTGGACAGTACAACAAAGTGGGCGGGACATATCTAGCTGTCGATCAGCATCTTTCTCAGGGGCTCAGGGAGAACAGCGTCATCTAGCGGTGAGGTGATTTACACCACCTGGGACTGTAAATATCAATATGTTCATCACGCAGCAGCTCACAAACTGAAGGTCAGAAGTCCTCAAATAACTCAGAGGAGGCCACAAAAACGATTAAAGGGAGGACTTCTGTCTTCTGTCTTGTCTTTTATATTGAAATAGCCTTTAATCCTTTAGAAAAAAATCCAAGGCGGCAAAATCACAAACCATATAAGGCCATCACATGTGGCAAGTGGTCAAAACAGAAATGTTGGCATCTACTTTTCTACTGTGTGTATTACAGGCTCCAGTTACATCAAAGACTGGTAAACTGATTAGTAGGCTGTATTGAGGTGTGTATTTCAAACTGCAGAAAACAAAAAGGTAAAACATGTTTAAGAAGACAATTTTATTGATGTACGTTTCGTCTCTAATGTCTGAAGGAGTGCATGGAAGAATTAAAACATAGACTTCACCTGTTAAGCCAGAGCAGATATTTGCTCAGACCTGGTGACATATATACGTATACACATCTGAACAAATGTTCCCTTTATTATGATACATTATTCAAATAGACCTTGTAGTTGCAGAGACACACTCTCTTAAACATATGCATGTCATTTTCAAGCACAGACTCAAAATAGAGGCTAGTTTTTAACAGGTTAAAACAACACTAAAAGAAATCTAATCTGAAATAATTTACAGCTCCATTTTGAGTTGTAAATTTGCACAAATGTGACAATAATCATTCTTATGCCAAACGTCTAGGACACAGTGACAGCATTCATTAAACATTACAAAATGAAGGCATTTTTTCTCTAGTCAGACCTGGATGATCTAACATAACACTATTAATTAATAGTAAATGGACACACTTCAAATATTGTCACCTGATTGTCATTGTCAATCAGAATCTGAATCACAAATACTTAATTGATCCCTGAAGGCAAATTATAATGTTACAGTTGGTCTTTCTAGAACGGAAATGTCACACCATTGAGAGATTTTATTAAGATATAAATATAGAAGACAATAAGAAATAAGAGTGAGTAAAAATAAAATATACAAATAATAGAATAAAATAGAAACGTCCTTGTCTAAAATCAGTGCAATGCTACAATATATCTTATCTTTTAAAGGAATGTTTTTCCTTTCAGAATATCTCAACATGCAAACAAATACAGCAGCAGATCAAGACTTGATCTGAGAGTCTGAGATCGATTGCTTGCTCTCCTCGCACACACCTGGGGAATTCGCAGAATTTTCCTCATCAGACTCAAGCTGTTGCTGAGGTAATATCATTATATAATTCTTGTGATTATTCCTCCCCATTTTAAGAGGCGTAACAGTTGTCTAAAGAGACACAGTCCTCTCCGTGTTCTTCTCCTGACTGGTTATACTTGTTATCTGACTCTCAGCTCCACTGATAATATCTTTTACAGAGGGAGAGAGGAGGAGCAGGCTATAGACTGGGTAAGCTTCAAATAACTACTGTGAACATTTCTGACAACTGTGGACAACAGACTCACCTCGCTCCAGCCCTTGCTTCAATGATGAAATGTTTAAACTCTGTTGTGTGTCTTCTGAAAACACATTCATCATTTCTTTAGATGTTATTTGATTTATACTTGCTGTACGTATCAGCATGGTAAAACAGGCAGCTTATTTTTCTTTTGGTGGTTTAGTTTCCTCCTGGACAGTTTATTCAATATCATAAATATGTTAAACTTTAAACTGTCAACTTTAATACGAAACGTAAATGAATAAATGATTTAATGCATTAAATATTAAAATTAGATGGTACTTGTGCTTGTGCAAAGTCATGTTGTCCACACATCTCCGGTCTGCTTCATTCTCTACGTGTACATCAGATAGGCGGATATAGAAAGGCTGATCACATCTACCAATTCTCCTGGCTTATTTTTCCAGAGCATCCTGAAGTTAAACACACACACAAACACACATTATTGACATAATATATTACCAAGTCTTAAACCCCTTAACCTTAAATAGTCCTTCAGAAGGTGGAACAAGCAAAATGTCCTCATTATTCCAGAAATGTGCTCACTCAAGCTCTAAAAGTCAAATCCAAACATACCCAAAACAAACACCTTCTCATCGTGGTTTTGATGGGAATAATCTTCAATTTTCGAACAAATCTTTTACTCTTTAAAGACACAATGTGTAATTTTTTATTGATATATAAACATAGAAGTACAAGGCAAATTCATACACATGACAGGCCATTCTCACAGCAGACACTTTAAATTCTCATAGAAAAATCGTATTTATTAGTCTAGAAGGCTAAGAGATCACACTGAACGTAGAGAACTAGCTGCTAACACATCGCTGAACTGGCTAGCGAGAGCTACAACTACAGGACAGTCTGTAGTCAGGTGTTCATGTGAGTGGCTCTGAAGGGAGGACGTGGGATTTTTTCAGTTTGGATACTTCCAAAATGTAACTTGCTTTCACTGGTTTCTACAGTCTTGCCAACCCCAGCTTTAACAATGTCAGTTTACAGATTAGGAACTGATGTGTGTAGTTCACATTCGGATCATGGATAGGCCTCGTTCATGGAAGACATTTTGATATTTTGATGGCTGAATTCCCTTTAGCTGCTTCACTTACATAGTGTCACACTGTCAGGGCTTACTGGAACACTTGAGCAGAACGGAGCTGTTTTCAGTGTTATCAGTGACAGCTGTGCTCCTCCTACAATGACAAGTCAAAATGTCTCCTCAGAAAAAGACCTAATGCAGCCTTAAATCTACCTTCTAATCTCCAAACTCTGCCTTTGTAAAAGTAAAGCCGAGATAAAGTGACCTTGCCTTTGCTGAGATGTCTTTATGTTTCCTGTCTTTACACACACACACACACACACACACACACACACACACGTCTTAAGCTTTCTTCTCCAGACAGCACAAAGTAACCGACCCAATTAAGGGGAATGAGGAACACCTGTGCCGGTCAGCAGGGCTCCACAGACAAAGTGCTCATTTCTGTCTGTGAAGTCTGTTGATAGGGTGTGTTCAGTTCAGGCTCCCACACACACACAGAAACACACAAACATGCTGCTCCATAGAGTGCAGTATGATAAGATGGCTGCCCATCTCTGCACAGCTGTCTCTGCTCTTCAGCCAGTCCAGCTTGTCCCTGCTGAAGTGTTAACACGGCTCTCCGACATGAAGCCATCCTTCAGCGCACTCCCTGCCCTGCTTAACTGTTAATGAGAGCGAGGGCAAGATAAGAGGATAAGGGGGCAACACAGTAAATCAAAGGCAGCAGGAAATAAAGATCATGTACTGGTTTCATCTACACCCTGTCACCTGTCATTGAACAGCTCTGTCCTCTCACAGCTGCATGTATCGTTTTCGCTCTGAGGTAAGTTTTGAAGCCAGAGGTGAGGAGTGCAGGGCTGCATGTGGATAGGTGGATGGCGTATTAGCATGCTAATTTTCTAATTACCCCTAAACTTCAATAATTCGACCACCATGTTTCACTGTGGGTTTGATACACTGTGGTATCATTCTCTCTCCTGTTTGTCTCATTACACAGACCCTTCAGATACACTTGAATTCACCAGTAAATAGGCCTTTTCCCAGTCAAGTGTTTGGCCTTGTTTCACCTAATGAGAAGTGTATTAGAAACTGATACTCGTCCTCTGAGACCACTACAAGACGGCCTTCTTCTGACAGTACTTTTGCTGATTGGAGTCTTGCCTTCTTTATTTATCAAATTCTGTATCTGTGATCAAGTTGCTTTTCTAACTCTCAGAGGACGAAGCTCGATGTATTGATCTTCTGATGGTGTGGTCACTTTGGGTCTGCCAGATCGTGCTTTGGAAACAAGTGATACAGTTTCTTCAAATCATTTTAGAGTTACATTCGCTGCCCCCGATACTGCAGAAACCTGTAGTATTGCAATGTGTTTTGATGCAGAGAAAGGCCTTCTTTGCTTAGAATAACAATTTGACCTCTAACACTTTCACTTTCTCTCTGAATCCTCAAACTTTTGATCATCTCCAGGTTTACGTGACAATATCAGAGATGTTTTAATGTGGTCTTAGACTTTTAGACCCCACTGTATACATATATTTAAAGGAGACCTGTTATGCTTTTTAAATTTTTTGTGCAAATAAAAGATCCTAAAAGTTAAAAAGGTCAAAGTCCGCAGAAGCTCCTCTCTCCCACAGAAAACACTGCTCCTGAAACACCTTGTCAGTAGCCCCACCTTTAATTCTGTGACTTTGTGACATCACATTACATCACCGTGTCACACATTTGCATAATTTATACCTCGTGGTCAGTTTGGCATATAAGAACTGATTTAACACAGCTGCTCTGTTGTTGTTGGCAGTGCTGGCTCAGACGTGTGTGAGCTGACCAGTCAGAGGAGACCTCGTATTCAGGAGGAGGGTTCTTAAAGAGACAGGAGCTAAAACAGAGCGTTTCAGACAGAGGGTGAATACAGTGCCGCAACACTGGACAGTATGAGAAAACTGATGTGTTTTTGAGCATTAAAGCATGTAAACCTGTTCTAGCAGTAACCCAAAATAAAATGATGTATCTGAACATGATGTTGTTGATAACATTTCTGTACTTTGACTCAAGTAAGATTTTGAATGCAGAACTTTCACTTGTAATGGAGTATTTTTAAAGTGTGCCATTGCTGCTTTTTCCTAAGGATCTGAATACTTTGCCACTACTAATATTGTGTCTGTGTGCATAAGTGACAACATGAGAGACAAATAAACACTTGACCAAACTTCCAGCAGACATACATTATTATCTTTTGGGACTCGTAAATGTTATGAGGCTAAATTCTGGTCAAGCTCTCCAATCTCCTTTAACTCAACGTCTGCACTCTGTGCTACACCAGAGGATTAAAAATGGTGAATTGACAGCTAGCATGCTGCGGACTGTTTTGGGTCTAATCAGGCTCCCAGGGACCGAGGCAGGGCGTTGAGTGTTTGAGGAGTCAGACTGCTCTCCTGATGGTTATTGGCTTTTTGGCCTCCATCTGCGCCAGCCTCATACTGACTGTGCTCTGTGAGTATAAACACTGTCTTACAACCTCCCGAGTTCCCTGCCCTCCAGTCTGAGTGTGTTCATCTGCCCGTCTGTCTCTCTGTCTCACTCTGTTCCTACCTCTCACTGATTATTCTCTCTTTATTTCAGCTCAGTGTGCTTTTGGACACCTATAATTGGCAATAAAAAAGATAAAGCGCTCTCTCCAGTCCAGTGAGGGTCATGTAATAGAAAAAGCACAAAAGTCCATAATTGTGAAATATTTCTCCTGCAGGGCCAACAGTCTCTGGCAGCTCGGCCTGATAATGTGCTTGTGAGGACACTCTCTCATTTAAAACAAACACCACTGGGGATGTACGTGCTTGATCTATTACCACCACACACACACACACTCATACACACACATTCATAGACACACAGACAGAAGGTATTGAGCATGATTTTAGTACCTGAAAATGATGACTTGCAACTAGAGAAGGAATAAAAAGAAACACGTAACACTTTCCGTGACAACTGGATGTGTAACAGCGTAAGACTCTCGACAGAGAAAAAAATTGATTTCATTCTACTTTATGAATATTGCATACGAGACCAATTTTTATGTACTGTATCACTATAAATTGGCCAATATTCCTCGCAGTTAGGTGATGCTACTGTGGCTCAAGTAAGCTGAATGTTTAAGTGTTGTCACTTTATTTAGGCAGACTGCTTTTCATTTGCCATATCATGACACATTAACTGCACACTAAACCACATCTGCCACATGAAAAATATAGCTCATTTTATCAGTTCATTTATAAGATATAAAATATGTATAAGCACAATTTTAAAGTACGGTTCATAGCAGCGGTATATCTTGATGGTTTCTGTGAAATCTGTGTCACCCACATTTAACCTCACCACCGCACCTGCACCTGTGTGTTTACATCAGCAGTCTTGCCAGGAAACGGTGAGGTAATTAGTTTTATCGAGAAGAACCAATGCTTGTAATACACACTAACTGTGACCACAGCAAAACTCTTTAGAGGTTTGGGTAAAGTACACCGTTAATACTAAGTTGAACTAAAGACGGTAAAAGGCTTGACTTTCAGTTCCTCTGAACCTGACCAGTTTCAAACTCACCCTATCTCATATTTGTGTCTATGGCGGTGTCGTTTACTGAAAGCCTCATAGATATATATCTTTCATCGTCATTAATGACTTATATAAGATCAATTACTCTTCTTAGAAACCATTATTTCTTTCTTTAAATCATTAATAGGCAACAGCAAAGTAGTGACATAAACAGAGGAAACACAAATGTGGAAAAATATCTGGCAATGACACCAGAGAAAGTTTATGTTGTAAATGATCATTCTTAACAGCCGCGAGGGAGCTCATAGAAATGCAATTATTCCAGCAACAGCAGCAGTAAAATCTTACAGAGACTCACAGACTGTACAGAGGAGCATTATTGTTTGAAGAGGGAGGAATTAGTGGAGGGTGAGAAAACACAACAGTATGACAATTAAATTAGTTTTTGGGTGAACTTTGGTCCAGATTGAAATATCTCAACACCTATTGGATGGATTGCCATATGATCCCCCAGTATATCACGTAAACCCAACTATGTAATGTCATAAATGTAATAAAACACAATAAAAGCACTTGTGCCCTCATAGCCCTCAGTAGTGGCACATGATGCAGACACAGGACATGCGTGGGAATCTGAGTCTGTTGTTGGTGGCTGACCTCCAATAAACAGTTCAAGGACATGTTAGACATTTATTTATTACACCCACTGAATACAATAAAAACACATTTAAAACAGTCACCAGTCTTCATATTCTCTGCACAGAATTACAGGTCATTCTTTATTTTAGCTAGAAGTTAGTTGACATTTGCTATAGTCACGGCAAAATCAGACAGTGTTTGCGGTTTTTAAATGTTGCAATGTAGTTTTACTTTGCTGGCAAGGTTACAGGCATTTCATTAGCAGAGTTACAGCAATACTTTTCATGTGCAACTCAGGAACTGGTCTTTTGAAAGTGCAATTGGTTCTTGGTCTATCTGGATTCCTGGGTTTTTGTATCCATCCTTTGGTTCATGACTGAATGCCGAGCAACATTTCCCTCACTAATATAGTTGACTTGAACGTAACTTCAAATTGAAATACTCAACTAAAGTAAAAGTACCTCAAAATTACTCTTAAGTGCAGTACTTGAGTAAATGTACCCAGTTATAATTCACCATGGTCTAATAATAGAAGTAATACGATCTTTTACATAAAAGTAAAAGTAGAAATACCAAACTGAAAATGCTGCATTGCAAATATTGAATTAATAGGACAAAAGTATTATCTGCAAAATGCACTTAGGTATAAATAATAAAGGTTTAAACAATTATGCAGAATGGAGTTAAAATATTTAATTATTTTTATTGAGTCATTAGCTTGTAAGCAGAATTGTATCCTGTAGCTGGTTGAGGTGAAGCTGAACTTGACTACACATCTTTACAATAGCTGTCAAATACAGTATGTAAACAGTGTGATTCATTTCTTTCTTAACCAAGATGTTCAGTATAATATGATGCATTGTTATATAGTAGATTAAACCACCCACAAGAATATGAAATATAATCACATGGATCAGTGATAAGAATTCAACAGTATAAGATTTAATAATTGAGTACTGATAGAGGCCATTTTGCCCGTATAGTGAGGACTTTTACTTCTATACTTCAAGTACATTTAGCTGATAAAACTTCTGTATACTTCTTCCTTCACTGTATGTAGTACAATAGCAAAAATATTTCCTCTGACATTACAAAGAAGAAAAGTACACGTCAAAAGTGTCACAGATTTCTGCACTTGAACATTGAGTGCTTGAAATGTTCCTCATCTGACTTTTTCACACATCTCTCACTTTCTTTGTCATATTCACACACTAAATACCTTTGCTATGTTCAAGAGCAGGCCTGTTCCCAGGTGTCGGCTGCTCTGTGAACACCTGCAGGCTGACGTAGTTTTCTCTCTCATCCAGGGCTGTGATGCCCTTGTTAACACTCTTCCTCACTTTGTCTCTCTTTGCACTGTACCTCCTCTGGTCCCTAAAGGCTTTGGTATCTCCTCTACCAAGCAGCAATATTTCTCCTTGAAATTAAATTTGTCCCTGCTGGTTGATTTATCGAGGCACGTCCCCCTGCCTATAAAAACACTGCTGCAGTGCTGTAGCAAATGTGCTCAGAGAAGTTTAGTTAAACCTTCCTGTAAGAATCTCAGCTCTGCTGAAAAAGACTCTGCTGATCCAAACTGGAGCGTTCATCTTGTTGGCTCCATGTGGTGTATTTCTGTTTGTTGTTCTGGTGTTTCACTGTCAACTTGCCCTGTATTGAATAATCCGGGGTAGTTTCTTTACTCTGGAGCTCCACTGATCTGGATATGACAGATGCGTGATAGATGACAAAGAACATAGCGTGGGCATGTGAGTCAGAACGGAAGAATACCATTTTTAGAAATAGGTGGGAGAAAAACAGCAAGTAACTTCAACTTCTTGACATTAATTAAAAAAAACTAAAATTGGAACTGTGACAAGGTTGTGACGGCAAAGCAGCTGGGAGCTGTGTGTGTGCGTGGGTGTGTGTGTGCTGTGGGTGTGTGTGTGCTGTGTGTGTGGGTGAAAGATAATCTCTGAATTGAGGAGAGACTACACAGATTCAGGTGATAAGAATTTGTGATGATGTGCAACCACGAATTTTAGCTCAGCAGTCTCTGAAGTGGACACGGCGATAAAAACTAAATACTCCTCTGCTTTAATTAGTTTGGTCTGAATAACAAAACCTCATGAAGCAGAAGAGATGACACTGGCTGTGGGAATAAAGTGCCAAGAATGAAATAATAAATGGGACGTATACCAAAAAAAAAAAAAAAAAAAGAAAGGAAAAAAAACAGTTGACAGTCTGTTGGAGCAACAGAGTGGGCATCTGGTGTGTGTGAGTATGTGTGGTGTAGAGGTGATATTGTTGCAGATGCTCTATTAACGAAGAGAATACAAATAACTTTCCACCCACACACTGTGCAGATAAGTGCTGAGTCATACAAAAGAAACCTTTGCTCATGTTACAACAAATAATGCCCACCCACCATCAAATGTTTGTTTGTTATCGAAATTGGCGGGCCATCAATGTGAGATATGCCACCATGTGAGCTTACACGATTCGATGATCATGCGCACTTGTCAATTTGTGCAATCTGTACTTTTCACCCCGTTCTCTTTTTGTACACACGCTGCTCTATAAAATACCCAGAGATCAGAGAGAGGAAGCCAGAGTTTTTTGTTGCTCTACCGCTCAACGACAGACATGATGATGAAAGGTAAGACCACCTTACACAGTGTGTACAAGTGATGTCTCTGTGGGTCTGTTTGCTTGTGTTCTACCATTGTTTCTTCTCTCTGTCTCTTCAGGCCACGCCATCCTCTTTGTTCTCGTTGGCTTGTTGGTTTCTGAAGCCTACTCCCAGGCTCCAGACAAACCACAGGAAGACGTGACCTCTCTGAAGCTGGAGATAGAGCTTCTGAAGAATAGCTACAGACAGCTGTGTCAGAAATACACGGACGTGGCAGCCAACTGCTCAGTTCCAGGTACTGTACTTTCCTCTTCCTCATTCCAGCAGATGGATGATAGTTCACCATTTTTTAAATATATGTTCTGCATACTTTTTCTGCTTTTTTCTGTAAACTTTACCTCAGCTAACCAGGCGTTCTTTGTTTGCATTGTCCCTAAGCGTTCAAATGCACCGAGTGTCCCAGCCAGTGGCTTCATGTTGGAGAAAAGTGCTTCTTCATGAGCCCTGACAGGCAGGACTTTGCCACAAGTGAACAAAAGTGTCAAGAGATGGGGGGCCATCTTGCCATTTTGACCAACAAAGAAGAGCATGTGAGTGTTTTTCTGTGTATGGTGGATGCTTTTTTCCGTGTTTGAATTTATTTGTTTATTAACAAAAGACAGTGCGTTTTTAGGACGCCGTGGAAAAAGAAGGCCGAAGGATCGGAGGGTTATACACAAACTACTGGATTGGACTGTCGGACAATGAGACTGAAGGACTGTGGAAATGGGTGGACAACTCACCACTTGCAAGATCGTACGTATGAAATGGCTTAAACTTGACAAACACTTTAAGTACAGTAATGACTTTCCAGGCATGAACAAAATACACACACATAAGTGAGTGTTTGCATGTCCATGAATTGAAATTGAATGAAGGTTCAGTGACCAATAATATTGTGGGACACCTGCCTACAGCTTCAGGATGCATTGACAGACTAACAGTGAAGGATCAAAACCAGTGAATTCAACTTCAGACCTTAACAAATGTTTTTGGTGTGTAAGTCGACCTTGTTGTTCAGATGTAGTGAAAAGCAGAAGCGTCTGTTGAGCTTATTCGTTCCAATATGTGTTTGCACATTCAGACTTCTGATATTTCTATCAGTGACCGGCCACTGTTAACACTGCTGCTGCTTGCCAATAATACTCTCAAGATTAAACCATGCTAACAGCTTGTTGAGGCTGTACTTGAACAGCAGTGTCTTCAGCTTAAAGCTAAAAAGCTATGATAACATGGTGATGTTTAGCAGGAATACTGTTTAGCATGTTCACCACCTTACATCAGTGTGCTAACATGCTAATTATTTGATAATTAAGTGCAAAATACAGCTGATTTTGATGGGAATGTCATTAGTTTTTTTTATTGTGCTGGATGTTAGCATCGCCCTGGTGCACTCGACTAAAAGCATTCACAGATGATTTTTGAAGCCTGGAAGTAAAAAGCTAATGTTAGGCTATAAACGAAATACATCACGGTCGCAGGACTTCATTGTCACCACCCTGAGCTTCCTGCTACACGACACTTTGTACTTTTAGAGCTGACTGCCCATGGCACACTGGTCAAACAAGTCCAAACTACACAGTTGACCAACAACAGGTCTAAGAGTTGACTTTAAATGACATAAAAAAGGAAAGTGAGGAGGACGTGCACTCCACGTACGTCCAAGATGTATTCAAACCTACAAGATATATCGGAAATATCATTGGAAAATATGAAGCAAGGAGCAGTTATTCAGACTCAAGGTGACTGATGGTCACTTTGAAGGCTTATAAAAAAAATAAAATTGCAATTTTCTTGACAGATATTATGATTGTGATAAGGTTCACGATTCCTGAGAATGATCATACTGGGCATGTACGAGCTGTGTTGCTATGGATACCCCTACTATATGTCTACTGTCTGGGTATTTGTGTGTTTGAAAGCATGGCAAACTAACCAAACTTCATCAAATACAGACAAACAAAGATTAAACATGTTGAATCTGACCAAACAAACACAGGCAGCCATGGCAAACCAAACAAACATCTGTGTTTGTTGGAGAATTGGTGTGCCATGGGCTTCAAGTCAATGTCTCATGATTTCAGAAAAAAAACACTCCTGTTTCTTTTATCCATAGAAATATAAAGATTTCAAAACCTAATCCCTGAGCTTATCAGAAATAATAACATTTAAATTCATCGTATTTGGAGATATATGGTTATCACCGGCCAGGAAATGTACGAAAAATTGTCATCTGAAAAGTAACTAGTAACTAAAACTTTTTTTTCTCCTGCCCTGTGTGTAGTTTCTGGAACCTTGAGAAAAACGAGCCTGACAACAACGTGTCCGGTGGGGAGGAGGGAGAGGACTGTGCGGTGGTGGACAGCTACAGTCAGTCCTGGTTTGACGTCCCCTGTTCCTTCTCGTATCCCCGAATCTGTCAAAAGGACGCCAGTGCTATCCAGTGATCCCCATCACAGCACAGCAGGACCACGACTCAGTCATTAAAGATATTGATTCTTTATTGAAAAACATCAGTGGCCAACGTACAAAATAAAAAAACTATCTGACAAAAGCATCCTGTTTTTGATTAGACGTATTCAGTATCAACATTTGCTCATTTTAAGAATAATATATTTGAATATATATGTATAAAAGCAAGTAACCAAGTCACAGTATCAACGCAGTATCATAGAACGTCATAAAAAATACATTAATAGAAAAGACAAATCTGAAAACAATGTAAGAGGATATAATATAAAGAATTATTAACAGCAATAATCACATAGAGTAATGTTAAAATGCTGATTAAGTGGAAAAGCAGTTTCATAGACAATCTGATATAGTGGTGTTGGTGTTGTTCTGGGAACATTATTAATTAATGTTGCTCTAGGATCATCACTGTAACTGACCTATTATGTTTTTGTAATGTCGCAGCGTTCCGACTCTGAAAAAAGACTGGAAAAGTACACACATCGGTGAAATGATCCTTTCTAACACGCCATTAATGTACTGAAAGGCTCTTTTTGAACTCAAAACATGTTTTACTAAACCTGAGTATTTGTGTTGTTTAAACTGAACAGAATGCAACATGAAACTGAAAAAAGGGGAAATTGAGAGTAAAAACAATTTGTGAAAAAGTAAACAATGTGTCCAAATAGAATATAAACCCTGAGAGTCCTCGAGACAAAGGGGAATTCCAGTATTTTTAAATGTGCTCCCTGTATTTACATGTTTTGGTGTGTAAATGATTAATTTAAAGCTAGATTATGTAGAAATTGTCCCTTTGTGCAATTTGGCACCCCCTACAGTTTCTGAGCGCAACACCACAAATCCCAGGTCTGTAACAATTTGTCAGATTTAATGTAGGTGCTAACTACAAACAAAAGTCATTACATCATAACAAGTTGAAGTAAACACGTGTGTAACGCTGTGATCCTACCCTCTCACTGAAGTTACAGTGCAGAAACAAGTGATGGGGGGCGGAGTGGCTGAGACAGAGACACCATTCACCCAATTACAAGACACTAATGATTTTGAAGCCGTTATTTTAAGGTAGAAAAGTTACATAATGTTGCTTTCGCAAAAGTTTTATAATTGGTCCAACTCTGACCATCAAAGGTACATCCACTAAAATTGATTGTTTTTGCCACTGACAGGCCGGAGTTGTTATTCTAAGTGTCTGACAACATTACAGAAACGATTCCTACAATGATAGACCATTTTGTTATCATTAGCTGTGTCGGGGGTCCCAGCTGAGGCGATCTGCTGGACCCATCTCAAAACTTTTGGTAGGTATGAATCATTCACACATCAAAACATGGAAATCTAGGGTCCATGTTTGAGAAATAATATAATTCAACCCATTCAGCAGCCTTCTCTAAAAATAGATTTTGTGGCCTCTTCTTAAATTGAAATGACGGTCCTGGAGAAACATGTATTATAATCATCCAGGAATGACACAAAGCTATGACATCACAACAATGTGATTGATCAGTTGCAAAGATGGTCCTGGAACAGCATAAACATGGTGGTATCAGATAAACCCAACTTTGATTGAGGAATTGAGTGAAATAGAAAAGTTTCTAAGAAAACATTTACATTTTACGAATCACAAAATTAAAATCATTCTAAATGGACCGATATTTACAAGTGTAAAATACATTTTTGTGTGTCTGTCCGACATTTCAACAATGACAGAACTTTGTTTTAAACTTTTCAGAGCCACACCTACAGAGTTTTACAGTTTAATAGACAGGACAGAAAAATCTGATCTGGTCTGGTCGCGATGTCCTCTTGAAAAAGTCTTTCTGGGAGATATTATGTTCTGTAGAATCCTTTGGGCTTGGGGCTGAAACAGAAAAGTCACAGGTTTCTCTTTGAGTCACGGACACTAGACGCTACAAAAGGCAAAATGAAGATATTTATTTTATTAAAGTCTACATCAAACACCTCATGGCTAAAAGTTCTATTCAGATTTCAGTGCTGATGAGTGTGAATGTGTTCGGAGCCATTTCATCAGTCCAGGAAATGGTTGGTACATACTTTTTGCAATGGCAGAGTCGATGCCTGAGGTGTCTCATCTTCCGCTAATGTCAGCCACAGAGACGGAAACAAACAGAGAAACAGAGATAACTCTTAATGCCATCCAGTGTGATCTAACACAAAGGAATAAGGATGGTTTAACTGTACCTGTCTGCGTCGGCACAGGACGAAAACAAGGATCAGGAGGAGGAGGAGCACGATGACTGTGACACTACATATGATGACCAGCATCCACACACTCAGCTTTGGTTCTGTATACAACAGAGAAAGACAGTCATCAAACAGTATACAGTACAGAGAACACATCATGTACGAAACAAAGTCTCTGTCGTAAAGAAGATTGTTGCCACAAGGTCATGCCCTTGTCATATTTCCTGTCACATCTCACTTCCTGCGCTCACCGATCTTCAGAGTTATCACAGCCGACGTCAGCCGTGTGTCGCTCTGCCACAGCTCACACCTCCACTTTCCGCCATCTCCTGTACCCACTTCCGGGATGTTAACAAGGGCGGGGTCACGGTCAGATGTCAGAGTTTGCAAGGACGATTGTTCAGGTGGGACCCATTTCACTTTCAGGTCCGAGGGCAGCGGACGGCCGAGGCTGCAGGTCAGGTTGAGCTGCTGGCCAGAAATCAAGTCTGTTCCTGGGGAGGAGATGACTGGAGAGAGAAAGGGCAGAAAGGCAGAACAAAGAAATAAAAATATGCATTACAACGAATATGAAATGCATTGGAAAATTTGGAATTCAAAACCTCTCCCTTTCTCAACTTTTACTGTCTATGAACCAGACTGAGCCTTTGGCTTCTGCTGCTGCTGTGTGCCAGAGAGATTTGGCAAATAAAAAAGTTTTTCAAAAAGAAGCAGAGAAATAGCGTTACATAACTAACTAATTAACTATTATTTGTTACCTGATATCTTCACCTATCAGTAGCCATTATGAGACTGTGGTCCACACCGTGGTTTTGATTTGTTCATTTCATCTAGCTGTCTTGAACACCATTAAACAAATAAAACCTTGATGTACTTTACACACTAGCACTCACTCACAGCACTGTATTTGATACACAGACAGTCTTTTAAATACATGCTAAATTAAATCTAGTTTGGTGGACGGTGGTGGTTATTCCAGGGTGGGAAAGCGGGAGAGAAACAGAAAAATTGCAGAATGACTCAGAAGGATTTAGAGGGTTCAAAAGCAAACCGGGGGACCCACATTTGCTTGACACACCCCTGCCTTGAATTAATCCATCAGGTTGTTTCTTTTTCAAAGTCTCTGGTCGAATAATAGTTCAGATAAAAATGAGAAATCTTTTACATCATAAATCCTCAGAACACAGAGTCCAATTAAAATTCATTGCGTTATCACACTCCTCTGGCAGAGGCAATGCTCGTTATACTCTATTAAAACAAGCGCAGCTAGACAAGTGTATTAGCCTCATGCCACACCAGGGACACTTCCAAATAAACTCTGCAGCCCAGAGATGAAAAACACTTGCACACTACAACAGAGAGGTAGAAACGATTGTCTCCAACTTGTCATGAATGACAATTAGGAAGGAGCAAAGAAACTGGACATCAAAAAGATAAATGAGGACACTGTGATTATGAAAGAACAAGGAAGCAAAATTTCATTTGACAGATGTGACTGTGCTTGTACGAAACAATTTGTTTTGACTTACTTTGCAGCACGTTTACTTGCACAGTCCTGTTCAGAGTGACACCATTGCTAAATTTCATGCTGCAAACATAGTCGCCTCTGTCTTCTTCCTTCGCTTTATTTTTGATCAATGACAGATTTCCTTTTGTAAGGCCTGAGTGAGGAGTCAGTTCTCGGTTTTTGTCTGGCTGCCAGGTCATCTTATCAGTCAGAGAGAGGGAGAAGAGCCTCTGTGGATCACCAGGAATGGGACTCGAGTCCGTGTTAGGGAAGAAGTCCCAGTGCACTTCCTGGACGCTCTTAGCTTTGACTTCTTTCCAGGTGATTTCAGAGGGAATGGAACAGGGGATGGTGAGAGGTGAGGATTTAGATGTATACACAGGACGTGCAGGAGCTGGGGAGAGGTCTAAATGAAAAGGAGAAGAGAAATGATAGTTAACTTACGTCGAGGATGAGAGTAAACAAATGCATGAATGTGCATAGGACTCACCGACAACCGTAACTTTGATCTTGGCTTTGCTTTCTTTATTATCGAGTGTCACAACACAGGTCCACTCGCCATTATGTCGGCCTGTGGCTGTCACCGGCAGTTGCAAGATGTTTGTTCTCTCTCCCTGGGGATTCAGCCAGTGTATCTGTGGCTGCTTGGAAGTTTGAGGCTTTTCCGCATCGCAGGTCAGAGAGAAACTGTCCCCGGGCAGCAGAGGAGAGGGTGGGTTCATAGTCACTGGAACAGAAATTGAGCAAGGTAAAGCAAACAGAATGGAAATGATGATGATAAGGTTTTTATTTTTTTCTTAAAGCAATATTATTTAGAAATTTGCATTACATGCAATTTGGCGCCCTCCACAGTTTCTGAGTGCAATAAATAAAAAACCCTGGTCTGTGACAATTCGTCAGTCGCAGGCCTTGTACACACTAATATGGATATTTTTCTAAGCAGATATTTTCCCCTTCCATTTAAAACAAATGTTTTTCTTTTTTCTCCATACACACAAGAACACAAAACAGTTACAAATGCTGAAACTTTCTGAGCATGCTGAGTGAACTTTTTCCCATTTGGCGGTCGTGACTTTAAAACATAAACACTAGTAGCTAGTTATTAATTTACTTACAGTTATTTGACACATATTGCCTTAACTTTAATTTAAGATCTTTCTAGCACACTGACCAGGTGCTACAGAGAAGCAAAAGGTGATTTAATTTGTGTGGATTAACAACGAGGTGGAGTTGGGCAGAGTGGCTGAGACAGAGACAACTACTTAAATGACTAAACACGAATAACCTTTTCAAATGAACAGATCATGTCACCTTATTTTTACCCTTACCTTGGAGTTTTAGTAGTTGTAGTTTTAACCTCTCTTTTTGAACGTCTTGGCTCTTCAGCTTCAGTTTACATGTAAAAGTCCCAAAATTTTCTTTTTTGATGTTTTTGATAATCAGTGAGTCGCCAGACCAGGCCAGTATATCTTTCCATTTTCCCATTTCCTGCTCATCCTCTTTTTCTGCAAAGAAAATGGTTGTGACTATTGAAAAAAATCTTTAATTGCAATTTATTTTCGACAATTTTATAATTTACACTTGCGTAATTTGTTGATGGTAAAAAAAACACCAAAAAAAAGTTATATTTGTGAATAGTTCAATGCACTGTTTACCTTTATTCAACCCCGTCCCTCCATGGGTGTTATGCCAGGCAAGTTCAAGGGCACCAAAATGCCAGTACATATAATACTCGCTTAAAGAGACCCCATGTGGAGGCGTCAGGGTAACCGTCTCTCCCACTTGTCGATATATCACCTCATCTGCCCCTGAGAGAGTGAGAAGGACATCATGTGTCAGCGCACAAAACCAAACTGTTCACAAGTCTGTGAAATAAATTATTCACCTGCAATCAGTTCATCTTACCTGTTGTTGACATGAGCACAGAAAGGAGAATAAGGGCTGGCTGAATTAAGTTCCTCATCTCTGGCACAAATCTGAAAAACATTTGAGAAAAAATACGTATTTATAATAATGCTGTGTGATAATAATAATAATAATAATAATAATAATAATAACAATAATATACTTTATTTGTATAAAACATTTCATACATAGAATGGAGTTCAAAGTGCTAATACATTAAATTAGATTCTAAAAGAAACAGGGAGCTATAATTAAAAAAAGATGTAATCTGCTCTCGTTTACTTGGTTAAGCATATGGCAGCTTTATTTTTTTATAAGCCGAAGTCTATTCACTGACCTCTTGTGTAGTAAAAGATTATTGCAATAGTCAAGAGGAGACCAAAACATGATTCAGTTTCTTTACGCTGGAACGTGTAAGTTATAGTCTGACTTTTTCTATATTTCTAAGGTGGAAAAATGTGTTCACACAATCACTTCTTAAGTTCAGTCATGATCTCTAATGACACCCAGGCTTTTGCCTTGAAGTAGACCTGTTTTGCCTGAGTTATAAGGCCACTTAAATCTGTCTTTTTGACTTGAACCAAAGAAAATATTTTCTTGTTTTTTCTCATCTAGTAACAATTAACTGTTGCTCATCCAAAATTAATCATCTTTCAGCAAACCAATGTTCAATAATTTAGGTTGTTAGGGTTTTCAGGCACTGATATAAATACAATAGTGTGTCGTCAGCATAGTGCTGAAAAGTCAACCTGGGTTGTCGTATATTGTTGATCCAACTCTATATTTTTAAAATAATTTCTTTCTGTATTTATTTAGGAGCCTGTTAAGAAGTGATGTACTAGATTTCAGAAAAGAAAATAGTTAAAGAAAGTTAGAACATCTACATTATTGAAATCTGACACTAAAGCTGATGACAGTACCTAAGGTTACAGCAGTAAAGAGCTGAACCAACACTTCAATGACTTGTTGCAAGGTTCTTGAATTGCATTGCATTAGATTGTACAGGGTCCCTAACAAACTGAGCACGCTTCGATACAATACCTTGAAAATTAATGATATTCGATTCTATGTTAGATACCCCAGGGAAAAGTTTATTCAACATTAAGGGCATTAAAAAAAAGAAACAAATAACAGGACGTGTGTACTGTGTGTTAAGCACAACAGCATCTAAGTTAAGTTACTTCCGGAAGAGGTGGAGCTGTTTCAGCTGTTGGAGAGGAGAGTGGAAAAACACAGCTACTAGTGGGGTATCGATACTGCAAAAAATGAGTATTGAAAATGTTTCAAATATTCAGAGTAGATATTTCTGTATTTCTATATTGAACACTGGTGTAATACGTTATTGACAAAAAAATTAAAACAAATTTAAATACATAAATACATAAATGTTGTAGAGATTTTCTCACTTCACACCATTTTGTATGTTTATCAAATTTTGCTGCAAAGAAAATACATTTAGCAGGAAGCAAACAGGGGTTTGTGGTGGTCTCAGATTTGGAGAGATTTGTGGAGATAAAACACAAAGAGCTGAGAGAGTAGAGAGTAGGCGGCCTGTGGTGGGTTTTGGATGAGAAGACAAATGTTGGAGGGAAGAGACACAGAGTGCAGGCTGCGATGTGGTGGGCCTTGATTTAGTTAAGGTGCAGATTCTTATCCCAATCCTCCCCCTCTGCCTCTCACACCCCCTCTCTTCCTCCCCTGTTCCACGAAAGACGGATCTCTCCACGCTTGAAAAGAGAAAAAAAGAGACCACAGCAGCAGCAGCACACCTAAACTGTGGTTTAAGGTAGATGTTTCTCTCTTCTCTCTCCTTGTCTCACTCCCTTATCTCTCTCTTATCTCTCTACAGTGTATACATTATGTCATGATTGAGCACAAAAAACCTTTTCAAAGACTTTTTATCTCTGCTTTTATTCATTATTGATTCAACCCATTAAAAGAAAAGATAAAGGTTATGTATCAGATCTTTATTTTGAATTTAACCCAAGAAGATAAACAATAAAGGATTGCGAATATAACCACACGGCCCGGATAATTTCCCATGATGACGATAAAGCTGTTATAACTTTGAGTCGTGTTTAAAACCAAAAGCGAGCACAAGAGACAAAGATCAGAGAATTATAGGTTAAAAACTTATTTGACATTGAGATCAAATAAACGTCAAAATCAATGCAAAAAAGTATTAATGTTTGCCTCAAGATTGAATGCATTATACTACATAAATAGATGAGTAGACATGATTAGCGTTGGCTTCACCTCAAGGATTCAACTGAAATCACAAGATTTAGCTGAGAAAAAAGGACACTATTACTTTTTTTAACATGTGTAGTATCACTTCCAAATATCATGTGCTATACTACTTCTCATTATTGTCATATACCATGTAATGTTTAATATCATGTGCATTATTACATTGATTATCACATGAAATATCTTTTTTTTTTTAACTACCTTTGATATCACTGCCAATTTTACTTTCAGTGTCATTGCCAATACTTCTTTTTTCTATTTTAGTTCATTTTTAGTACTTACTTCTATTGTTTTGCTATTAGGCACTGTTTTTTTGCATTTACTCCTTAAACATGTTATATTTTGTATATTTAACTAGTATTTAGTGCTCTAGCGTCCTTACTCTCATAAAAACTGGGCCCAGTGTGCGACCCTGACTCTGTGAACCCACTGGTTGTTACTGGTTGTACTGTAAATCTTCGGCACAAGAATTTCCTTCAAGATTAATGAAGCTCTAACATCTTATCTTAGTTTATCTTAAGAACTAACAAAGCAATACGTAAGCTCATACAAACAGGAAAATAATAGGTTTAAGTCCAATGTGAGTTACATTTGCAAGACATTCAGATAATGTGGTACAACCGCGATTCCAAAAAAGTTGTGACGCTGTAAACGCATAGATAAAAACAGAATGCAATCAATTGCAGACGGACTTTCCGACAACAGTTTCAGGAAAGTTCCCGAGCCTATGCAGTGTCCTTTACACGATCGTGTGTTTCGCTTGGTGGTGAACCTCTCTCCGTCTTCGCTTGTCAACGACTTAGCCTTTTGAGGACGCCCCTTTCGCACCCAATCATGATACTATCACCTGTTACCAGTGAACCTGTTTACTTGTGAAAGGTGTTTTTTTTTTAGCATTACACAAGTTTCCCAAGTAAGTAAGAATATGTTTACAAAAAAATCAATGAAGTTGATGTAGTGAGACATTACATATATTGTCTTTGTGCTGTTTTAGATTAAGTATATGTCAAAAAGGATTAGCAAGTTATATACGCTGAATGTGGACATTTATTGAGGACTATTAGCGTAAAACTGTCAGTAGGCTCAGCCTGATTTTTGGTGTCAAGTTGGGCGCTAAACCTCAGGTTTTGCTTCTTGGTTTGCCCAGTCTTTGCCCAGTAAGGAAGGCTGTTTGATATACTTTTATACGTTTGCTGCCTCGAAAAAAATATATTACTCAGACAGATCGATAATACGCCCCCTACAATTGTTAGTCGGCTCGGCATGTACTGATATTTGAGATAATACCAATGGAATATCTAACATACAGATTAAATGTAAAATGGATGATATTTTTTAAAGACATTCCCTCTTCAGATACAAAGTGGGATAGTATTGTATTTTATTTAATTTCTAATTATTATTTATTATTTATTTTGTCTTCTCTTCAGATGTTTATTTGTGGCATCACTGTTAACTGTTATGGGATTGAGCTTTTCGTTATGCGTATGTGTATGTATGTATATACGTGGATACTGTGATGATGCGGCCGCTGTTGTAAAGCATAACAAAATATTTGGGGGGAAAAAAAGGATGCGCAAAGGATCACATCCTGTTTTGTTCATGTTTTACACGGCGTCCCAACTTGTTTGTATAAAAATATCAATATTTGAGCACCCTGGTGGTCCACGGGTTAAAGCACCAATGCTGAACACAATGTCGTCTTTCTTCTGCATATCATTCTTCATCTTTCTCCCCTTGTCTCCTGTCACATCTCTACTGTCAACTGTCCAGTAAATGCATAAAATGCCTGAAAAATCTCTTTAAAACTCTCTTTATCTCACCATTAGAGGCACCGATGATACACAGTGTAGTGAGGAAATTAGTTATAGCCCTCTACATAAAAGTATTAGGATACATTTAGAATTTATTACAATCCTAAAGTCCTTTTTATTCCCACATTAATCCCAACACATAAAATTCTCCTTAAGGCTTTAAAATCTTATTATCCTCCGTCTGGGACCTGACTCTTAAAATATGAGAACATTGGGTTGAAAATAAAGGAAAAGCCCGTTAAAAAAAACAAAAGGTTTTTGGTTTGTTACATAAGTTATCGGTTACCGAAAGAACACCTTTAAAATCTGAGGTGAAGTGTGTCAAGGAGAAACGTCTCAAGGCAAATGGTTTATGTATGTATGTTTCCGGTGTATCTATAAAAGATCAAGGACTGCAAACATGTGAATATGCAAAATATTTCAAACTTGCCAGGGGGGAGATTTGATAGAAAATAAATAAAGATGCATTATTTATTGCTGAGCTCAGAGTTTGTAAGAAAATAAGTGGAAGGGGAGATCAGAGACAGAGTGAAATTGATGATAAAGAAATGTCAAAGTCATCGCACCTGTGGAGCTTTAACCCAGAAACCAAGACGATCGTAATCTGCAGTCAGGATGGAGCGTCAACAACATGCAGAGACGGAGGGGGGAGGGGAGGGTCAAACACAGTGGTGAGGTGAAGATGGGGGAGAAGAAGAAAAACACAGGCAGGATTAGTGAATGATTTGTTGACTGAAATGAATTTAAATTCTTGTTTTGGGCTGAATTTATCATCTCTCTTTTAAAAATGTTCCTCCTCACTCAACTGAACACAAATAAAGTTTACACAGCTTGGAAACAAAATTGCTGAACCACTTTAGTACTTGACAGAAAGACATGATTTTTATATTAGAGTTATTTTCACAACATATTGCTTGTTTGTTGATTTATCTTCCACTGAAAAATCTGCAGCGCACATACTAACGTTGATGGTATCTCAAAATATTTTGCTCAGCTTGTCATATTATATTTTAAGGTCCACGTTAATTTGATGCACTTATACAAGCACAGAAATTAATTTTACCTTTCTGATATATAAAGTGTGTATAGCGAGAGTACATTTTGTGCCGTCATTGCATAAAATTAAAACATCAAATTGATTTTAGGTGTACAGAGAATTTTATACACAATCTATTTTAAATGTTTAATCTTTTAGTATTTCTTTCAGTTTTATTTAAAGGACCATATGCGCTTTTAATTTATACATCTTAACTCTAGCTGTAATTCGATGAATACTTAAAACTCACTATGACATTTCATCCCCAGCGGGTCGGCTGAGGTCTTACAGGTTTTCGATGCAAACTTAGCATCTGATATGAGAAAAAATCTGACGCTGATATCTCGTGTGTATGGCACTCAATGTTTTATATTTTAAAATATATTTAGCTAAAATTAAAAACAACTGACAGCATACTTACAGCTGGTGTTGAGTGCCGAGTGTCCCTCTGTGTTCACTGATCTGGAGTCAGGGTGGAAATGGTGAATATTTATCAAACAAACCTTCTTTTTAAGTGCGGTTGCACCTCCCTCGCCAACGATTGGTCTGGAAACGAAGCACAGAGTCAGTGATCAAACCCAGAATCAGAATAATGACCTTTGATTGGTTGTTAGTTACAGAGGAGAAGAGCAAGATCTCATCCTTTTGCTTTTTTATACAATTAACAGTTTTAATTAATCGCCCAATTTACGACTAAATTAGGGCAGTGTAATGTTGCCATATTTTAATCAGTCAATTCAAATGCACTCGTGAGTTTCTTTATTCCTTTTCACTTTTGAGTGTGTCCAACAAATAAACAAATAAACAAATAATCTTAATTGGCTGAAATGGCTCTTTGAGTTGCTGCCTGATAACAGAAGTCCCAAAAATTTGTGAAGGGTCTCACTGGGCTCATTATCTATCTTTAGCACGTTCTAAATAGCACATGGGCGGCGTACGGCCTAATTTATTGTAATTGCTCGGTTGATTTTCCCCTGTTCATAATTTTGTTCTGATTTAGATGCATAATTAGTGTATCAGAATTCAAGCCATGAACTGCTGGACCAATCTTCACAAAGGCAGTTGATAAACGAAAATTAAAAATGCAACATTTCCTAAACAGAAACACACACAAGCGCCTGAATGTCTCGCAGGGACGGCTGTACAGAGAGATGTGATCATGTGAGTTTAATACACATATGGTATAAATCTAGCATCAGGCTTTAAATCTTAAACAACAACCATCAACGCAGTTCATCTTCTCCCAAGACCAGTCCCTGTGCTTGTTCTACCACTATAGACTTAATTTTTCATTAAAATTGTCTTTGATCAATCATTTTATCAAAGATAAAGTCTTTAGATATCTTCTAGGAAGCGGGCGAATGCCGTTGTGTGAACAACGGGAGCTACGCACGTCAGTTTACTCCGTAGTCTTAAAGTTCACAACAAGATATATGGATGTTAAGATTAGATGAAGTCTGCGGGGCCATTTGTCTCGTAACAAACAAAGAGACTTTCAATGCACAGATGAAGACTCTTCGGAGTCCAAACTTGTAGACTTATAAAGGATTTTTCTTATTATCAAAGTGCCTTGGATACTTTGTCAGGCTGTCGACCAACAAGTAAGCAGGACAGTCACTCTTTCATGTCAAAATATTTGTTAGTAAGTGCTACTTGTGTATGTAAAAATACTGAATCTCAACCAAAGAAACATACATATAAGCAAAAATTGCCAAAATATTTTACTTTAATTCCCCCCTTAAGTAAAACAAAGAGAGGATGACTGGCTGCTCTGTTTAACACAATGTCGGCAAAAACTGTGTCGGGTGCTCTTGGAGAACGGGAGAAAAGGTTGATTACAAAGGCCCTCCGAAAAAGAAGATATCACAAAAGGAGGAAGGAAATATTAAAAAGCCTTTATTGTAGTGGCTAAATCATTAAAAGGGTAATCATGAAAAAGCCAACATGTTTGGACCATTAGGTCTTCATCAAGGCTCCGCGGGGCCTTTTAATGATTTAGCCACTACAATAAAGGCTTTTTTGATATTTCCCTTCCCCATGTTTTGATATTTTCTTTCTTGGAGTGTCTTGATTGCTTCTGGAATCCCCCTTGAGTTATATTAAAGTTATATAATTCATTTTTTTCCTTCACTGTTTGATAACCTGGCATGTATATTCTCTGTCTGCCACGGCGCTCCATTGACGATGCATCACACCGGTATCGAGTCAAACGTTCAGATCCCAGACACTGTTTCTTCACTGCATCACTTGCATCATATTAATTGTCATGTTTGAATCTTTGATGGTGAAAATAATTTTCCTGGAATCAAAAACAGAGGTCTGAGGGTTTGAACAAAATTCTCATCCATGCAAGCTTATGAACGGTAGACCCGCCAAAAAGCCCAAGAAGATGGAAGAGATTAACGTTTTCCATTAAATGTTTTCATCGAACCTCATTCTTGTTTTCTTTTTTGATAAACGATGAATTAGAGTTTGATGATAACACAGGCTGATCAGAGTTAACCAAGAAAATGAGAGCAGCGCAGGGATTTAACAAACAAACAGCGCAGGTTCGATCTCTGTATCAACAAACATTTATTTGCTAAATAAATTATACTGTAACTAAATGATATATATTAGATTGATCTGAAAATAGTCCTGCACTCACTGCCTCTTGTAGCGCTGCTTTTGATGGACCATGAACGAAGGTGTCACTTTATGTTGTAAAGTGGTGTGGACAGAAGGGCTCAGATGAAAGAACACTTCTGATGCAGTCTTCAACATAAGTGATTTTAGGCAATGTAATAACGGGACCGATATGAAGTCAGAGTAGATCATTACAACAGGAAAAGTCTGTATAGCTGTGTATCAATAGGGCACAGGACCACGCAAGTAGTTATACTTCTTTAACATTAGAGAAAGAGTTCGCAAGAATTCACGAGTCAGGTTCAACGAATCATTACTGAATCTAAGCGTAAGGCCACAGGCTATTTAATCCTTGAAAGTACAGTAGTTAAAAGCGATAGGGAGAAAAAATCAGCCATTATAAAAAGTGGTCCAGTGTCCCCAGTTTAAAGGACATCATATGAACATGAACTCACTGAGAAAGGAATATTTTGTTTTTGTGAGAAGATCAGCTTTTTGCAGCAATTCACAGTTAATTAGATATACAGGCCTACGGTCATGTTCATTTTTATTGATTTATTTTGGCGTTTATTTGTATAGGGACAAGTATGTAGCATAAACCGATGCTACACAGCAAAGCATTTATAGCCTAAGCTCATTTACACTGCCTGGGCCTTTAAAATACAAAAGATCATTCTTGCTGCCCTTTTTAAAAACTGTTTTGGTCTGTGTTTAAAATGATCCGAGGATCCAGTTTGAGTTCTGCAGGTCAGGAACTCCACAATCTGTTTATCCAAATGATGATTTCGGCACGATGTGCTCCCGATGGAGCCCGAAACACTGAGTGGAACCACGAGGTCACTGAGCACCTGCGGAGGCTGATTATAGAATTATAGGCAATTATAGATGAGTTAAAGATTAGAAAATGTGATGAAATGAACAAAACACCCAAGATCAAATTCAGACTACACTCTGCATCACATAGTAATTCTTGCATTTGGTAAATGTACACCTGTGAAGGAGCCAAACATCTGTTTGTGCTTATCTCCCCTCCTGAGCTGCTGTGGAGTTGCATTTGCACTCAATACAACAGTAATATAACATCTGTGCCGCTCTGTTTGTACTTTAACAGCTTATTGTGATCCTTACTGAACATAACTGTTACAATATCGCTTTACAGCTGTGCCAATTTGGGGAGTTTAAAAAAACCTTTAATAAACATTTATACAATTAAAACCAATCGCAGGTTTTGTCAGTTTCTAAAGAGGTGAATGAAACTGTAATGGCAGCCACAGTCGGCGTGAGTTTATCTTTGTTCGTTTCTTTTCAGTGAACCTTGATAACCACTTGAAAATCTGCTCATTAAAGCTCGAAACCGCCGAAGAAAGTTAACAAACTAAAGCACTTCTGTTGATTTACTGGCATCAGTGGGTGAGAAGAAGAGAGGGCAAAGTATTTATGGTACAGAAAGCTTGACGATCGTTTGAGGATCATTTATTCTTCCACCGCATTAAAACATTCATTTTTAGGCATCACAACAAAAATAACAATCCTTCTTCATACAATATTGAGTTGATCTGTCAAGCTTTGTCCCAAGCTAACCAATTACAGCTACAGGAATCAGTTAAGGGACCAGAACTGCAGAAACACACTGCCGAGGTGGTTTACAGACACGAACCACAACAAGGACAAAACAAACATCTCGCTCTCGTCTCATGTGTCTCTCTGAGGTTTGTCTGCATGCCTCTGTACTGCCTCCATGAAGGGCTCGCACCTGCTTCTGTTTCCCTCTGAGCTCGAAATGAAACGAGCCTTTTTGTTTGCTCCTCAGAACAAACCCTTCAAGTTACGGCTACCACACAGAAACGTTTACTTCTCGTGGCCCAGCGCAAGTGAACATCTGGGCGTCACATCTGGCACCACGAATAGGTCCAAATTCTACCGTCTTTCTCTGTGGATCTGTTTTTGAGCTGTGATTTTGATGGAAAACACCTGAAAGTGAGGACTCCCTCATTAGTCACACACCTAACGAGGGCGAGCGTACCACATCGTGTCATTACTGAAAGAGAAAAAGACAAAAAGTGTGGGCCACAAGCAAGAATGAAGGGTGATTCACTTTTTTCACATACATCTCATCTTTCCTCATCCTCCGTTCTCTCCTACAGAGGGTTTCCCTCACCGGGCAATCTCTATTCTCTGTTTCTGACTTTTTGTCTGTGTTTTATAACCATTTTGAGTTCGACTAATAGTGTGTGATGTAACCAAAACACTGGAGGATGTCTGAAGCACGTACAAAGACGGGGAGGTACCGAGTTTGTACTGTATGTGTTCTGATGTTTCAGAAATAAACAAAATGTCAGTGGAAAAGAGGTTAAGAATCAGAAACAAGTGACATTCAGTGACTGAAAACAGTGTGTCTGTCATGAGGGGAACTTCATTCAAGCTTCTTTGAAACCTCACGGTTGTGAAACAGAAGATAAAGACAGAAAAGTTCTTCTCTGTCTCTCCCACTCACAGCTTCACCTTCATCATTCATACACAAGTTATTTTTGAGCACTACTGTATTGTTTGTGGGCTGCTGCTCGATCATTTCATCAGAATGGAAAAATACATTCTTCTGCCTCTATTTCTTTCCAGTTAGTTTAATTATCTTGGCAGTAAATGTCAAGTCATGTTTGCATATTATTCCTAAGAAATGCAAACTAAGCCGAACGATTTGTGTGATGGGGAAACAGCATCATGTTTATGTTAAAACATACTGTTACCGTAATGTTTTCATTAACGTAGAGCTGATTTTGCTGAAACTGAGTTGATGATGACGTGGGTTGTGCCATGGAAAAAGTGCTGCACAGTCCCACAGCGCCTACATACAGCAATAACTGTTTCCGTAGTATTCTGTCAATAATCAATTTGAACTCATCATTCCAAAATACTGTCAGAGTGAGACCTCTGACAGTATTACTAGCGAGAGGCCTGTGGTAGGTGAGGGCTGCTGAAAGAGGTCATGATACAAAATACAGATTGAGAAGCAAACGCTGTCGTCAACCGTATGCTAAAACTTAATAAAAAAAATCCTGCAAACAATAAAAATCCTTTTTCGATGCCACAGCATCAACATTTACTTACTGATGCACCACTTTAGTATATGTTCATTTTGCACAATATTAAAGGGGCATTTTACATGTATAAATCACTATATATGAGCGGATTGTAACGTCACGTGAAAAATGAGACCTTCCCCGTCTCTCTTGTTGCCTGTGCAAGCCTGTGGACGATTTATTTAAGGTATTTAAAGCTGCTGGACTGTGGACTTCTTTGCAAAGGATTCGGGTTGCCACCGTCCAAAGGATGTGACTTTATGCACGTTCTCGAGTGCCTCGTCTCAGTGCCTCTCTCCGCTCCGCTAACAGACAGCACTAACATAAACTAAGTCCACTAACATAAACTAAAACAGTTCCACAGAGCACCTTTAAGGTGTACGTTCAGTAAAATGTTAATGAAATGTTCGGCAGCAAGAAATCTAAAATAAACCTAAATGCACAAGTTTTGACATCATAAAGCATTTGCTCTGACGATCCAATAAGTTATCGGAGGTACGGCACATAACCACAATGTGCTTGGTTCTAAACCCGAGTTACAAAGTGATTTACGTCATTTACAATGTAGATTAAAGATAATGTAGAGAAATGACAAATACTACTGACCACAGATCATATAAATACAAAAAATAGTCAACCGCACATACAAAGACACACACTCAGAGCACACAAAGATCCATTATCACACAGAGCAAGCTTAAAAAAGTGTGTTTTTAAGTCCACAGACTGAGCTGATCTAACGAGAAGGGAAGACTATTCCAGAGTCTGTGTGCCAAGACCGCAAAAGAGCAGTCACCTTTGGGTTTAAGTTTTGCATGTGGAATAACCATCTGTTTGGATGACCTAAGAGGTCAGTCAGCGATGGCAGCCAGTGCAGAAAGGCGAAAATCTGTGTAATGTGAGTTCTCCGACCAGACCTTGTTAAGAGCCTAGCTGCTGCATTTTGAGCAAGCTGAAGTCGAGCCAGGGCAGTTTGATTAAAGCAAGTAAAACGGGAACTGAAGAAGTCTGATTTTTGCAACATTACTCAGTTGAAATCAGGATCAGATCAGTTCACGGTGTTAAAACTTAAGTTCAGTGCGGGGGTTGTCACGATTAACTTAATTTTGAAAAAGAGGACACACTCCCCTTAAGGAAGCAAAAAACAGTTCACTACCTCCAGCCTACAATTTTTTATTGGTCATTAACGATGAAACAAATAATAAAAAGTCACATTTTAGTGAAGTAAAGGTCATAAGCAAACTCCTGTTTGTTTGTTCTCCCTACATAAATCACAATTATTCAACTGAGTTTCAGAACCTCCCTACAGTCTCTCTATGCCCATTAATTAATGTTGGTCTCGAACCATCACTGAAACTGACCAGTCTTGTTTTTGCAATGTCATAACTTAGACTCGAGGAAAAGGAATTTGCTTAAAATCCACACGAAGAGAAATTATTACGTGTATCATTGTGAACGGATGTATTTCGACCCAAACTTTTGTAAAATCAAAAGCTGTCAGACAAATTGAGTGGAGTAAAAAGTGTAATATTCACCTCTGAAATGGAGCGGAGTAGAAGTATAAAGACGCATAATGGATGCATGGAAATAATCAAAACACCTTGAATTTGTATTTAAGAACAGTACTCGAGTAAACGTATTTTATTGTCATTCATTTCAGCGCTTAACGCAAAGTGTCCGACGAACACAGGTGCTGTCATCCACCTCGCACTAACAGCTTTAGAACAGTTTAACCATTATATCTCATTTCCTGGTTCAGTTACCCTTGGCCTACTGGGATCCATCTTCTAGCTACAAAGCTTTCACACCCCAGCAACACTGGCACACTGCCATCTTGTTGTAATGACAAACTACAAAATGCATCATTTAAGTGCGAGACTGGTCAGTGATCGATCACCATGAACGAGTTGTTTAAACACTGACTGCACGCGTCAGAATCTGCTCTGACAACTGAAACCTGCGTGGAGCTGAAGCTTCACATGAGGGGAGTTTACAGAACGGGAAATCACCTCTCAGATCATCATCATTGTAAATTGAAGGATTGTTTTAAAAAATCACAAAGTGTGCTCTTTCCACCTACAGTTGCAGCGCAAATGAATGACTAAAAAATGCTGCTGTTTGGCATTCAAGATAATTGCCTTGTTTTCTGCATTACACATTCGTACCAGGTGGTTACATGGCTTTGTTTAAAGGGACAGTTCACCCCAAAATCAAAAATACATATTTTTGTGTTATTTACCCATCTAGAGTTTTGGAGATATCGGCCATAGAGATGTCTGCCTTACTAATATAACTAGATGTCACTGGTGCGCAGTACAGAAATGGTTACTCAAGATAATCCACAGACCTTGTTGTGAGCAGTTAAAACTACAACCAAACTACACCTGCCAATTCACAATGCATAAATAGGAATCCTAACCCTAACCCTTGATATCTAGTTCAATTGGGGCAGGCTTCTCTACAGTTGATATCTCCAAAAGTCGACACAGTCTAGACGGATGAATAAAACTACAGGTAAGGGGCAGAACTGTCCCTGTAACCTCTAGTAATATTCACCATAAGTAAATTTATTGTATACCATTATTGTCTCAGGTACTGAAAATCACATTCTCTGACCTGAATTTGGCTCCTGATGTTTTGCACAGGTAGAATTAAAATGCAAATACAAGAGGGAGAGGACACACTCTGTCTCAGAAATTTCAGTTTCACTTAGAACGAATGTGTGTGTGTGTGTGTGTGTGTGTGTGTGTGTGTGTGTGTGTGTGTGTGTGTGTGTAAGACAGACAATGAGAAGAGAGAACTGAGTAATAGCCATGAAAAGGGAATCCCATTGTCTCAAAAACACCCCCAGAGCAACAAAGATGTTATATTTTCATCGAGCACAGAGCGAGGGAGACACAGTCTGGTAATCGCCTACAGAAAAGACAAAAAAAACGCACACTGGGCCTCTAAGTGTGAATGTTGACATGCTCCTCACGACCCCGAGAGGAAGAAAAGGAATACATGACGTTTTTTTCTATTACTTTTTCTTTTTCATCACATCGGCTGTGTACCCGTTCAAATCAAACAATGAATGAGATTAAAGTGCTGACCTCCAGCTCCATCCGTGTTTGAAGATACTGAACTCATAGCCCTTTGTTCTACGTACTCCGCAGAATTTTAGGTCTATGCAGCAGAACAGTGTGTTTAAACAAGTAGTTTTCTACAGCCAAACACGGTGACCAGCCAAGTCAGCCACTTGGAGTCAATACAGCTGTGTACCCATTCACAGAAGGCCGAGCTGATGGTGAAAGCGCCCAAAACAAGCAAGACATAAAGATTGATGCAGTGGCAGAGCATCACAGGTAAAATACCAAGTCAAGTCAGTGTCATTTATATAGCCCATAATCCCTTATCACATTGCTTCAGGGCTTTACAATCTGGACAGTGAATGACACCCTCTGTCCTTCGACACTCATTTTGAGCAAGTAACAAAAAGAGGAAAAAATGGAAAGAACCTCAGGAAGAGCCGCAGAGGAGGGAGCCCTGCAATAGATGTCGCGTGTACAGAACAGACCGACACAGAACGTAAAGATTACAGCTGCAAAAATTCTGATACATGCAGGTTATTAAATAAATGGAAGAATCTGGATCCAGGAGGACAACTGAGCAAGTAACGGTGTCAGAAAGTGGTCGTTAACTACAAACCTGCAAGCAAATATTGACTGTTCTCAAAAAATGAAATTTGAAAACTCCCAAATTAAAATGAAGCATCGACTTTTGATTCTCATTGTGTAATTTCAAATCAAATGCCGGTGTGATGCCAAAATAAGCAAACCTGCCGTGGAAAGCACCCCCGTGTAGATAATAACCTTGGTTAGGTCGAGGCACGAGGAGTGAAATTAGTTAGGGTTAGGCTAAGAATATCAGGGGAAGCCAATCGGAGGCAGTGGGTGCTTTTCACGGCGGGGTTGATTAATACGGCACAACGCTGGAGCAGCGAGCCAACAAGGAAAGCAAATTAGCCATGGCGAGAAGCCCAAATACGTTGCATCAGTTTGCATTTTTAATTAGATGTAGCAATGCCTCCATGTGTTGTCTCTGTCAAATAAACTGATAAATAAATAACCACAACAAAAATGTATCCCGGTCCTTCTCCTTGGACTTTACCGCAAGGAACCTTAAACATAATAAAAATGAGCAAACAACACAAAAATTTTCACAAACAAAACGATCTCCCAGAAGGCCTGCGTAGGTGAGTTTTTCTCAACTGATGGCTGTTTCGACTACATCTAGTAGTAGTGAACACAGCAGGGACCAACACTAACGAGTTTAGGAGATTTCTCCTGTGGCCATTAATGCTGTAGAACAAATAGCATCAATGCACCTGAGTAAAATGAGTATAGAGTGTTTGCTTTAACTATACTTTCACTTCAGTGCATTTGAACACTTAATGTGTCCCTCAGTGGGCAATTCGAGGCTTGCGGGCACAAAGCAACACAAATAATTCATTCACACACATAAAAACAATTCAAAAATACAAAGTGTGCTGATGTAAAGACGAAGGTTTAAACACATGAGGTCAATGGCAGTGGCCAGTCTGACGCTGACCACAACAACATGGGAATATTATGTGAAAATGTGCTAAATGTGCCGGAGCATTTATCCACCTACACACAACATAAACTGACCGTCTACTGCACCGTGTCTGTTCATAAATCTTACGTGTTTTGGCTATATTGCACAGACAGAGGTATATCTCCCAGCAACTTATACAGACTGTATATCATGTACACTACAAAGGCCGGTTTAGATCATTTTTAATGTTCTGAATAACTTTTAGATTGACATGGTTTTTGTTGTTTCCTGTATTACGGTCCTAAAGTAAAAGAACATATCATGTAAGTAAAATGTTGACAATATACAGAGTCACTGGGTTTGCTGAAGGATACACGCACCACATTTTTAAGCCTTTCAGGCTCCAGAACACCTTTGGGTCTGAGTTACAGCATCATTTTGCAGAATGCCGCAAGATGTTATTAAAAGATGCCGGATCATTCTTTTGTTTTATATCAGATTACTTGACAACCAGCAGGACGTTACGGGGAGAGACAAACATGAACCTACAAACACAAACCAAAGACGGTCTCCAAATAAGTTTAAAGCTTTAGATCTTGTCCTCATTACTTTAGTGTTTGAGTGGATAAAAAACATACTATGTTGAATATTCTAGTCATGTTACATTTATAGACGCTGTATGCTACATAACGTATTGTACGTGGATTGCGACACACACATTACAGCACAGTATACGCTGCTTTTCTTATGGCATTATTGAAAGCACATTGAAAGCTATTTGTTCTGACAGCCTACTGCCGGTATACTCACATAATGAGCAGTACGATAAACCTGTAGAGGGTCAGTTCTGGCATTGTGTTGATATCATTTGAAAGAACTAATACCTTACGTATAAATAGTGATATTTTATGTATAAATATTGGTATTATATGTATATTTGTGCCCTAAAATACAAAAACAAAACACATTATCATGAGTTCTGCTCTGTTTCAAATTAGAAATCAGCAACAATATTGTAAAAATGTACGACATCTCCATGATTACTCCGTGCTCTTCAGAATAAGACATTATTTACAACAAATAACTCACAGTATGATATAAATACAGAACAATTCTTCTGAATAGAAAGACTAAGTATGACTGTAACAGTTATTGTCACATTCATTCTGAACATCGGTGAATTATTTTTAATATTTTTAAAAAGTAATTGATGGATAAAAGCTGCAACAATCATTTTTTCATGTTAGGCAGCAGTTTGCAGTCCACAGAGCTGAACTCTTGAGCAATATAGTCTAAATATTTACGTTCTCCTGGGTTAAAGCTTTTCTACATTTAGGAACAGATTTGTTCCATAAGAACACAATATCGTGTACTTCTTCATGTACTACTTGTGTATAGGCCCCCCCCATCAATGCTAACGATTGCAAAATCAACAAAATGTCATCATTCGTTATTGCACAAGTGTTTATCTTGTGCAATAACCATCATCATAACTATCTATCGCTTCAGTAAACTGAGGAACAGTTTTCTATTTTTGGCTTCTCTGATTTGAGATTTTGAAATCCCTCTCAGAGTCGTCATCATGAGCAGCACAGCGCAAAGACTAGTGAAGTCTGAGTACCAAAGAGGGTCAAATCCATAGATCAAGACTAATGTCATTAATATTGTGTAAGGGGATAAAACAGAGAGCCATTCATTCAGAATTATATTACTTGATCGAGCTCATCTGTGTTTTTATCAGACAAATATCACAAGGCATTCAGATATTCTGGCTCGTCGTCGTCTTGTAATCATTTGAGATCATTTGTGCCAGCTTTTGAGGCAAACTGCGAACAAGACAGATGATACCCAACCAAGGCCAAGACAAATCAATCAGCATTTGTAACGAGACAAAGAGTTTTTAAAATGTGGCCTTGGACAAGACCAGATTTGAGCACTAAAGCCTTGTCCCTCGGTGCCCCTTGGCTCCTGTCTGCGAGAGTGGATCTCCGGCAGCGTCTGGGAGATTTGCCAGTATTTGTAGAAACAATTTGTGCTCTCATATACACACATATTGTCATCCTGACTCATGTGTCTTCCCTCTAAAAGGATATCCCTTAAATCAGCTAATAACAAGCACAACACTGAGTATATGTACAGTGTGTTTAAGAGTACTCACATGTGATGTTCTCAGTGAAGCGATGAGTTCAGCACTGACATTTGGTAGACTGTCGGCACTGCAGGTGTCGCTTTCGTACTCACACACACACACACACACACACACACACACACACACACACACACAAACACAGGAAGTCAGACACCACTATGATCCCATCCTTTCTGTTATGTGCTAAATGGATTACATAGATCAGGATTACATTGTCTCTGTCTCTGCCTCTCTCTCTCACACACACACACCAAGTTTTACAAAGTAGGCTACTGATGCAAAATCTAAGAATTTCTTAGCTCATATAGGAGATCATATACTTTTTCACTCTTATATACAAACACGTATGTATGCATATGTATGTATGTAGTTTGTGGTCTTGTGTTACTGTGTTAAACAGGTGTTTACTGTGTGTTTCATTACATGTAGCGCAGCACTGGTGTCAACACCTGCGTTGTCCTGCACCAGTTTTGGAGAATACAGGGTTTCTGTGCCAATGCAGGCACGGTTTAATGCCTGTTGTGGCATAAAAGAGGCAAGAAAATGTGTGATATTAATTTGAACAAAAGGTTAAAGTTACAATTCCTAACATATTTATTTTTCAAACCCCTTTTTGATACTACTGTATGTATTTTTTTCTCTTGAAATAGCCATTCAATGTGTATCCAGTGGGTAATTACCTGTTTATAAAGTAGTTTGTTTCTTCACTGGCAGGGTCCGCCTTTCCCGCACTGCTTTCAAACTACCTAAACAAACAGGTATTTGGAAACAATTTCTTTTTTGGTTCAAATCCCTTTTTTATTCCATTCAATGTATATTCAGTCAGTGATTACGTCTTTAAAAAGTAATCTGTTTTGTTACTGGCGGGGTCCGCCTTTCCCGCACTGTTCTCAAAATACCAAATCCCTTTTTCTACACTACTTTATATCATTTTCTCTCAAAATAGCCATTCACTGTATAGCCAGCGAGTAATTACGTGTTTATGAAGTAGTTTGTATCGTTAGTGGCGGAGTCCGCCTTTCCTGCACTGTTTGAGCATCATCTAAACGCACAGGAAATGCTGCACGCTCAGTTTTACTGTCTGTTATTTTATCTCACTGACAGAAGTTTCCCTGTTCTGTTATATGAGGATGGAAATAATTTAACAAGTCTTGCAGTTGGGTATCCGTATAGTTTATTGACTGAGGAAAAAAAGACATCAAATTTTAATACAGCGCTCTAATCTTTGCATTTACAGCCTTAGAGAAATGACGTATACACACACATATATCACACACACAGAAAGTCATGAACAGAAATGCATTTAAATCAGCTGAAATAAATTCAAGATCGAAGGCAGCACAGAAGAAGTCGACACATGCTGCATTCATGTAAAAAATAAGTACAGACGGTTGCTGATTTCAATTGCAGTGGGAGAGCCCATTTGCATTCACTTCACTGGTTGTATGTGTTGAAAAAGCTCAAAGTGCCCACATCATTACATTTGATTTTCATTTTCATCAAGAGCATTCAAAAGCCCATTTACATTCATGCCATATTCACACTGGGGTTCTCTTCCACTTGCTTTCTCCTTATCTCTATCTTTTCCCCCTCTCTCACACTTTCTCTCTTTCTTTTTTTTGTCTGTCTCTCCTTTTCTTCGATCGGCCTTTCATGTCACTCCATTAGGAGGGGCTGCAGAGGGGGAACTGATGGTTTCTCTCTCCGGCGTCCTTGCTGCGGTTTCGCTGCAGCTGTTGGGCTGTGATAAAGAGAGGAAAGAGGAGAAGTTTTCACACTAATTACGACACAATAATGAAGCACTTGGTAAAAGGCACAGTGAAAATGAAGGTCAAACTGTCATTAATATAAAGTGAATGGAGTCCATTAGAAAGCATCTGTAAAGTGAGCAGATTACTGGAGAGCGGATAAAGCAGTCTCTTTTACTTGATAGAAGAAAGTTAAGAACATTTACCGGTTACACTGGCAGTACTGCCTGGGCGTGAGCAGCTGGCGGCCATTTTTCATCTTGTGCAATTTTCTCTATCGCAGGAAAAGAAAAATCACATTATAATTTTCAGGGGGTTTTCCTCAGTAACCCATCCTCCTCCAGCCGGACTACTAATTTAAATCTACTAAGCATACGATTCCCTTGATGATTTTCTATACATACCTTCTTTCTTTTGATCCTCTTGCACAAGACAATGACTAAGACCATCAGGAGAATCACAACCAGGCAGCCAACTCCAATTACAACCCACATCCACCAGCTGAGCCCCAGCAGCAGATCAGAAGCAGGTTTGGTATCACCTGGTTGAGCCATGACAGCAGACCACGGCAGAAGAGGAGGATAACGAATAAATGACTCATACACTGAAGAATGTGCTCAAAGTCAGAGGTTTTATAGTAGCAGTACGTACAGTTGGTGCATGTCGGCTTGCTGTTCTCTGAGTTTTTGGAGGAGACTGGTGGAGGTGTTGTAGTTGCCGGCTCTGAAAGCAAACGTACATCATGCCTTTAACAGTGGCCGCAGAGGCTGCTTTTTTATGTTAAAAAGCCTCCAGTAGAAGAGTGTCCTACCTTTAACCTTGATGTTCAGGCTCGCACTGTGCGTTTCCCCACCATGGGAGAATGTGCACTCCCAGGTCCCTGCATCTGAGAGGGCCACAGAGCCAACTGGCTGTGTTGACCCTGCCGGTAGACTCCCACCTGGCCTCTTCCACTGAACTGCCGGTACCGGGTTCAGACCGGTTATGTCACACCGGACCTCTACCTTGCTGCCCGGCTGCAGGTCACCAGAGGGGCTGGCTGAGACTGACAGAGAGGGACAACAGAAGGGGGCGAGGATACAGTGAGAGTCACACAGAGAAAAAGATGAACAAAGGACTTCATCCAGATCATGACAGATTATGACATGATTGGGAGCAACATTAAAACATAACATGGCAGTTTGGGTGGTTTTACAAACTGGAGCATCTGAATTTTAGGGATATTAAATCAGGAAATTAAAGGGGCACTCCACTGATGTCACACATAGAGCTCAGATTAAAAAAATGATACCAGTCATATCGTTAAAATAGCATTATAATAAGCTGTGATGTGATGTAACTTTTCTACCGCTTTATACTCCCACTCAACCACATTTTCGAGGCAACTACATTTATTTGATAACTCAAAGGTCATATTGAACATTTTTATGTAGACAAATCATTTTTTTAAATATTACATCTACAGATCATGTAGAAAGGTGCAAAATAAAAGAATCTCTTTTCCTAAAAAATTTTATGATGATTGTGAATTACTATTTTTTATATGTTGCTTTAAATGCTATAACTATATAATAATACAGTATAGTACAACACTGATATCTGTGTTTCTTGGCAATCAAGAGTCTTGGTAGTTTGGCTGAATGTTATCAATAACACCTTTAGGTAAACAGTTACTTGCTGACTGAATACTGCAGAGCCAAAGTAGCCCATTTTAAAATGTATTTATTTTATCAATAGCCAGATAAAAAAACAAAAAACAAAGAAAAAAACGCTGTTTCTGATGATCAGATAAAGGCACATCAGACCCGATAATCAGTTGACCCAGAGTGTACAGTACATACATGTGAATATATGTAGATCTTACTTTTATTGTATCCTTGATACTTAAGTACACTCAATATCAGATACTTTAAGACTTTTTCTCGAGTGCTATTCCTATGGGTGACTTTCACTTTTACCAAAGTCATATTTTAACATATATCTTCACTCTTAATCAAGTAGCTATGACTTTAAGGCACTTTGTACGACACTGATAATGAGGAGATTTCAGATTTGAGGAATTACTCCTGATGATGTCATCAGGCATAGAGATGTGCAGGAAGCAGAGAGTTTTAAACACGAGGAAGTCTACCAGGTGCTCGACTATTAAAAATCTGAATCTTGTGAACCCCCCAAGTTTGTAAAGATTCAAGAGTAATTTGCTAAAAAACCCTTTAATTTATTTTAAAAAATACCTGTGTGTGTGTGTGTGTGTGTGTGTGTGTGTGTGTGTGTGTGTGTGTGTGTGTGTATGTGTGTGTGTGTGACAGTAGATTTGCATTTAATGTGTTTTTATCTCTAGCATTACACAGCAAGAAATAAGTGAATAAATACTTTAATTGCTAATAATTTAATTGTTAGTAAATGTACTGACTGAAATTTGGTGTTTTTTAAAAAAAAATAAAATAAAATTGGGAGGAATTTCGTGTAACAGAATAAATAACAAGTATCATCATAAAGTATCTTATATGCACTTCCTTTTCTAAAAACTTGATTGTAATGATGAGACTCACTCAATGCAACACTAAGACTTATTTGCAAACACGTTTTCTTGCTTACCTGAGACCACAACAAGTGTATGTTGATGACCTTTCCCATCTGCCTTGCAAGTGAACGATCCAGCATCTGTTGGCTTCACACCCCTGATCACCAGATTATTCTGCCTCAGTGTTGACCTTTGCCCAATGTCACCTTTGTCTAATGCAGAAAAAATGTAAAGTAATTAGCAATATAAACAATATTGTGCTGTAGGTATTGTCTAAAGTCTGTTTCTACCTTTCATAGGGATTCTCCCATCGGAAACAATCATTTGATTCTCACGATTCCAAACCAGACTCCTTTTGTAGGCTTCACAATCTAGGGTGGCGGTCTCCCCTGTTTTTGTGACGATCACTCTGCCTGCAGCAGAGAGTGCACCCAGCACTGAAGACAGAGCATCACATTCATGAGGCACACTTCACTTAGTATGATATATTCACAGGAGGTTACCACAAATTCTGTGCATTAAGACAAGGACAAACTAATGTTATTGGAATATATTCTCATTACTTTGCATTAGAGGCTCATATAGAGAATATAAAGTTAAAAGGCAATTGATTTGGTTGAATAGAGGGAGTTTGTAGCCATCTTGGATGAGTAAAACAAACTGCAGCTATTTTCACAGGTAGATTTAAAAATAGTCTTGTAAACATACAACAAGGACAAATTTGGATCTACGTCACTTGTGACTAATTTACCTTTTAATGTAAAGGATCATTTACGATAAGTATATTTACTCACCAAACCCAAACCACACAACTGTCTTCATTTTAAATGTTGGATCTAAAAGTTAAAAATGACAAACACAAATGTACATTTCCATCAAAGAATAAAAAATGTGCTGCAGTAGTTCAAAGTGTGAATGCACATTTCCAGCTTCGAGAACCCGCACACAGCTTCTGTTTAAGGCGAGCAACATGTGATCCCTAACCACCGAGCTACCTCTCTACTTCCTTCCTCTCTGTATCAAAAATCTAAAACTTGCTTCGTAGACTTGAATAAAAAAACAGGAACAAATATCTCTTGGAGGATTCAAGAATATGTTTAGGCTCTTTTGTATTTAATTTTATGCTCAATAATTCATGCTGAGATGATTTTCTGTAAACCATCCTGATCCAAATGAAAATAATTGTAGGTACATCACAAATAAGAAGTTTGTCAAAAAGAAAAAGCAACAATTTTGTTCTGCAGTTTCGTTACTTACAAGGAAACCAAATCAAAAGTAAAAACTTCTGAGAAGTTATTCATCACTTCTTGTCTTACTCTTTGTGTTTCATGATTCTGAAAGGTTTAGGAAATAAATTCAGAAAGCTAAAATACTCACATCTATTTCAACAATCTATCATATGAAAGCCACAACTGATCTCTTTGTATTTTAGTTATTTTTGAGAGCCAGAACAAACACAATCTGACCAGAAAACTAACACTTACTAGTAGATAACTGTCAAAATTGATCTAAAAAAGTGTTCGTTGACATATTTCACAATAAATAAATGTATTTCACTCACCGACTGAGCAGTACTTATAGATTTAGATCACAAAGTATATAAACCATTAAAACAGAGTTTACCTTGACGTACATATTAAAGCATTGGAGACATGGTTGAGCACATTTTCTTCCTATTTGTTTACAATCGTTTAATCAAGACTCAGAGTTTCTCAAAATATATTTTGATTACAGATACAGGAGGGAACATAGCAAAAGCTGCTAAATGTTTTATAGTATATTTGTTACTCATTCGTCATCGTGGTCACTTCACGCAAGTCAAGAAAAAACTTTCACAATGTTCACATCGAATCCAATAATTTCAATAAAGCTTGATTTTATAATATAGTTCGAGATCTTACCTTTATTTTGCGGCAGTACAGATTTTAATGTCCTTACTGAAGGCCAAAATCTGTCCTCATCCTCTCTCTGCTTCACTTCACTCGAAAAACAAGAGAGCAAGGATGCAAAAACTGCACAAGGCGGAAGAGATCTTAAAAAGAAACCTGCAGTTTGGAAAGTTGTAGGCCAACACAAACCCCCAGCCCTTTGTGGGTTTGCTTATCATGCGTGCGCTCTCTCACATAGTAGGCCTGGGATTTTGTGCATGAAGGTGAATAAAGTTCAGCAACCTAAAAACACTTACTTACAATTCCCCTAAAGGATACGATCATTAACCTAATGTTAAGACAGTTTATAGGATTGTGCCAACTCATGGCTTATTTTGAGTCATGGTGTCGTAATCATAATGTGGAAAAACTATGAAGGGAACTGAAAGTCGCCTGAAAATCAACTCCGTTATGACTTAAAGAAAAGAACAAAGGCAGAATGACAGAAAGACAATTCTTTATTTGTCACAGCAGAAGTAACAAAGGATTTGTTTGCAAAATAAAAACAAAATAAAACAAAAATCATCCAGATATCACCCTCACCAAACGTTTAAGAAAAAAAACAAGTTGATTTGGTGCTTTGACGTTTTTTTTTATTTCCTTTTTGCAACACACATTTGAGCCGTTATTTTATTTGATTTACTGACAATTTCCTCTCATCGTGGATGCTGAACTGTTTTTACTGAAAAGGGTAGAGGAGGAGGAGGAGGCGCCGGGCTTACCGGGTGACACCAAGCTGCAACCGTCCAATTAAAGAAGAGGGGGCTGGAAGCAACATGTTTTGATAGGGAGGGGCAGTGACTACTGATGGCAGTGTAAATCAATAGCCAGGACACAGATTAACAGTGAAAGTTAAAGCATACTTATTAATAAGGAGTGAATAGACTTGACTTGAGGCCCGTTCCATGAGGCAGTTTCTAAAATTATCTGGACAGTAAAACTAGGAAAAGGTGTTTAAACAGATTTCATATGTCAGCTGTCCAGGTGACAGACTCTGCTTTTCTGAACAGGCGCATGGTGTGTAATCAATGGATCAAAAGAAAAATCCCCCCGCCCCCAACACCATATCTGTACATCTGCACCAACTTATTTAACTGTGTATATATGCAGTCTGAGAGATTTATTTACACTTTTGTCAGCAGGGAAGCGTGCCAGGGCATTTGTAAGAGTTTAGTGGGGTGTGACTACGAAGGTGTGTTTTTGTTAGCGTCCACATTTCTCCTCCTTCACCCCAAGTGTAACCTCCTTCATCTCATTCAGCCACTCTCCGATAGAAGTAGAGGTATCCCAGGTCTTTGGGAGGTTTCTCAGAAGCACACACCTTCTGATCGTTGAAGATGACCCACCTGTGAAACACAGAGATCACAAAGAGTTCACAAAGAGCTCCTGATAACAGACAGTAAATGCATTTAATTATGTACAAACAAGAGACTTTTAAACTAACAGGGTCTTATTTCAGCATAAAATATCCAACACTCAGTGTCCCCAATGACCAACATCATATCTGAACACAAAACAGTCATTTTTAAACAATCTTAAGCCATATCTTTCTAGAATATGGCAGAATTTGAGCGTAGCTTAAAAAATATAGGAGGCAGCTTGTCACCAGAGTAACCACCAGCTGCTGCCCTTTACTTGGCTGTAGCTAGCTACCGTTAGCCTGGCAGCCCGAGAGTGAACACAGCTGGACACCGAAACAGGACTGAACACAGCCTCCAAGCCGGATGGATACCAATTTGAAGACAGTACAGAGGTAAATTTGACAGAGGCTACAGGGACAAGAAGACACAGCCTCCCCTGTGGGGACAGGAGAGGCGTACAGCGGACAAAGAGCGAGAGAGTTGACCATGGTTACTTTTGCTGACCTTGATATCGCCCGTCGTGTTGACAAGCATGTTTGTTAACATAAAGAATTTCACCAACATTTTAGCCAATATGATACCAAAATAACTCTGTTTTCCATACCATTATAAGGCTTGGGTGCAGAAAGTGTTTTTTCACATTTTATTTATTGTTTTTGTTGTGAAGTTTAGTTTAATTTATGTTTTATGTAATTAGATTTTTTTTCCACATTCAACTTCCAGTGTCTGAATATTAAGAATTCAAAGTTCACGGCTGTTTGAAAGGCTGCGCCTGCATTATTATGCTATTATTTTATCATTGTATCAGTGGGATCAAAGTCTTAAAATGAAAAAAATATATATTTTTTACAATTATTTCTGGGACAATATATCATCCAGCAAGAAGTTGTTGTTATGACAGGCCTTTTAAAAACACCAGCTCTTTGAGAGGTTGATACTTTGCAGTCAGTAGCTATTATTGCTCAGACCAGACCTGGAGTATGGTGCCCCCTGCTGAGGCGCTGTAAAACTCAGCTACTATTTTATTACACAAGAATATGATTTTATAGACATTTAATATATAAATGAACTACTGATTAGAGAACAGAAAGCATTTACTTTGTTAGACTTTAACTGTTTTGGGGGTTTTTTTGCATGAAGAAAAACAGAATCTTCTTTCAGGATCTGATATTTGTAGTGGTTTTTTGGTTGGTTGGTTGGTCTGACCTTAAAGTGACAAGATACTTTAAAATATCCCTTAAAGTTAGAAACACAAGTGCAAAAAAGCCCATAAACAAACAAAAACTACTTACTGCTGATCCTTCTTGATGTGACTGACGTAGTGGCCGCACATTGTGCTTGTCCCCATGTGACTGATAAACGCAAACAGCTCATACTCTGAAAGGAGAGAAACCATGAGTTAATTTTAATTTGAAAATATATTATAAAATAATAAATATTGATGGCTGGAAGAACGACTTAAAAAAGAAAAATGTAATATCGCGGTCATCTTCATTTCATGTTTATTAACACATCTCTGCAGCTAATTTGTGAGGACACAGTCTGGGGTCTTGGGACTCACTTCCTGGTCCGTCTCTGACACGTGGCCCAGGTGGAGGCTCTCTGCCGCCCTCGCTCTCTGCGGCTGAGCGACCACCTTCAGACACATCCATGGACTCCAGGTCATCCAGGTGGGAGAAGATCCAGTCCACTGCCCGGTCCAGGACATTACTCTGTGAAACACACACCAGTTAAAAGGAGATATTATTAGAGAATATCAACAAATGGAGCTTTTAGTACAAGAACAATATTTTACAAGATAGAGGGCCAAAGACAGCTGATGTCATGTCTTCGGGGGCTGGCCATCAAAATCAAAAGCTGTGCGGAAAAATCTCTCACCAGCGTTTCTGGGCTAGCTTAGCTTAATGCAACTTTTTGTTAAGGTATTAAGGACAACACTGGTTTGAGTCTCCAAGCATGACGAAAAACATGGCTGCATTACAGTCTGAATAAAAAGAACAGCGGCATCTGTACATGCACAGCTCTACTTCTACACAAATGAGATAAGTAAAATCTCTAACTGGATGGAGTTTGATTCTAACCGTGGCTCGAAGTGCTTTGGTTGCCTGGTCTCGGCTGAAGCCCATGGATACAATGGTTGCCAGGTGCTCCTCAGACAGGCTCTCTGTGGGTGTGGTCCCAGCGCCAGAGCTGCAGCCGGGCAACACCAGAGGGGCCGAGAAGTCTGCGGTCAATCAGAAAGAAGACAACATAAAGAGTGAGGAGTGACCCGACTGACTGAGGATTCTGTTTCTGGTAAATTCCCACTGCTCTGCACACCTGGGTCATCCATATGGCTCATGATCCAATTCATGGCAGCATCGATTCCAGTGTTCCCAGTGTAGTAGACCGCTTTCCTGCAGGCCTCCAGTGGGAATCCCATTTCACATAACTGGGACACAGTGGAGTCATCGAGGACTGGAGCTAAAAGGTGTGTTAGGAGAGAAAAGTTGAATTACATTGATGTACTTTGTAGATCAATGTGCATTTTTACATTGTTTGTTTGCTGGTGAGAACACCAATTATTTGTAAAATAAAAACATTGTTTTTTTGTGCCCTGAACACTTTCTTGATAAATAAAAGTTTCCCAAAAAATTGACAAAATTGGCAAAATAATGAAAATAATAGAAACATCAACTCATATACTTCAAAAGCAGAGACCAAACAAAATGAACTTAGATACTGTCTCTTCAATTTAAAATATAACTCAAATCACTTCACATTATGCAAAAGTAAAAAAAATCAAAAGGCAACGGAAGGACGCACGGAAACAGAAAAGGCTGAAAGAAAGAAAAGAAGGAAACAACGAGGGACAAATAACAGAGGAGGAAGGAAAAGATCGGAAATGACAGACAGACTAACACAGCAGTGGGGAGTAGAGTGAGTCGTCCTCCTCGGTGAAATGGGAACCCAGGATACCTTTAACCTCCACGTCTGGGGTCATGAGTGGGGGCGGGGCCACCTCTGGTAGAAGCTCCTCTCCTGGCTGCTGGCCGGTAGCAAGTAGAGCGCTCAAGTCCAGAGTGTCAGGAACGTCGATGCTCACGTCTGCACAGCATTCAAACACACTTTTCATTTCAAACTTTACCACCATAGTTTTCTACAGCTTAGATTCTTGACATTATAGTAATATTGTTGATAGCATTCTTAGAATTTAATCATCCTCAGTTATTGTTTATTTTATACCTTAATTACCACTGCTTCTTGCAGGAAGCTCCGTAGAGGAGAGCTGCCATTTTTTGTTTCATTATCTTTTCTCCTGATTTTTAGTTATTTTGTGTGTGTGTGTGAGTGGAAAGGGAGTTCAGGATTTTAACTTTTTTTGGCGAAATACAGATCCCAACTCTGTTTGGAATACACATTTTTGAGTGCAACAACAAACATGCTCATAATATCTTTGCTCACCCAGTTTCTTAGGAACCCAGTCAAGGCCAAAGGTGAACTTCTTAATCTGGATGACCAGGTGGTCGGGGAAAGAGGCAAAGCGGGTCGTTCTGACAAATGACACAAAAGCTGATATTAATAAATATATTTAAGAATGTTTTTTAATTATCATGTCACTATCTCTCTTCATACTTGGTAGCAGTAGTCTTGGTTTGCACAGCTGAGCTCCAGAAGTCTGTGAGGATCTCTGGTTCACTGAGGGCCGCCATGCAAGCTGTGAAGGGGATTTGTGCACGCACTGTAGGGGCTGATGAGTCCCCCTCCTCACGCCGGCGTTCTGCCTCCTGAAGCTCTTCTGTCAGAGAAATATATGCATGGTTGAAAAACGAGGCATAAAACCAATAAAATGTCTATAGGAAACATATTCTATGATTTTAAGAAATTTAAAAGAATCATCCCTGAGACTTAAAGAGCCCTCAGATAACCCCCTTAAAGCAGCACTCTGTTTCCATGTCATGAGGGGCGCTATACACCCTGTGAAAACCTTGTATATCTACTGTGCATCTGTAAAGTTTTCTAAAATAAAAATAAATAAATAAAAATAATAAGAAAACAACTTCAACCATATCATCACCTCAACACTGATGGATAAAAAAGTTTCATGCAGCCACACCTTATTTGATTGTTGGTTTCTTACTCACCTTCTTCTCATCAAGATGATGAATTGCTGGTGCCTTTTTTCTAAATCATTACACTGTAACATATAATTCACAAGACCACACAAGGTGCCCTGATAGCTCACCTGATGGAGTGTGCGCGCCACGTTCAGAGGCGGAGTCCTCAGCAGCTGCCTGGGTTTGATTCCAACCCGTAGCTCTGTGCTGAATGTCATCCCGTCTCTCTTACCCACTTCCTGTCAAACTCTACAAGCTGTCCTATCTAAATAAAGGCTAAAATATAATCTTTTAAAAAAAGCTAATACTGCTAACCTAATGTAGAATTGTCTCACCTGTGTTGGTAGCCTGGTCCATCGGCACAGGCAGCTGCACGATATAATCCACCCGCTGTGTGTACTTGGCTTTCTGCGATTGCTGACACACAATCCTCTCCTCTACCAGGAACCTGAAAGCTTCAGATGGGTTGGACCCAGAGCGACAGTTCCTCTGTAGGTGAAAAGAAATAATATGAGGAGAAAGCTGGGGACCCAGAAGAGAAGCAAAGTGAGGGAGATGCTTTACCTCCACCATGTTTATGAAGTGCAATAAAAACTCCTGAGCATCCTGTTGTCGATTGGTGGAGAACTCCGGGTGGCCCCGCCCAACAAGTGCTTTGAACATTTGTGGTGCTATGCCGATTTGGTCTCCCTGCAAACAAGCATGAACAGTCAACGGTGAGGACTAATAATAGGTAGAGCATATTGTCAAGTATTTCTGAGAGTAAATCCCACATGTGCCGTGAATATCTGCAATATGTAAGACTTGTAAATCCACTGTGACTGATTGTTTCTTCTTACCCTGGGTTCAGATGCACCGTTTTCATCTCCAGGGTCTGGTGCTGGTTTGGAATACTCTCCTGACAACAGACCATACCCGAGCTTGGCTCTGTGATAAACAAATCAAGCTGACATCACTGCACATCCAACAATATACCAGAGTCTCACACAGGAGGAGGATTTGGATACAGGCCTAAATATATTTTTGGCTTTCAAATTGCATGGTGGAATGTCTTATCAGGGGGAAGACTTTTTCAAACAGTATCTGGGGAATAAAGACCCTGCAGCAACAAAAGTTGATATTGTTTGAAATTAGGCCACATACACATTAAATCTGCCAGATTTCAATTTAAAATAGACACATCAAATGTGTCAAATTTTGGTGTAAAATAAGTTACTGCACTGAACAGGAATACATCTAAACTCGACACCAAAAGGTGTCAAGTCACTGTATTGGACATACACACGAGAAGACTACTCCAGACTAAGGTTTCACTTTTCCACAATAAGAAGCTCCATCAGTTTAGATGAGTTACAGTAGAAGCAAAGCTCTCTTTTCCTTCAATCGCAAAGAGCTAAAATGACACGAGGCCAAGTGTCAGCACAGGTCTGCACTAAACCCTGCTGATATCAATAGAGCATTTCGATACAGGAGGATAACCCATATTAAAAATATAAATCACATTTAAACACGGAGCTGCCTGAAAAGGAGTCTGTAATCGGCTTTGTAGGTGAGAGCTGGCACACTATGAGTATGCTTGTGTGTATTCGTGTGGAGGGTTTCTTTCATCTACGGTGCATAATGGCAACATCTTCAAAGACAAAATGGGAAAGAGGTTAGGATGTGTGTCAGAAAGGATGTGTGTGAAGACCGTTATATGAGAAGATGTATACAGAGAAAGCACTTTTCCTGTCATTGCGTTCCTCCTGTACCTTGGGGGGATGTTTTTGGGCATCAAATTGTAATACAAGTCCATGTCATATTGGACAAAAAACCCACTTACATCTGGCTTTTGTCTAAAATGTAATTGGGTACAATCAGCATCAAATGACTGCAGTGGTCATGGGTGTCAATCAGCCTCGGTTCTGATTGGCTGTGATGAAAACACAACACCCTTGGCCCTTGTCGGCGTGATGACATGTGTTAAAGTAACGACTCCTTGCTTGGTCACACTTTGTCATCCGCCTCTGTTCAAACAGTGGTTGAACACTGTTCAGTCGGCGCTGAGTTTGAAAGAGAGACTGAAGTAAAATATAATTAAAACGTAACTGCTGTTAGTCGTTTCTGTGCTTTACAGTTTCCTGATCGATACTGCACATGTGCAACTCAACAAAGATGAGACAGAAGTGAGATGTCTCACTCCTTGGCAACTTCATCGTCAAAAACCATAATTCAAAATGTTACTGAATGCATCTTTTTTTATTGTTCTCCATTGTTCCCTGTTTTACCATTGAAATTGTGATGACAAACGCTACACACAACCACACACACACAAACACACAAAAAGGGAACAGATAGACAAACTCATCTACTTTCCCAGAGGAAAAGGAGTCAATCGCCTATACTTAGCAGGTTTTAGCTACGATTAAAAAAACCTGCATATATACACTAATTTAAAGTGGAAAAGTGGAAACAGAAAACAACTAGACAATAGGAAAAGACACTCACACTTGGGTTTTGAAGTCCTGGGTGGGGTCACTTGGGGCATCATCAATGATCTTGTCAATGTTAGACACATACCTGGGCAGCATGAACAAACGGATATGAAACAAATTCTTGACATTCAGTATCCTAACGTTAAAGCTGGACAGTGTGAAAAGTGTCACAAAAAAAGGAATATTGAAGAAATAAAAAGACATTATTTCACATCTATTACCTGTAATAATCAACTTGACAACAATATTTTTTATTGCAGTCGGTCATAATAATTTATATTGTCTTTCCCCACAGGAAATTACATATTCCCTTTAACAACTGGAAGAAACAGGAAGGAGGATTAGAGGGTACTGACTTGCTCTGGAAGTCTGGAACGGTGAAGAGCACTTGCATGACAGAGTTGAGGTAGCAGCTGTTCCCCAGGTTCTTCATGCCCGTCAAGCCGGGGCCAAACATGGGCCGTAGGGTGGTCCCCGACTCCTGGATCACTTCCCACTCCCCCACACGCTGGTTCACAGCAATCTCCAGCTCTGTCATCGTCCGCTCGGTCTGAGAGCAGAAAAGTCAAAGGGATCAGATAACGAAGGATACAGTGTATAAGCAAATATATATATATATATATGGCAACATTCATATAAAAACGGCAAGTTTTGAGAACAATGAGCAAATGGGCAAAATTAGCCAATATGCAGTAGTAATGACAGCAGTCAGATGATGAAGAAACTACAGACACATCATCACAGCACTAAGTGCTGCACTTTGTCTTCTGCTCCAGTGTAGCACAATTCCTCCACCCCCTGTCTGCACATCATCATTACGTGTGTGCAGCAATACATTAGCAAGACAAGAAACAACATTACAGGGCACGGTGAGACGTAGAGATATTGACAATTGTTTAGTCTGCACTCTGCATGAGGGGACAAGCAGGTGGCAAAAAAATGAACGACAACAGGGAATCAGAGTAGAAACAGGGTGGGAGGAAAATATCTGAAACTGGGGACATTATGTGGATACAATAATGTGTCTTCTATGAAAATAAGAGCACACAAGGAGAAGTATTACAATCCATCAGTAATAATACTGTAATGATACTTTAATAATGTCACAACGTATACATAATACATAGTCAACAAAGTGATGGCAAGAAAAAAATAAACATGAGGGAGAACCAGGCAAAACAAAATATGAATTTTCTGTGGTATTAGTTCAGTGTTGTTGGCTCTCTAAGACTGCAGCTAAAATGACCATTGACCATGTAATCAATAGCTGCTCTATGAGGAAGAGCCAGCCATAACTGTCTGGATGTCTGCCAATAGGAAAAAAAATCCAATATCTCTGACTAAATCTGTAAGACTTCAATCGTGAAGTGTAGAGTTGAACAATACTTTTGTCTACAGGAACTTGATCCAATGTTAAACGTAGTAAACCAGTGGCCAAAATGGCAGATTTGATATTTTTAATTGTCAAAGAGAAAAAAATAACAGCTTTGGCTAAAAACAACAGAAACACAGAGCTTACCTTCTCCATGGTCATCATGTCGATGCCAAAGTGAGATAGGTGCTCTGGTAACTTGGAATCCAGCACCATGTCATCCTCATCATAGGAGTACACATCTGGACATACAAAACAGTGGTGGAAGTTAAGAGCAATGAAGCACTGATGCCAAACAAATGCAAATACTGTGTATAGTCCAACAGAGATCCAACATAGCCCACATATTATGCCTGCAATGCAATCTGACTTCAGTTTAACTTCAACATTTTACCACAGAAATATGGTTATGCTTACCTGCTCCATCGGGAGTAATGGTACCGAGTTTGACAGCGAGAGGGTATCCTGTCTCCTGGAAGTGGAGAAGGGCGTGGTTGTTTCCACCGGAGCCATCAAAATACCTGCGACCACACAGCACTTTTCCGTCCGTCAGGTTCATCCAAATATTCTCTTGGAGGTCACACACCTCACACCGCCAGCCACTAGGATGTAGAGAAGACACAACAGCATTAACGGACTAACGCAATAACGGATTAATGGATCCTATATGCACTTCTGCAACTCAGAGAGGATCCGTAGTTTGTAGAGACAGCAGCTGAAGTTACAGTTGTGCACATTATTTCTTTAATTTGTGTATTCATGTGGAAAGTGGATGGTAGATTTATTTACAGGACGGCTGTGACCTGATGTCTCACCTGGGAGGGATCTTGACTCCGTTGTCGAGCTGTTTAAGATCAACGGCATGCCTCGACTCCTGTCTCACCTCTCCATCCCACTGTTGAACTTGTAAGGTGTGAGACACTGAGTCAGCTGCCATGATACCCGCCATCGACAGGGACACCTGGGGGGACGATAAATGAATCGATAGGAACAAATTACATGTGACTAATAGCTCATTGCGAAACTGAAAATAACACATGATTATCCATATGTCCCTGTATATCACTAAGGGCATGTGCCCATATGCTCTAGTATTCAGGGAATATATTGTATGAACATTGACTTGATCTATAAAGACTGTCTATATTGGTAACAAGCCTCTTTGCTGTTCTTGATATATATTGAGAGCGATCACACTGTGAGTGAGTAAATGATGACTTTTTTTTGCCAGAAAACATACAAAATAGCTCACCCTCTCTCTCACAACGTCAGGCATGGTAGCAAGGTCCTCTGATGTCACCTCCTGCCTGTCAGGTAAAATTACCACCTTTACATCCTCCTCATATAGCTCCTGCTCCACATCAAAACCTCCTTCAATCCCTGGACAGACCACAAACAGGATGAGAGGAAGACTAGGTCAGTCTCAAAACAAGTCACCTGTATGATCTATATTTGTGTTCTTCTCATGCTCTCACCTATAGCCAGCCTGGTGGGCTTTTTCTTAGGTGGGTGTCCAGATCCAGAGTTATTGTCATCTTCCTTCTGTGACAATAACATAGGGTGTCATTGGGTGTGGAGATTAGTTCACTTGACATGGAAACAGATGGCCCTGACAGTGTCAAATATATTCTAGATATGTGTCCATGTCAGAAAACACAAATCAAAAAGTAGAATAAACAATCCACCTTAGCCTTGCGAGTCCGGATGATGTGCAAGTAAGCCCTCTGGCCTGCCCGGGCATGGTGTCTGTCCACATACTGACCCCCAAAGCCCAGGAAACTGTTCATGCACACATACAGGCCACCTTCACTCTCCTGCAAAGAAGACACAATGTTCAGTGTTGCAACCTGTTCTTATCTCTCTCCATCCAGACACAACACAGACATGTGAAAATTAGATGCAATAATGGTAATAATAACTTTATTAATATGGCACTTAAATACATCAAAAGGTTTCAAAGCGCTTCACAGAATATATAGATGAAAACAAAATTGTAACCATGACACATTATAAGCTACTGTATTTTAGCCAACTAGCTAAAATCAGCCTGCTAACACTTGCAATTCAGTTTAACACTGGTTTGATGTTATCTATCCACGAGAAACTTCCCCGTAAAGATGGAGATATTATGTGCTTAATTATATTAGAAAGCATGGACAGTCTTGCCACAGTTGTGACCAGAAATCGTCCAGGTTAGCTTGCTAGCTACCGTTAGTTTGACAGCATACCCTATTACACTATCACAGCTAGCTAAAAAGCTAGAGCAGCTAAGTTTCCATTACAGTGCATTATTAGCTTAGCTTGAAGCTAGCTTGCTAGTTAGTTGCAACAAGAAAATATAGGAAGCCAGTGCGTCAAAGTGGGCGAGAATAGACATTAGACAAAAACAAAGGAGAGGGGAAACGAATGGGAAAATGAAACAACACTGTTTGTTGGCTGACGTTTAAATTTAAAAGGGAAGATGGCTCACCGGCGAGGAAAATGACAAGGCGCATTCGTCTTTGTGGACACGGTCCCCGGGCTTCGGAACCCGAATTGTGGACAAAACCGACATCAAAACCTCCCCAACATCCGCCATGACAAGCTAGCTAGTTCCGCCTTTCAGTGGGACACTTGCTCCTTTGAGTTTGGACCCCCAGCCTCTTGATTCCCTGGCTCGGTTGAGTGTCCGTTGTCTAGCCCGTGTTCTGCTGTCTGTGTTTGGCTGAATGAATCATGAGCCGCTGCCTTGTGTTGAGGGAAGGCCGGACGAACTCAGTCGCCCGCACGCCGACGGGCTGCGGCTCGTTGCCGTAATCTGTGGAACACGGCCGCCTGCCACGATTTTGCAAAGCAGTAAATTCACGTTAAAATCACATCTATTGAAGCTAAATCACCGCGCTCACGTGCGTTTACACGCGGGGGATCGATTAACTGTGAGTTTGTGAGAAGTGATCCACGCGTTCACCAGACAATCGATAGCGATTAATTACAGTTGAGCCTGTTTTATTTGTATGTTTACGGTAACGTCGGTTGAACTCAACCAACGGCTTCCTCTCGTGGCGACATCGAGGTACTGCAACCTAACTTGCTGGATAACACTCCGTTAAACACACAGACCAGCAACAACTAGTTCAAAACAACACATTTAGTTACATTTAGCTTGATTTAATTGACCAGAGCCACCATTTGGAGACGTTAAGGAGGTGCAGTTGTGAGTACACCATGTTAAACGAAACGATAGCACCTACTTTCCTTAAACTTTCCTCCTCCGTTCCCTAAATATTTCCGTGGTCTCTCCTCCTCCTCCTCCTCCCCCAGCTCCGTCTCCTCCACACGGGTCGTTCCTCGGACCATGGCGCTGCAGGCGGACTACTTCACTGTATACGTGGCGTTTTATTTTGTTTTTACAACATCACTTAATTTTGCCTCGGCAGCCCCGGGTGGTGGCGGCTCTAATGTTTTGTCCCTCCTGCAGCCGTATGATTTCTTGTACTACAGTGGAGTACGTGCTTATTTTGGTGGGGAGTGGACGAAGTCTGCGGAGCTGCTGGAGAAATCCATCTTAACCAAGCAGTCACTGTTCAGAGTCCGCAGACAGTGTCATGATGACTGTGTGGCAGCGGGGAGAGAAGCACTCGATAAACTGGGTGAGTTATGAGAGGTATCACATACTGCGTGTCTTCAGATGGAGGGATTGGGTGTTCCTGCGTGCAGTCGGTGGTGTGCCAAATGGTCTGCTTCAATAGCTGTTAGCAATCCCTTAAAATAATCAAAGTCACATGGATGATCTAGACTCTATACAAAGTCTAACATATTATTTAAATGCAATACATGACTTTAATTACCTCACCATAGCCTATGACTGTGGTTCCCAAACCCTTAACCTTGTGACCCCTTTTTAATAAAGTCATGTTTACTTGTGACCGCAGTGTGTGCATCAGCTGTCAGCACATCAGTTCAACCAGAGTTACATTTTAGAGGCCTGAAGTCAGTGATTGAATGTAACTAAGTTCATTTACTCAAGTACTGTACTTAAGTAAGATTCAGAGGTACGTGTACTTTGCTCTAGTGCTTTATACTTAGACTCCACTGCAGCAGACCCAAACCCAAGGACTCTTCATTTACTGTCATAAATGATTGCTATGCTATGCTGCTGTTTCTTACATGTAAGAAGCAACACATTTTCTTTCAATAGACTAATTCATTTATCGACTAATCGTTGCAGCTCATTCATTAATTCATATTAACATTCAACATTTTTTGCCTTAAGTCATCATATTTAGCTGTTAGTCCATTCAGTGGCTAATTTAATACAACAGCGATGTTAATTAAAGTGCATTGTCCCTGAAAAAATAAACAAGCTGTTTTCATTCACTTTTTACTGGCACCATGCCTTGCAGTTTGCCAAAACAACTGCTATGGATACAAGATAATTAGTGGGTTGACACTAAACTATGAAGCCACTGGCAGCTTCCCTGATTCACAGTTTTTAAATGTGTGCTTCAAGTCTGAGATTGACCTCATGTGAGGTGACTTTATACTTTATAAATCAGGGTTTGTTATGTATGAGTGAATCTCTTATCATCACTGTATAGAATGTAGATTTAAAACACAAAAGGCTTCATATATATACAAATGTTGATGATACCTAAACATTGTTCATCATCTGTATGACTGACAGACGATGTGAAATTCATGTTTTCTGTATTGCTAGACTCTGAAACGGGTCACCTGTGGGACCTCAGGGCCTTGGACTGGGTGCAGCAGAAGGCTGAATGTTTGAGGTTCTGTGTCGGACGCTCTGCCACACCTGCAGGACAGCTCCCTGTTTCTTCGGACATAGATTATGAATTCAGCAGTCGCAACCCTTACAACTTTCTGCAGGTCACATACTACAAGGTGAGCTATTCTTCGGGCAGCCGTACAGATCTATAACGCAACAACTGTTCATTTCTCATTACTAGGCTGACATATTACACTCCTGTCTGTCTGTCCTTCTGATCAGTTGGAAAAGTTGCAGAAGGCAGCATCAGCAGCTCATACCTACTTTGTTGCCAACCCCAGTCACCTGGAGATGAGGAACAACATTGAAAAGTACAGACGAATGGAGGGAGTGACCGATGAGGCCTTCCAGGACCGAGAGATCGAGAATGAGAAACACTGGGTGAGCACGGAGGGGGATGTCTTTGAGGAAATGGAGTTGCAGGAGGGTTTTTGTACAGGATAAGCAATCATGTCGTATAATATCCAGAAACTTCACTGGTTTGCTGGTTCATATACCAAATGATGCTAAAGGGAAGGGAAGGGAAGGGAAGGGAAGGGTAGAGACTCTAGCTTTCCACAGATGTACCATTTTTTCACTACTGTTTCGGAAAAGTTTAATATTTCAACTTTATTTAATCACTTTGTGCGGGCTCATGTGAAAAGACAGCCATGACTTGAGGGACTAACTTCCTCTCTCCCACTTTCACTTTCTCTTATCCAATCATGTAATCCAAACCTGGTTTTGCCTTTCGAAGACTGCTGCCTGAGCAACCTATTTCCTCTGTTCAGACGTGCTTGTTATAACACTATGAGACTTGTTTGAATGAAGCTTAAATGGCCCATGTAATTGCAGGCACTCGCGTCTCAAAATTCAACAGATTGAGTTTGTACTTTTATTTTCCTGTAACAAAAGCCAGTCTAGCAGCATCTTTATATTTAACTATATTATCCTCTCATTGCTCACTGTCAAACCCAGGTCCTGTATGATTCTGCAGTTCAGTCTGAGTCCTCTTCTGACTGGGTGCAAGTGGCAGAGAAGTGGAAATTGTGTGTGAATCAAACTCTGCAGCAGACAGAGGAGTGCAGGGTGCAGTGTGAAGTGGCCTCCCAACAGCTGCCCGATGACAGGGGAGTGGACACTGTTGACGGCGCTTATGAGAAGGCTGCGGGTAAAAAAAAACAAAAAAAACACAGGTCACAAGAAAAAGAAATTGGACTCATATCCAGAAATAAAACAGAGCAATCACTACATTTCTTTCTGTCTAGTTCTTTCCCTCTCACTGCTCGCATGCCGACAGTCCTGTGTGACCGAGGTAGCCACAAGACCGGGACGGATTTCTGCTCAGGAGGACTATCTGCCCTCACAGCTGGAGCATCTGCACATTGCACAGTTTAAAGGTCAGGGTTCAGAGGTCAAACTTAACATTATTCAAAGTATATTCAATGTTTACCCCCAAATCAAAAGTACATATTTTTCCTCTTGCCTGTATTTGTTTTTATCCTTCTAGTTTTGGTGTGAGTTTTCGTGCTCACTCAGCGCAGGATGTAAACATTCATGGCAGCCTCCTGAGTTTTTTGCTCGGTGATGCCAGGTGAGCTAGCAGAATCAGTTAGCTAGAAATTAATGTATTTTAATTACGTGGTGATACGGTTGACAGGGATAGTTAGGCAGAAAGAAAATAGTCCCTTCATGGAACTGCTCACAACAGAGTAACTGGGTCATGATTTCTGGAAAGAGACATTGCTGGTGAGTTTTTCAAATGTGTCATTTGAGATGTATCCATGCAGACCTGAGCGCAATGTAGATCCATTATCTTCAAGAGAAGGTAGACATCTCTACAACTGATATCTCCAGAACTCAAGAACTTACACCAAAACAGTCTAGATGGATAAATAGCACTACAGGTAAGAGGAAAAGTATTTTTTTTTGGGTGAACCGTCCGTTTAACACCTTAATTTTAAAGCCTTTAGTGCCTTAACTCTCCTTGTTTTGCTGCCTGCCTCCCCACAGCTGGTGATATTAAAGGAGCAGTGCAGACTCTTCGCTCTCTTCTCCTGTTTTACCCCTCTGACAGGGACTCCTTAGACAACCTGCAGCTCTACTCTGAGACACTAGGAGGAGACACAGAGTCACAGGGCACACAGCCAGCTCAGGTATCACTAAAACCACCACTGTGGTTGTAAAAGTCTGACTTCAGTTTCCTTTATCATTTTCTTACTTTTGTTCATGCTGACTTCATGCTTCTGTGTTATACAGGAGATTGTCACATACATCAGTCGCTCCTTACAGGAGAAGAAGCTACTGTATTTTGGCATGGAGAACTTTGACTTCAGTTTCATTGACCCAGTAAGTACTGAGGCAAAAATACGCTACTTTTGATTCACAAAATACATCCACAACTTTAATTATTGCATTCCATTTAGGACCTTTGGACTCCAGAGGATGTTGTACCTGAATCACTGAGGGACATCTGGAGGTGAGAAAGACTGAAGGTGCTAGGAGCTTAAAAAAAAAAGTTAATGTGAATTCGACTCAGCATTGTTTGTGTTTTACTTTCAGAGCTGAAAAAAAGAAAATGAATGAGAAAATGAAAGAGGGAGAGCAGCAGGAGGAAGTGGACGACAGTGGATTCTTTTCAGGTAAGATCATCCTCTTGTTTCAGTCAGTAGCACATACCAGTTTCCTTTCTCATCCTGTCTTTTTCGTCCTCTCTCCAGGTGGTCCGGTCCCTCAGGTGGGTGTGACCATCACCATGGACGACGAGCGTCTGAACGGGACCAATCGCGTAATGCTCGACGGAGTCATGACTGAGAAGGAGTGTGACACCATTCTGCGGTTAGCAGCAGTAAGTTCAGATTATTAAAGAGATTCTCAGATAGATCAGCAACACTCTCACCTGACGTTTCATCTCGTCTCTGATAGGCTGCAGGATCTGCCGGAGATGGTTACCGGGGACGACGGTCTCCACACACGCCTCATGAGACGTTTGAGGGTCTGACAGTTCTCAGGGCTGTGAAGGTGGGTGAACAGGAGATAACAGGAGCAGAACTATGACACGTTTCTGAGTGAACCTTAATAACCTGCACTCAAAATTAATTAACTGATGGTGAATTAATTAAAGAACCAAGCATCAAATTATCTTTGTGTGCTGTGGGGATCTCATGCCTGAACATGATTTATGAAGTATTTGTTTTTTCTTTTGTGGCAGTTGGCTCAGGATGGCCTGGTGAACCAATCAGATGCCAAGCTGTTACATGAGCTGGGCGAGAGAGCGAGAGTCCTGCTGCACTCCTACTTCAGGAGCCCCTCGGGACTCTTCATGTCTTTCTCACACCTGGTCTGCCGCAGTGCTGTCACAGGTAATACCAACATTATCCATATGTCTCCATATGGGGAGATCCTCATTACTTAACACGTGGAACCTCGACTACGGGGTCTCACAGCGCTCTGTTGACTCGTATGCTGTGAACTTAAATGTGCTCCTTTGGGATGTAAAATTATTCGTCTGATTTTCTCTGCTCCTCAGGTGACCAGGAGGGCAGGCTGGATCTGTCTCACCCTGTCCATGTTGACAACTGTCTTCTCGAGCCGGAGACCAAGCAGTGCTGGAGGGAACCACCAGCATTCATACACAGAGACCTCAGGTAAACAAAACTAATCAGTAAGGGAAAGAGCAGCAGCCACAAAGAGGTGAACACTTTCTTTTAGGGGTACACATATTATGTACCCTAACATATATTTAACAATCTCATTCTGGCCCATTTATCATTTTATTAGAAAGCGTATTAGCCATTCATATATATGTCTGTTGCTTAGCACGAAAACACCCTTATTTCATGAAAAAGTTTTAAGCCAGGTTGTTTAAACAGGGGGAATTTATAGAATCAAGCTGACAGCCTACTTCTTATATTAAAAAGGTGTGTTGTTTATTTTTGTACTGCTGTATATACAATGTCTCTTTCTTGTTTATAAACAAAGTTGAGAAAAAAAATGTTTTAAGTACTTTGTTTTAATGGGGATCTGTGTTGTCTGGCCTAGAATTTGTAAAATGTGGTCATGCAGATTATTAAGTGCTTTCTAATGACTAATACATAGCCAAAATGCTACTAATATGCATGATCATAAGCAGCTAGTTAATGTTTAATAGGTGTACCCTAATATAAAATATTACCGAAAAGAGAAATTGTAGTAGTAATGCTATATGAAGCTGTAAAGAAAAATAGAAATTACATTTTAAAGATCAAGTCTAAAAACTTTAACTGGCTTGGACCATAATCACTGTCTGCTTTCTTTCTCTCAGTGCCGTTCTCTACCTAAATGACAACTTCGATGGAGGACAGTTGTTCTTCACTAACAGGGATGCTAAGACAGTAACAGTAAGTCACTTTTCAACCTGAGGTCACTAATTTACTGATAAATTAAACCTGCTTTATGACCTTTATCCTTCCTCTACACATCTCCAGGCCAGAGTAAAACCCAGCTGTGGTCGACTGGTGGGTTTCTCCTCAGGTCCAGTGAATCCACACGGTGTTACCGCAGTGACCAGTGGCCGGCGGTGCGCGCTGGCCCTCTGGTTCACGAAGGAGAAGCTCTACAGGGACATGGTGAGAATTGTGACGTCAGCACACAGCACTGACCTCCTTCTCAGGTTGGACCTGTCCTCCTGAAGTCATTTGGTTGTTGATGTCGTGACACCGGCACTGGATAACAAGGCCAGCCGGAGTATAATGCAAATGCAGTGGTTGTTATCATGTTTTGGCCTTCACAGTGCCCGCTCTGATCATACCATGGTCTTTTTTATTGTTATTATTTTAAATCATTCTGTAGTTAAAGGTCCAGTGAGCAGGATTGAGGGGGCTCTTTAGGTAGAAATGTAATATACTTTTCATAATTATGTTTTCATTAGTGTATAATCACATGAAACTAAGAACTGATGTTTTTATTTCAGCGAGACCCTTCGTCAACATTTTCTTACAGTAGCCCAGAACAGACAAACCAAACGCTGACTCTATTTTTTGTGTGTGTGTGTGTGTGTGTGTGTGTGTGCGCCAAACACTGACTATAGAGGGCCATTCACATTCCTTGTAGGGGTGGGTGAGGCAAGGGGTGTTCAGATTGTTGATATGTGAAACCTCACTGCTAGATGCCACTATTTCTTACTCACTGGACCTTTAAATTTAAAGTTGGAATTATAATTTAGTGCAGAAACAGAAATACCAGGAGCTGCTCTGAAAAGTGTCTGTTTAATATTAAGCCAAAAATTGATACTAACAGCAGCTTACCCAGCTCGATGCTACTTAATGTTTAAGATCACGCAGACTGCCTAACGTATCTTCACAGTGAGAACTTTTAGAGGGAGAAATAAAAAGTCAAGTCAAAGTTTATTATAGCCCAATATCACAAAGCATGTCTCAAAAAAAGCCTTAAAAAACGAATATTGTCTGCCTACAATCTGTGTAATAAAACAGTAATGAAAAGCATTAACAAAATATACATAAACGGTCAGAAAGGTGTAACCATGCCCACACAGACTAAGTAAAAGTTGGATAGCAGAAGTTTAAACTAAACGAGGTTGAAGGCTGATGTGAAAAGATGTATTTTCCCTCAGTCTATCAGTGATTAAATAGGTCAGCAAAAAATATCTGGTTTCAGAATATTCCTCCAGAAAGTACAGGGATATAAAATTACTCTTAACAGTAATCATTCACTTGAACTCAATATTTTATCCGTCATTGCTGTGCTTTTGTGTCATCCCTCAGGAGCGAGAGGAGGCAGAGGCCATGTGGGCGGCAGACGGACAGAGCGTGGTGAAAAAGGACAAGGAGGAGGCAGAGGGCACCGCCGGCCGGAACGCTCGGAGCCAAGCACCGAAGGAGAGGAGCCGAGGGAGAGGCAGGGTGACGGGCGGCAGAGATGAGCTGTGAGAGCCAGAACAAACCTGATAGACTGAACCAACCAAACGGGAATACATACATTCTCAATTCGCCATCCCATCACAGGACCGTGGACACCTCTCTGTTCAGATTTTTCAGTTTTATCCACACATTCACGTTTCCTCTTGCTGCCTATTTATGTAAAGCTGCTTTCTTGTTTGTATACTGTGTTTATACTGTATATGATGAAGATGAATGAAGGAAAGACGGTTCTTTCCTCTCTATAATGTCGATCTGTACTTCTGTGAGTTCTGTGTGGAAATTAAGAGATTAAAAGACGAAATAAACGTGACTCTCTCCCAGGGCCGAATGAGTACTCCGTAGTGAGGAACTATAAGAGCATTAGAGACAAAGAGAGGAGGGAAAAGGCCAGAAAAGTGAAAGCAAGGCTGCGTAATCTATTAAGTGATCGCCTCACACCCTCTGTGGCTGCCTGCTGAAATGGAGAAAGGGTTAATACTTTCCTCAGTCTGTTTCTGTCTTTTAATAGTGGAAGCATGTGATAAGATATGCAATTAAACAGCAGCAAAGTAAAAGTAGTTACATTAGCGTCGTACAGTCTGAGACGAGGGAACAGAGTGAGAGAGAGAGGTGCACGGGGGGAAAAAAGGATAGAAATAGAGAGATTACTGTTAATCCCTCATAAATGAGTGCATTTGTTTATGAAGCTTAAAAAATCTCCCATTTAGAATATGGAATAGTAATCCAGCGAGAGATCATTTAATCATTCACATCCAGCGGAGTGTCACTCGACCACCCGTTCCCATCCCGTTACTACCAGTGCCTCCTTTCAGCCCCCTCCTCAGCCTTCGTCCAGTGCATTAGGTACTGAATCAAGCACTGTTTATGGCCCATATTAACACTCTCACTCCCCCCCTGTGTTATAATCCCCCCGCCGCTGCAGAATTGGGTCGGGAGGCCTGTTTAATGGAGCCTCGGTTTTAACCTTTTCCCTCCCTCACACGCTGAAACCATGCAGCACCCTAAAAGTCTGCATTAATCTTCTCTTAAGTAGGTGTTATGTCTATATAATGCATCCTAGCGTCCTCACCCTAAGTCGTCTACTGCTCCAATTACACACTTGGTTGGAAAGTATAACATTTATAGCTGTGTGATGTCATCTTTACATTTTATATGATTAGCAGAAATGATGTAAGGCCTAACAGCATACTACCTCCTGTTTTTATCGTTACTGAGTGCTGTGTGTAGTGAGTGGTTGATGTAGTCACTTATCCCTCAAGTTTCACTTCCACGCATTAATTATCCAACTATTTCAGGACAAAACAACTCATCGGCATATTCCGATTTCCAATCACGATCTGGTTTCTGGCCTTCCTGTGTGATGCTCAACATCATTTTTAGGAGCAATCATAACATGAGATGCACAAGAAGGCATAGTATTTATCCTACATTCATGTCACAATAGCTGTTTGTGACTGTCATTTAATCCGGTCACCCCACCCCTCTCCACCAACTTAACCCATTTATCTGTTTTTTTACAAAAGGTTCAGTGACCTTTTCCAGGCTTTATAGATTACAAAAATACTCTCCTAACAATGACCAAGTAAAGCAATGCTAGTTATAATATAAGCTACAAACAGAGATATAAAAAGATTTCATCGTAGGGATAATGCAAGATTGAGACACTCAAAATAACACAGAGTCTCTCTCTGTCTTTATCCTGGCTGGTGTCTGTTCGCCTGCTAACAAATCCTTTTTGGTTTTCTCTCAGTTTTACGCTCCATCTCACAGGCAGCGGTGCACAGACTCCATTTCTCCAAATCCAGGGTGAGCGCAGCCAGCAGCTCAGTCAGTCTGCTTCTGTCATCACCGTGCTCGAATGAGCAGAGGTCAACACTTTTAAACTACTGAACTGTGTTTATCCACGCTGGATCATAGAATAAAGCCAGGAAGTAAGCAACACACACACAGACAAAACACAAGCCTTTTGTAGTGTGTGTGTGTGTGTGTGTGTGTGTGTGTGTGTGTGTGTGTGTGTGTAAGCATACCCTGTTAGAGTCACAATGAAGATGTTTAATCATCTGAATGTTTTTCCTCAAGGCTTTCCACAGAAAGTAATAATGTGATCCTTGTAGGGAACCTTACTTTTGCCTCTCTTCTACTGGGAGGTCAAAGGTCATGAGCAGCGACAGCAGCACTAGTGGGCACAAGTGAGAATTTGTGAGACCTTGTTTCACCTCAGTTGAATGTGTTTTCCTCAGTTTCTGCATAAAATGTGGCGTCTGTGTCACGTGTCCACTTGAAAATCAGGAGGCAGAATGAACTCGTGTGTATTCAAGACACAATGCCCATTATACCACAAGAGATGACCCTTTATGTTAAGGTGCTTCTAATAAGCATTAATTCATAGGTACCTAGGCCCATACAAGTCCTGGTAAGATGCTTATTGACATTTGTTATGTCTGAATAATAGTATAATTAACACATTTGTTTTTAGATTTAAAAACAGTTTAAAGACTTCTCGAGAATGTTAATAAAAGCCTTATGAGTTTCTTAGAATTGTTTATAATTGCATAACAAACACATTCATTGAGTTGAACTAACTTACCTATGATGTCTGAAACCATTGCTAAGATTAAAACATACTTAATTATGCACTCATCAGCTAACTATACTTTTTGTAGCCACCAGATCTAAAGTGAGAACGATGCAAAAGATCGGTTGTAACTTTACAGTGGCCATCCAAATGACGTTTTTAGACAAAAAAGACACAGTATTCATTAGCCTTTACAAAGTATTATAAACATCAGTTACAACTTTAAAATAAACAATTGCATAATAAATGGTTTACAAAGCATTTTATGGTACGTTAGGAGAAAAATGTTTATGGCCTATATTAAACCATATATTATAACCATATTGGCTGTACGTCTTCATTGTTTCAGGGAATGAATTGTTTTCTGGACTATGAAACTTCACCTGACTTTCCATCAGCATGAGGGTGAGTAGATAATGACTAAATTCTCATTTTTGGGTGAACTATCCTTTAGGGCACTTCCCATGATCACTCGGCTGGGGCACCATGAAAGGCAAGTCAAACTTAACCAATGAAAAACCACCCTCTCTTTGGCCCGAAAGTGCCATCTCATGGCAGCGGGAGCAGGCTGTACATGTTTCATAACTAATACAGGTGATTTACTTTGTTAGATAATTTGCACCAGCAGTGACGTGCGCAGTGCTAACGGCTAAGGTCAGAAATTAAAAGATGATCCTCTAAGTTTAGATGCCTCGTTTTGTACCAGAGGGTTTCTGGTCCAAACATGGAGAGCCTGTGGTGTGACATCAGGCCATATATGATTAAGAAAAGAGAGAGAAAGTGTTTTATTTGACACTCAGAACAAAGAACACAGAGAACAGTAACAGTAGAACATATCCTGTACACTGTTAATATATGTCCGTGCCTGATGGTCATGTTTGTGTTGTAAAAATGAACCACAAAGAGCTCTCTCCTGAATCCCACAGATATTCTATATATCACCACTCTGCCCTGTCTGATCTCTGCTATTTTCCCTCTCTGCCCATAAACCTTCTAATATTAGCCTCACCTCGGGTTTACAAAACACAAACCCTCCTGCCAGTCATAGATCTTTTACCTTAGCACCATAAAAAGCCATGTTCCCAGGTCCTCTATTTATCTTCTTTGCCCTCCCCTCCACTATTTCCATGTCTTAGTTTTTAAAACGGATTCACCCCGGCTCAAGTCTTGTGACCCCATAATCACGCTCTGCACCTTGTTTGGTTTCCCCCACTGTCTCCTCTTCCCTTTCTGTCTCTTTTTTTTACCCCCACCGCACACCACTAACCCCCACCCCCCTCCACCCCTCTTTCTGTCCATCCCAGGGTTTATCCCCTCATCACTGATCTCCCTTCATCCCTCCAATCCTCATCTGTTCCTCATAGGAGCAGTGGAGAGAGTGAGTGACGGAGGAATATCCCACTGTGTGTGACACCAAAAGTGAATGAGCGGGAGAAAGTGTGGTTACAGGCGGGCTGAACTTATGACAACGACCAGAGAGCGACCGCTGGAGGAAGACTGACTAAAGATCTGCCGAAACACCTTGAGAGGAGTCTCCTTATTGGTGAGTGGACGGTCAGATGTTGTCAGACATTTTTGCTCTTGATAGTTGTGAAGTTGCAGCACGCTGCTCAGATGATGGATCAGAATCAAAGAGTCAGATAAAAATTGGGTTGAAGTCTGAGAGGACATTAGTCAACTTTAATAATTTGGCAAAATACTGAAACTCAAAATGATATTTTCACTGTCACGATGATTTAATCTTTAACTTCAAATTCATCCCTGAATTTAAAAGTTACAGTACTTAGGACGTTTTTAGATATCAGATCTGTAGATGCTGTTCGGTATCGACACACATTTAATTTACTTACATGTCCTTTATCTCGTGTTTATGGAACACACAGCAGCGGGATTTACATGGGATCAGCAAACAACGCTGGTTTTGTCATGTGGATTGATAATCTGACAAAAAACAAATTCCTTTTGTTGTCTGATTCGTAATACTGTGAGACATAATCTGCACGATAACTCTGTGTTAAGTTGTGGATATATCATGCGTGGACTCAAAGTGGTGACATTTTATTGTGAAATTACTGACTGTCTTCGCTTTAAAGAAGAGAGAAAGGGGTTTGGGCCATATGGACAAAATCCTCTAATAGGGTAAAAGTCATTTTTTATTGGTCTCTATATACGATCGTAGAGGAACCTTTATTGAGACGGATAAAATAACATGATGGTTATGTCTGTTTTTGGCTAGTTCAGTGGCTTGAACACGTGAGGAAAAAAGGTGCATCATTACATCGAGTGCAAAAATAATCAGAAATCGAATATTAACATAAATCGACCCTGATCGTTGATTTACGACATCCCAGAGGTAATAAACACCTAAACAAATTAATTTTATTTAACGATATATGTTGTCACGTCGTCAAACTCTCGTACAATATGTTTAGTTTTCTAGGAAATATAAGCAGCTACAACCAGCTACATTTTAATCAAACAAGAGCTATAGTCTTACATCAAGTTGGACCATGAATACAAGACTTTCAGTTGTAACTGGTCGGGGGTTTTCAGCTGAGAGCACCGCAGTCGGCGCTTAGACTCAAGTTCACAGGCCCAGTCCCACTGCAAACACTCTTTGCGTCCCATCCCACCTCCTCCATCTGCCCCCTCCCTCATTCTCATCCCACTATCCACCCCCCTCCCCCTCCCCTCCACATCCATCCCTTTCTCTATCTCTTATCCAGATGCAAAGAGCAGTCAGTAATCGGATGAGAGCAGATTTGATTCAAAAGGCTTCCCTTAAAATCTCAGCCAGTAGGATTTAAAACTCACTCTCCTGCCTAGCCTCTTACCCTCCACCCTCCATCACCCTCCCCTCCCTTCCCCTCCCCTCCCCTCTGCCCATCTCTTCTCTCTGACTGTGTTAATGCACTTCAACATCCAGCAACCCACTCGCAGTCATTTAATCACATGGAACAATGGCAGGGTCCCTGGGACAGAATGGCAAAAGGGTAATAGCACGACTAAAACACTCAAGCATTCATTACGGCAATCATTATCAAAGCAATTTCCCATCTGGAACAAAGGCCTAAAATCCCCTGGTAGCAACTTCAGCAACAGTGTGCTCATCAGCGGTGTAAGGCAGGACACCCAAAGCGTTGATGCCGAGGTGTTTGAAGCACCACACCACATTAGAGGCCGCAAATTTAACACATTTTTGGCCGACTTCCATTCACTTAAAGCATTAGAGATGGGTAAAGGATAGGGGCCAGTGGCAAACAATTAAAGCAAATCTCTTTCTTCTACAGAGTCACTCCCTCCTTCACTCCCTTCCTCTTCTTTTCACTTCAAACAAATTAGAGGCAAATCCACTAGGTCATGTGTTGTGACAGGGGCAGTCATTCAAATAGTGAGAGAAAGAGAGAGAGATTGCCGCAGGGACACATGAGATAAGATCAACGAGAGTATTCCCTGCTGTCAGTTTTCAAGGTAAGATAAAGGAAATCCTGACACGAGAAAGAAAAGTCTTTTTTAATATCTGTACGGTAGAAGGAGGAGGATGTTGTTGAGGTTATGTTGTGCTGCTTCACCGTGAGGTGAGTGCCATGTGTCGTGTCTCTTTGGACAAATCTGATTCTGTCAAATCAGCTCGAGATCGTGACTCTGCCTTTTCACTTGTGCCTTGATTACATTTGTCACGCCGTATGAGTTTGTCCATTAGGTGATTGAGTTACTGCTAAACAATGCTCCTTTAATCATGACATTAGCAAATTCAATAGCCATCAACATTAGGCGAGTGTTCACCGGAGTGTTAATGGCACAAACCACCTGTCAGTGTTGTGAATTTGTTGAGCTGATACACTGATGACATTATTACAGGACATACTGGTTTCTGTGTACATTCAGGGTGAGGATGTGTGTTCTGAACAAGTGTCACATCTCCCGAAGAGCAAACACTTTCTCTTCTAATGTCATGCTTGAATATTCATAAAGTCTGCTTGCATTTGTGTGTGTGTGTGTGTGCGCACACAGACATGAGTGCGTTCGTAGGTGTGTTCTGTGGGTTTGTGTGCGCGCTCCTGCGTGTTTATGAAAGTTTGCAAAGTAGACGAGGGCCAGTTTGACTTGCAAAATAGCACTGACTTGGAGACTGGAGCTAGGGAGGATTTAAAACTCTCAGGTAGGTGCAGGTTAAATATAAGTATTAGTACAGTCAATGCTTTTATTGGAAAATAAACATGCTATTTACAAGTATTTTCTTGAAGCATGCCTCGGTTAGTAAACTCTGTTTTTGCTCTGCTTTTCTTCTGCTTTGTTTCAGGATTACCAGCTTTCCTGCCATCTCTCCTTGTCTCCACTGGTGACGGTGCCTAACAAACATCGCCATGGGTGAAATGGAGCAATTGCGAAAGGAGGCGGACAGCCTCAAAGACCAGATCACTGTCAGTAGGCCCATCTATATCACCTTTAGTTAACTGAGTAATAAATCGTGTTGTTCAAAGTTTTTCAAAGTTTTGGAAAATGCTTAATTTTAACTGTTACATTTTTAAGGTTAGGAATTGCTTGTATTTGAATGTAATCTTTGTAAACTGCATAATTTTAACCACAATCTGGTGTTATCACTTTGATATTTAAATTTAAAACAATTCTGTTGCCAAATTTGGCTGGAATTAAAGGTGCAATATGTAAGATTTTCAATTTAAAACGTTCACAAATTGTCAACAGAATGGGAAGAAATATCAGTTTTGATCATATCTCAAAGGTGTATGTATTGTGTCGCAACAATATCTATTGACATTGGCATGCTAACCAGGTAGATCTTAGCTACATTGTACCTTAAGGGTTGATAGTTCAATAGTAAACAAAAGTGTGGGCGGAGTCAGCAAGTATGACCAAGCTTCATGGTTGAAGGTGCAACATGTCAGAGTTTTAGTTTAAAACATTAAAAAATCAACTAAATTATCAACACAATATGAAGAAATAACAGTGTTGACGTTGTGTCAAAGATGCTAACCAGCTAGCCATGGGCCTGAAAAACCTCTTTCTCCAAGCGATCCAGCAGTGCTAGCACCAACACTCCCCCAAAAGTCCGGCTAGCTGCATGGCTAACTGGACTAACAGGCTAACAGTAGCTATAGTCGTTGATGTTTAAACAGGAAATGGTTAGCAGCAGTTAGCAGTTATTAGCAGTGATATCCTGCCCCCTATTTGTTTGAATCAGACAGGCGGCTGATTCTCACACACTGCACCTTTAAATAATCGGAATCAAAGCAAGTGACGATATATATTGATTGCTGTGGCTTTAAAGCAATTATGTAATATTTATTTTTGCAACTGCATTTATGGTAGAAATTTAGATGTGATGATAAAGGCTTTGAGCTTGTGTTTAATAATGTCCTATAAACCGTTCATAACTACATCTTAGCTCGGCACAGGCAGTACCCTGACTTCCCTGTTTGTCTCTGCTCCTCAGGCAGCTCGTAAGGCGGTGCAGGACACCACGTGGCAAGAAGCAACAGGCAGTATCACTGTGATGGGTCGTGTCCAGCTGAAGACCAGGAAAACACTAAGGGGTCACCTTGCCAAGATCTACGCTATGCACTGGGGCACTGATACTCAGTAAATAAACCGCATATTGGACACAAATTGAATGAACACCTGCCATTTTAATTCACAGCCAAGGTTTTTATTAGATTTAGCACAAAATTGGAGTGAGGTGAGCCAATAACAGCAAGATCGGGGAATTAGATTTGTGAAGTACACTTTACTTTCGACTGGATGATTAATAGCTACATATGCTTGATGTTGATTTTACAGCTTTCATGTCTCCTCTTTTCTGTCTCATTCATTTTTTTTAATTACTCTTGTTGTGTCACCACCAGGCTGTGTGTCAGTGCCTCACAAGATGGAAAACTCATAGTGTGGGACAGCATCACAACCAACAAGGTAGGGGAGGAAAAGAGTGGTGCATCCAGATTACAGTTATGGTAGATGAGCGCAAATGTACACAATATGAAGCCATGAAGGTGCTTTCTAGGCCAAAACATTGCAGTGTCAATATCCTAAAAATAACATGGCATTATAGCTTAAGAATTTCTCTAAAACATCTATTATTGATGATTATGTAAACAGAAGTCAGAGTTTAAACACTCAAAATGTCATTATATTACTATATACATATACATACATCAGATCTGACTGACAAAATTGGACCAAACAACATCAACTGTCATCAGATCCTTATTCAAATGTTGCTAAATCCTGATTTGTGCATTGAAGTACAGTGACATCACCTTTAAAAAAAGGTGTTTTAAAAAAACAGACCTTTTTTAACCCTAACCTAAATGTTTTTAACATGGCAAAAAAATATTGTGTTCATGTCGGGCCCCATAGTTTATACTAGCTGATTAAGAAGATATGTTTTTCAGGGCCTTTAAAGGGTAACTCCACCCATTTTAAATATTAAAGTGTGTTTACAGGTCTTGGGGAGCACGACTGCATAACACTCATAGCCTGCATTGCATTGTGGGTAATGTAGGTGCTAGGTTTTGAAAAGCACTCCGCTGGACCTAACTCCTTTTACACTTTGGACCCATTATGGACAGTTTAAAAAATGGTCAAAATCGATACAGCAGAACTGGAGATATCGCCTTTTTATTCCACGCATTCTTCTTCATTTTCAAAACCTGCTGCCTACATTACCCACAATGCAACTTTTCCACTGAATGACATCACTGGGGGACATTTATCAGGTTGCATGCAGCTTCCTCTGGAGCCACAAAAGGCTTTATACGATTTTTTTGGTTGTGTTACCCATCGAGTGTTTCAATAATTGAAGTGTATGTAATTTTAGCAGTCGAAGACACGAGTCTCATCTGTCTTCCGTGTCCCCAGGTGAATGCCATCCCTCTCAAGTCATCGTGGGTGATGACTTGTGCTTATGCACCGTCGGGGAACCTCGTGGCTTGTGGCGGTCTGGACAACATGTGCTCCATCTACAACCTGAAGGGCAAGGACGGGAACGTCAAGGTCATGCGGGAGCTGGCAGCACACACAGGTAGGACGGGTCATGGATGCTCTAACGTTGGACTTGACTGAGTTGGGTTTGCTTTGTCTTGAAGTTCCTCAATTGGTATTTCATTCATTGGCCAGGCTACCTGTCCTGCTGTCGTTTCATCAGCGACAGTGAGATCATCACCAGCTCTGGAGACTGCACTTGGTAAGATTATAGTATGATTAAATGAGCTAAAAAGTATGTTTCAACTGCCTTTTAAACATTGTCTTTGTCCGTCTTCTTCCAGCGTACTATGGGACATTGAGACAGGGACCCAAAAGACCATCTTTGCAGGACACCAGGGAGACTGCATGTCCCTCGCTGTATCCCCCGACTTCAAGTTTTTCATCTCAGGGGCGTGCGACTTCACGGCCAAGCTGTGGGACATCAGAGAGGGCGCGTGCAGACAGACCTTTGGAGGCCATGAGAGTGACATCAACGCAATTGGGGTGAGGATCAATTCCATTTCTGACTTTTTTTGCTCAAAAGAGGCCAAGTTTCTGATCTCCTCTCTTTCTTCCAGTTCTTCCCCAATGGCAACGCAGTGATAACAGGGTCTGACGATGCCACCTGTAAGCTGTACGACCTGCGAGCCGACCAGGAGCTCATCACCTACCAGGACTCGGGCATCATGTGCGGGGTGACCTCCCTGGCCCCGTCCCTGTCCGGGCGCCTGATACTGGCAGGCTACGATGACTTTAACGTCAACATCTGGGACTCACTTAAAGCAGAGAGAGTGGGTGAGTACAAGTGGAGAACAGAGAGGAGAAAGTTGATATTAAAGCGTCTACAACCTCCAGTGTGTTGCTTACATCATGTTTTTTCTTCTGTGTCGTGGTCCAGGAGTGCTGGCCGGTCACGACAACAGGGTGAGCTGTATCGGAGTGTCCTCAGACGGCATGGCGTGTTGCACAGGGTCCTGGGACAGCTTCCTCAAGATATGGAACTGAGGCTGTTCCTGAGCAGAAAGAGAGCAGTCAACATCTGCCTGGGAGAAATTGAAGAAAGATAAAAAATTAAAAATTAAAAAAAAATTGGAGTTTGAGGGAGGGATGAGGGACAAGGAGCCACATAGGGTGAGAAGAGGGTATTTTAATTGTGCCAAGTCCTATCTATTGTTGGAGAGGGGTTGTAATGTGAAGATTTTCTCCTCTCTCTGTCACATCGCGCTCTCACCTTTCTTCTCACGTTATTGGGGAATTTGGGGCGGGACAAGGGGTAGAGGGTCTCAGAAAAGATCATTCCTCTTAATAGTTTCATTGCGGTTCAAATCGATAATATATGCACATTTATCGCAGCAATTCAGAGATCACCCGATGAGAACAGTTGCCAAATGGAAATGGTAGCACACTGGATGAGACAGAATTGAATATGTGTCAAGTCGCAGCCTGTGTAGGTTCACACTAGCTATGCTGTGTTTCATATCAAAGCATAAGTTATGTCATATGAATAATATGAGCAATTTTGTTTCAGACTGTTGTTTGTTCCTAGTTTTGGTAGATTCCCTACATGCTTACATTTAATTTCTTTTTCATTTTCTAATTTTAATTCAAATGGAGTTATAGATTGCAGATGTCTACATTTAGTGTTTGACTTGTTTTGTATGTGATTGATGGACAATATTTAGCAGGATTTGGGGTGTCATCATTTGGCCTAAGCCCCCTCCCTCCCCCAGTAGCTAGACCTGAAAAGTGCTTTGGGTAAACTGTTGGACTGACAGATGGGATAATAAAATGTTTTTCATGCTTCACTAAGCACTTACAAAAAAAGATGACCCATTTGTCTCAGGACAGGAGGACTTTTGTATGAGTGTTATATGGATGATAACGTCTATTGTGCGCAAATGAGCAATACATCTGAATCTGTATATGACTGCTTAACTTTTCCTCTACAAAGATAAACTTGAAGGACGGTTTGTGTACATACAGAAAGATAAAAACTCTGAGTTCTGACTAGAATTTGGACTGCCTCTTTTCCAACACTGGATTCACACAATGTGCAAAGTAAAGCAATACTTTCTTTCTTAAAGACTGTCTAATAAACATGGGATTCTGCATTACACTAGTCTTCAGTGTCCATTTCTGACAGGCTGACTCAGTTATAATAATAATAGTTATATAAAGCATTTCTGATTCTGATAATGTCCATAATTAAAGGTGTAATATGTAAGAAATGGCTGTCAAATTCAAACAGAGGGAGGGATATCGCCAGAGTAACCACAAACTGCTGCTGCTCTTAGACAGTTAGCTCATTTAGCCATGCAGCAAGCGGGCGTATTAGGGTTAGGGATACCTTTTGAGGTACGAAGCGGCTAGGGGCCAGCTGGTTAGCATGCTAATTTCACAACATACCCCTGGGGAACAGTACATACATGCCATTGACATATTGTAACAGTTACTCCTTCGGATTCTGCTGATAATTTTAGTTAATTTTTGATTTTTTTTTAAAAATCTTACATATTGCACCTTTAACTTCTGCTGGATTTGAATATAAAGGCATGAAATATGGCATCAGCATTGTAAAATCATCAACAGAATGTGAAGAAACACAGTGAGCAGCACTTGGTCTGCTGATACCTGCCCATATTAGTTGAGAAAACAAAGTCAAGGTAGCCAATTATTTTGTTTTGGACAGTTTAAAAAAAAAAATGTTAGATGTAAATGCATGGGAAAATGTTCTTATGCACTTTCAGTCCTTGGAAAAACTCTGATTGGATAGAAGCATAAAAACAGAAACATTTTATGGATCAACTTTAAATGTCATGGTTTCTTCACTGGCTCCCTCTAGTGTTTGTTACAGAAGCTACAATACAAACTTCAATGAGGGAAGGAAAACCAAAAACTAGTGCAGCTGCATGACACAAGATCTGCAAAATGAACAAATATTTATTCTTGAGCCTTTATTCTCTTTGTGCATAAATAAAAGACTAGAAATGTTACAATTTAGGTGTGGAAGAAATTAAGTTATAAAAGTATCTCAAAAAACATGAGAAAACACAAGAGAAACAATAGTTAACAATCACTACAAATGATTTAAAACTGAAGTGTGTATGCAAATAATTTTATTTATATTTACAAGATTACAAAACAGGGCAGAAAACTGCTGAAAGTGAAAGTTAAAGTAATATACACACAGAAAAAAGAAAGCTGTACAGATAAAAGCTTGTTTTAAGAGATATAAAAGTGGCAGGATTCTGTACACGTGGCTGCAGTTGATCATCTGTTCTCCTTATCCAGAGACACTGCCAGCACCCTGCGGTCCATCTGTCCGAGTCTCTGCTTATCTGGGGTGGACACCTTCGGCTTCATCTGGAAAGTTGGGAGCAAACATTACCTCAGCTGACACCAAATTAATCAATATCACCTAACAGAAAACAAAGCGATATACTGTAGTCCACATTAAGATTCAGTAAATACCTGAGAACGTTTGTCCCTGGGCGAGTTTGTTTCCTTAAGGATCTGCAGTGGGGAGCGGCCTTCAGTACCTTGAAAAGAAAAAGAAATGTCAAACAAAAACGTCATGTCATCATACAGTAGATCACAAGACGCCACAAACTTCCCACACACCTTTCTGCTTCCGTTTTCCAGACTGGCCTTTGTTTTCATTGGTTACGTTCTTCACGGCCAAGCGGACAGCAAGAGGAGAGGAGCCTCCTCTAGTTTTCAGCCCAGTGGCGCCAAAACCTTTTCCCAACCACTGGGGCTTGAACACCACCTGACTGGGGCTCTTTGGGTCGATGGTGGGGCAGCGGATGCCAGCGTGGAGCTGTGGCTGCTCTGAGCTGGGGACAGTCGGTGGCTCTGGGGCGGGAGCAGACTGCAAAGACGATTCTTTAACAAGCTCCTTCGTTTCCTCAGAAGATGGGGTTTGCTCTACTTCCTCTGACTGTGCTGTGGACACCTGAACTGGGGACTCATCTATATCAGCGGGCAGGGAAGGCTCAACAGGGGTCTCAGTTTCAACAGTGATAGAAGGAAGGGCGTAAGAATGATCCACACCATCCTTGAGCGGCTCCATCACCACACTAGGCACTGGGGATGTAGCACAGTCACGGTGCACCTCAGCAAAGATCTGGGTTGAAGTTGCTCCATCATGACAGGTTATCAGGCTCATGCTCAGCCTCTTATGAAGAGGAGACTCTTTTGCCTCTTCTGCCTCCTCCAGGCTAAAGTCTCCCTCGGTTTCCAGCCCCACCTCCACTTGGGGCTCGCCAAGAAGCACAAAGGGGCTTGAGCTACCCTCACTTTGCAGAGGGGGCATTACAGGGGTGGCCAGAAGGTTAGCGTGCTCGGCCAGGGAGCCAAAGTTGCGGATAGACTGAGGAGTCAGGAGGGGCTCAGTGGAAGCAAGCTCTTCATCCTTTAAGACCTCCTCCTCCACGACATCACTGAAGCGTTTCTCGGAGGCTTTGCCTTCAGTCTCGTTATGGAAAAGCATGCCCAGGCGGCGAGTAAGGGACCCGACTGTTGCTGTGAAGAACAGAAAGTGTTACAGGACATTATGGAGGTCAGAAAAGTCAAACTGAAAGTTATTCTTTAACAAATAATTACCTCTCATGACTTCTCTGACAGGGGTGCGGCTAATACCGACAGAAGGCGAGCGGGGATCAGTGAATGCCAGTGGACATTCACTTTTTACTTCATTAACAGCTTTGGGCACGAGCACACCAACCTAGGAAACATTATTTGTAATGGTTCAGCTATTTTACATATTCGCCCTTCCCCCACAGCTTACAGTATGATTGGTAACCTACCTGAATGGGTGTACGGTCAATTCCTGTTGAAGGAGAGCGTGGATCTATCAGCTCACCGACACGACTGTTTTTGATGGCCGGCTCTGGTTTTACTGGTGCACATGCAGTCATCTTGCTCTCACTGGATCCCATGACTCTTTTTAAATGTGAACTGGCTCACAGGAAAATAAAACAGAATACAGTTTTTAAAACAGAGAAAAACAATGAAAGATCACGAAATACACACAATAACATCATCAAAGTATAAAACAACACTAGTGGAAAAATTACAGATAAGATACTAAAGGATTTTCTTGTCATTTGTGAATAAAATCCAACGAGCACATTTCCAAACAATGAAATCTTACAAACAATAACGTATAAACAAGTAAAAAAAAAACAAGTTAATAAAACAAAACACTGTTGAGGAATACGTGTGGCTCGTTTTTAATAACGTGTGTGCCTGTAAACCTATATCATGATACATAACTAATGTAAAAACTAAATTCACCTCGTTCAACGCTGATACAAAACATAAATTCAAATGTTTACATACTTGTATTCATACGTTTATGTACATTAGCAAATAATATACACGCCAACAGCGAAGCTTAACCTACAAGAGCTGTTAGCTAGTCAACAACAAGCTAATTTAGCGTTAGCTTGTCTGAACCCAGCCTCTCACTTTCTGTCTTAATATCAAAACAAGACGCATCATTGTGATAGTAACACTGACCGTCATGAGTTTCATATGATTTGAGTTCAGACTACGTTAACTAACATCAGTGTGCAGTTTAAAATATATCCTCTGGCTTACCTTTCACGAAGACAAAGGTGATGCTGAACCTCTTTTCACTTACTCCACACTGGCGTTAAACGGAGAAACACACACGACTTTTAAAACATTTAAATGGCGGGGCTGCGTGCATGTTATTTTTGAATGAGCCAATCAGTGTGCGCGACCTCTCCGGCTCCTCGGCGCTGATTGGCTCAGAGGGCAGCGTTCTTGAACTGGGCGTGGTTTGCTGCTGATAACACAGTTTTGAAAGCTGCAGTCTGTAAGTGAATGCTTTGTTTATCACGTGTGTCTGTCTGAGGCAGGAAAATGAAATGTTAGGTCGGAACAGTGCCCCTCCCTGAAAAAACTGCCTGAAGATTTAATAGAGGTACACAAAGAACAAGAAACACATCAAGAATATTATTATCATCAACATATATTTTCTACATTATTTGTGGAAAAGCATATTGCAAAATATGTTTCTTTTTCACACCATCTTGACAGAAATATGGAGGCTAGAGTGTTCAAGAGGAAAATACTTTTTTTGCATAGAATTACCCCACTTAAAATGAGTCGTGGATAATGAGATATTTTTGTTTCACTTTAATAATGCTACACATTTCATTTATCACATATCCATGCACATGCATGTATGGAAGAGTATTAGGGCCAGGGGTTGAGAAAAAAAGAGGTCTCTTCCATTACTATATCCAGTTTTTTAAGTGACGCAACGGCATACATATATATATATCATCATCAACATCATTATGTTTTTATCAACCTAACATCAGTCAAGTCATCAACCAGCCACTAAAGCATATAGTCTCAGAAGGTTGACTTTAATCTTGAAATGTAGTTTATTCTAGACGTTTCAACTTTTTTCTTGAAAATGCATAATGAAAAAAAAATCCTTCTCATTTTTTTTTCTAATAATAATAATAATAATAATAATAATAATAATAATATGCAATATCATCAAATTAGGACATTTTCTGAAAGAGCTGACTTTTTTTAGTCTACTTTATGGTATGTAAATAAGGTGGCCAAAATATTTTAACACCACCACTCAAACTGTCCTGTGTACCCAACTTTTAGTCCAACTCACACAGCAGCAGTAGAATAATTTATAATTATAATAACACATACAAATGTAAAAGCCTTTTAAAATGTATTCATTTAAATTAAATGCAACTTATTAACTGGTGGCACACATCAGGCTTCATATATGCACAGCTGTAACTAATAATCCTATTATATAATTGTCATTATTCAAAACAAACTAGTTTTGATTTACATTCTTGGTACAAGTGTTTCCAACTTTAAACATCATCTGCCATCCCATCTGTTATCTGTTATCAGATTTGTTAAAGAGGTCTCTGTTCAGCGCCTCATACTTCTTTGTCACTCGAGCCAAGCTGTTTTGTTTACCGACTGAAAAAAAAAAATCACCAACAGATGTCTGGAATCAAAGCTTTATTGCTGAATATTATATTAAACATTGCAGTCAGGATTTAACTAGCCTGAAAACAATTATAGTGCAACAATTATGTTACAATACACAATATGGCATTTAGCATTATTTTACAATGAAGCAAAATTGTTTTACAAGAGCGATATGAAAAAAAGAGGGAGGAGCCCAGAGAGATCATTCTCAATGATATTACAATTATATGATCTTTTCATCCGTTACACGATTAATATCCCCCACCCAACCCAAAACACACACACACATACTGTACACACACACACACACACACACCCCTTTTCATAACAGTAACAGTCCCGCTGGTTGTCAGTTCATCATCCTGGTTGATATTTGATTACTAAAAAATTAAATAAAGTATAAAAAAAGAAAGCTGCTGTAGCACTTCTGTTTAGTGTCTGATCTCTGGACCGGCCTAATCCTTCTCTACGGAGCACTTGTACTCTTCTCTATTCAATGTTACAGCCATACTGTACCTTTAATCTACATAACCGTACTAAGTATAGTTTAAGTACTAAGTTTAACGTACAACCTGCTGTTGAGAAAGACTGTGAGAGCACTGAATATCATGACAAACATAACAGTCCACACGGCTGAATACAGAATAGATTCACTCATTCTACATCATCACTTTCTTCATTGAGAACAAATTTCAAATCATTGTGATATTTGATGAAACGCAGTTCTCAGGAGGAAATGTGAGGACTGTCAAACATGTAAAATACAGCGACATGACTGTATTACCGCTGGCTGCGTCCTCCAAGTAGAGACTAATACTGCAAACTTGATAAAAGTCCTTTAAGTGCACACGACCACAAGATGATGTCTCTAGGATGTTGGATAATTCACAGTGTCTTCCTCCGCCATTTCTTTGAAACCGTTACCTCTCTGATTCCGCTTCATTCAGTCACCCAAACATTTACCGCCCAGCAAACCGCACTCACACTCAATAAACCCCCTCCCCCTGGCTGGTCCTCATTCAGTCCCACCTTCCACCTCTCTCTGGCAGAAGTGAACCAGCAACGTGTCCAAGTCCCGGCGATCAGCAGCAGCGTACAGAGAGCTCTCTCCCATCATGCTGAGAGCCATGCGCAGGGTGGACCAGATGTTGTCAGACATCATGGTGGCTGCGGCACCTCCTGGCCCCCTCGCAGCTCTCGCTCCATCTCCGGCGGCCTGGCGCTGAAGAGACAGAGCTTCGAGGAAGTGCTCCACTGCCTCTCTGAAGAGACAGGAGAAAGAGAACAGGACAGGATGAACAACAGATAATCATGACTACATTTAAACAGTATCTGATATTAATTAAAATAAATTAATACAGTTTTTTCTTTCCAAACAGCTGGAATAATATAAAATATAATATTTAAATACAATAATCATAAAAATGAGCAAACATGAAACAACTTATTATGAATATAATACGGTTCCCATTTTCAAGCGCTTTATCCTACATACAAGCACTTTTCAAACCTTAAAACACCGTTTTTAAAATTCAAGTGTTTTCAAGGATTTCCAGTACCTGTACGAACCTTATAAATGATCCCCTCTCTGAAACATTTTCAACAAAAACATTTACATATTCATAAGTTGGATTTATTTTAGAGCTGTAATATTAAACGGCATTGTTTTTATTAAGCTAGGTTCATCAAATAAACTGGCAACTGAGTCGATTTTACAAAACTGCTGATGCCATCTAGTGGAAGTAAAAGCTATTGCACTGCACCAGGGTTTGTTAGGTTCGGATGTATCAGCAAATTCAGCAAGAAAGCACAATCAAGTCCAGTTCAAAGTAACACAAGTTTAAAAATAATTTGCTCGTATTGAATTTGAAACTAAAACAGAAAAAACATGATGGTGTTTTGTTCGTTAATAGTAACACAAGTAAGGCAGATTGTTTTTGTGATTTCAATTGTTAATGTTCTATGTTTGCAAAAAGAAAGGCTTGATCTAAGCAGCTGTATGTTCATCAAGTGATCAGTTTCACTTCAAACCTTTAGTCTGTCCACTTGCACAGGGCAAATGTAATGTTCATTTTACCTATTTTACACAAAGGTATAAAATAAGTCACATCGCAATAACCTAAGATTTACCAGGCCACTAAGTAATTATAAAACTATTACAGAAATGGGTAGCGTAGCGTCATGTTTTTATCCAATGTTTTCTTTTGGTCTAAAAGGAGTGTAAATATTCATGGAATCCATCTAATTAATGTAAATATGGTAACTGCGTCCAGACACATTCCTTTTAAAGCTAAAACCTGATACAAATAGGAGTATGCAAACACATCCAACCCATTAAAGGTCTGGAGCTGGGTCAAAAGTGAGCTGCTCTACAGACTGATGAACAGCAGTAGTGCTTGAAACATCACTACTTTGGTGCATTAAATATGTGGATATTGGAGTCTGGCAGTGTGGGGGGGGCATTTGTTTATTTCAACCCTTTTTCAGACAAAACTCACATACAGACCAAAGACTTCCTCACCTGTGTGCTCCTAGGTTGACACAGCTGATTCCCAAGTTGTAGCGGCTGCGTACAAAACCAGGCTGCAGTTCCAGAGCTCTCCTGTAGGCGGCTACCGCCTCCTCTGAGCGGCTTCCATTGGCGAGTGTAGCACCCAATTTATTCCACAGCAGGTAGTCCTGATGGAGACAAAAGAAAAGAAGAGAGCGCTCAGAAACAAACAGCAGGCAGTTTGGAGACAGATGTTAGGATCTCAGCACTTCTACACCAACCTGTGGTGTGACAGAGAGAGCGGCGCTGAAACAGTCCACCGCCTTGTCGTACTCCCCGCTGAGGTTGAAGAGAACTCCCAGACCACACTGCAGCTGAGGGTCCACCTGGGCGGGGTCAGAGTTAGCTGCATGCAGGTACAGGGTCTGGACATCAGTGAACAAGGATCTGTGCAGGAGAAACGGAAAGAAAAGAAGGGGTGAACACAAGAGAGTCAGAAGATATTTCTATCATTACAAACATCTGAGGATCACTGGATGCTGGATCTCTGTTTCGTTTTAAACCCAAAATCATTCTGAATCCCACATGTGTGTGTGATACTCACTCTGGCAGCAGTGACCCGAACCTCTCCCTCTCCTTGTCCCTTTCTCTGGCACCATCCTGTTGGCGTTCACGCTCAGTCTGCTCCCACACAGAACGGTATTTAGGATTGTGCTTCAGCCAGTCGCGAAGAGTCTCACAGGCCTGCCTGTGCAGCGATTCGTTAGTGAAACTGACAGCCAACGCCATCAGAGCTGTCAGGTTGTCGTTCTTCAGCTCTATACATCTAGTGAAAGAAGAAGAGGCAATGAGAAAAGGGAAGCAGTCACAGGAACCAACATTATCTTGTCGTACCTGAGCTGTAAGGTCACTGTACACTTGTATTAATTAGGCATCAGGATAGACTCTATTTCCATTATTGACTTTTTTGCTTTTTAGGCAGCTTCTTGAATTTTTTTTTGGATGTTTACTCAAAAAAGGCAGTAGAAGAGCACCTGCAGACATGAAAATTATTATTAAGCTACTATAAAAAGGTAACTATAACTTCCAAACAATGTCTAAAAGAAAACAGATGACTATATATTATATTTTGCCTCCAAACTTTACCAAACACAATGTCTGTTTTGCATCTGGATGGTTTAAGGCAACATTTTGCAATTCTGATTTCCTACCTGCGGAGGGCGCTGATGGCAGCAAATTCTTGCTCATTCTCTGCCTGACATGTTCCCAGATATTGCCAAGCCTGCAATTTCATGAGAAGAAAATGTACACACACACACAGAAAAGGGTAATTACAACGTCATTCTGTGGGGAAACAAACATGAGTGAAATCAAAAGTAAGACGACTTTTAGGGGCCGTTCTTACATTTATAATTTATGATATATGATTTAGGATGATCAAAGAAAATGTAAATGAAACCACAGGCTCACCAGCTGGTTGTCTGGTTCTCTCTGTACAGCACTTTCAAAGAATCGCACGGCGCCTGGGATGTCCCCTGCCTCCATCCTCTTCACTCCCTCTGACAAAGGGTCCGGGTGGGATAAGTAGGGGTTTTCCTCTTCAAACTGATACCCCTGGGGCAAACGCACGGAAAAAAGGAGGCTGCTCAGAGCATGTGTATGTAGACTGTCCAACATACGGCATGTCATGTACTTTTACGCATCAAATCCTCAAACATGTAAACAGATTTCTTAGCAGATGTCTGATCTGAGTGGGTTGACAGCTACCTTGTCATAAGAGGAGCTGAGTAGCTGATCGAAGTCAGACAGCCAGGGATGGCTCTCTGCATCCCTCTTAGCCATCTCCTCCCACTCCTGCTGCAGCTTCTCCCAGAAATCCACATCACTCTGACAACATGACAGATATACATCATTACTTCAGTCCCCTCACATTATATATCATCCTGTATTATAGACATATTTGACCTTTACTTTTCCAAAGGACTGATGAGAGTGTACTGATGGAGTTTTGTAGCATAAGTCAACAGTGGTTGTTTATTTCTCAAAGAGGATTAAGTTACTTTCTCAAGGGCTCCTTGATAGACAATTTGTGTTTAGGTAAGTTTCCCAATTCCCAAACATTTATCTTCCAGGACACCGGTGTGCTTCATCTATAGATATCACTGCACTTCAGGTTTGGCTCATTGATTCTCGCCTCACCTCTACAGCAGCTTTAGCTTCTTGGAAATCCGGTCCTGATGTGGCGAACTCATCCACCCAGGCTTCAGCCGATTCCTCTGACACCTGAATAGCAATGAAGAGCAGTAACAGTGACTGACTTGAGTCAGCAGTTGCTGGCAATGAAAACTGTTATTAGAGCTGAGGATGTGGATTTTAAAACAGGAAAAATATAGAGGGAAGTGAATGAATAGGAGGAAAAAAATGAAAGAAGAAATAACAAAGAAAAAGCTTTTTTTCTCCTACTCCTTTCTTACATTTCTTCCTAACTACCTCCTGATTGTCATTCACTTAGAAAATGCACTCAACAGCAACACAATAAATAAATGTTGCTGTTATTTTAAGGTTTGTGTTGCTAAAACTTAAATATAGCAGTAATTGCAGCTAAAAATAAAAAACCTATCGCTGTCACGACCACAGAGGTCCTACCTGCCTGACGACCTTGGCCCACTGCTCTGCTTGTTTAGCTTTAACTTTCTCAATCTTCTGATTCCTCGCTGGGGGCTCCAAGGGAAGACTCCCTCCCCCTGTCTCCGTCAGGAACTATGGCGGGAGGGGATGGCAGTGGGGAATGGGGCAATGTTTTGAGGAGGAGGGAGCAGTTGGTGAGGAGGTTTTTTTCGGAAGGGTGGGCGGAGTAGGAGTAATTTTAGTAGGAGGAGGAGTAGATGAATGGCGGTTTTTAATTGCGGGAATGGCAAGCCGAGAGTTCGGAGGTCAAAAAATGGAAAAGTACATGTCAAAGTTAGAGGGCAATAAAGTACAATGGAGCCATGGTGAACAGATATTCATCAAAAACAGGACTGAGAGCTACACATACATAGTATAATATGGAAGCCCATTTCTGCCAGGATGAGAAAAAGAAAACACATAAAAAGTTGGACATGACAAGTTTTCAGATTTGGGGTTTCTGGCTCAGGGAGAACGGAAAAAAATCTAAAGCGGTCAAAACTCCAGCAACACTTATCAGCCAATATTGGCCTATCACAGATGCCGTATCAGCATGTTGCCCTATAGGCGCTAATACAAAAACTCTTTTTTCAAAGATGTTAATGCAGAGAAAGATGCTTCAGTTCATTTATAATTATTAAAGTCCAAGTTTACTGTTTCAGTGCACTGATGTTTAGACATTAAAGTTAACTGTTCAACTGAAAAACATCCTGCCTTCATTAAATATCTCATATGTCAGAGGGTGTTTCATAGCCACATCTGAGGGATCATTGTGAAAAATGTGTGTGTATCGGCCAATATACAAAATCAAGTATCAGTCAGGCTTTAATTCTTTTTCTGCAAGTGTTGCTGGGGTTCTGACCTCTTTAGACTAGTAAGTAAAAGTAAGAAATTCTGACTGTTCTGATACAAAATCACACTCAAAATAACTTGAAATGACTTTACGTCACTTAATATATCACAATGTTTGATTAGTAAGTTAAAATTGTGACTTATTGTTTTATATATTAAACTTATTGAAAGAACTGAAATATAGTTTTAGATCTAACCTTTGATCTATTTGTTTCTTTTCTTAGCAGAAATGGGCTTCCACATATATATATGGCAACAGCCTTTTTCTGCTTGAACTGAATGGGGTCAAAGTAATCGCTTACAAGTACCCGAGTTTTACCCCAGTAAAACAAAAAACTGAAGGAAAACTGACTCAAGATGGGAATAACCACAGCTTGACTGTACACATTAAAAACTAAATGCATAAGAAGAAAAGCAGAGTCGTCTGTTTGCTGAACAAATTCCATCAGCAATGCTGTGCAGCCATGAGCTTCATATTACAGGGAGCTGAGTGGCTGCTTTTGGTTAGATTTTTGGAAAATGTTACTCTGCATTAGATACTGGGGTGATGAGTCACATGGCGTTGCCTATACTGTGCAGAAGTGAACCAATGTGCTTCCCCAATGTATTCCCAGTTGCAACCATCCCCTCCTCAGTGGGCAGAGACTCGTACCTGGTTGAGGTTGGAGGCCCAGTTCTGAGCCTCCTCGGCCTGAGCTTTATCTGTGAGCTGTTTGTCTGTTCTGCTCTCCACTGTCACACTGCCCTCGCCAATCTGCCTAATGAATCGCAGGAACTACACAACAACGAAAAAAATGACAGCAAAAACAAAAAAGCATTCACCATTAACCATTACTAATTGGTCAGGTTTATACCAACATACTGCTAGTTTCTTTCCAAACCAACAAGTTGCTCCCAGGGAACTACTATACAAAAATGTTAATGAAAAAGAGAAAAGATATGGAGATAGATATGTAAAAAGGAATGACACATGATTTAAAGAGGATCCAACAGCTGTCAGGTAAACATTAAGTCGTTGCTCACCTCTGTGTTTTGTAACTTGGGGTCATCAACCTTTGAGACAAGCTCATTGGCTGTCTGCCTCAGCTCCTCTCCTGGTTGATACTCCTTTGTCCTGTCAGATTAACAACAAAGTACTGTTAATATTATACTGTAAGGAATTCAGAGATAATGTCATGTCATTTCTTTACTTTTTGTTAAGTTATGTTGAGATAATGGGCTCTTGTGTGTTTTCCATTAATGTTTTTATATGCCATCAAACTGTCAGGGACTGCAGATGAAAATTAGCGTGAATGGCTTAATCTGGAACATTTACATGATGGACCAAAGTGCTTATGTTAATAAATGTGCATCATGCTCTTTTAAATTACATAAATACAAGAAGAAACAGTATTTATTCTGCATATGTACACCAGAACAAATCAATTCAGGCTGAAGGCTGTACTTTGCATTTTTGAGGTCAGTGCACTATGCTGATGATCAGACATCTGTAAGGCTGTTATTCTATACAACAACTTCAGCTCTGGTTCAGATAGCCTTTTCAATATTGTCACGGACAAGGATGAATTGTTTGAAAAATTTAAATTCAACAGAAACATCTGCCCGACAAGAAGACAATAACATTAAGGTTCAGACATGCATTCAAATCTGCTATCCTTTGTCTGCCTCTGCTACTATCCTCTTTCACTCCCCACACAAGTGGCTTAACTACAGTCTACTACATATTTATTGTAGCGTGACTGAAGTAGCCAATTATACAAAACTGAGTCTTCAACAGTTACTGCAGGGGGGCAGCCAAGTTATTGTTTGATGGAAGAGCGTTGTTCTTTGACAAGAATATGTCTGATGAAAGCCGACTTGTTTATATTTAATAATAACTACATGTTATTGTAGGCCCAGTTTCATATGCAATAGAATTTTATACAATATACTGTATACAATTTATGTAATAGGGGATCCCTCCTCCTTCTCACTATCAGCTAAGGGCTCCTTGGCTTGAAAAACATTGAAGACCCCTGATAAAAGCTATTTTTCATCTGCGTACTATGAATACTTTCTATCCATGTCCTCCATTCTCTGTTCTAACCATTCATTCTCCTTGTCTCCCAGATCTCCCAGCCACAACTTCTCCTCCGACTGCTCCAGATACTCCTCTGCCCAGCGTCCAGGATCTGGAGCATAGGAAAAAACACGGATAGGCAGATTGTAAAAATGACATACGAGGCAAAAATCAAAGGATTTATCCAAGGCAAATTTACTCTGATCTCAGTAGAAAGTGATGACACATGACAGACTGATGATGACATGCACATCAAGCAGAGTGTGCGTTTCCAGAGTGAAACACAGGTTAGCAACAAAGAGCAACTAAAGGAAACTCAAGCTACCTGCAGCCTCAGCGATAAATTCTCTCGTCCAATCAGCGTCTGCTGCATCACCGAGAGCAGTGAGCCCCGGTGCGGCGGCAGCGTCAGGACCTGAGAGGAACTCGGCTGCCCAGTCACCAGAGAGGGCCAACGCTGCCACATCTGGAGCTATGGCATAGAAATACGTGGTGCTTAAAATGCTGAAAACAGTCATAGTCTAAAGAAAATACCTGAAACGTTAGAAATAATACATGCCTCTCTGTGGAGCTTGTCTGTAGCTCTGTTGGTCAATCTGCTGCATTTCCTCCAGCAGCTGACCCATGTCAAACGTGTGTGGGGGTCGTGGGGGCGCCTGAAGGAACTCATTCACCAGCTGGAGCCAAAATAAAAGCATGTTACAACAGCTACGAAAGATTAATCTACTTTTTAGAGACTATTTGAAGAAAAGGCATCCAGTATACACAGAGAAACACATCTGAGTGGCTGAAATACACTGAATATGAAAAGGAACAGAAGCACTGACCTCTTCTTCAGTTGCAATTTCTATAGCAGCGGGGGGAATCTGTGAGAAAATATGGAAAAAAAGAGGTAACAGAGAAACTAGTGCCATGTCTGTTGTCAAGCAAGACTCAAATATGTACACTTCATAATAGAGACATTTAAACGGATATCTACAAATTACTCACTGTAGGTGTTGAGCGGTGCCGCCATGCCCCCCCTTCCTTGGTCATGTGACTGGTCAACTTCATGAGGGGATTGGCTCCCCCACATTCTGCCTCCACCAACTCCCGCATCGCCATGGCAACACAAGGATGAGGCAAACCCAATCAGACCACCTGAGAACTGAGAAGAGAATGAGCAGATGCATTTCTCAATTTCTGTTTTGGATGATTGTGCAAAATCCAATTTGTTTTCAAGACAGATCGGTCAACAGTGTGATAAATTCAAGAAACTCCAACAGGTGAAGTTCACAGTTATGTTGTGGCTGCTACAGGGATGCCCCGGCCTACAAATCATATTCTCCAGACGTAAGGAAACGTGTAGATCCTCACAACATCATCATTGTCATCCTTTTCAGTGAAAATTAAACGCAAAAATTACCATTCCAACTACAGCCGTGACTCACATCGCAATTGCAATATATGTCAATATCATCACAATGTTCTGCCCTACATGTAATCATTTGTATACTATCTCAAATCCCCATTTAAAACATATGTAATTGTTGTTGGCCTCTTTAAGAGCTGACAGGCCAAGCAAGGTGAATCTTGAGTGTGTTCACACTGCACAGATAAGCTCATGTCACGTAACCAAATTCAAGCTCCATCTGCTGTTTTTCGGGTCATTTCCTGGCTGAGGGTGAACCATTAATAATGTGGATGTGATGGGCCGGCAGGCACAGGCATTCACTGCATATTACATATTAGCACTCTGACTGCACTCCAGCCTTTTCTGTGTGAACAGGACATTCACATCACCATATTGTTATTGCTAAAAACAAGCCTATAATTATTATCATGTAGGGCCGGGTATTGAACTTCAACTCGTCTTTGGTACGGCCAACAAAATATGTCCATAGCAATGAGTATCAAAAAAACTGCAACTCAAAGTCTGAGCATGTTGTTAGCTTGTTCTTTAATGAGATATTTCCTAATTCAAATAACATTTTTGACAATTTCTGACTATTTAATTCAGGCAACATCTACCTGTGCACCTTTGTTAAATAACCTAAAGGGTATTGTAGAAAAAAACCTCTTAATCTTTCCAAGTCACAAATGACTTGACAAACCCTGGGTATTTATTTGACTAGAATGAAAAAAATAAAATAAAATCTAATTTTAGAATTTTTAAAAATCAAATTTTAACGTATAGATCTTATGAAACTTGATATAAACTTAAAATATATACATTTTTAATGTCTGTCAGGACATTTTATTTTGAGAAATTATAAATGTTTATTCACCCAAAAAAACCTTCTATTTTCATTCCTAAAAGGATAATAATTGTGAAATACCATCTACCCTTATACCTTGAAACCGTGATATTTTCTTTGAGGGTTCTCGTAACGTTAAAAAATCTCATAACATTGCAACCCTACTTGTAGCTTAAGTTATCAATTAAATTCAGAGGAGTGGAAGAATAGGTGCAGAAAATGGTTAAAGTACCTTAAAACTGAACTTAGGTACAGTATTTGAGTAAATTATACTTAGTTGCATACCATCACTGTTTATTCTAGTTTTTGACAATATGATTTTTATTTTAACTGCAAATGTAAATTGGTGTCCTTGATTACTAATAATCAGTATTAGCTCTAAAAATGCATATTGTTTTTTCCATAGTCTATAGAAAATAAGCATGTTTTCTAACAATCGGAGAACAGGATTTGTAGGTCAGGGCATCTCTGCAACACTCCCGTACCAAATCATAATGCTGTTTTGTCACAGGTTTTACCTTAATCAAAAAATTGCAGCTTCTGCGATTTGGATATTACACTAGGCCATATCACGATTTTGATAACACTTCCATTATTTGCACAGCCATACACCCAAAACTGTCATCATTACACAGCACCAACATTATATTGTCATTATGTCCTATTTGGTCCGCATTTATCTGATGATCACTCACCTGATCTTCCAGGAGTAAAACAATAACAAAAGAAAAATCCTTATGACAGTGATTTACTTCCTAGCTGCATTACTGAAAAAAAAACTATACGTTGTCATGGATGAAATCCTGCTGCTCAAATCACTGACCCACATCCAGGCTCAGAGATGAACAGCTGACAAACTGCTGTACATGCTGGCCTACTCAACTTCTCTAACCCCTCTGGAGGGATACGTAATAGCAACAATTTCCATAATGAACAGTCAGGAATAGAGATTTAATTCCCTGTGCACTCCACTCAACTGAGGACTACTCTAGCACCACAAAACATCATAAAAGAGTCTGATCCACAGGTGGGCTCTTATGGTTTAGTACACAGATGAAATAATATTTTATTCCTACTGATTCAAACAGCTGCTGTATGATGATTAGGGTCAAAGTAAGAGGATTAGACACAGATATTAATACGCACACTATCACAGATAGACAGGCCACTGTGACACCTGTCTACTCGCTCACTTCACCGTCACAAACACATTACCTTTGGAGGAAGGTACGCTTTTGTCCCGCACATTCACACATATCCTACTTTTATTGAGTGAGTAGAAGTATTACACTGTGCACACCTGAAGGCAACTCACTGCCAGCTCTCTCACACACACAGGTTTTTAAACTGTCAGACTGCTGTCATGTGTCAAAGCAGTTAACCAGACTGGGAGCAATGGTAGCTTTGTTTTGCACGAAGCTAGCAAGCTTCAGCTTCAGCTACAAGCAGCAACATTAGCTTGGTAAACCGTTCTCTACGTAACGTTTATTTCCTTTTGTAGCTCGTTAAACAGCGAGACGAAGGAAGAAGATTTGAAGAAATAACGACCCTTAGAACAATAGCAAGTGTAGCTAGTGTTAGCATACAGTGCTATCTAGCTACTGTAGGGCTAAGTGCAGACATCATTCCTGTAGTATGAAGCCACAGAGGCATGAATAGACGGGGTAGCATGATGTTCATCTCACCGCCGACAGCCGCTGCTGTAGCCGAACCGACAGTCCCTCCTCTCCGCTCTGCTCGTCTGCCTCCTCCGCCTGTTTTTTAACCCCCCGAATCACAGCAAAAGTTGCCGCAGTGTCAAACCTCCCGGTAACCGTCCAAAAGCAGCCGCGGCGTGTCACAAGCGCGTCTCTTTTTATTTACCTTCCTCCTCCATGACCCACAAAACCCTTCACCGTTCGCTCGGAGTGTCTCGTAACCGTACGCCGGTTTCGTATTCGTGAACGCGCTTACGTCAGAAGATGTCAGGGCTTGAAAAAAACAGAACGTAGTGGAACAGACGCAGAGTGAGCTACGTAAAAAAAAACAAAAGACATTGCGCAGGCGATCAAAGTCCAACAAATCAGGCGTGCAGTTGCCAGGTGCCAAACCAGAAACCCCCGTGATGAAAAAAACAAAAACCTCTTATTATTCTTTTTTTCATTTATTCTTCATTCATTATTCAACGATGTACAAATAAGTAATTGTAAATAAATAAATCGAAATAGGCTACACGTCTCCCGATTTGACACGGTGGGCCTCTGGGACATTGATGACCCCGGGCCCCTGACCCACTTATAGTTACAGTGGGATAGAAACAAAGGTCAAGTTGAAAAGAAAAGAAAGTGAACCCAGTGGTAAATGTTGGCTGGATACTTATTGCTGTTAAAAGACAAATGGCAAACTTAATTCCTTTAAAACAAATTGCAGCGCTGGTGTATAAAAACATTTTTTATTGTGTCCCTCACCGCATTTTACCTAAAGAAACATGTTTGAAAGTATCAATACAAGGCAAAATCTTTAAAGGTCAAAAGTCTAGTATTAATATATCATTATCAATGAAGAACATACTAATTTTATTTTATTATAATGTCACAGGAAGGATTCAAAAAAATCATTGAAACACATAGTAGCAGAAGCACAATGGTGACATGAAAACATCTTGGGGAATATCGAATGAGGAGGGTATAATTGCAAGTATTTTTGCCTTCAAACATTAAAAAATAAATATGTAGTATGGTATTTGTGCATGTTATATTATATTATGACTGGGACCTCAATTTCTCATAATCAATAGGAATGGCCTGTGACAAAATGGCCATTTTGAAAAAATTTTAAAAAATATGTTAAAATGATCTTTGACTCAACCAGCTGCAACAGGTAATGGGAGAGAGAGAGGAGACGACATGCAGCAAAGGGCCACAGGGTGGACCTGAACCCCTGGGCAAAAAAACTAACAAATGAGACTGAATTAATTTTGATGCACCATTATGCAGTTTTTAACTGCTTTAATTATCTGCTCTGACCTGCAATCTCCTCATTACATTGCCTAAGATCGTATATGTTGAGGACCACCCTTTTTTTATCAAACCCTTATGTCCCCCACTGCTTTTCAACATAGTGACCCCCTTGAGCACCGTGCTGGGTTAGAGTGGTAAATGTGAACATCTGTGTGAATTATTTGAAATATTTTGCCCATGAAAAGTGCTTGAACAGCCCTTGAATTGTATAATTTCATAATTGAACAAGTTTTTCTAACTACTGTAGATTGTCAATAGCCTTATCTTAGCCCTCATGTCGCCACCGCTCTTCACCACAAGTGACACCTTTAGGTATTCGTATAATGTCGTAGCTGTTGTTACCTTTAGGTCAACTTCTAACATAAGCAGCATTTTATTGCTCAACCTAGTAGAGTTTGTTTTAGGTACTTCATATAAACCTTGTTAGTTCAATCTAAAACAGTGATTTATACTTTATAAGACTATAATGTTGGTATCTTAAACTGAAACGTAACTTGTAACTCCAGCTGTCAGTAAAAAGTACAATATTTCCTTCTGAAATGTTAGTGGATGTACTGTATTAAGTAGCAAAAATGAAAATACTTGAGTAAACTTCAAGTACCTCAACATTTTACATATGTGCAGTAAATGAGTAAACTTTGTTGCATTCTGCTACTGTACATTTAGTCATTTTGTACTCCATATACTGAAATATAATAAAGTTGCATGACATTTGTTATGGGCCTAATCATACGTGATATCAAGATATTGTAGATTTTTAAAAAAATATGTGAACTTCTAAGTTACTTTTCACATATGACATATGATCACTTTTTAACAGTTTTACATTATTAGTGTCATTTCAGTGAGAACCCTCCTCTGACAAGAAAGCTCTCTCGTGGAGACGTCATATAGTGTTTTTATTATGAATTTTGTAATGTTTTCTGACAGTTCTCAATAACAATTAGTCAGCATAATCCATGTCATCATCGTATCAATAATTACAGGTAATGTTTCGATAGTAACATAGTAATAATATAAGTTATTAATCAATGCAATGTTTATTCCTTCTTAACATCACACTCAAAAACGACAGGCTTTATTTACTGACAGGTTTAGCACTGCACATTGATAGGCTACACAGACAGACAGCAAGAGACACAGAGGGAGAGGTGAAGGAAAGAGGCGGGAGGCAGGAGGGGAAGGTGAGGAGAAGCACACAGTTGTACATTCATTGAACCAAAGATAATTTATGGAGGGAATAAAAAGAAGAAAAAAAGGTTTTGAAATGTCAAAAAAATGACCTGGAAGCGTGAGAGATAAAATGAGTGAGACGTATCTAAGCATCACAACAATGTGCCCTCCTTTTTCTGTGATTCAGATATTGACAAGTTCTTAAATTACAACAATATTACACACAAATTAAGAGACACTCATCAAGCCAGGGATTATCATCCTTATCACTACTACTATTATTATTATTATTATACTGTTTTCTGGTGCTGTAAAGGTGATTCACTCAAATGGGGAAAAGAAAATCAGAATCTGCTCCCTCGCAAAGTGTGCAGAAAAAGAGTGGCTGCAATAATAATAGTAATAACAATAATATCATAATATTCATCATTGTATGTACAGAAAAATTCATTACAATCAATACAATCAAAACTGCCCAAGCTGAGCTGACATTCTGGAAACAGCAGGGGTAGCGTCATGGAGTGTGTTTGTGTGTGTGTGTGTTTTCTGTGTGTGTTTGCACGTGACGTCTTGTAGTTATTGTAAGAGCAGTGTGCAGTGAGTGAAACAGTGCAGTGAGAGTCACATTCCAGCGGTCACTGTGAGGGGAGGGAGTCAGAGGTCTGGTTTATTGTAGATGGTGATGTTTTGTCATTTAGTGGCACAAGCTGAAACTTTGCAAAGACTCCAATTTGGCTGAACACCTGGAGGCTTTTATTCTCTTTCAACTTGTGTAAATTATGAGGTGTATGGTTGATAGTCCTCAAATCTTCTCATCTTATCATCAGCCCCATGTAAAGTATAGTCAGGAGCTGAAGCGCTAAAGTAGACACAATACCAAAAAAAATACCTGCAAGCATAGTGGATTTTAGTTTTTTATGAGTGGCCGTAATGCCTGACCTCACTGTCCTCACTCTGGTTGAGGAATATGCGGCGAGAGGATGCAAAGACGGAGGGAAGAGCTTGTGCACAGACTTCTCGAGTCAGTCTAATAAGGGAGTGCGGAGATGTGTCGGGATCAAGGCTTTGTGTCTTTGCCTACAGATCTGTTCAAGGCCGGCATGTTGCGGATTGTTTTCATTTTGTAAAGATTTCATTCTGTGTTCAATAACAAAAGATAGAATACAATCTTTTTTTTTTTTTTTTAAACAAAAGTAGTCTCATTCAACCAGTGTTACACTATACAGACACATTACCATCTCGTGATTTAGAACTGGTGCACCACAAACAATTTTGGTGGGGTTTGCTCAGGCGATTAAATTACATTAACTGTATACATTGTGCCATTGAACATTTAGGTGGAGAACAACAGCCCATTGTTGGCTATAGGTCACATATGGCGTTGAGTGTCAAGAGTATTACAGTGACTGTGTTGTGCGTAGTGTTTGTAAGCATACATTCCTTATACTAGTGGTGTCAGCAGTCGTTGATATTAGAAGTGTTGGAGTGTGTGACTGGTGATCCGGTTTGTGGTTTCCATGAGAACTGGTGCAGAGACACGTGTGGCTCAGTAGCGGCGGGCGTTGCCGTCCCTCCCCTCCTTCTTGATGATGATTCGCTGGTCGTCGCTGGCGTCGTCAGGTGACTCCGCTACCTCCTCGTCCTCCTCCCCCTCCCCCTCCGTGTCAGCAGAGATGCCCATGCGAGATTCATAGGACTGTGAGAAAGAGAGACGTGTGGATGAAAACAGGAGGTTAAAGACTAATTCTGGCACTTTTGAACATATTTTAGGGACTTAATGATTAAATGCGGCAGCTGGAAGCCAGTACTCGGAAGTGATAGCTATCGTGTTTGAACACCAAAGTCACACAATAACACAAAACTATCTAACCGATTGTGGAAGGGCAGACCAGCAACCCCTGTCTGCTGTGATGTAAAATTACTGTTTTTGTCAATGGAGTTGGGTAGCTTTGAACAGAATGATATACTGTAACAGCTGTTTTCTGGTTGCATAAAGATTGTTATTCTATAGAAAGAATTGCTACAGAGATAGTCCTTGGCAATGAATAAGATCCTGTATGTAACCAGAAACAGAAGTCAGATCCCTCTGTTCAAGGCCACCAGACTACAATGACGAGCAACTATTGTGTTCTGCGGGGTAAAATTACTAATGATGTCAATGGAGTTTGGTGGCTTTGAACAAAGCGATATAACAGCTGTTTTTTATTTATTTTTTTATTTTATTATTTATAAAGATTGTTATTCTATAGAAAGAATCCCTACAGAGACCTATTTGTTGTAAGGGTAAGATCCTTTTTGTAACCCGAAACAGCCGTTGGATCGCTCTGTTCAAGGCCTCCAGACTCCATTAACAAAAACAGCAATATTACCTTTCTAAGATGTTACCTTACAGAACATCTAAATCTGTTGTGTGACTTTGGTGTTTAAAACAACAACTCTCCGCGAGGTAAAATAACTGTTTTTGCCAATGGAGTTTGGTGGCTTTGAACAGAGCGATATAACAGCTGTTTTCTGGTGCAGCAACTTTCTATTTTTTAATTAGACCCCAAAATATGTAAAAAAAAATTAAAATAAAATAAGGCCCAGGTGTAAAAACACCAGAATCACCCTTCAACAGGTGTGGTCATTTATTACAATCATATCATTTTCAGGTTGATAACTTGTCTGTTTTTTTTATACCTCCATAGGATTGACGATGATGGTGAGGGCAGAGTCATCCCATTGGCTGCTACCCTCCTTAGCCCCGCCCCTGGCACCCTCGCCACGGCGATGGATGGAACGAATTCGGAACACACCAAGGATCACCATGACAACCAGGAAACCCACACACACCATTATGATGACGGTGGCTGCTCCTGGCACCACTATACAAAAAACAACAAAAATACAGTGATTATTTTGTCATAAAACCATCTTTTTGTTGACAAATTAAAATAACAAAACCAACAATGTATTGACTCTACAAGTATTGTCTGGACAGTGAAAGCCTGATGTAGCGTATTCCTCTGTTGCTCTGTACTCTGAGCTCCATTGTGTTTCAACAAACATTAAATACACAAGTGAGCCACATCATTGCACTTGGTGAGAGGTTCCTTATTACAACCAACTCAAGAACTGCAGTTTATTTCAGCAAATCATCTTGTGTTCATCTCGCAGTGAAACTTGGGAAATGAAACATAATTACATATATCGGAATTTTTAATGAGAGAGAAGGAGTAGGTGCCATTTTGAGGATTTTAATGTGGCAATTATACTTTTTCCCTACATAAGTCTGGCACAAATGAGAGAATTTCTACGTGTGCCTTAATACATGTGTGGAGAATATCTTTAAGGATTAACAGCATGAAGTGGGTTTGGGGCTGAGTGACATTGACAGTGTAGGGAAGTCCTTGAAAGGACATTTTTGTTCGGTAAACTTCTCTCTAATTTTCCTTCATATCCAATGGGAATCCAAACTTTTTTTTCTCTCTTTGTGAAGTTTAAACATATGTTGACCCAATTCATGAGTTAATTAGAAAAAATTGCCCCAGTCTGAGTATTAATATATGAAAAATAGCACAATTATCTGAACCAACCAGCTGTTTAAGGGTACATTTTGAATTGAGTATTTGCTGTAAGACTTTGAGGGCAACATTATTCAACCTGTTAATCCTATCAGCTGCGTAGCTGCAGTTATTGCACATATGAAACACCAGAGGTGTAGCAGGACATTACACAACTATTGATATCACTGCATTAAAGTTCTGCTGCAGCCATTTATCACCAGTAGGTCTCTGTGGTCTTTTGATTTGGGTTTGATGGTTGTTCTTTGCCCAAGGCATCAAACTGAAGAAGACATTAAATTTGAGGTTGCAGCTCCCAATCTCTGAACTCTCCCTTTGGACACTGGAGTTTTCTTGTGAACAAACGTCAAAGTTTTGTTTCCAGTGTTACACACACAAAGTCACTGTGGGTGTGTTGATCTAACAAATGTGTCAAAGCTGATTCTTAAAGTATTTTATATCCTGAAATGTTTACATCCACAATCACTGGTGTGCAGTCTTCTGGCGCATTGCAGCATATCATTGTCTGTTACTGCCACCTGTTGATCAGTTGAATAGTGTTACATCATTGGTAGGCTCATGTATCACAGCACATGTGTGCATGTGTGTACATGAGATAAACAAAGCAGGAACCGACTCATAGAAAAACAGCTCCAACTTTGAGGTCTAAAGCTTTAATAACATAAAACAGTGCAAACACCTTCAAAAAGCAGCTCAAGATATTGGACTTACCTACTTATTTATTTTCATTTCTATCAATTCCTTCTGTTTAAGACAATCTTTTTGGTATTTTTGCCTTTATTTGATAGTCACAGTTCAGCGAGAGACAGGTCACAATGTGAGAGACATTGTGTAAAGGTCTCTGGTTGGGAATCAAAAGGCGGACGCTGCAGCCATGTGGTACGAGCCCCAACCATTAGGCTACCCTAATCCATCACTCTTACATTGTGACTGTATTTTATATGTTTCTTTTGTGTTTCACTGTGACATCTGTTCTAGGAAGGTGCTGTAACAACAAATGTAACAGGTCAGGAAAAGCTGATGAGAGGGAAATGTCACCTGAGTTGCGGTGTGGATTGGGCAGGGTGTGTCCGCTCAGCTCTCCAGCGTGGTGGGATGGATGGAGAAACTGCTGCTGGGAGGCCAGCAGGTGGGAGGGGTGGTACAGACTGTCCAGAGAGTGCAGGAAGTTCACCTTTAAACAGAGAGGAAGCAAGAGTGACCTCACTGGGTTTGTGGCTTGAAGAATATAGTACTTAAAAAATCCAAGGTTATGTATATTCTGTTCCTAACAGTCAAGAACCTCCATGCTAAAATCTAAAGGATATGTCTATCTTTCTGTCAGTCCCAGAGGTGTTGTGTGAATGATGAGTCCTCTCACCTCCAGAGTCAACTCATTGCTGGTGTATCTGCCATTCATCTCAGAGCAGGACAGGCGGAACCGCCTCTCAAAGCGGGCTGAGCCTTTGGCCAGTCGGTAGCGTACTGAGCGAAGGACGTCCTCGTACACAGAGATGGATTCAGCACCTGAAGGAGCACAGAAACAAAAGAGAACAGAATAAAAAAGGAGACAGGGAGTCAATACTGAAATGAAAACTATGGACACAAGGAGGAGGAGGGAAAAGGAGTCTGCAGCTACTTATTGACAGCTGGGAGTGGCTGTTTGGGATGGATCACATCACTATTTGAGGTCATTGGGAATCCATCATGACTTTTAAAGAACTGAGTGAATAAGTTTCAAAGGCCTTGAAAACCTAGTTTCAGTCATTGTAAATGGTTTTGCTTTCCTCACCGTTTTTTAATTGGACCTGACTCATCGGAAGAAGGCGATGTCACCTATTTAGTGATATTTGAATTTAATGTGATGACATTCGTGGGGCTGTTTGCTTCTGTCTGTTAATCAGTTCTGATAAAACCACATCCACACGCTCCTGATGAAGCAAAGTTTGAGTGATTGTTAAACTAAAATGTTTTTCTGACCTTTAACTCTCATTGTCGCTCATCATGTTATGAATATTTAATGTTATAGTCATACTTCAGGGGCTTCATAAAGAAGAGACACAAACAAACAACAGCAAATTATTAAATCTAGATTCTTCAGACATATTTTGTGGCATCTGTTTTATGTTGTTTACCTGCAACTCATTGTTATTGCTGCCTGTCTTGTCCAGGACAAGATAATTCTGATGCTGACGATGCTTTCTTAGTTAGAAAAAGGAGCGGTTTCGATGACAGTTTTAAAATGTGCAGAACATCTTCATGCGGAGTACCTGTGATGGCAATATAAGCTGTAGTATTGATGATTTCCAGTCCCCTCTCTCGCACAACATCCATGTCCACCAGAAGCTCCTCCCTCTCTGGGTTTAGCTCCTCCCCCAGTGGCTGGACCTCACAGCCGTCCAAAGTGTGAGCGACGGCATCGGACATCAGAGCTAAGAGGAGGTGAAAGGAGACAAATGAGGACTTCATTACCCAAATTTAAGGAGCAAAGGAGGCAGACCACAGATGGTCTCTCATTTCCTTATACAGAAAGTGGTAAGAACAGGTGATATGAGACAAAAATCTCTTAAATTAGCTCATAGATGAAGCACTGGGGTTACTTAATACCTGACTCACCTCCACCCTCCATCCCCTGTGCAGCCGTGTTGACAGCATGAGACAAGGAGCAGACGATCCGGAGCTCAGGGAAAAGGGGGACGCCACGGGGGCCTTCAAACTCAGGGGCGGGCCGGGCCAGATGAGGGCCGACCCCGGACAGAGAGATCTGAGGGGCGTCAGGCTGGAGGACCACCAGGTATCCTTCCAGCTGCTTGAGGGACAGGCAGCTCTCCTCGTTGAAACATCTGGCAGGGAGGAAGGAAGTGTGCGTGTCAGAAAGACAAAGGAGATGTGAAAAATGTCATTGGTTTGATCACTCAGCTGTCTGCGGTGTCTGTGGGAGCAACTTTGCAGTTTTTCTGCCATGCAAGCCATCTGGCTCTTAAGATTGGTCTACCACTTTGGTCGAGACTAAAATAACTATGAAGCTATTAAATGGATTGCCATGAACTTTACTGACTTTGGTGATCGCCTGGGTTTTCCTCCAACCCCATCTTGAGTTTGGCAGTTTTGTTTTCTAGTGAATAAGAGACATTATAGTCCTTCCTCAGGGTGAATTAAACAACTTTGGTAATCCTTTGAATATTTTTTACTAATTAGCATTGCACCTCTACAACATCGTCAGACTCACGAAGGACAGTTTAAAAAAAAAATCTAAATCAGTGCAGCAGAAGCAGAGATTATCCCACGCATTCTGCCTCTTTATCACAACCCTGTCGACCTCCAACTGTTCGGCTGGAGATTCGGGTGAGTTATGCTCGTGTCAGCTAACGTAGCCTCAAGCAGAGAAGAAGAGCAGGCTCAGTGAGGTTTAGTGAGTTCACTTCTTTTTACATCAACACCCTGTTTTCAAACTTGTCAATTTATCAGACTTTGCACAGCTTTATCTGGAGCTAAGAAAATACTTTTATGCAACTCTTTTACACGTACACGGTAATCCCAAGTATAAGCCATTGGTGAAAACGTCAGCCATTGTTTGGCATTACAGCGTCTCCATTTGGTCTTTTGGAGCCCTAAGTGACCATATTTGGACGAGAGGGTGGAGCTGGGGAAGATTTCCTGATTGGATCCGACAGTGGTAGCAAATTGTAGATCATAGCGCTAAAGCACACACTGCTTTATCATCTATTTTACTCTAAATTGATCCTCTGCATCCTTTATACTTTGAGTTGCAGATACAGATTATCTTTTATTCCATCGGCTATTGGCTTTTTTAGCAAACTATAACCTCCATGATCTACGGTGATAGTGCAAGTGATGTGGATCTTGACTTGTTTATGTGGTTGATGTATTATGTATTTGTGTGTGACAACTGTCTGTATAGCAAATTGCCCCACTGGGACATTAAAGTTTTACTCTACTATACATTTCAAAAAAATAATATCATGCTGTACTGCAGATGACTTGAAATTAGTGATTGAGACTATAAAGTCATCAGGAAACTGTTTACTGATGTGATAAATCAAGTTAAAAGTAAAGTCATTTTCTCATAAGCTTACATAGAGTCAGACTTCTTTTTTGCAACCAGTATGAGTCGCCCCCTGCTGACCATTATTAGCTGTCTATCGGTAATCCCAAAAATCTGTAACCAGACTTTGACGTGTAAAACTGGTATAGTTCCCCTTTTCACTTGTCATCTAGCGCCATCATCTGGTCAAAATTTAGATTTGTCCAAACCTTCCACCAGTCTCAGCTGCACCGTACATGTTATCAAAACATTATACACGCTGAACACCATCATTCTCAGTGTTAGCATCCTGATGTTAGCGTTTAACTCAAAGTACCACTTGCATGCCTTTAGACTCTCAAATCAGCAACACTGTGGCTGGAAAGTTGGCACGATGATCGTGTACAAAAAGCTCTAAATCCAGCGCAGTGTTTTCTCAAAGTAGTTCCCTAATTTCACCATAACTGTGGCGAACAACGGCTCCGTTGCGACACTGGAAATAGCAAATGTCAAATCCCAGTAGCTCTGCTGTTACAAATTTAATTTTCCTGCCAGAAGAGGGAGAGCAAATCAGATTGATAACAGGCTGCTTACATATATTTATTCATCTGCACTATAATTCAGCATCGCATTTGAAAGGGGATTAACCAAAGTGTGTGCAAGTGTGTGTGTGTGTGTGTTTGTGTGCATTTGTGTGTTACATTTCCACTATCAGAGTGAGCAGCTGCTTCTATCGGCCTCTCCAGAAGGGCCTGCTGTTCAGCCATCTGGGTAACTCCTGGCCTCAAATCAGTCTAATCTTCACACACGCAATAAAACACGCTGGAGGAAAAAAAAAACTCTGGTACACTTGAGCTGAAACTAAGGGAAAAAAATCTGCCCATGACCTTGAATTGCTGAGATCTTGAAAAAAAAAAAGTAGGTGGGAAAAAAACCCTCCAGCACTGACTTGTAGCTTGGCAATCATCTTTATCTTATAACCATGCGACAAAAAAACAACAGCCCCTAAAGACAAAGACAAGAATATCTGCACAGCCTGAGAGTTTGACGAGATCTGATTTGTCATCATGCAGCTAGTTTAGGTATAAATACACAATATAGCACGTAGTATACGCGCTCGCTGTGCTTCCCAGGGTGAATTAATATTTCATCAGCTAAAAGTGACTGCTAAAGCCAGAGAGCCAGCTCGCAGTTGTTAAGCATGGTTGAGCACTGACCCGGAAACAGAGTTTGTGTGCTTTTTATTTTCACAGCCATGTGATTCAGTGTGATGCAGACAGAAGCAGGGAGTCAGGGATTGTTTAGGAGCTGAACAGCCTGGTGCTGTCAGTCTGTCCGGCACCATTAAGGATACAGAAAAAACATCCTAGCAGGAAGAGTGTGTTTTTCTCCAGGTGAAGGTGAGAGACTAACATGATGATGACAGATGATGGCAGCGAAACAGCTTCTCGAAGTTAATCCTTCAACAACCTGAGTTACTATAAAACCAGGCTGATTGAATTTTTCACCTCTGTCTTGCTGACCGAATGAGCAAGAGATAAGATATTCCTTGTTATCTCTTGCTTTGACATATTCTCTATATAATCACCTCTTTCATGCTGCACCAGCTCTTATCACCACTGAGGCAAGGTCCATGTTTGATGAGTTCAAGAGGAGGCGTCAGAGGGGTGCGCGGCGGCAGAGTGTGAGATCTGATTTGACTGCTGCAGACTGACTCTCAGATTCTCAGCAAACTGTTAGCAAGTGTCTGATGAATGATTTGTGACTTACAGTGTGATCATTTACATTTCCTTAAGTCTGCTTTAGTTAGTTTCCTGCATTTCACAGAAAGACTTTCAATCAACATGTATGTTTGCGTGTGTTTTTGTACCTGAGCGAGGTGGTCAGTTTGAGGGGTCGGACTCCGGGGGTGGCGAAGCGTAGAGAGTTCCTGTAGGTAACCTGCTGCACCGCACGGTTAAAGCTCTCAATGTCGTCACCCTCCAGCACCAAAACTGACTGGCTGGGGTTCACATGGACCTGCAACGACAAAGAACGAGCTTGAAGTTCCCATTCATTTACATAAACACATCATGTTACCAAGGGTCCAAAATACAAGAGAATAAAAGAGAAAGGGAAACTTAAGAAAGGTTTAATCTCCTTGAATCAACAGCAAAGAAATGATAGCTTTAGCTGAAACACTATTAATATAAGTCACCACTAGAGGAGGTTAGAAACACATCTGGCAACAAAACAATTTGTGCTGCAGTTGAAGTCTTATTTCTGTCTTATACAATAATCAGGTGTTCACATGAAGATTGAAACATTGCATTCCAGTGACAATAATGCTCTTTTTTAAAAATCGAGCTGCAGTCATATATATTTGTAGCGTTGGACTGTTCTCAGTTACATCACATAATTGCTGTCAGTAACCCTGTCTGGCTCTCACTCGCTGAGAGGGATGCTGTTTTTCTGGGGGAAGATCACTGAAGACTCGGTCAGAGGGGCTGACTGTAGCGGTGACTTTTCCAACAACACAGCGACAAAAACATGTGAGTTAAAAGTTTTCTTGCTTGAAATCACCTCACATAATCATCGCCAGTCAACTGCGGGAGCCGCCTGGCTCTACCACATTACTGTTGTTTGGTCTTGTAACTTTGTCTTGTGGGTTGAAGATTGGGACATTTCTCTTTTATTTGATGAGTGAAGGATCTTTGTAGTTGTCAGACTGAGAACGCCATCAGGCCGACACCCCTGTCCTGTGCTGCCAGCTTTTCCATTTGCACAGAGGTCGTCTTGCCTCTGTTGCAGCTCTGTTACTACCTCCCCTGGTGGATCAGAGGCGGAAGGAAACGGTCCCCCCATTCTGCCTCTGTAACTTTCACACCGATGGCGAGGAGGAATATCGGCGCAAGATTCCCGCCTTGAAAAGGCCGTGACAATGGGGCGACTGTGTGAACAATTAAAGGCTGCTCCTGACGAACTTAAGCGACTGGGGACAATTCTCAACTGTGCATAGGTGTACGCCACCCTGTGCATGTGTTTATGTCAACTGATGTATGTCTCTATTTAATATAGTATGTTTTTATGCGTTGTGTGTGTGTGTGTGTGTGTGTGCGTGTGTGTGTGTATGTTTAAAGGTCCTATTTGTCACAAAAATTGATTTTGGAGCCTCATTCCCAACTCGTCAAAAACTGACCCGCCCTACAATCCCACAGAGTATTTGACGAGTTGGGAATGAAACTCAAAAATCCACTTTCTAAGAAATTTGGCCTTTAAGCTTGCTGAAGCACAAATTGCTCACTTCAGACAAATGCGAAGCGACTTGACTTTTAAAATAATAAAACACAGTGAACTGTGACTTCAAAGCTGCTTGCAGATATGGAACAAGCGATGATGTGTATACTGTATGATTACAATTGAGATTTCAATTTACAGGGGTTCTCAATACGGGGATGTTTGCATTTGGATTTCTAAGATTGGGCTCTTCCAGTCAGTTAAATGAGGAGCTATATCTGAACCCATAGATCTTAAAACTCAGCAGTAATACACATTTTTGCCAAATGAGGGGTGTGGTATGGTCAACCAAATTGTTTAAGGGTTATCCATAATAACAAAGAATTGAATACACACACATCTGTCACACATTGACACACTATTAGTATGCTATACTACTTGATTTAAGTCACTAAGATCTTTGGGTGATTTCTATTTTGTAAAGAGCAATTTTTGAAAAGTTGGTTATAATATTGTACGTTTTGTTTTTACAGTTACCTCCACCAATTAGGTTATTAGTTTTCTCCCATCTCTGTTTGTTTGTTGGTTTGTCAGCAGGATTACACAAAAACTACTGAACGGTTTTCCATGAAACTTGGATGGAGGATGACTCTCAGCCCAGAATAGAGCCCATTAACTTTTGATGCAGATCCGGGTAAAGGAAAGGATCCAGAATTTTTTTCTCACTGTCGTTTACATTGTGAGTTTGGGCATTTCTCGAACATTTTTGTTAACATCTCAGGGAATAATGAATGGCTCTTGATGAAAAAAAAGAAATCAGGCATAATTAGGTGGCTGATATCTATGAGTGAGATGCGGATTTTAATAAAAATCCCGATCTAGCTGATTTAGATATTTTTAACAGCCACTGCATGGTAACAAATAGCGATAGAAACCTGCAGCTACCACCAATGTGCAGCTGAGAAATAGCGATTCAGGGAACTCATGGGTCTTGGGGGAGGTGTGCACTCTACTGAGTGCCATTCTAGTTTATATATATTTATATATCCCCTAAAGCAAACACTGTGTTTGGTTTATTTCATTCTAGAAAGGGATTTGGTTTTGAAGATGGCTCAAAATGTTTGGTGAATAAAGCACGATGTACTAGAGAAGAGTGGTGCAACATGGTTTAATTTTGAATGTCTGAGACAAATGTTCAGTGACTCATTACACATCCACTCTCTATAGTGAGGCAGTCTTTAGCTCTCTGAGGCTTTACCTTCATGCCAGAGCCCAGAGTCTCCAGGTCTCCGAAGTCGAGGCCCTCCCTGCAGGCGTACAGACACTCGACCACACTGTGAGGCTCCACGCTGCCTGGACGCACCGTCACTCCGGACAACAGGCCGTGGTAACCACCCACATACTTCACTAAAGACCAGAGACAGTCCAGCATGAATACCACACTAATATTTCAATATGCAAATACTGGAAACAATGACACAGCAACATCAACTCTGCCACTGACAACAGCATGAAAACAGCGAGGTCACCTGAGTCTTTACCCTCTGGGATGGTGTTGTTTAGTATCTCCTTCTGCTTCTCCTCAGGCTCTGCAGGGAAAAGGGGAACAGACAAAGAGAAAACAGTAAGGCACACTGAGGAAAATAGGAAAATGTAGTGAGGTATGAAAAGAAAGTGAGAGGGAGTGCCAGAGATTGACAGGAATAATGAAATATATAATAATAACACCAGCAGGCACGAGTGAGAAAATGCAAGCAAGGAAAAACTGTAGATGTTATTCAAAAATGCACCATCTCCTCATTATCCAGCAGCAGCTGTTGCCAAGCAGGCAGCAGAGCGACTTCCAATGTGGAGTGAAAGGCTGTAAATATGTGTGTGTGTGTGTGTGTGTGTGTGTGTGTGTGTGTGTATGTGTGTGTGTGTGTGTGTGTGTGTGTGTGCGTGTTTCACTGCTAATTGGCAGCCAGAGTTTCCCAGTTTAACCAGCGGTCTGGGTATAAGTGGCTGATAGCTGTCTGGCCCTCGTGTTGTTCTGCTGCCCTGAATAATTGATAAGTCAGTTATATTATTAGCCCTCAAAGACAAAATGCATCAGGAAAATTAAGGAGTGGAGCGAGGAAGCAAAGGGCGAGACGTCTCGGACGATTGTCTTAAGGTGCCTCGTGAGGGTTTACGAGTTGCTGGTGCTTATGCCAGAAAATGTCAGCCTGCTATCTTTGTTGATGTGTGTCTCTGCTCCGCTTGCATTCATTTCTGTCAAAATCCATCATTAAGCTGGGATAAAATGTATGTCAGTCGTGGATTCACTGAAGATGAATTTCTTTACCCCAGCAGGCGCCGATGAACATCCTCTGGCGGGGGGCGGGGCTTGGGATGGCTCCGTTGTCATGGATGAGGGCAGGGTCGAAGGTCACACCATCGACGTACAGGGTCACCGAGGGGAACTGGACGCTGAGTGAAAGATGATGCCACTCACTGTCACACACCTGTTTGACGGAGATAAGATGAGGTCAACATGAGACAGAACAACGGAAACAGTTGGTGCTCAGTATTCAGGGCTCAAGACAAGAACCAGTGGCACCAGTGCGACCAGTGAAAATGTGGAGCTGCACAGATTTTTGGGCGCATGTGCAAACAAAACAGTCACACCCTGGAGCTCTGGTATCAGAAGAAGTATTTAGAAAAAAATTTAGAAGACAACAATGTGAAAATATCTAAATAATCCAAATCCTGCATTCATACTCGGGCCGGACGATATGGCCTTAAAATAATATCGCAATGTTTTCAAGCTATATCGCAATACAAGATATAGATCTCAATATTTTGAAATCACCTAAAAAGCACCTCATTATTGCTAAGACTGGCCGACAAAATCAAATATCAGGAAATCCTTCACCAAATACCTCAATGTTGATACTGCAACAATATTGTAGGGATGACTATTGACTAAATATTCACACAACCGGACGTTGAACAGGTATTTAAATGAAACCAGCTGAGAAGTTTAGAGGGGAAATGTCTCTTTGGTGGAAACTTCTAACAGCTCATAGACACGTGAACTGTGACAGCTTGCCCCAACTAGCCACATCCAGAAAAACAAAAGGTTTTGTTTTGGCCACGAGTTTAGTCTTTTACTATATGTTGTATAATAATAATAATAATTCTAATAATATATAATAATAATAATAATTAAATATAATAATTGTGTGGACTTTTAATGAATGTAATAATCCCTGCTGCAGTTTAATTCATGTTCTCTCATATAGATATTTAAACCTTATGCTATGAATGAGTCATTGCTGTGATTGCTTTGCAGAGGCAGTTTATCTTAACATCTAAAGGTAAGGTTGATTTATTATCTTTAGCTAACTTTACGTTCTTCTTTCATTTGTTTCTTTTTTTATATTTTAGGGCAGTGATATTGGAAATCGCTCTCTACAGTAGACATGATGTTGACAGTGTGATGCTGTTGTAGCTGAAGATGTAATGCATCTACATCGGACCTCATTAAATCCCCCCTAAAATTGCACAGACCATTTCAACACAGACCTTTTGTCCTCGCCACTTTGTAACACAAGGAGAAGCCCATGGTATACAATATCAGAAAATAGAAATACTCAAGTAAAACACAGGAATTTCAAAACTGCACTTAAGTAAATGCACTTAGTTGAATTCCACCATCAGTGTTAATCCCAGTACACATTTGTGTGTATTTGCTTTCTCTGCAGATATCAGAGGGAATACAAAGAGGAAAGATGGGGGAGTTAATCTGACATAGGGGCAGAAGAGGAGGACCGGGGTAATAAGATATCGCGGTTCAGACAGACGGATTTGACAAATCTTCTCTGTATCAGCTCAGCATCCTTTAATCCATGCTGCCTCAATATGTCTGGGACCAGTGGCTTCAGTCAAAACAAACCCCTTTTTACACCAAACCCCCCCCAAAAGAAATCCCCAAAACAAACAACACACACTCACACACATGCAGCACATGCAGGTATGTAACTTTGCCACATGAGCAATATTCAAAATAGGTCACTTGGAACCATTTTACATGCACATTTCTCTTGTATTCTGCACCGCTGCATGCATGAATCACTGTTAACCTTTACGTACACGTTTCGGATGACAAAATACGAATATGAGGCTGAGAACTGTGTTGTTAATTCATGTCAGAAGCATCTTAATGTGCTCGGATGAGATGTTGACACAGTCTGAATTATAAAGAAAATGAATCTCATTTTGTTTATTGTTGTCCTTCTTCCTGGGAACTAAATATCACTTAATTTAGTAAGAAAAGAAGCCCTTCATCAGGATAAAATGAACGTTTTCCAGATAAATATATCATTTGAAGGTAGATGAAAGTACTTATAATGCTGCAATTGATGCTTTTTTGTTGTTCCCATGTTTTTGTATTACTGGATGATGTTGCATCGCCTCCATTTCAGCTTAATTTCAAGGTGTAAATACAGAAGAAACAAGTGCAAGTGTGAGAACATCAAAGCTCAGAGTTGCAGTTCCCCCAGTACCTGCTCCAGTTTCCACAAGAACTTGACGGGCCGTGCGGCGGAGACGTCGGCCCAGTAGAAGAGAGAGAGGCGGCAGCCGTGGACGGAGAGGGAATAGTGGGAGAACGAGTCGTCTGCGGAGCAAAAGGAACAGAAAATAATTGGTGGGTCAGTGCGGTCTTGTCAAACCGTCTCAACTTCAGCAGGCATTTCCTCAGAGAATAACCACAGTGAGGAATAAAATGAGTTTAATATAGATTTTAATCTTTGTTATATCTCTCTCACCTGTGAATTTTGTATCCGTATTTACCGAAGGAAGCTCTGCAACCAACAAAGTCAAACAGTCATGTGATGCACGCGATATTCTGCCTGGCACAATTACAGTGTTTTACTGTTCTTCTGCTGTCCACTTGGCTGCTCAAGTGGAGCAGCTGGGTTTTAGTGTCTCTCTCAAGAGCACCTTGATACGATAGTAGCTCTTAAAACTAAAAACTTTTTTCCCTCCTGCTGTTCTGAGGATTTGAGGGGGGGGAGGGGGTAACCTTCTGGGAGTTTGCTATGAGATTGAAAAAGTTTCATTTTTAAACTTTCCTTACTGAAACTGCCAGCTACATTCTCAAAAACGCTCCTTTAAAGGAAGATACGGCGGTGAAGACATTGTTTTTTCATGCACTGGTCAAGTTTGAAATTTTAGGATATTTTGCCGTCAGGCTAGTGGAAAGAAAACGTCCAAAATACACATTCATGTGTCCATTTTAGTTCAGATTTCTTTTGTGGGAATTTATGTAAGTTAGTGCCTGTTTAATCATATTGCCAAATCATTTAAAAACAAAATATCAGAACATTTGTAGTACAAAAAATCATCGCCTCACTGTTTCACAGTGACATTGACAAATGACACTTTTTATCCTGTTGAGGAATTTTACAAAACTTATCTTTAAAGGCTGTTTTCTCAAAATGAGTTTTTTTCTGAGACAGAAATCTCCACTTCAGTAACATTTGGGGTTGTCCCGAAGACTATTTTTTTCGGGATTCCTATAGTATTGTTATTTGTTATTGAATAAAAATACATTTCCCAAAAGGTTTTGTGTGTTTTACTTATGTTTGTAATCCCGAGCGGTTTGATTTTAACAAGGTCTGATAACAGCTACTTTGTATTTTGCCCTTTATTTAACTGCATATCTACCCATAGAAAATTTGGGCTGAGCCCTCATATTATTTACATAAACCAAACTTTAAAGTTTTATTTATATCTATATTCTGGAGGTTTATACAGAGAGGCTTGTTCATACATCATGTATAGCCTGATTAATATTACATTGTATACCTCAAAACATGGCAAACATTGATTCTTTGAGGCTGCTGACAATATTCTCTGGTTTATAAATTGTTAAAAAGAGATATCAAATTCTGTCTGTGAGAACTTTTGGCACCAAAAATCCAGTATTGGTCGGGCTCTTCTAACATGTCGAAAAAATAATCACAATGTCACATTTGCATATTTAAAAATAAAATTTCAGAAAACTTGTAATACAAAAAATACTTGTCTTAATGTCTTCATGATAATATCTATTAAGTAGAAGCTTTTGTTGTCTCATCACGTACCGTTCCTGACGGTGCTGCACACAATCGTCTCCTCCTCTTTGCGATTTCCTCGGCTCTGAGTGGTCGAAGGCTGGATGTTGGCTCCACCCCTCCTCATCCACAGCTGCAGGGTGAAGTGGTCGCCCGATAACGCTGAGACGACCGAATCCGGCACCACGGCGACGTGGTTGGACCCGTTGAAGGAGAAGACCAGAGATGAATCAGAAGAAGGCAGAGTGGGCAGAGCGGAGGTCCAGTTGGCAGCGGGTGACGGAGGTGGGAGGAGGTCTACCTCACCTCTGACAGCACCTGAAGGAAACAGAGGGAGGATGTTCATAAGAAAATGATCCGGCCCGCTGAATATTCACGTTTTCATCTATAAAACAGAACTCACCACACAGACGTCGCACAGATCTGTCAGAGTAGCTGTCTCTGTCGCAGCCCTTCCCGATGTGGCCGGTCTGGAGCTCTACGGTGGCCTGGATGTTCCACACTGTCTCTTCACAGGTCTCCAGGTGCAGGCTGGGGAACAGGGGGATGCTCCCGGACCCGGGAGTGTACTCCACACGCTTGGTCCATCCTGGAAAAATGTAATATGACACAATCATAACCTGACATGGAGCATATATGCATTAGGAGCATGCTGTTGTAGCAAGGATGTTGGTTTCATTGTGTGTGTGTGTTTTATAGGTGTTTTCTGGTTTTGTGTTGTCTTTTGCCCTTTCTCCTGTGTTCTGTATCTCCCTCCTATTTTCCTGCAGACCTCACCAGTTTGCTTTCCCACCTGCTCTGCATCTCCCTCTTTAGCCTTTCCCTCCCTCCAGTGTTTTTCCGTTCATTTCCCTCACCTATGTTTCTCCGCCTCACTCCACCTGCACCTCATCCCCTCCTTAGTTGTGTCTGTATTTAAGCCTGTGTGCTCCATTCTGCCTTTGTCAGTTCGTCCTGTGTGTTTCACCTGAGCCTGTTCCCACCAGTATTCTCCAGCGTCACCCAGTTTTACCTCGTGGTATGTTTCTGTTTTTTGAGTTGTACTTTGCTCCTCTTGGTTGATACTTTGTTTTAGCCTTTGTGTTGTATTTTTGTGATTTACAGTTCTTGGTTGTTGTTTTTTAGGTTTTTTTTTGTGATTCTTGGTTTTTGGATCACTCATTTGGGACCTCACAACCTTTAACTACAGTGTAACACCACATTCGCTTTCATTTTTTGTTTTCAGTTTACTGTTGCAATTTGGTTGGGTTTAGGCAGCTAAAATACTCCCCCAGCCGCAAAGCTTTGACATTATAAAAACCTGATTAGTCAGTTGCGATGACGGCTCTGGAGCAACATTAATTAAGATGAAGAAACAACACCAACATGGCGACATCAGATTATGTTAAGTTATTCAGTCAGTTTCATACATTCATTCTCTAAGAACTTACAATTTAGGAAAAGAAATGAAAAGAAAATGGCTGATTTTCCCTTTTTAAAGACACAATTTATTAAGGAATGTTCGCAAGCGCCAAGAAATGTTAACTATGAGTATACTTTATCAGCTCTCTCTATCAGCACCTTCATTTGTGACTGGCGGCTGCTGATTGTGGTGTGAAATTATGACAAACTGAATAAATCACATTACGAGACAACATGTCCAGGAAAACTGTTTTTGTGCATTAGATAATAGATGCGATCAACATATACTGTTAAATCACAACCTAATACATTGGAGGGACTGATCAGACAGATAGCAAGCTAGCTAGAATAGCCTGAGGTTTGCAGACCTATTAAAGCTGCTGTGAGTGATATAATTTTAAATAAATAAGTGTGAAATAGCTCTATATCCCAACAGTAATCACTGTTACAGAGTGTTTGGTCACTTTATCAAATCAGGATGGAGAACTCCATAAAGAGGTTGTCCTGTCTGTACGTGCAGAGAGCAGGATCTTCCTGTTTGCAATTATCACTGCCTGTTCATGTGGTGACGTCAAGAGGAAGGGCGGGTTTGCTAACTGTAAAACGGACAGGAAGTTAGCTAAGACAACGATTACAGCAGCTTTTTAGGCTGAAGTGTAGCTTGCTTAAGAAGTTTCTAATGTCTCCTTTTTTCTCTTCTACATCGCATTGTCTAAAATCAGATATGTCGAAGATTATTTTAGGAGATTATTTTCATAGCACTGATGTTCTTAGCACTTATGTTCCCACCACTTTTCTACAGAATAACACGCTTGAGGAAAAGAAGATCTTTGGTTCATCCCCCCAGATGAAATGTCATAGCATCTGGTCACTGACATGTTAAAAGGTAAGTAAAAAAAAATAAAAATCAGATCCACAAACCAGAAAGGCTGCCAATAAACGGTGCCTGCTCATCCCGCAGAGGGATCTAGTGTCAGGGGAAGTGTAGCAGTCGTATGTATGCTTATGTATAAATACATTATCACAGTTTAATTAATTGCCTCCCCTTGATATCACTTGGTGGCATGGCTGCCGCTTTAAAACTCAGCTCTTGATATAAACATGCAAAGGTGAATCATCCAAGCGGCAGCCCACGCACATTCCAGCTAAAAGTGATAGTTGAAAGGAGAAACAACAGATAAAGAGACTAAAACACATCTCCTGAAGCCTCGTGAGAGTTATCCATATGTATATAACACTGTTTACCCATCCAGCCGGGTTTGCAGGACGGCTTGACCGTGACGACAACCTGAGCATCAGCCTGAGCACGGTTCTTTCCGCAGTCGAAGGCTGTCACCCAGAAGGTGTGAACACGCTGACGCTTCGAATCCAACGGTTCGGTGTTCTTAATGTTACCTAGGAGACAGAGAGAGACAAAGAAAGAAAGGACGAGAAAAAAATCAAACAAAGAATAAAAGGGAAACAGAAATAGACGGCGTTAGTCATCAACAACACGCTTACGTAATTGAAAGCCCAGAACAAATGAAGATCATTGATAAAGCATCTCACGCCGCACGAACACATTAAAAAAACCCACTATCCTGCTCGGTGCGCTATGTTCAGGATTAGAAAGAGATAAAGCGAAAACAGCGGGAGATGAATTGTGCAGAACAAGACGAAAACTGAAGGGCTTCTCCTGTTTTAAAGAGATAAAGGTAACAGCGAGTAACTGTGATAGGCTGACAGCGCTCAGCATGCCAGCTGTCAAACAATAGGTAAGACAGAAGATGCTGTGACATGGCGAGAGGAGAAACAGAAGGATGAAAGAGACGGCGGCAGCAGCAGAAAAGACGAAGTATGGAGGAAAAGAAAATAGACAATGACAAGCCCACAGCATCTGAACAAGGTTGGAACAAAAGGTCTCTGTGCTGCTGTGCCAGCCTGACCCAAAAACAGAAAGGAGCTGCTCATCCTCAATCCGCCAAACTCTCCGAGTCCAAACAGGGCGATTCTGCAGAGTCATCCTAAAGCAGGGACCCCCTCTGCTGCTGTGTCACATTACAATTGATCTCCCACCAGCCAGTCAATGAACACACAACCACAAGGAAGAATTTCGGGAATCTACGAGCAGGTAGGAACAGAAGGATGCTATATTAAACCAAACAGCTGCTGCGGAGTTTATGCAGAGGCAGAACAAAGGTCCGCCCACACGAAGTCTATTTTAACATCTTTTGGTTTCTACCTGTGAGAGGAATTAAACACTCACTCTGTCTCAATGCAGACATCGATATCTCAGCAGTGTCTGCTGTGTGTGTGTGTGTGTTTTTTGTATAGACGACATCCGCTGCTGAATACTGAACTGAATATTGAATTTAGTGATTCTACTGAGAGCTGATAGCACAGACGGCATGAAAGGAAAAATAAAGCTGTGACTGGTGGGGTTATTGTATTTCTGTAGCACAGAGAGAGAAATATTAATAGGTCTGCGACTCCCAACGCCCGCTGATTTAGTGCTACAAGATAAAACATATCTCACCATCGTTGTCAATAGCGAAGGGCACATTGGGAGTGATGATGTCGTAGAAGCAAATCTGGCTGTACTGCGGGGAGCAGTCGGCATCCAGAGCCTCCACACGCACGATTCGGTCAAACAGGCGCCCTTCTGGGACCGAAGCCTCGTAGCGACGCTCGACGAACACGGGGGAGAACTCATTGACGTCGTTCACACGAACATGAACGGTGGCCCTGAGGGGAGGAGGAGTGGGAAGCAAAACAAAAGCAGAGGGGGGAGAGAGAGATGGATGATTGTCACAACAGGAAGTAGAGATGGCCGGATGGTCTTTGTAGCGCACAGCCAGAGAAACCTCAGATAGAAACGGTAATTATTGTTTCAAACGTTAAATATCTTCAGAGGACAGAGACGGGACTGACTTGTGGGATTTCTTGCTGTTGACTCCATCAGGTCCCTCTCCGCAGTCGTAGGCCTGGATGGTGAAGCTGTGCTCCCGCTGGCTCTCGCAGTCCAGTGGCTCCTTGGAGCGGACCAGACCCTCGCCGGTAGAGCGGTCCAGAACCACTGCTTCAAACTGGACCGATCCTGAACCCGAGGGGCCATTATGAACCCGGAAGCCACAGATTTCACCTGGAAGACGATGTGAGGGAGGAAATATAAAAACCATGACTTCAAGTTTGCTTATATCGTAGTTTTAAATAAAGAAATAGTCTAAAATATCTGGTATAATAATATAACTTTGTATTAACTTTCTTATGTTCAATGATTGAAAGTAGCAAAGCATATTCACTCAAGTACTGTACCTAAGCACAAGTTTGATGTACTTGAGGTACTTGACTTGAGTATTTTCTTTTTGTTGCTCTACTACCTTCTGGGGGTAAATACTGTGCTTTTTACTCACTGGATTAACTTGATAGTTACTAGTTACTTTTATTGACAATCAGATTAAAGAAAGCACTGATTCAGATAACTCCGATAATAAAAATGCTGGATATTCGACCTGATTATCGTTCGAGCATATCGAGCATTACGTATATGCATACATGTAAAGATAACCTTAATTTACTTTTACTTGTATCTTTAGTAATTAAGTCCTTTAATTACCAGAAAATTTAGTTTCGATTCTTGAGTACTTTTAAGACTCAAGTACTTTTCGGAAGGTTAACTTTCAGTAGGTTGAGTTTAACTTTTGGGTACTTTTTACAACGCTGCTGTTGTTTATCATTCTTTAACTCAAACACCGGGTCACCTGGGACAGGTTTCAGGTTTACTCTGTGTCCCCAGGATCAAAACAAAGCAATGTGAAGCAACTTTTAGTGTTTAAGCCCCCTACCCGAGAGGCAATCTTCCTGAATGCCTGAGGTCTGCAAAAGCTATTGGCTCATTTAAATCGGAGCTTAAAAACCACTGTTTACTGTGGCCTCCAGTAATACGATTCATAACTTCTTTGTGTAATTTTTAATTGGCTTACTTTTGTTTTTATTGTCTTATAAATGCAATTTCTACTATTTATTTGTTTATTTTTGCTCATTGTTTTGTCTTTGCATTGTCTTTCAATATGTATGTGTGGCCCTGTAAAGCGCTTTGAGTTGCTTTGTGTCTGAATGATGCCATATAAATAAACTTGCTCGCCTATTCTTTTATTTCCCTTTGAATTGATTATTGTAGCTCAAGTGGCAAAGCCTGCCTGAGAGAGATTATACAACCCTATTTGCGCCGGCTTCCAGTTGACTTTCGAATGGATTTTTTTTTTTTACCTTTTCCTCATTATTTTTAAAGCACTCTGGATCCAGCAAACATTTCTGAGTTTGTGCCCAAACATACCTGCACTCAACCTTAGATCCTGCTGCAAAACTCTGCAGTCTAGACTCAAACATTTCCTGTCAGCGCCTCCTAGACTTTGGAACTTCCTATTAAAATTCATCTCGCTGCCTCAGTTATTCCTTGAAAAATCCAGTATTTTTCTGTCTTTCTGTGCCCTGAAATGTCCTCTTTTTATTGTCCCAATCATTGTGCTATTTTAAACTTATTTTTCACTTTTTCTCTGTGAAGAAGAGTGCTATAAAAATAAAGGTTACTGTCATTATTATAACAGCTACAGCAACCGGTGACATATCACCAGAAATCCAATCAGCCCACAGTCCAGTCGAAATGCCCACAGTTTGAGCAGAGAAGAAGGAAATATCAGCCGTCTGTCATTATTGAACTTATCGTGACAATTTATTCTTACATTCAGTAGATTTAAAGTCATATCATTCTCCTCAGGATATCAGAGGAGGGCAGACAGATATCTAGAGGGTTCCTTTTATGTGGCAATTATAATAAGAAAAGAATAAAATAGATTGCATTTGAGACTCAAAATAAAACCCTCAGTGTAGCCGCTTATCTTCCCCGGCTGACATATAGGTTGAAGGTAAGGAAAGTTCTTTGCTCAAACACCTAATTTTCGACTTCCCTTCTTGACACGAGCCCAATAAATTTCAGGGAGTGTTTGAGTAATTCTAGTTGATCTATTATAATTTGACTGAACACGGTTATTTCCAGGAGCACGAAGGCGTTAACCTTATTTCATCAGGCTGCAGAGGCAGAGAACTGCTGGGATGAGCAGGATCTTCCTGATTGCGATTATCACTGCCTGTTCATGTGGTGACGTATAGAGGAAGGGCGGGTTCGCTAACTGCAAAACGGACAGGAAGTTAGCTAAGACAACGATTACAGCGGCTTTTTAGGCTGAAGTGTAGCTTGCTTAAGAAGTTTCTAATGTCTCCTTTTTTCTCTTCTACATCGCATTGTCTAAAATCAGATATGTCGAAGGTTATTTTTAAGAGATTATTTTCATAGCACTGATGTTCTTAGCACTTATGTTTCCACCACTTTTCTACAGAATAACACTTCTTGACACGAGCCCAATACATTTCAGGGAGCGCTTGAGTAATTCTAGTTGATCTATTATAATTTGACTGAACACGGTTATTTCCAGGAGCACGAAGGCGATATCCTTATTTCATCAGGCTGCAGAGGCAGAGAGCTGCTGAGATGAAGGGTTGAATTACACTATGATGGTCTAAAAATAGTGGACTCTGTGACTGAATACATTGCCTTTTTAATATTTAGACCGTCTGTTGGGAAATATGGCTGCAAATGGCAGCAGTCTGATAGCTCCAAACTTCTCTCATGTTTACTATTAAAGCCCGAGCGCGGCCTGGTGAGATAATTTTCAATTTTGGCTCGGCGAGCGCTCGATTTGACCTATTTTTCACAGTTCTCTGGATGTTCACGGAATAGGTCAAATATTTGCGAGCATATTTCTTGCCAGCTCTCTCATCCTATATTCTTCCATGCTGTTTGTGGCTGTTGGTGTTACCAGCGTAGTGCAGTGGAGCATCTTTGTCCAGGGCAAAGAGAGGGGGGTTGAGCAGCACGGTGTTGTCGTTCTCCATGACGATCCCCTGGTACTCTGTCTCGATCCATGGCTTGTGCTTATTGGCTGAACGGCACAGAAGAAGAGACCAAAGAGGCTTCGGGTTAAATGGAGCAATTAGAAGGAACCAACGTGTCTATTTTTAACACTCCATTATGGGCGAAGGACGTGGTGAGAGTGTGCACGAGTGGGAAAAAAACACAATGTATGCATGTGCGTGACCACGAAGACACTGTTTAATCACATTCACACCCTCTCTGAATCTCCCTGTTTCTTCCTTTCTCCATGTAGACCTCATGTCAAACGCAACTCCGCACACCTCCCTGGTTGGCAGTGTAATTAAAGCCAGTCAGATTTCACCTTATCGCACACACAGAGAGGTGTATTGCTCATATCAATCATGCAAACTGACCTGCCACGGGCGCCACACAATAGAAACACAGCCGAGTCAAAAAGCAAATGCCTGAGGTTTACTGTGAATTTAACCTTTAATTGCGGATTAATTATTCATCCTTGTGCTGAATGTTCTGTGCTGAATGATCAAAGGCCAAGTTAATGAGCCAGAAGGATGACGATTTTACACTCCAGCAAAGAGCAAAAACAAAAGCCCGAGTGCCTCCCTTCTGTTGTCCTCAATCTCTGAACGCTGAAGCTACAGAGTTTGAAATCAGACAGCGGCACAAGACTTGTGTTAAGCAATTGCTTTGTTGTCTACACAGTGAATTTTCCAGAAAATCAGACCGGAACTAATTTCAACGTCTCGTCTGTGAGGAGAGAGTCAACAGAGGAAAACACTGCAAGTTGTGAATCTGATCGAACTTTTATCTCTTCAAAGACGGGGCCGGGTATCGCTTGAATTGTTACAATTATAGAGTCAATGCAATACTTTTTTTGGTACCTTAGCTTACGGCTGCACAGTGAATTGAAATATTATTGCAATGTGACCGAGTGCAATTTCCAAAACACAAGCAATTTTTGGTAAATGTAAAATGTAGGACAAAACATCATTATCATGAAGTACTGTAGAGCTGCAGAGACGTCCTGACCAACAAATGTATTTTTCTATTAGAACAGAGACCCCAACTCATTTTGAATCATATCGCAATTAAATTATTTGTCACAATAATCACAATATGAGTTTTGACGATCTTCTGCCATAGCTTGATAATTTTAATACCTTTTTCATACCAGTACAACTACTAAAGTATTGCATTTAAGCACACTTTGGAGGTATTTTACTTGAGTATTTAATTCAACTTTAAAAATCTATTCCATCACATTCCAGAAGAAAATATAGTACTTTGTACTCTACAGCATTTATTTGACTGACATAGCTATTAAATTAGCTTAATTTAAACCTTACTGAGTAACAATCAGTAATAAAAATCTAATAGTGTAATAATGTAATACAGCACTCTGAAAGAGGCCATTGTGCTGCATAATGAGGGCTAGTTGAATCTAAAAAGGGTTGTTAAGCTGCTCTTTAAGCAAATATTGCTGATAAGACTAAAAAGTAAAACTTTCGATGAAGGACTTTTACTTGTAATGGGTTTTTTTTTACATTTAGGTTTAGTCAGTTTTTGACCCGAAACAAATAGATGATTGATCGAGAAGATTTGACAGAAAATGATGCCTCATGGTTTCAAATCATTTAAGTATTTTTTGAAGCAAGCTGACTCTCTTCAGAAGTGAGGATTTGCTGCTTTTATTCATCTTTTGTGATAATTCAGTAAACGTCTCTGGGTTTTTGTACATTTGGTCGCTGAGGACATTAACCAGCGCTGCGGGGTGCCGCTATTTTGGTTGCAAAGGCGCCCAGATATCTGTCAAGTGTGACCACACATTGTCATTGGTCGCACCGGTGCACCTGATATTCAGCAAGTCAGATTACAAAACGTATAAAAATACTTTTGTTGCTGTTTATTTCTTGTTTTGCGCGCTGTGATTTAAATCTCTGAACATTTATTCTTGTTAACAATCAAATCAAATTTACATAATTTATTAAGAAATGTAATTAAAATGTGTTATTTGATGCACCAAAAGTTCATCTGCAGCCCTGTGAACTGAACCTCTAACAGGCATTTTTCCCTATTTTGTGACTTTTTATAAATCAAATGATTAATACAGAAAATATTTAGTAGATAACTGTTAGTTGCAGTCCTTGCCTCTTTTCCTTGAGTAAAGAATGACTATGCAAGAACTTGGCCAGAGTAAAAACACTCTGAAATTGGCAAAAAAAAAATCATGATCACAGAACAAGTAAATCAGAACTGACTACGCTTTTCATGCTTTTGATGAACGGACAAATTATTGTTGCTATCAAAAAGTGGTTGAGGGTCGATACCCAGCCCTAATCAGAGGTATTCATCGTCTCCTCTCAAGGTCTAGCCTGACACCGTCTCCTCCTCCTCCTCCTCTATTACCACAGTCCACTGCCATGTCTCTTTTTTGGTCATTTATCTCCCTCTCTCCGTCCCCTCGGATGATCTCCTCCCTCCCCCCCTCCCTCCCTCCCCTGCTCTGCTATATAGCATTAATCTGAGCATCAGGCCCGTGGATTACATCCGGGATTACAGATTGAGAGGCATCCCGTTCCATCTCTGTCTGTCTCTCCTGGCACTCTTCCTCTCTCTGTCACTCTATGGCTCCACCCACCCCTCCTCGTCACACAAACACATATGTATCTACACACAAATGCGCCGGTATCTCGTGCTTTTCTTTTCCCCTCATGTCACCTGATCTCACGTACCACCACCTCTCCACCACCACCACCACCACCACCTCCTCCTCCTCCCTCCTTATCAGCCTGCGTCTTTTCGGCCACGTCCTCTCCTGTCACAGCTCCTTCTCCTCTGTCTCTCTCCCTCCTCTCTCTGACACCCCATCTCTCCTTCAATCTCCTCGTCCTCCTCTACCTTCCTCCTCTGACATCCCCCCTCCACGCTGTCTGTCTCGTTCGCCTTCGCCCGGCATGATAATCATTGGAACAATGATGTTGAATCAGAGTCACGGTTATCCTGGATGATAAATCTGCTACGGAGGAGGAAACAGATTTATCATCCTCTCAGAGTCACAGCACTGGCGAAACAGGCACACATGCACACACGCCGGGTCACGCAACAGCAAATGTGGAAACATATATGTGATCATGAGGGATAGAAATACAGTCATCAGGAGCATTTCAGGGCAAAGCAGCCAGATCTGCGTGCTCCCATGGCAATCTGAACCATCACTTCACAATTAACAGTCGAAAAGGATGAGGAACTGACCTTTGTTGCCATTTGCAACCGAAGTCAAGCAAAGGAGGAAGAAGGAGAGAAAATTCATTCTGTCCATCTGAGGGAGGAAAGGAAAAGGTAGAAGGGTGGGGTGAGGAAGAAGGGGGGAGGAACACAGTACATGCATCAACAACTGATCAGGTACAAAACAGAGAGAGACAGAAACAGATCAGGCCTATTAGATGGTGCACAGAGCTTCTTCTTCTTCTTTTTTTTTTTTTACCTCGCTGTCTGCGCAAAAAAAAAACACATGTGACATGTGTGCACCCTACACAGGTAAGAGAGGCCCCTGTAATGAAATTTGCAGCTGCAGATTCAATCAGCATAATCCATAATTGTCCCCGCTCTGTGGATTTCTGTCAGGCGTCCAGAGCCTTGAAAATACGGAGCATGCTAGAGTAGGTTTTGCAATGTGGCCGTGTGGGTGTTTTCCCATGTTTTAATTGTGGTTTGTAAAAGAAAAAGGAAAAATGCAGCTGCTGTCTGGTGGCAGTGGCCACAGCTGAAAAATGAATCCTAAGGGGGGTTTTCAGCTCCCATTGACATAACAAGCCTCTACGTTTTTTTTTTTCCCCCTCTCCACCTCAGTGCTGCAGTCCTTGATAGGCTACAGGACAACATACACTGAAAACATGTAAGAAAAAAAAAATACACATAACAGGAGATTCATCTGTGCACAGGTTGTTCAGGCCACACAGTAGAAACATGCTATGCGACAATAATCAGCCCATTGGTATTGACACACATTACCAAGCTTCCCTCCATGATAGCCATGTTGAGAGCCTTGATACCAAAGTCGGGAGAGGACATGTCGCAGAAATGAAGGTTAGCAGGAGCACGAGCCTGACATTTTGTCTCCATATTTTCACATTACCGTGGTGAGTGCGGTGATGCTCCTGGTTGGTACCCTGCCTCTACGCTCGCAGCATCCGCCTCTCACGCCCCTGCCGCTCGGCTCGGCAATCCCCCGCAGGCTGGAAACAAAACCTCCAGGTGGAGAGGAGAGGAGAGGACGCACGGACACTCCTGAAAAAAGACGGAGAGTCGGAGGAGAGGAAGGTGTAGCTGCGTTTCAGCCCGGTGTTGGACGTGAGGAAGGTTGAGAGACGCGATGGATGCCCTTGTTTTCTCGGCTCTACGGAGGAGAGGAGAAAACGGTGGGAATATTACGCTGGCGTCCCCTCCCTCTCGGCGTTTCTTAACCCGCCCACACTGCGTCCTTCTCCCGCTCTATCTCTCTCTCTCCCCCGGCCCCCACCAGCTCAGCACCAGACTGCTGCTCTGGCTGTTTTCTTTTTTTTTTTTTAGTTTTTTTTTTTTTTTATTTCTTGCTGCACATTCAGAGTGACTCAGACCTCAACACAGCAATTCATCTCATCACGTTGCTTTACAGGTCCAGGCCTGTTTGACGAGTGACACATTTCACACCTTTTTTTTTTTTTTTTTGCTCTCCTAAATATTAATTGTCTCTACTTCCTCGCGCTCAGGCTTCTCCGTAATCAACCAGACTGCAAAATGACGTCATATCACCCCCTTTTTTTTTGCCCCGTGCTCCTGTCAGGCACATGAACGCAACGGGACGGGCAGCTCGTAAAAAAAAAAAAAAGCAGCGGTGAGATGTAACGCGGAGGAATTCGTGCACATCTGCACGATTTCTGCAATCATTTCGTGCCACAGAGCACGACGTGAACACATCCGCGTCCTGGTTCGTGAATCCTAAAGGTCACATTTCATCACTGTTTCAAGAAGTGATTTTTAACAGTCAGTGTTGGGCAAGTTACTTTAAAAATGCAATACATTAGGCTACATATTACTAGTTACCTTCATTTTAAAGTAATGCATTACTTTACAAAATTACTGTCTGCATAACAAAAACACTACTTTTTTGTGACAAATAATCGATAGGCTATAGAACAATTAAATTAGATCTTTTTAAATAAACAAATGGCCTTGGACACAGGGACGAGCAGGCAGACAAAGGATCAAAGTCTGATATATTATGAGATGGGAATAAATATTTTTAATTGTAGGCTCAGTCATATGAAACACAACAGACCACCTTCTATAATGTAGCCCCATAATGACATGACAAGACAAAAATCTCTTTCTATGCCTTTTTATTATAATCCACAGAACAAGGAGTGCTTGGGCATATGTGATTCAAGAATGTAAATTAAAATGCTCATCAGAGGTTTAGGCTTCATCATCAGGCCATGAAGTATGGCTCATTTCAGTCACACAGAAACTTAACAAAGAACTTATAGGCTCGGCTATGTTAAACACACGCACAGCCTATATTGTTATGGTCATGTTGGTGGGGATGGATTCTTAAAAAAACCACAATAAACGCTTCACTTCGGTCTGTAAAGTGGATTGTAACACATTACTGTAGCATATTACTGAAATATTATTAGTGACGTGCTATATTACTCCGTTACCGCTTTTGTATTGCATTACCCCCAAAATTAAATTTGTATTAAAAGTGCAATATGTAAGATTTGTTTGTTCAAAACATTCAAAAATTAACTCAAAAATTGTGGCGTAGCTTTTAGTCCTAAAACCAGGTAATCCGGTTGGCGCTTTTGTACATCTGCTCCGCTCGTCTCAAAGTCTTTGAGTTTATTTAATTGGTTTTCGTTTAAATGCCTGAAATAAGCTCTGTTGTTACCACAGGCTTAGAGTTGATGAAGGTTCTCAGTAATCCAGGTCATGATCATTTTAAGTGCTGTATCGTAGGCAATACAGTTTCTTGAAGACGTTTCACCTCTTCAGTTCCAACTAACTGGATGGGAGTTGCAGGCTTTTAACCCATGTGTGAGCGTTTCCTTACAGAGTCGTTAAGGACACGTGCACCCTTAAGTTTCAGAGTCGTTAGGGCCACTTGTGGGTTGTTGACCCAACCGTCCTTCATGTGGGTTGCTAGGGCTGGGTGAGCCCAGGTGTGAATAGTTGTTAAGGTGTCTGGGGAGGGAACTCAGTACTGCACTGTAGGTGGGTGATAAGTAATGTCGTAGGCCACCTCCACTCCCACAGCATGGAGTGGAGTTAGCATGCTAACCAGTTAGCCCTGGGCCTGAAAGTCGTTGGCATTTGTCTGAACAACATTGTTAAAATCTGTTCTAAGACCACAGGAGAGACACAAAAGGACTTGATCTCTTTTTTCAATCAACAGATCCTCCAGAAAGTGTTTTAGCTTCTCCTCGACATGTTCTTGTTGGTGAATTTCCTGTTACCGTCACGGCGCCATTCCGTTTTACTGCTCGTAAAACTAACCACAACTCCAAATCTTTCATTCCCTCTGTGGTACGTCTTTTAAATTTGCTGGAGATGTTTTTTTTAAATTTGATTTCTTATTGATTTTACTGTTTTTTATGTTTATTCTTTTTAATTAATGAGCAAGCTATTCATTAACATCTTCTCTTTATTGCAGATTTCTTTATTCCACTGAACTCCTTTGCATAATTTATTGTATTTTATTCTTATTTATTTTGTGCAAGGCAAGTTGTTCAAACAAATTGACCCTAGAGGGATTAAAGACGTTGTCTGAATCTGAATTTATTTAGTCGATAACTATTCAATCAGGCCTAATCGATGCGGATGTATTAATTGTGGGAGCTTGGAGCGCTGGGGGAGTGTTAGTGTTGTTTACTATCAGACTATTACCAAGGTCCTAATAGGCAACTCTCCACTCGGCAGCCATTTTAATAACAGCCCCGGGCAGTTATTACAAGCTAACAAGACCAAGCCCCTATCTAAATGAATGGGGAGAGAGCCAGAGCTTCACTTTAATGATCACAGAGACAGAGAGACAGAATCGCTCATCAAATCCGATTTTAAAAAACACTTATAAAGGTTTAAAAACATTTAAAATGCCTTTCCCCCCAGGTTCTACTTCTACTACATGTGGTTTCATAACACCAACTTCTTTTAGGGCTCAATATAGAGTGCCGCAACACGATGTCGTCAGGTCATCCCACCAGAGCATTTGAACAAAAATGTGATTTCAACATCTAATTTCTGAATAACCACATCTTTCTTGGTAATCCTATGATATTTATGAGAATGCTGTCTGCAGCGGCACCAAATCGTTTGAAACTGTTTGGCAATCTCGCTTGCGTTGGTGCAATACGCTGATATCTTTTCCAGTTCGGTTGCTGTAAAGCACATGATCACTTTCTGTTGATATTTTTTAGTTAATTTTTGAGTGTTTTAAAGGTGTGATATTTATAAAGTTTAGTTTAAAACATTCAAAAATTAACATTATTGACAAAATGTGACCAAAGAACATTTTTGACATCATCTCAAAGAGGGATGTATTGTGTTGCAGGGATATCTGTTGAAGTTGGCATGCTAACCAGCTAGCCCATAGCCACATCGGTACCTTGAGAGGTGATAGTGTGATAGTGAATGACACCAACATTTGGCTAATACGACCGCTAGCTGCATGGTGGACAGGCTAACACAGCAGTTAGCGGTTACTCTGGTGATATGCTATCACTCATCTTTTTGGATTTGACAGGTGGCCAATTCTCACATACTGCACCTTTACTTTACATTTCTTACATCTGCTCCTTTAAGAGCTTTTGTTGCCTGAAGCTTATCACAGACTGGATGCCCGTGTCCCGGCCTCAGACTTTGTACATCCGCCATCCACACCAATCTCCTCCCCGCGATGCAAACATGGTTCATAAATGCAGCATTTCATTCAGTCAAAGAAACACGGTGCAGGCACAAAATACAACCGTGCTGAAAAAATAGTGTATATAAATCCTGTAGATAATATTTCATGACAGTTGTCCAGACACACAGTAACACCACAGGGTACTTGCTTGAAATGCAGCATTTTAATGAACATTATAAAATTGTATTTGAAAATCACTCCCCCCCCCCACCCACCCTCCCTTCTCCTCCTCAATCCCAAGTCTTCGTTTGTACATTTGGTAGGAATAAGGCAAAAAAGTAGTCTCTTGAAATAGCAATTCACATCAATTAATAATCACCATGTCATGTATAAATATTACTAAAATTTAGGCTGTTGCTACAGTGAGGTTCGTCCTCTCCATGTGTGTGTTAGTCAGCGAGAGGACGGCAGCAGCAGCAGTGCTGGGCCTTCCTCCAGCATGTCATGGATCAGGTAATCCAGCCCCCTAAAAAATGTAAATAAACAAATAAAGAGGCATCCCCACAGTTGGATGAGATGCTTCTTCTCCACACTTCTTTTAATCTCCACCTGCTGTTAGAACAGGCCATAGGTGAAACCAAAAGTGGACTCTTTTTTTTTTTTTTTTTTTGTTTGTTTGTTTGCTTCCAGTTCAAAATGAGACAGTTCCTTGCTTCAAAAAGTATTCATGAAGATCAGAGTGAATATAAGATGAACCAAAATGATTAAATGTAGTGACTGTATGGCTGGGCAGTGTGCAAGTCTCTTTCTAAAGGGCCGGGCTTGAATCGAGGCCCGACGGAGGACTGAACAGAGGGAGAAGAGGAGACACCGCAAGAAAATAAACAGCAACGTCAAACCAGGAAAGGCAGGAGAACAATGCAAATTCTTTCCATGAAATCTTATCCAAAGCTACAAAATTTTCTTTTTTCATAAAAGCTGCTAAAACTCTATAAAATCAAGTCTTTTTTCCAGCACAAATCAAATTAAAACCCAAACAAATGTAATTGTAAAAACATTCATTAATACAAGGCCATTTTGAGTTGGGGGTTAGTGTCGAGTGTGTGATTTACAGTGCTTGTATAACCACTGGCAGCCATTTTCAAGAAACAACCCCCCTGATTATTATTATTATTGTTATTGTTATTATTATTGTTATTATCATTATTATCACCTGTCTTTTGCAGAGAGCTGTATGCATTTTGTATTATTACATTATAGTGCCACATACGTTGGTTCTGTGCTTAAACCCCCTGTGAAGTCTTGGCTGCTGCCGCTAAATGTGGGTGCTAGATGTGAGACAGAGAAATGGGGAAAAAAAAAAAAAGAAAGAAAGAAAACACATCAGAGCCAATGACAGACTCTGAACCCGTGACTGGTGAGTGCAATTCTGTGTCGACAGCATGTAAAGTCTCTCAAGTTCTACAAGTCCAACATTTCTTTAAAAAAAAAAAAAAAAAAGATTGAGAGAAACAACAAAAAAAGAAAAACAGGAAATCGCCCCTGATTGGCTCACAATTACCCCATGTGGCACGATGGTCATTTCCTGTAAACATTTCTCCGAATGTTTATAAAAACACCCTCCCATTTAAAACACAAAAATATATAGAAATTTATTTTTACATGGACATATATATATAGATATATATATTACTAAAGGCCTTAAAATATTTTCCTTTCTGCTCCTTGAAAGTCACAGTTCCCTTCAGTGGATATACAGCCTTAGACGGACCTGGAAGGAAAGACGGAGATATTTAAACACTATAAACATTTATTCACAGCTCATCATTTGTCTTTACAACAACTTTATTGACTGCTTACCATGCCGAGTCTGAGTACCAAGTTTTAATCCTGCTTTATCTGGCTCCGTTCTTTCTTAGGCACCAGCGCCTTACGGAGGTATGGCATGATTAAAAAGGCTACGAGGAAGAATACATGTCCACAGAAATAGATGGACGAATACACCTGAAAGACAAAAAGGTGACAAAGAGTCAAATTAAAATCCTCACTGAAACATCCCAGCAACAAATTAAATCAACTTGAATACTGTTCTAAAATAAAATGTTCAAGTATCTCTATGAAGGTTCTCTTTTCTTTTACTCATAGTGTTGAAGTCAGCGGATACATTTTTTTTCCTATTCTAAAATGCAACTGGTTATACACTGCATTCATCACAGGAGAAAAAACAATCACAGTAAACGACTCCTACGCCTGTCAGTCAAGTTCAGAGTGTTTGCTGCATTTTCTGAAAACTTTAATTTGAACTTGATGATGACTAATGATGGAAATGGCAGATGAAAATGACGATTCCTCACAACTAGAGTGTCCATGGCCATATCTGAAGTGTTTGAGATTTTGAAATGACAAAAGATTCATATTTGTTTAAATGTCTGCTGTGTTTACTGCACACAAACTTCATCACAGCCTACAAGAGTTCACCGTCCCACCTAGGAAAGCATGTTGAGGTGTGTAATCATTCGTTCACTCTGAGATAAACATTTTAAAACAGAGATATCTGTGTTTGTTGTAGTTACAGTATGTAAGACATGGGTGGTTAAAAAAATGGACTTTGTATGAATTTTTATGGATGTGCCCACCAAGTTGTCGTATTTGGACAGGGTCCTGTCTGAATCTCTTGCTGACCTCTCCACCCCACCTGTCCACCATCAGTTGCCATCAGAGAGTTTCCTGTCCATGTCAATCACCGGTCACAGCTTCTCTCTGCACTTCTGTCCCTCAATCCCTTGTCAGGTCACAGGTTCCTCAGCAAGCCCCGGTTTGTAAATACCAGCCACTTTCCCAACTCTGGTCATCTGAAGTAGCTAACCCGACACATTGTTCCACCCATTCCTGTTCCAGTTCCTGAGAAGCTGCCTGTTATATTTTGTCCATGTTGAAGACTCCCTTCTTGTTGCTTTTTCTTGTAAGCTAACTTTAACCGTGTCCCAAAAGACAAAAGCTTTGCATGAAAAAAACGCAGCCCCCTCATTGTTTTCACTGAACACAACAGTGTTGCAGCAAAACAAAACAAAAACAAAGCCCTGTTGTCCAATCAAATGCCTGCAAGTGCACAATCCTGGTAGATTGCTTTGCAACATGAACACCGTACTTATGATGTTGACTGCACCTGGTGAAATACATGCTAGTAATTAAGTAGTGATGGTAGTGATTTCACTGTCGCTATTTGACTTGATTTTACACACATGACATCGTGGCATGTCTGGAAGGAGGATGCCTTCCCTGTTGCACTTCCTGAAGCGTTTTTTGGTCATTTTTCTTTTTTGAATGAAGGACAGAGGGTGTTGCTGTAAACTAAGGCAACTCTGCAAATTGGGGTTAAATAAATAAAATTGACTTGACCTGATCCGTCATGACGAAATATAAAATCATTGTTGAGTTGTTAAATCCTCTCTCATAGTATCATAAACAGCTCTGCAGTTTTTTTGGTGCCTGATAAACCTTTTAACTGATGCATCTATTATTCGAACTCGCTGAAGCACCACTTACACTCAGATCACAAATGGTGGCAACATCCTGTTTCACAAATGATTGTCGTTCACAAACCACAGGAACGTTAATGATTCCTAAAACGCTCCTATGTGGGAAGCAAGTACGGGGTTTGTTTAGACTAGCTGAACAAATCAAAATGATCTCGTATTACAAATCAAAGCTTGCATTTTGTAAATTTGACCAAATAGGGCCTTGGATTGTATTTCAACACACCCCAACCGCTGGATATTATCTTAACACAGGGTCCTCTTCCCTGATGTGTCAACCTGGACTCAAGCTTATGAGTGAGACCAACCATATTTATCCTATGACCCACATCATCCGTGAGAGTTACCTTGAGCCATTTGTCATAGGTGAAGAGGCAGAATGGCACCAGGGGGTAGCCCATGAAGAGCCAGTGGAAAAACTGCTGGACTACATAGATGAGAGGGTAGAGCGGGCTGTTGGCCAGCTTCGTCAGCAGGGGACTGTCCCTCACTAGTGCCAGGGCCTGTCACACACAAACACAGAAATATATCCCAGAGTGGTTTCAGTAATATAATAAAAGAATGGTTATATAATAAACTGATGCCAGATTGTGACTGCAGTCAATATTTAATTACAGGTACACTCAGCAGTGAGGTGCATTTGATCAATAGTGATATGATATTTAATAACAAGAGACTGTCTTTTCAAAAAGTGAACAATGGGTTTATATGATGCAGACAGAAGAAAATAAAATTAATGCAATAACAAGTTTACCACTTACTGAAATAAACACCCAGATGGTTTGAGCTTCCTAAACATAATTATCTTTAGACAACTCATTCCCACATTTTGCTCTGTATCTGTAGCTTACCTGTCTCTCTACAGTGATGATGAAGAACTCCATGGAGAAACACAGGATGTATCCAGAGTGAAGGCCATGCCAGATCGTTAGAAAGAGGAGTGTGGCCACATGGGAGAGGGTCTTGTTGCCCAGGAACTTCAATCGCTTGAAGACATTTCTTTAAAAATAAAAAAGAGCGAGAAGAGAGAAAAACAAGCCCAGAGTTATGCTCGTCTCTTTTTGACTCAGAATCTAGATAATGGCAGTCAGAAATGCTCAATGCATCAGCTATCACTGCCAACAAGGCAAGCACTCACTTACCTGGGAGTTGTTGTTGCATAGCAACTGAGGTTATATAAAAACATTTCAACAACTTTGCATCCTCTATGAGGGTACTCATGAAGTCAGTGCTGGCCCTAACTTTCTGTTATGATATATTATACAAGAGCATCGCACATTATCTTTTCAATCACTGAAACTGTGGGGTTTTTTTTTGTTTTGTTTTTTTCTAACAGCTCACTGGTGACGAGCTGCAGCATTAACTCCAGAAGCAGTGCATGAAGTACTACTGTTTAAAAGCTCTGAGCCGCTGACAAACCTCTCTTAATGCAGCAGCTGGCCAGGTGCTGAGGTGCGAAAGTGTGCAGGATTTGAACCTCTCAGCTCTCTTCCTTCATGCTTCACACAACTACTACTGCCAATTTTCGAGTTTACAACCGAGGACAGCACGATGAATGCCCTTGAGTAGAGACTGTTGATTATACAATTCATTGCTGAGCACTGACTTTCACCTGACCAAGTGGCCACTGGGAACGGCTCTAAATGGTATTTCAGACAAAACTAGTGTGTGTCTAGGCATACTGAAACCTTCAAGGGTAACCTCCAGTATTTTTTAACCTGGGCCACATTTTATTTCTCTTTACATAATTTCGGGTTTCTCTATAGGGATCCTTTCCATAACATAGCCTATCAGTGACATACTTTGCCGGGCACAGGTACCCTCCTCACAGATTACTTTGCAGCCATTTTGCATTTCTGCTCTACCAATTCCCTAAAAATAAGGCCCAGGTTTGAAAATACAGGAATTACCCTGCCTCTTATGGAGCGTCTCCACATATCCAACATCATCTTTATCATACTAATTCGTCAGACCTCTCTGACTCCCACTGGCTTCTGTCTTACTGTATGTCTTATGAATTTAAATGCCTCATAAAAAGCTTGCATTTTTATTATTCTTTCCAACCAGGCTTCCAGAGGAGGGAGGCTTAGAAAAATCTAAAATCTAACTTAACCCATTTAATGCTAAATTGCTTAAATGTGTGCTGAGAGAATAACAACTCCAATGTTGCGCATATGTGACTATAAATAGTTTTCTTTGTAGGTCAAACAATTGGAGCATTTTAACTGTCAAGTCTGTGTTTTATCTAGTAAGAGCATGACAGCTTTACAATAAAAAATATAAGTTCTTATTAGTTACTTGAGAGAATTTTATTTCCATTTTGGAAAGATATCACTCCCCTCCTCCACTCTCCATTTCTCATGCAGTTTTGGATAATAGAAAGTAAAAGTGAGCTTAGGTAGCTAATGCATTCAACTGAAATGGACCATGTAATAAACTGTATGTTCAATAAATTGCTTTGCTCACTGTAGTCATCATAAAAATGGAGTCACATGCTCCTACTGGAAAACTTTAATTGTCTGAAAAGTTAAAACTTTTAAACCCTTCTGTGGATGTCTGCTCCCTCCCCTGATTCTTGTGGTGTGAAAACAAACCATGAAGCGAGGCCTTGCCGTGTGTGATTCCAGGCTACTCCTCCCTTGTGAGGGCACATATGCATATTGGATTGAACTGTCATAGCCCTGTACTTCACTGTTATCATCTGAGTAAATATTTAACCATTACAGCCACTCTTCGAATACAAGCAAGAGAGCGTCACAGATTTCTGGCTCGACACTGACCTGGCAGCCCACGCGTTTGTGTTGATGTTGAAGGAAGAAATGGTTCCTCCAAAAAGTGGCGTGGTTTCAAACAGCCACACCTTCATATTGGCACAGGCGTCCCACTGGGGCTTTCCATCCACGACACCATTGTAGCCTAATCCAGTTAATATACATACACCCTCCTGTAACACACAAAACACACATCAGTCTCATCATTTGTTCCAAGTCACACCATGAAGCACACGATCCTGAATAACTGGGACCGCACCATTACGTGTGTGTGATGAGTGTATGCAAAGGTATGCAAAGGGCGGTGTTTCATTGTTAATAGTCGTTACAGCTTCCTTTGTATGAGGCTGTTGACTGTTTGTCATCAAGGCACAACTCCACTTTTTCAAAACACATTTCAAGCACATATTTGCAGATCAAGAGGCTACTTACCGCTATAACCCAACAGCTGACATATTTGTACAAAATGACTTTAGCCCAAAGCAGAATAAACACACAGCGATACCAGAAGGGCTGAGCCTGTGGAGAGGACACAGATTTACATTTTAGACGAATAAAGTAAGCATACACTGATTATTTTTTGAGCATATTGTCGTTCTCACCTCATACTCATCTGTTAAGTAGTAGCTGTCTGAATAATAGGGACTAAATATTGCATAAATCACTAGGCAGAGAAAACCTAGGGCAAACCTCTTCACAGCCGGTATAACACTGGAAGAGAAAGGAGCAAGATGAGGATGAGAGAGGGGAAGGTAAAAATGTTAAGGGCAGGGACACTGGACAGAAGTATAATAACTATAGTCTTTCAACTCCTTTTACCTGTTAGGAGGCTCTCCAGGGCAGTCAGTGAGCTCCCCTGCCACCAGCCTCTGGTAGCTGCGCAGTGTAAACTGGGGCCCCACCAGGAAGCCTCCATAGAAGTAGGAAAAGCCGTACACCTCGAGCAGAGAGGGCACAGACGGCAGGGCTGATTTCTTCTGTTCTGAACTCAGCTGGGACTGGAGTTTACGGAAATGAGAAGAAAAGAAGACGTTGAAAAACAAGAAGGGAGAAGAGTGGAGTCATTTCAAAAGCATGTGGATGAACTCTAGTTACAAAGGACTCTTTTAGCATTTGACCATAATCTTAACATGACTGCACTAAATACTGGAATTTAGCTGCAGGCTATAAACTGTGTGCTGAAGAGTGACCCTTAGCATTCATTTGAAACACTTCAGATACAGTGATAATATTAACCGGATAAGGGCAGATTTATATACATTTAAACAGATAAAGATAAAACAGACAGAAAAGCACAGTACAGACAGAGTTATTATTCTAACAAAATGAGCTATGTTAGTGTCTGAGTTTTTTGGTCTTTGAAATAAAGCATTGTTTAGAGAGGGACTTTAATATTTTACAGAGCCGTTTCAGTCAAAGTAGCAAAAATCTGCTCCCACACACTGTCAATTTATGCTAATAGCTATGTTTCCATGCCAACATAGCAATTTATTTATTCTCCTACACACCTTTTGATATATTTTTTCACCAAAAATTAGATTTTTCTGCTTCCAACTTCTGAATATTTTCAGCTTTTCTTTGTTTTTCTCCAATAGTAAACGTAATATCTTTGAGCTGTGAAACGGCGGTCAGACAAAACAAATAATCCAAAATACGTCACTTATACAGTAAGTGACGCATTTCATAAGTAACTAAATACTGACTGTACTTGCTGTGCATTTGTACATAGTGATTATCTATTTATCGGTGGTGAAAACTTTTGAATATTCTTTCAATCAAAGAAAACATTGACCTCTCTTTCACACATGACAGAATGAAAAAGAAGCAACAAATGGCGATAAGAAAGACTAACAGAGATAAACAAATAAACAATGAGTAAAAATCAAACAAGCAGCAATCCAAGACTGACGACATCAACATATTGACAGATGATCATGCAGGCAAAAGCAAAGAGAGATCAACCAACTCACTGGTTCCTTCCCGCCGTCATAGTAATCAAATGACAAACCTGTAATCAGAAAATGCAACTGGTGTCAGAAACTATGTTAGGGTGACTAACGCTGTCATGATCACTTGAATGAACACATTAAAGCATGCTAAAGGCCATGTGAGCAGTATATCAGTGTGTTAATCGTTCACTACAGTACAGAGGGAAATTGCAACAACGGCAAATCAAACAAAATGAGTAAACATCAGAGGAGCGTAAGAGGAGCTGCAGTCAACTCACCAACAAGTTTGAGTGTGAGGACACAATGAGGCATAGTCCATTTGATGTCATACTCCTCGGTCGCTGTGTAGTAATAACCTGCCAGCAGGTATATCTACAGGAAGATGGAACGAGAGGATTAAAATACATCCAATAAACAAAACTATGCATTATCAGATGTTTGAAACAGCTCTACGTGGCAGAAAACCTTAGGAGAAAAGAATCAAAACAAGGAAATTGCAAAAACAAACCACAGGAAGCGTACCCTTATCAAGGGAATCTCAAGTGGGCATATTTCTGGTTTCATTTCTGTACTTCTTAAAGTTTAAGCAATAAATACATGCAAAAATAATGGCTCCAGCATTCTCACAGAAAGCATGTGACTACATCGTAACATTTCTGGCCTTAGTTATAAGTGGCCTCTTTTAATATATGAGACAAACAGTGTGCAGGCTTTGACAAGGCAATTATAGAAAGTCCCAGAATGCAGATGCAGAAATCAGATATTAGACTGTGCAGACACACTGGCAGGCAGTAGGTGCACCACTGCAGTAAAAGTCTGACGAAAGGGAACTAAGGCTATAAAGTAAGCCTGGGTGCAATGGGAGAGGAAACACCAGCACTCCTCACCATTTGAAAGGTAAAGCTGCATAGGACAGTTGTTACCGTCCTTCCCATGAGCCTCAGCATCAGGAATTGGACAAGGATGCATACTGCGGAGTGATAGAGCTGAGAGCCTGGGAGAGAGACGGACAGAAGGGGGGGATGGGGATGATGGTGAGTGCAGTCAAGTGTGACCTGTAGGAGTGGACATGACAACGGCATTTTTCCTGCACGGTTCAGTATTTATCAGCAGAGATGGAGACAGGACAACAAGGCAAATCCACGATACGCATGCGACCTGAAAATGAGCTTTCAAAGAGGGCTTGGAGGACAAAATAAGTATTCCACCAGGAGAAAGATAAAGCAACAGACCTGCTGTAAAATCCAAGTGCAGCCATAACAGAACAAAGGAAAGAGAGAGAGATCAATGTTAGCAGTTTGTGTTTACTCCAGCATGCCATGGGGAAGCTCCATCCATTCATCCCATCTATTGTTTTCACTTTGGCAAATACAAGTGTACTCTAATGAAGCGATTAGTCATCATAGTCGTTTGGACGAAAACTATTTTGACAATAAATGTCATTTTTAAGTGGTTTCAGCTTTTCAAATGGGAATATTTGCTGTCCTCTATTATGATAAATTGAACTGAATGCAGGGGTGCAACTAATGATTTAGCTAGACAATGAAAAGCAGAATAACCAATTAAATGTTTTGTCTATGAAATACAAGAAAACGGTGAGTTATGCCTGTTATTATTCATGAAAGCTGATGGAAATCTATTCAAAATGTGCTTGTTTTATTCAGCCAACAGTCGAAAACCGACAGATATCCTTTCTAATATAATAATAAGCAAGACAAGCAGGAGGAAGAAAAAGAAAGGAGCTGAAACAAGTAAACGTCATATTTTTCTCGGAAAATGATCAGACTGTTGGTTGGACAAAACAGGAAATCTGGAAAGATCATGCATATATCACATTGCCTTCAAAACAGGAAGAGTCTGAGCTACATGCTAAAAACTAAATTTTTTTGTCAATTGTCAGACTTGCTGGCGTAGTCTGTCAAAGAGCACCACATTCACTTCCCCGAAATGATTCAACAATGATGGTGATGATGAGTCACACAAGTGAAAGACTTCTCTCAGCCATTTATGATCCGAAAATAAATGATTCAAAAGGGCTTCCTGTTGAAGTCCAGCACTTCATTTAGACAGTTTTTCATTAAATATGTAACTTGCAAATATATCACATATCCTTCACTTATCAACCCAAAGCAATCCATGAACAATGATTCAAAACAAAAAAGTCTATGCATTAATGAAAATAAGTCTGGATAACTGGTGGCACTTTAAGAAGCATTTAAAAAAGATTTACTCAGCTATAGCAATGTATTCATGCTGCAATTAATATCAGCAGGATGTATTTGATATCCTCCGGAAGCCCAAACTGTGCAGAGAATTGTTCATTTTCCTAAGCACAGATATCGTTTGAGTTGATCTGACAGCTTTCAATCGTGTTTTGCGAGCAGCAGGGGAAAGAGTTTTGGCAGTGAAGACCAGCAGACAAAGAGAAGACGAAACCTCAGATTATCACATTTCGGATCTAAAACTCAAACTTCAGCTCAGAAATGACATAGCTCTTTTAAATGTTTTTTTTTTTAAAGTATTCTTTAAATTTATCATACAGATAGTCTGTTTAAACATGTTTAAAGGGCATTAAATGTTGGTGAAGGCCGTATACTGACTTGTTTAGGACTCAAAACACAAAGTTTAGGGACTCAGGACTTCATAGCCAAGAACTGAGACTTACTTGTGACTTGCACAACAATGACTTTATCCCATTTCTGGAAGGCAAAGCTCCTGAGCTTCAGAGTGTGTAGCTGGTGTATGACCTTTAAATTAAAGGCCGTCTGTGGAGTTTCTGACTGCTCGTAGTGCTATGGAGCAGGTTTTAATGAGTGGTTCCCCATTTTGTTTGCCTCATGCACACACATGAGAAATGCAGCAATGCACCACAAGGCAGAAATCAAAATGTTAAATAAAACTCGACTTTACAGATGCCTCATGAGGGAGGAAATGATACACACAATGCATTATTATAAGTAGCTGTGAATTTAAACGGAACAGAAGTCACGGAATAAATACGAAGTGATAATCATCTATTTGTTTTTCACAGCTGAATAAAAACACCCGCCCTTAATCTCCCTCTTCATCTCACCAAAGTTGAATGCTGCTAGAGCCAGTCCAGAGAACGCATGGAACAAGTGTATAACTGTGGCAGGCTGGTAAAACAAGAACCGCCGGTACAGCAGAGCAAAGGGATACCCTGCAGAGTAGAAAAAGAGAGAACAAAGAGAGAGAGCGAGAACAAAAATGTTAATGTAGCCACAGCATGTCTTCATATCAGCTATGTGAGCCATTGTTGACACCTCCTGATACTAACAACACTGACCTTGTGGTAGAAACCTATTGTCACACACACACATTAGCACATTAGCACCACTGGTACATACGTGCTGCTGTAAATCTGGCATCTCAAGGAGAAAGATAACTGTTCTAAGAAGGATTGTGGAAAGGGCAAACGCTCACCAGTGCTCACAGTGAAAGTTATTTTCACAGAGGGCCAGCCAGTTCAGTCTGACTCACATTTTGATTCATCATAATGTAATTACTTATTTGAATACCTTCTTCAAATTCCGTCTTCTTCTACTGGGGTTAGCTAAACAGGATAAGGCATTTTCTATATTTTTTCTTACTGACGACAAATCTCATGAAATCACACAATGAACTGATCCGATGAGTAGCGTCAGCATAGCCAGAGCCTGATATAGCTCCTTATTCCTCTTTGCCATAGACATCATTTGCACGCCACAGTCACACCACTGCACTGGATGACGTGTCCTTTCACTACGATGAAAGAGGGCACTGTAGTTCATGTGGCGTTGAACCACATGCACCATCCTGCTGACAAAAATATTCCCTAGTGCATATTGATATTAGTTTATAAATATTCAGCTGTAAATAAATCACTAACTCCTGCTTGAATAATGTTTGCGTGTAGTGATCTTCTATTTTAGGAGACGCCTGAAAAATGAAACTACATACTGTATTAATGATCTGTTTTTGGGCGAATGCCATTGGCAGGCCAGGGAAGTCCAAAATTATTGAGAGACAGATTAAAAGATAAACTCACACATAAGTCAGGTGAAGTTTTGTAGACGTATTTTCGTATACAAAACATTTCTGGAGTTTCACAGCTAACAGTGTTGCAGCAGTCTCCTAAAGGTAACATCTTTTCAAATCAATTTGAGACTTAGATTACACCAGATAAGCTGTACAGAGCCATTTTATGTTTTTTTTAAGTTGTATTTTTTTATGTTTTAAAACAAATCCCCATTTACTTCAGTTGTTTTGGAGAATGCAGCAACGCTCCAGAAATGTTTTGAGGACTACGAAACTTTGCCAGACTTTCCATCATGGGGTAGGAGTAGATGATGACTAAATTTTCCTTTTTGGGTGAACTAATCCTTTAACCCAATGTTGCTTGTCGTGGGATTTGTGGACATTAGAGAAATACAGAATTACACCGGTCTTATCCTGTAAAAACTTTTGCAATCCAATTAGCCAAGTACAGAGTAGCTTCAGGGCTAATCATCTGAGTGACTTGGATACAGAGTCTAGCAAGCTTATTTTAAAACTGATTGGTGGCTGTAGTGGCGCATTTTCAGCCAATTATCGGGCCGATATTCAGCATTTTTCCGATTATCGGTCTCTGTGATCTGTCAGATTGTTGATAAAATAATCTAATTTAAAAATGTGCCAACAGTCTCTGATTGGTAAAATGTCAAAGTTACTAGCCTATAAACACTGAGTAAACTGAATCTGCAAAGTAACTAGTAACTAAACTTATCATATAAATGTAGTAGAGTGGAAGTATAAAGTCACAGAAAATGGAAAAACTCAAGTTAAGTACCTGAAAATTGTACTTAAGAACAGTAATTGACTAAATTGTACTTTGTTCATTTCATCACAGGTTGGTCGAATTTTTGACACAATAATCGGTATAAGTGTAAGCCCTGAAAATGCCAAATCGGTTGACCTCTATTCTAAATACATAATACAGCAGCTATGGATCTAGTATCAAATATCAAGGTCCACACAGAGCATTACCATGTAGTGGCTCTTGCAAAGCAGTTGGGGACCAGAGCCTATTTATAGCAGAGGAAACACTGAAACCCACCTGACATTTTGGCCGCAACTGGCAGTTACTATACGAGTATAATATTGTGTAAGACACATTAGGCAACGCTAGGATAAATTACATGCAACAGGGCTGACAGAGAGGTTTCAGGCATTAGCCGCCCAAAGTCTGATTAGAATAGCTACGCTCAGTGTGTTGTATTGTGAGTGTGAGGAGACGTGTCCATGTGTCAGAACAAAGTTCAGAGAGGACAGCATGGAGGACACCCTCCCCCACCACACACATCCACACCCCTGACTCCCAGTAGTCCTCACAAAATACTACATGTCACAACCTACAATAAAACAACAGAGACCCAAGCTTAACCTTGGTACACTTTTATGAAAAATCACTGCAAATTGTGGCCTTTTTTCAAACTTTTTTTTAACCCCGTCAGAGTGTGTCTCCCCTTCTGCTCAACTGAGTGGAAAATGGAGGGGTTGGGGGACATGTTTTGGCAGCCTGTCCTCATTCACCCTGTCAAAGAGTCTCCCTCCCCCAACAACATTGGAGCTATTATTTTCAGCAACACCAGTCTCGTACAATTATGCTAACGTTAATCCTACAGCCCACAAACTATTTCATCAAAATGCAGGAGGGCGTGTTGTGCTAGTCTGCATTTTATAACTGCCAAGCTAACTTGACCTAATAGTCTTTTTGTCTTTACACAAACACCAACATGTAGGAAATTAATCAAAATGAGGGGCTAATGGCAGTTGTGGCTGACACGACACCATACCTAGCCTCATCCCGTCATCATGACAGTTAACAACCACAAGTTAGCCGTTGGTAGTGATGTTTTGCAGGAAACACAATCTTAGCCGTCTAAAGGTGAGTGGCGTTTTAGTCACAAGCTTTCTGGAAATCAATATGTTTGTTCAGGGAAGCCCGCCACTGATTTAGGAGGATACTCATTGAGCTAGCTAAACAGTAGTGGACCAGAACAACTGGTTTGCAGCCTGTAGCTGTGTCACAGTGATTACCTGACTGAGCGTTATGTTAGCAGTGAGTGTAACACTTACACACAGCTATGACAGCGGTTCAGTACTCAAACGTGTCACCGGGACACATGTCACCTCAGCTAGCTAGAAGAACAACCCGTAAATGATTCGTGAGGCGAAACTCACCGATTAAGATAGATAAAATGAGTCGAACCGCTGGTTCCGGGGAACCTAAGGACTCCGACAGACCCTCCAGTAAGGGAGCCGCCATCTTTCTTGTGGGCGGAAACGTCTCCTCGCGACGGTTCAGTGAACTCTACTGATTCACGGCAGACACACATACACACAGACACACACACACATCCAGGCTACACTCCTCTCTTTTTAAAGCCCCTCCGCGGTTCAACCTCCTTGAAAGTTACACCGTGTGTTTCTCCTCCCACCTCACCTCCCCTCCCGCCCGTCTCCGGCCCACTGCACCACACTTTTATCGCTATTCGTGGCTAAAGATTAGACTTGTGGGCTGACAGGTAGGCTATCTGTAGCAGCACGGCCATAACGATGCAGCTAGCAAACCACTTAACTAGTTCGTGATTATGTGTGAAGATTAACCCTGTATTCAGCATACATGTGATATAGTTGGTGGTGTGAGTGTGCCTCCATGTGGCTTGTTGCGGGAACAACATTAATTAAAGGTCCTATCAGTAAGACAAGTTGTTTTTGAGTCTCATTCCCAGCTCGTCAAATGCTGACGCTTTGGACCTACAATCAACTTTTCTTACTAATAGCACCTTTAAAATGTACATATATTTATATTAATTATATTTTTACGCCCAAACAAACTACATAAACAAACTCCCTTTGTTTTCATGACTGATTAAACTGAATAAACAAACTGACCTTAAAGGGCAACACAGTTTCATACTGTCTTACTTTGTTTATATGTGGCGGACCCTGCCACCTTTCTAGCTTCAAACAGTGTTCTGGGGACCTTATTTTCCTCTGAGAAACAGCTTGTTTATTCAGTTACGGAAAAAACAATATTTCTGAGTTTGTATTATTACCTCATTAGTATTGTAAATATTAAAATTCTGAATTTGGATTTTTTTCTCCAAAACTACATAGTGCTCCTTTAACACTACTGTTGTGTCAAACAGGTGTAAATAGTCATAGGCTACTTACACATACAGTATAAAACATTTTTCAAAAATACAAAAACTTTACATTAAAAGGGGTGCAATGATCTAATTTTAATTCTAGCTCTATAATTCTCGTGAATCAAATATCTCATGGAGGTAAGAACATCGATAATAAAACATATTTCATGTCAGAATCAGAATCAGAATTGCTTTTATTGGCAAGTAAGTTTACACATATAAGGAATTTGCTGTGGTCTGTAGGTGCAAAACAACAAACAATACTTAAAGTACTTAAAAGACATAACATAAACTGTCTGTGTGATAATGAAAATAGAAGACTTATAAAGAGAGATAATTGTACTTTACTTTGAGTATTTTAGATTGTACTTCTACTCTACTACATTTCAAGAGGACATGTTGTTGGGTACAATAGTTGATAGCTATTTGACAAAGAAAGTTTTTACATACAATGCATACTATCACCTAACAGCATATAATACAATGGATGATGTTTTAAATTAAAGCTTATGTCTGTTTTTGCAAATTGTTCCGTAATAAAGTTGGTTGTGTTTGTCTGCTGTTTTTGGAAGACCTGTGCTTTCACACAGCCAATACATCTAATGCATAAAGTTTGTGCTCTTCCAATAAAGACATGATTTACTTCTCCCATAACACTGCAATAGATGTATTGTATCTTCAAAGAGAATAAGTTTGACTTTCAACAGTAAAATGGGCTTCTCTTTACGAGAAACCTGCTAGAGAAATATCTAAAAAGAGCAAATTATTCCTGATGAGTCTATCGTCTAATGGCAGTGTTAGTATACGGAATGAACTACTGTTTGTCATGGTGTTGAGTTGTATTTATTTAAGAAAGTGGACTATTTATTTAAGAAAGTCGACAGATTTACAACAATATGAACAAATCTCGATGTATAATTTTGTCAAACGTCACGTCAAACTTCATAAAATGTAACTTTATCTGTGTAAAAACCGACATTTTTACCGCAGTGCAGGATGGGTATGCGAAGCTCGGCTGAATGTCCTCCAATCAGTAGGCGCCGTACTAGGTCAGGGGAGAAAAAGGGGGCGGGATTTATTTCGTTTCAGCCAATCAAACCGTGCATCATTGTGGCTCTCGCATCGAGCCATGGCTCACAATCGCATTTGTGATCGATTTTTAGTGATAAACGTGTGTTATTGTGTTTGGCATTGAAATTTGATATACTAATGTCAAAAGACAAAATATTACGGCTGAAATTATACAATATCACTGTGGCAGGGAGTGTTGAGTAGTGAACAGTAACACATTAACTTCGATTACTTTCCCTTGAGGTCAATTGATAACCACAGGTTACATCACAACAATCAGACATCAGTTGCAGGACAGGCAGACAATCATTTAAAAATATTCCCTGTAGCTGCTTATTTTATAATAACTCTTAACATGCCATTTTAATTGTCTTTTGTAGGTCTACCAAATCATGATAAAACAGCAAGAATGTTAATTTAATAAGAGCAACAAATCCAACACTGTTAATCACGGATGCAGAAACACCATAACAAAGACAGTTTGTGTTGTCTAGGCTTTACGCCAGACTTTGTCATCTCAGCCATTCAGAGAAAGCAGACCCAGCTGGCAAGAGGCCACTTCTTGTATCTACTTTACACACCATACTGTACTGTTTTGTTGTAGGCCGTTCCTATTGAAAATGAGAATTTGAGATATTCGTAATATAATATAACATGCACAAATACAATACTATATAATACAATACTATTTTAATGTTTGAAAGCAAAAATACTTGCAATTATACCCTCCTCATTACATTTTCTCCATGACATTTTCATGCATCCTTTGTGCTTTTGCTACTACATGTTTCAGTATCTTTCCTTTGACATTATAATAAAAATAAGATTTGCATGTGTCACTGGTGTAGTATAGATACTTCAGGTAAAATCAAGAGATGCGATGCTCTCTTTCAGGAACACGCAATCACATTCGCACCAGGAAGCTGCCCAGTAGTACAACCACAGTTGGTGGATTGAGGGTTTTGCTCAATGAGGATGGAGCAAGCACTGTGTTTCACTTTCCCCACCCAGATTTTTCCTGCCAGTCCAGGGGTTTGAACCGGTGATCCTTCGGTCCCAACCCTGCTTCCCTAGTCTTTAGGCCCCCACTGCCGAAACTTTCCAAATAATAAAAGACCAAATGGCTCAAGATATGATAGTGAAACAAGTCATGTACATATTGCACTTTTAAGTGCATCCACTTAAGTATTGAATGTAATTAAGTACAATTTTAAGGTACTTTTCTGACGTACTTCCATTTTCTGCTGCTCTATACTTCTACTCCACAACATTTCAAAGGGAAACATTGTAGTTTTTACCCCACTACATTTGTTACATAACTTTATACTACTCAAAATGAGTTATGGATATATTATGATATTTTAGTGTTTCACTTGATTGTTCATTCTGTGACATATCTGAATTTTTATTTCATGTTTTGTGAGTATTTTTGGTCCCCAAAGATAATGCAACACATTCCTTTTGACTTTCTTTGCATATCCATGCTCATGCATATATACACCCATATCCCAATATCCATAACTCATTTTGAGTGGTGTAGTTACTAGCAACTTTGCACATATATAAAAAAATCTGATGGAAATGAGACAGGATCAAATAAACAATTATAAAACTTTATTTATATAGCACCTTTAAAAACAGAGTTTACAAAGTACTTTGACAAACAAGCAAAAGCAGGAAACTCTGGACAATATTACAGAATAAGCACTCAACAGTCAAGCCAAACTCAAGGAAGTCTAGTCTAAGGCGAGTTACAACAAGAAGGCAGAACAGAAAATGTAAACACGTAAAAAGTCAATATGATCAACTACAAGTAAAAGGAATCAAAGAGATAAAACAGGCAAAAACACAGAAAAAGAAAGCGAGAGGGAAAAAACAACAAAAAAGTAATCGAAAAATAGAAATACATTGAAGAATAAAATCAATAAAGGACGATAAGAAGATGTTAAGATGTAAAATCTTGAACGCAGAACTTTTCCCTGAGGTATTACTTCTTTTACTTAAGTAGAAAATCTTCTCTCAGCCCCCTCCTCCCAACAGGTTGATCCATATGTGGGAAAGCTTTACGCAAAGCACCTGAACGCAGCATGACATTTTGCTCTTCCCCTTCCTCAAAAGGGGGGAGATGCGTTTGCGGGCGTGCCGCCACAAACCAATGAAGCCGAGCGAGAGGAGGGGTCAACTCTCCCGTGATCATAAAAACTCTGAGCTGCTCTCTCACGTTCGCTCTCTTACCCCAGACGAAGTGCACCCTGGTGGGCTCTTGGTACCGTTTTAATTCTTAGCAAAACCAGCAAAAAAACAACAACACCGCAAACATGACCAGGAAATTCTTCGTTGGTGGAAACTGGAAGCTGAACGGCGACAAGAAGAGCCTTGGGGAGCTCATGCACACCATGAACGCAGCCAAGGTGGACCCCAATGTCGGTACGTTGATTTTGACAACCTCCTCACCAAACCTCCTTTAGAAAATTCAGAATTTTAGCCACCTGTTTTCCGATTATCCTAATCACATTGTTAGCTACTCCAGCCACTCCTCCTCTTTTTGTTTCCTCTTCTTTTTTTTTTTTTTTTTTTGGAAACCGATTTTCCATCCAGGCTCAAAATGGCTCGGTCATTCAATAAATCAATATCACCATTAGCATCACACACTTCACATCTTCTCCATTTTATACCCTCGTGAAGTTGCATTCAGTGTCTGTTTTTCGATTTTGCACCGAGCAAAGACATTGAAGAGGCACAAACCCGGGGCAGACATAAATGTATGAATAGAAATGACGGGTTTTCAGTCATGGTGGTGCGGGTGGGTGTGCGTTTACAGCGGCACGTAGTCCAGCAGCCAGCTCAGCCTCTGCTGTGACAGTGTAGGGTGCATTCAAGTGAGGCTCCTCGTTTACAGCTCAGACTGATGATACAGTAGCCTGTTGTTAGCTTCATGGGAAGTTTGGTTTCCTAGCTGTCCAACTTTCAATTTCCATGGTCACGGAAGTGTTTAATCGCTCTGAAGGCCGCAGAAAAAACAGATAAATCAATTGTTTAGTTGTTCTTTTGTTCCGTCTACGATTTTCCAGCGCTACCTGAATGCAGCAGGGGACATTTGCCCTGTTGCTGACTGCTTCCTCCAGACTGGAGACTACTCACACTCCTGCTGCTATTCCTCTTTTAATTTGGGCTATTTTTTTTCATTCAGTGCATGATACTCTGCAGGAAGTTAGCATCAACAGGCAGACATTGAATGTGTCCTGGCCTGTTTGTTCCTGTGTGCTTCTCCTGCAAACTGGTGTTATGCAACCATAATGTTGTGCATGCACACCAGTGACGGGTCTGATCTGCTCCCGAGCAAACTCTCACTCACAGTTCAGACTATCCTTGGACCTTGCTCCACTAATGAATCCACCCCCTTACAGTGCCAGTGTGAAACCCAAGCAGACTTTTCCCACTGGTCTCTCCGTGCAGCTTTTAAAGTCAAAGTTCAGCTGTTTCCTCCCCAGACTCTTCTTCTGCACATGTTCCTTATGTTTGACCCTTTTAAACGCAGTGTCATGACTTTCCTCCGACCTCTGCAGAATGCAGTCATGTAGGCGACCTTTAGGAGGCTGAACTCAGACCTTTAATGCAGGGAGGCTTGAGTGTGTCCAGAGAGGAATGACCTTTACCAAACCAATAATAACAGGAGGCCTTTAATATAGACTCTCGTGACCCCAAGATATAGTTACAATTTTAATGTCAGTGTCTTGACTGTACTGTACTCTGTTTGACCCGTGCAGACTGTACTGCTGTTGAAATCTGCACATGAGGACAAACATTTTGTAACTGTTGACACTACAATACACGTCAGCAGCAATGGAGTATAATAAAATGTGTTTACTCATGTACAGTACTTCAGTATAATTTTGAGGAACTTGAGGTTCACTTGAGTATTCACATTTTCTCCTGCTTTGTACTTCCACTCCACTGTGGAGACAAATATTTTCCTTTTTACTCCCTGACATTCATGTGATAACTTTAGTTTCTCGTTACTTTGCAGATTTCATGCTGCAAAATGAGTGCAGTTTTAAATAAAATGGATAGAAATAATATAGGACTAGACAGCTTCTTCAAGTCACTGATGTGAGGATATTCACGATTATCCCAAGCACCACAGTTAACTAATCCTGAGTGTATTTTATTGCAACCCATGATAAAATTTTATATTCTCCCATCACTGGAAAAGACTGAGCCGAATTTGTCCCTTTAGTCCCCCTGGTGTTGTCTTACTGTGGGAAGAAGTGCATATTTAGTTGTGTACTTGGCAGCAGCTCAGGGTGGTTGTTCAATGTTTATACAGGCTGTCATTTTAACTGGGAGGTCGGTGTTAAAGCACACATTTTGCATCTGAATTACACCAAATGTGAATCCCAAACTACTGTCACATCATTAATATTAAATACGTTGGTCAAAATGTCTTCATATTTGGTTTTATGACGAGTATCACTCATTTGTTTTCTTCTTCTGTGTTCACAGAGGTGGTGTGCGGTGCTCCTTCAATCTACCTGGACTTTGTCAGGACCAAGCTGGACGCCAAGTTCGGCGTGGCCGCTCAGAACTGCTACAAAGTCGCCAAGGGTGCCTTCACTGGGGAGATCAGGTGGGTTTTTCTCCCTTTGGAAGGAAAATGACAAGATAATGAGCTGATGAAGATGGATCGATGAGATCATTTCATCATATAGCAGCTTAAAAAAATCAGACTTGAATCATATCTATGAAATCTTGTTAATGTTTCATATCATAGTATTAAAACTGTTTGATTATTTTGTGTTTATTTTTTGAATGTAATCTGTCTGCAGCCCTGCGATGATCAAGGACTGTGGTGTGAACTGGGTGATCCTGGGACACTCTGAGAGGCGCCACGTCTTCGGAGAGAGCGATGAGGTAATTCTGGACGATATTATCTTTTATCACCTCGTCATTGCATGTGCTGACGCAAGAGTGCCCAATGAGTAAGAAACACATCAAATCACATCACTTTTTTTTTGGGTTTCGTTAGCTCATTGGTCAGAAGACAGCCCACGCTCTGGAGAATGGTCTCGGTGTCATCGCCTGCATCGGCGAGAAGCTGGACGAGAGGGAGGGCGGCATCACCGAGAAGGTCGTCTTCGAGCAGACCAAGGTCATCGCAGGTACGTGACACCTGACAACCCCATGTTCACGAGCGAGTCTGAATGTTCTTTTCAGGGACAGTTTGTGCAAGCGAGAGTGTGGTGGATATCAGACATCTTGTGAAATTCGAGTCTTATCACACGTCTCTTTCACAGACAATGTAAAGGACTGGAGCAAGGTCGTGCTTGCCTATGAGCCTGTGTGGGCCATTGGCACCGGCAAGACCGCCTCCCCACAGCAGGTAAATATAAGAAACCACTGGAAATGATAAAAAAAAAAAAAAAAAGACTATCTTCTCTTATAAACAATCATAATGTGTGTTTTCTGTGTGGGATTTCAGGCACAGGAGGTTCATGACAAACTGAGGGGCTGGCTGAAGAAGCACGTGTCTGAGGCTGTAGCCAACTCCGTGAGGATCATCTACGGAGGTCAGTCAGCATGATGAGATAAAGTTGTATTTTCTCATTTTCTTTTTCCACATCAAATTTTATAAAGCCGTTCTTTTTTTTTAGGCTCTGTGACCGGTGGTACCTGCAAGGAGCTTGCCTCCCAGAAGGACGTCGATGGTTTCCTCGTGGGCGGAGCATCTCTCAAGCCAGAGTTCATCGAAATCATCAACGCCAAGGCATAAAAACTCCATCAGCTGCAGCAAGGCGAGATCAGAGGCCGGCTCCATTCATCCCTCACACTCAGCACTTAGTCCTCTTCCCCTTTTTATTCAAAGTATTCGTGTAATGACGTCATTCCCTCCTTTTCCTTTGTTTTTCTTGGGTATATTTTGTCATGAAGAAAAGGGACAGGTTGACACATACACTGTACTGCACTGAAAAGAGTTAAGCCCACTGAGAAATAGCCCATGTGCGTACTAACTTCCACACCAAGTGCTCAAGCTGCAGACTGACAACTACACCTTGAGGTGGACGGCCAGTCCGCGCCTTTACTTGAAAAGTTTACGAACTTTTTTTTGTAAGCAGTGTCACAGCTCATGTCAATCAGATATATTTTGTCTTTTTAATATCTGTGTGTCTCTTTCTTGTGTGATTATGATGTTCTGTGGCTTTTACCTCCCTGTAGACGTGCATGATCCACTTTCTGATTGGCTGTTTTGCCGAGAAGGAAAGTGTCCATTACATGTTAATCATATTGGCCGAAGAGTTAAAGGGTGGGAAGGCTGTAAGGAAACATTATAATAAACAGTTTAGAGACTGATCTAGTGTGTTGTGTCTTATTTTGCTTTTGTCTCGATGAGTTTATCCCAAGATCTTCTACAGCAACTCTGCCATATTCCCTATATTTTTATAATAAGAACTTTTATTTATCTATAACTTTTTAAGGACAATTTACAAAAGAGCTTTACAAAGACATAAAAACATGAGAAAAGTTCATTTTTAAGAGGGATTTTAAAGAAGAAAGAGCTCTTACATTTTCTTTTAGCCTTGCACTACATAAACGAACCCTTCTTAATAGAAATACCTGCTATTAACTGCTCTTCAGGCTGCTCTGCTCGCATACAGATGATGGTAATCCCAGTGGTATTCTCAGGATGGTGAGGAGAGAGTGTCTCGTTACAGTAGTGAACTCCTGTTAAGACAATGCCATGCAGAGAAGCATTCGACTGCTATTTTTATCTCATCTCTGAACTCAAATAGAAGCACAGCAGCAGTGAAAGATTCATGTATCAGGGGAAACTTGTAGCTCAGCTAATTACAAACTTGCACACAGAAACCAATGTTTATTAGTCTGTAACATAAAACCCCAGAGCATGCTGAGCATATTAATCACCACATCCTGCTTGTTGGAACAGTTTTATTCCCACTTCAGAAGTGTTATTAGGTCTAAATGTATGGGGAATTTAGATTTTTAGATTGATCCAGCAAAAACAGTCTTTTCCATTTGTTCTCCTGAAGCATCAACCAGTATGTGTGTTCAGCCCGAGCTGAGGTCAAAATCTCATTTTTGATTTCCTTTACAGTCTGCAGTCTGTCTTCAGCAAACACTTGGTTTTAACCAAATATTTGTCCGCCTCAGTGTCTTTGTCTTCTTTATATTCCAACTGTGTTGAAACAGCACAGTGCTGTAGGCATGTGCAGGAGGGGGACAATGTAATACGAATACGATATGATGTGATGTAATTCAATACAATAGCCTTTTGGAAAATAGTGTACAATGTCTTATACTTTACACAAATAATCGGGAACAGAAGAAGAAGATAAAAAAAAGTCCTTGAGTCCTGCTACATCTATTTTTAGACAGCGGAGTGTTGAGGATGAGTTCAGGACTCTGACAGCCTGGGGGATGAAGCTGCTCGATTGTCTGGTGGTACGGCAGCAGATACTTCTGTATCTGTCAGATGGCAGCAGGGTGAACAGACTGTGGCTGGGTGGGTCTTGTCTCTTAGTATCCTTTGGGCCAAGAAAGAAATGTACTTAGTTACATTCCATCACTGCAGAAGATGACAATATCATCAAAACTGCACTGCACATAAAAAACAAGCAAAAATACATATAACAGCATTAATCAGTTAGGATAGAGTGCATAACATACATACACAGTCCTACAAATGCACAGGGTAGCTGTATGTGTCTGATGATTTAAAATTAATGAATTAATTATTATCATTAAAGTCTTTAAGTTAGATCTTGACACTAGGCCCTTCTATAATACGAGACAATGCCTCAAGTATTGGATTGGACCCTTATCATTACCTTACCATATTGCCAAATTTGTAATTATTAATTTTTTTTACAAATTAAAAGCCAATCTGGCAACCTAGATACTGCATGATATATATCACTGGAAGATTGTTTCAACCCGTAATGTCAAACCTACAATTTCAACCTTGTGTATGCCACAAAGCAGTTTTCATTTGGGAACCTGATTTATAAACAGTGGCCCTTCAAATATACAAAGTTTGTAAGGCTTTTAATGTTGTATATTTTTTTTGATGAGTCAAAAAAATATGATGTTGACATGTTAAACTACACTTCTCAAAATTATTATTAAATGAGACAAAACACAACATAAAAATTCAGATATGTCACAGAATAAACAATCAAGTGAACACCACTGAAGAAGAAGGGTGTTACCGGTGCACGCCGGTCCGGCAGGGGGCGGTGCTGCCTCACGCTGTCCCCTCAGTGTTGCTCTGTCTCATGTCCGTGTTTACAAGTGAAGCGTGACGTTCAGGGACCCGCAAGAATACGTCTCCTCGGGCAACCAAAAGCTATTAATTCTCATTAGAAACGTGCAAAAATGCTTTCACTGAGAGCTTTTCTCACCGACAGACTGACGGCAGCGGCCGAGGAGATCTTTGGAGCTGTGGAGAAGACGATAGCCGAGTACAAAGAGGAGCTTTCTCGGTCAAAAGATTTAGAAATCGGTCGTCTCAGGATGCAGCTGAAGCTTCTCAAGTCAGGTTGGTTTGAATTGAATCTGCTTGCAACCAGACCTCATGCAGATTTGTGTTGATTTTATTGAAATGGCGTGTTTATGATGTGTCTTCCCCAGAGCCCAGGTTGGATAGATGCCTCGGAGCCCAGCTGCAGCAGCACACCCATCACCACCATCACCATCCTCCTCCTCCACCACCTCCTCCTCCTCAGCAGCACCATCAATCAGTCCCTGCAGCGGAGGCTCCTGAGGAGGAGGAGGAAGGTGGAGGCAGCAGCATGGAACAGGAGCACCCAGAGGCCTCACACGTGAAGAAGGAGCAGCAGCAGAAGAGCCACAGGGACTTCTGGATGGGTCACGATGATGCTGCAGAGCAGCTGGAGAGCCTCGAATCAGACATTAAAGACTTCATCTCATCCCCTTCCAGTCTGAGAGGCAGCCTGCAGGACCACACCTTACCCTTCCACTCCAACCACAACCACAACAACAACAGCAGCAGCAGCGGCGAGGAGAGCAGAGAGAAGCCCTACTGCTGCTCTGTGTGTGAGAAGCGCTTCAGTAACTGCTCACACCTCGCAGCTCACATCAGGACTCACACAGGAGAGAGGCCTTACAGATGTGAAATATGCAGGAAGACTTTTATCACCACGAGTGCCCTGAACAGACACCAGACGATCCACACTGAGGGGAAACACTTTATCTGTAATTACTGCGGGAAGTCCTTCAAATGGATGGAGTCTCTTGGCAGGCACATGAGAAGTGTGCACAAGAGAGACAATATCCCTGTATGACTCTCAGTGAAAACACTATAATATCCAGTAGAGCTGTAACTCATTTTTCAATGTCAATTAATCTATAAATACATATATTGGTCTATAAAATGTCAGAATCAGTGTTTGCATACCTCAAAATGACGCCTTCAAATGTCCTCTTTTGTCCACAACCCAAAGATATTCAGTTTACTGTCACATCGGAGGAAAGAAACCAGAAAATGTTCACATTTAAGAAGCTGGAAGCAATTTTTTTTCCCTAAGATTAAATTTAAATGATTAATCGATTATCAAAATAGTTGCCGATTAATCGATCGGTCGTTGCAGCTCTAATGTCCAGCACGTTAATGTCGTAACTGTAGGTTAGTCCTTTATCATTTCAGTGTAAGCGAACAAAGAATGTAACGTCTGTTTTCTATGTTTTGTCGTGTGGGTAAATGTGCATGGACCTCATCGAGCCTTGTGTTCATAAACACCAGCTCCAGGAAATGATGTGAAAATGAATGAATGAGTACGTTTTATACGTTAAATGTTTTTCTTACAAAATAAAAATGCCAATAATACTCGAAACACTCAGTTTGGTGTTGTGTAATGTGCTCAGCTTGCTGCTGCAGAGACATAAGGAAGGGGGAGTAGCACAGTCATCCAGTAGGTGGCAGTAACAGCATTTCATTCACAATTTTACATCAATCTTGAGTACTTGTCAGTGTACAGACTGTAGTGTCGAATGTACTCAGCCTGTACTGGGAACTGAGAGTACGCTCAGTTAGTGGATATATTACATGAGGACATTAATCCCCCATTCTCAGTGGTGGAAAGTAACTAAGTACAGCTATGAAAGTACTGTACTTTACAATTTTTAGGTATATTTTCTACTAACTAATACTGTGTCTCCATACAAGCTCCACTACATTTGTCTGACAGCTCTTTTTACTTTACAGATTCATCTTATTAACACAAAATATAATCAACAAATACATAATCATGCATTAGTTCAGATTACGCAGCGTTGGGAGAAGAGGTCGACTGATATGGCTTCGTCAAGGCCGATACTGATTATTAATTTGAGTATTTCCATTTTCCGCTACATTATTCTTCCTCTCCGCTACATTTATTTGACACGTTTAGTTACTAGTTACTTTGCAGATTCAGATTATTCAGTGTTTATAGGCTATTTATTGTGACGTGTAACCAATCAGATATGGTTGTGGGCGGGACATCGTGTGAGAGGGTGTTGCATCAGAGCCAAAGCAGCACATTTTCAAATTAGTTTTTATTATTGGCAATCTGACAGAAAATAGTCCTGTTAGTAATCTTCACATGACAAGGCACAAGTGTAACTATCAACATTAACAGTGGTTGTGTTCTGTTCAAGTGTCGCAGTAGCCATAAAAATATGACAGTGAACCCACCACCCTCTGAAGGTCTCGGTGGTGGATGGACTGAAGGAGAAAGCTGGCAGCGGTGTCTCTTCTGCTGAAAGGCTCACATCAGACAGTATTAGGAGTTATGAGCTAATGAGTTTGGGCAGGCAGTGAAACAGGTGGTTGAAGGAGCACAGTCGTATTAATTAGTATGAATTAATTTTAACTTGGCAGCTTCTGGGAGGTGGGTTGGTAGCAGCACTCTGTTTGTCCTGGCTGATGGTTCCTGCAGTAACGTCCAAACTCACTGGCACACTTGGCCGATACTCTCGTGGCTGGAAAACGTTGTTTTTTTTCTCTCCTAAAAGTCGTGGCTCTTGACTGGCTCAGACTCTGGGTTTGTGTAGGTGCTTTTAACAGAAGATATTTTTGATATGGCACAGGAGGAAAAGCAACAAGTGTAAATGACAGAATGAATGATGAGTTAATTCCATTTAGCTGCTTTAGTTTTAGGGTCCTGGTACTGAGCTCGCTGGCTCGCCATCATGCTGCTGCTCCCTGGAAGACTTTAATACAACAGAGCCATCATTAATGTTATTAGTTACATGGGGGTGACTGTAGCTCAGGAGGCAGAGTGGGTCGTCTGGTACCTGAAAGGTCGCTGGTTTGATCCCCCTGCTGCATGTCGAAGTACCCTCGAGCAAAATACCGAACCATAATTTGCTGCTGATGAGCAGGGCGGCACCTTGCATGGCAGCCTCTGCCATCAGTGTATAAATGTGTGTGTGAATGGGTGAAGTGTTGTAAGGCTATCTATCTATCTATCTATCTATCTATCTATCTATCTATCTATCTATCTATCTATCTATTTTGTGGTATAAATGATATATACAAGTCTTTAATAATCTCATTCACAGGTAAAAGTATCAAAGTGTTGTTAAGGTACACAGTATACAGAGCTGGTTGTGGTCGCAGGTTTAAGGAGCCAGTACACACACTTCAACAGTCCGCACACTCCTTTGTCATGTTAGTCTTGAGATGCAGATAATGACCGTGGTAAGTGGCCAGCGCTTACACTCCATTCACATCTCACAGTGTTGTAGGACATCTTGTTGAACTGGATTATTATTTCAGGGTACACTCACTCGTTGGAGAGAGATTTTCTGAGAGCTCTCATGTCGTACCTGCAGGTGCTCTGTGCAGTAAACCACTCACCACAAGTGTGCAGAATTAAAATGATGGCAAGATAACTGGATTAAATTAAAGATGAATTGTGTGCTCCAGACCAAGGACAGGAGTGTCGCTCACCTCTGGCTGTATGGAGACACTGAAAGGTTAAGTGTCCTTAAAGGGGAGATGACCTTAACGTATAATTTCACAACCCAGTCTGGAGCTTCTGCTGTCTGGTGGAATGATTCAGAAAATACCAGAGATAGACTTTACATCAAGTCTCCAAAAGAGCAATGTGCTTCCCATTAACTCTGTGGCCAAGAGGCTCCTTCACTCTGTGTTCCTATTAAATGGGTACAGAACGTTTCAGGTATCTGAGGAAACAAATATTGTTGCTCTAAACATCCTAAAATCATGTGGAAAAAAGCAAAGATGACTTGAACGGATGGTCTCCTTTTTCTAATCAAGAATATTCATCTACATTCATTCTTAAACACTTTCCTTTACCAGTTTATTCAAGCTTTTGTCTGATGAATATACTTTTGACCTTGAGCTTGTGATTGTTTGAATCGTCCAGGCCTTGCTCATTAGGATTGTGAACGGATTCATCAGCATTAAAATCCTTTTTCACCTTCCGATGTGTTTCTATCATCCTCAGCACAAATCCAGCAGCACATCAGGCTATCCAAATATTCATTCGGTTTCATCTGTTTTTCATGTCTGACTACACAGTCTCGGACAACTTTCTGCAACATTCAAACCCAACATGACAGAAGCATTAATGAGCCTCACAACCATAGTCTTGTGTTTTCAAATTTGAGTGGTCTTATACTTAACAGACACCAGGGGCGGACTCAAGCTGTCTGAGGGGCAGGGGGCACCAGCTGCATGTGTAACAATATCCGATTGGTAACACGTCACGATTAATAGCCTATAAACACCGAATAATGTGAATATTCAAAGTAACTAGTAACTAAATGCATCAAATAAATGTAGTAGAGAGGAAGTATAAAGTAGCAGAAAATGGAAATACTGAAAAATACTGAATAAATTGAACTTCAGTTTATTTCATCACTGGTTGTTTGAAATGTTGACACAAAGATTTACATTTTTTACTGCAAATAAATATCGGTTCCAAATATCAGTTTTCAGACTCTTTGATTTCTAATAATCGGTATCAGCCCTGAAAAAGCCATATCGGTCACCCCAACCCAATTGCCAGAATAAATGTTGGTATTGTATCAGTCTGCAAACCACAGATATTTGTATGTTTCATGTGTTAAAATCCGATGTTTTATATCATGAAGATACCATGAATCTGTACAGTTTCCATTTTCCTTTAATGTGACAATGCTGTGTTTATGGCCTGGTTAGGTTTAGGCACAAAAAACACTTGGTTAGGGTTTTGGTTAAAAATATCTGGCTTTGTTGCCCCAAAGACGGCCGCAAAATATTCCGACCGGTCACTAAAATTTCCCCGCTGAAGTGGTCTTGACGATTGTCTCTTCTCTTGAATGGCAGCTGTCTCGCCAAGCTGCTACGACACCACCATCTCCTCCTCCTGATACCAATGTCAGTCCATATAGACATAATAATACATCTTGTAGAAATGTTGCTTTGATATGTATGAAACGTACAAATTTAACACATCTGCAGATTGCAGAATCGTACAATGACAACCTTTTTTCTGGTGACTGGGCTGGAAGATTCCCACCGAAGATATCCATTCTTCTTTCTAATTGTAGATGTTGTGTTGCAAGAACATCCACCCATCCTTCTCTACACTTCGGGGGCCTCTTCTAACATGCTAGACTAGCCTAGCTTAGCTTACTTTGTGCCTTTGACACCAGAGAAGACAAAAAGAAAACTTACAAGGCAAGGGAATTCAAAGTGGGATCCTTAACACGCGGCAGATGAGTAACAGATATCATGACTCGTTTTAAACCATAGTCATCACCTCCTTGTGTTAAGGAGCTGCTGCATGCAGGTTATTTGTGTAACCACCCTGACGTCACCCACTGCTTTGTGGACTACCATTTTAAAGCGTTTAAAGTTGTGGGCAGAGAGTTCTGCTCACATATGTTGAATACAACCACTTCGTTTCCACTCTGTGACGATCCTGCGAGATTGTCTTCTCCAGGCTGAGTGAGCAAGAGGTCAGAGAGGATTGATTGTGCGGGCGAGAGGAGGTGAAAAAAGGCAACAGACATTTCTCAGCGGGCACTTGAGCCACTTTGCAGTTTGTCTGTTGATGGAAGATTTGCTCGTGAAAATGTTTCACTGACCAGAGAAAGTATCCCTCAAAGACAACATTCTGCATCTAAGTGAACGACACAAACAGAAGAGCTTAAATGTAAACAGTAAAAATTGGAGATGACAGCCTAACAGGAGTGGAGCAGCTAGTTGTGTCAGCCGGGCTAAAATGGACCACAAGAGAAGCAGAGCAGCAGCTACAGTCGGCGCACAAGAGCAGGACAAGGTTAGCGGTGGTTACAGGGCAAACTTTATGAAGTATGACAGCTCCTGCAGGAGGAGAGAGATGGGTGTAGAACAAATATGTTCGCTAGAAGAGGCAGCAAAGTGTGTAAAACTCTCTGAGGCCGAACAGAGCTTGAAGGAAAAGGGGAAGTGTAGAGAGGAAGATGTTTTTGCTGGAGGGAGCTGTGGGACCGGGACTGAGCTAAATGAATCACCGTTTGTGCAAGGTACGCTTTGCTAGCATCAAACCCAAACATAAGTTATCGTGTCTGTAGGAGGCTTTGGGTAATGGCACAAGAGGAAGGCTGAATCCCATCAGCTTCGTATTAACTTGTTTTGTACATCTCCCAACGATTTTATATGAATGTGAGGGCGTTTTGCTGTTATTTTTTGTTTTACTCTAAATTTATTTGGAACAGCTTGTCAGAGCTTTCATACATTTACAGTTATCAGCAGCTATGAAGGGCACATGACGGACAACATGCTAAGTTTTTGGGCATGTTTAAACTAGCAAAAGACAACTTTTTTACTATCATTCTGAAGTAAACACTACTTTTTTTTAGAAATACTTTTGCGTTCCCTCGCAATATGTTTTTCCTTCCCCTCCTTCTGAGCTGTGTTATGCCTCTCCCACGGTCTTCTGCTGCTCCTGTCGGGGTCACTCATCCTCCGGAGCCGCTCTTCACTCAGCCTGTCTGCTACACTTAAGGTTAAGCAGGTAAGGTAGAGCAAACAGGCTGGGTGGCAGAGCAGCGGGAGGATAGCCAGAGTAAATGGACTTTCTATAGCTAAAGTGCCATTGGCTCACAATTCGTCGCATCAGCTCCACAGCTTGCTGTTTTTTTTTTACAAACCAACCGTGAGAAAACCGCAAGCACAACCCATTAACACCAGAACCAGAAGAACATACAGTCAGAAAATAACACGCATGTCCCACTCTTGTCCAGCAGGCTACCAGGGCCACGAAAATCACTGCCTGCGTAACTGACACCTTATTCTTTGTTATTCATGCGACTGCAGTGTAATCTGTTTGTAGCTTAACATTAGCTTTTTACTTCTAGCGAAACATGTAACTACATAAACTTGTGTTCGTCACAGACATTATTTTCAGCAATAATCCAAAATCCAATTCAGAAATCCCATAGGCTTATTGTCGAGGGAACCGGGGCGATGCTAACTTCCAGGTTAGCCAACAAAAATTCATCATCCCTGCAACACTCTACTGACCACATTACAACTGTTGGACTAACCTATCTATATTATCATTACGGCCATTGGGGGACAGTTCAGACTTTATTAGGCTCGTATGACTTCGACATTACTAGAAACTCTTGCAGAGAAAAACTGGCCCTGATCAGATGAGATTGTGACTTTAATCATTGTAAAATAAAAGACGGGTGTTGTTTGTTTGATCTGCACAAATTAGTATCACATGTTGGACCAAAAGAGCTGGCAACCCGTAGTTTTTACAATCAGCTCGGGGTCTGTCACCAGTGACACTCAATTAATTGTACATTATTTCATAAACCACAGGGGTGTACCGAGAGGTCTTGTGATTCAAAGTTTTGACACTGCGCATTATTCTTATGCAGTAAACCATTCATATGTAGGTCAAAATGAAAGAAATAAGAATTATTTGCAGAAATTTGTCCCAGATTTGAAAACAACAGCTGCTAATAATAACTTTTATTTTACATTTCCCACCAAAATTGCCAAAAAAAGAAAAGGCTGTGGTGAAATGCAGTGTTCAGATGTCTTTCATCTTTCATCCACACCTTTCACAACATCCTGAGGAAGGACTGATGAGGTGCTAAGAATATCCCCCAGATGTGATGTCACCAGAGGGGGAAATCAGATTTGTCCTGCTGAAAGATACTTTACATTATGTTGACACACTTATTCAAGGTGACTTTTAATGACACACAACCTACATACCAACTCAAAGGCTTGCCCTGTGCAGTATATATTTCACATACTGAAGCACATCTAATATCACCATCCTGACTGAGACGGTTCGTACAGATAGGTCTATCAATCAACGCCACTTCTGTGTGAGGAGTTTTTATTACAAGAAAAGGGATACAGACTTTAGGCACCCTGTGAGATGATTTAAACAGACAAAGTGTGACATTAAAACAATAAATTAAAGCTGCATTATTGTGAAGTTTGTTGATCCAGATCGACGTGTCCCCAAATGTGCCAAATGTGCGAGCCAGCAGTGATTCTGTCTTGCAACGCGAAGGCCGTAATCACTGATCCGTGTCCGTTTGAAGGAGATTCCTCCAGCCGGACACGGTGAGAACACACACAGCCCTGAGCCTTCAGCAGCCTCCGTAAATCACATTCTCACAGCTCCTCCTCTCTTTCTCCCTTTCATTTCTCTCTTTATATTTTTTTTTTCTCGTTTCTTTTCATTTTTACAGTGCGGTGAGGAATGCTCGCTCTACAGGGTGGCTGGTGCTCAGTGGAGCGACTCAACTCCCATGTCTCACACTCATCCCATGTGTCTCCTATTAGCTACACTCAGCAAAGAGAGGAGGAGGAGGAGGAGGAGGGACGGAGAGAAAGAGGGGGAGTCAGAAAGAGAGAAGAGAGAGAGGGGGAGGGGGAGGAGAGTGAGGAATTTGATATGCTTTGTGCATGAGTGACTTGTATAAAACAAAGAAAGGGCAAATAGTATGAATGTATGTGAGAGAACGGGAAAAAATAGTATGAATACGCAAGAGACTAGCAAAAAAAGATTATAATTTATTTCCAGATTTTTTTGCCTTCATTTGCATCTTGTTTCACAAGGTAAATTGAAAATAAAAAATAAAAATAAAAACCGACTGCCATACCATGAAAATGTAAAAAAATAATACAAATAATATGTACTGTATATATAATTATATCATTATCAACAAACAGACAACATTAATCATAATAACAATACTATTGATCATAAACATAACACTAAATTGCTGGTCTCATGCATATAGAACGCCCCTCAGATACAAAAGAGGGGGGAATTACTAAAAATAGAACCAAAAGTTCCACCAGTTCAGAATAAGCGCCTAGCTACATGCAATGACATAAAAGAGACTCATTTACACATTCCTTCTGGCATCAAGTATTTTACACATACTTCACTATTGCCGCCCCCATCTAATATACTGTACAGTGCACGATACAAAACAGGACTGGAGTTTGAGAACATGATGCAGGGAAGCGCTGGAGCCTGGACCTTCAACGTGGTGCAGTTAGCAGGGACCGTGTGCGACGTTTTCACGCCATCCTCCCTCTTCTGTTAATCCTTTAAAATCTTCTTGTTTTCTTCAGTCAGTTCCCCCGTCCATTAGTCCAGCTTTTGTTTCGAGTCTTTGTTCCTTCATTGTTTTTCAGTGCTTCTGTTGTATTACTTTTGCGCACATTCTCCCTCGGTTTTCTCCATGCTGCTCTTTGTCGTGCCCCTCCCTCACAGGGTCTTGTCACTTTCTTTCTTCAGGTGACTGGAGGGGTCAAAGGAGAAACAATGTTAGAGTGCAATTTAAAGTTTGGGACACACTTTGAAAGCTTTATTTGAATCCATAGATTGCATTTTGCTGGATTCCAATATGTACAGAGATTATGTAAATTTCTCACTCACGAGTAGAGAAAACATCCCCTGTGCCGTGGAGCCAAGCTGCCTTTTACAGCTTAAATACATCAGAATCTTGTACAGCATTTTAAGAGTAAATTCAAGCAATCTCAGGGTACCTAAAGCAATAATTTCTTTGTCATCACATCTAAATTCTTACTATAAATGCTATTACAACAAAGGAAGTTAATAGAATTCCTTTAAACCCAAATCAATCAAGTTATATTTGCCACTTTCTTTCTTTCTTTCTTTCTTTCTTCAAGTGACTGAAAAGGTGAAACAATGTGTAATTTAAAGTTTGGAAAGGTGCTTTTGGGACACATTTTAAAAGCTTTTTTGGAATCCATAGATTGTGTTAAACACGATTCAAATACGTACAAATGTTATTTACATTTTGCGACAATTCAGGGTAGAGAAAACGTCCCCTGTGCCAGTTTAAATACATCACAATTTTGCCAGCTAACTACAGGGTTCGTAGAGCTTTCTAAGAATAAAATTTAAGCACTTTCAAGGTACCCAAATAAAAAATGAAGCAGTTAATATCACAACTTAAGGCTCATTTATGGTCAACGTGCGATACACTTATGCATACCAACAGTGCCTTCTGCGTTTATTTCGGAGCAGTACCTCCGGTAGTCGTGGGGGGCAGTGTAGCAGTGTAGCCGATAGTTAAACGAGACAGGACCACAAGACAAGAGGAAGAAGTTCTTTTAAAAAGTTATGTGAGTTGGTGAGATGTTTTAAAAAAACTTAAAACAGAACAGATGAGAGGAGGTTGGACGGTGGCGAAGGAAATATGAAGGTGACTGATTTGACTCTGAGCGGCGCCCTCTAGTGGTTGTATTGCTTAACATCCATGCCGACGTGAAGGACGCATAAAAGTACAGTATTTGGGCAGTGTTGTAGCTTGGTTTATTGGCCCAGATATTCACATACACTTTGGTTGTATGCTTATTTAATTTTTGCTAATTTCGATTGGAGGAGACGACAAACTGGATTGTTTCATTTCAAATATAAACAGGATTTTTGGTTTCTTGAGTGGCTGTGTAGAAATGTTTACAGGTTATGTTAACAATCAAGCATTTTTCAAAGAGTATATTCAAATTCAAGTGTGTTCCTAACCTTGAAAACATAAATTACGCATTATCCAAACGTTCAAGATTTGTACGAACAGATATAGAAAAAAACAATCCACAGATGAATCGAGGATGAAAACAATTGTTAGTGGAAACCTTAAAGACTATATTCAATCTCTACTGCATTAACAGTGGCAGTTACACAAACACACAGAGCGTTTGTACCTGTAATACTCGTCCTGGGTGAGGGAGTGGTGGTGATGGTGATGGATCCACTGTTGTTCCAGGGCCAGTCTCTGGATCTGCAGCTCTGCGCTCTGGGCCTGCTGCATGGCCTGGAGCTGATGGGCTGCTGACATTGGACCAGTGAGGGAGGACGGCTGGGGCAGGTCACGGAAAGGAGCGCCTGCAAAGAAATGGAAAAAACAGAGGAAAGAGGAGGAGCAGGTGGGGACACAAAAAGAAAACGACACCAAGGTCAGTCATCATCATCGTATTCAAAAAGTCTGCTCAGAAACTTTTTTAGCACTGGAGTTTTTAGAGAAAAAAACTGAACAAGTACATGGACGAGGAGCCTTCTCCTCACCGAACAGCTGTTGGCGGAGCACCTCGCTGTCAGTGAGGGGGTGAGCCAGGATGGGGGTGCCTAGTGTGGCTCCTGGGTAAGGGAGGCGTGCCAAAGGAGACCCCGACGCCAACGGGTCCATCAGGGGGTGAACCCCGCCCGTCGCTGGATGCCAATGATGTAATAGGAAATACAGGATATATTCAATAAGAGTCCAAGCAGTGAAATTCAAAACAACAATGATTAACATGGCATGAAAAGACTTTAATGCTGCATTTAATTGATGTCAGATTCTTGCTGACACATTATAAACAGTTGAACAGTCACAGAAGTCTGGATTCAGTTTACTAAAGAGGACCACAAGTGTCACGGAAATAGTGATTAAAGCCTTTTTTATTAATTATTAACTTACTGTGCAATAAAAATAGCGAGAAATTACAAAGTAATTCATTATTTATTGTTTTAATGGACAAAAAAAAGAAAACTGGCAATAAAAAGAATTTCAAATTAAATATGAATCCATTATTAAAAAGGGATTTCCAAAAACAACACAAAACAGCCAAAGTGCATCATTTTAAAATACATGAATGGATTCATAAATAAATAATGGCAGTTATCTAGAACTTTTTTAGATAACTGGATTCACAAATTGAATCAAGACTACAGATTTAAATTACTGCTTTAAAACTATTTCCATGTCATTCTTGGTCCTCCGTCGAATGCAACATCAATATTTATATGCACATTTATACTTCAAATATGTTTGAGTTTGATCAAAGAGACAAAGACCTTCTCTTATTTGTCAGACATAATCTGTTGATTGGTGTTAGCAGACTGAGATCTGAGTTTACAAACATCTATACATAGATATATGCGATAAAACGAGTGAACTTAAACAAATAGGTGAACTCTAAATCAAAATATCACTCAAAATCATGTAATTTCTTCAATACTGAACTGGACTAACACAAAAATAATTTCAGTTAAAGGATAAGGCTGGCTTTCCTCTTTGATTTTCTACTTTCAGTGTCTTCTCTTCTAAAAATGTACTTTTACTGGAAAACATCCTGATTTAATCTAATTTGCCTCCTTTTTTCATGTTGTTTTAATTAAGATTTTTGCTCTTCTTTTTGTTTTTTTATGTTAAGCACTCTGTACTTTGGTTTGATAAGTGCTCTGACATTTAGTGTGTTATTATTTATATTTATCCCTCCAGTCCACAACTCCGATGAAAAGACAGAGGCTGCTGTCGAGTAGTCAAAAATATTTCGTCCTAACGTCTTTTCCTATACAATTTTCCTTGACTTTGATCGAAAATGTTACAAGGTCCTGGAAATATGTGAAGGAGAATTCATAAGAACTGAGGAAAAGCCAATTGTGGCTCAAAGCTATGACTGCACAAGAAATTGTGGGACAGCATTACCTCCTCTTCTTTCATAAAGGCTGATGTATACCAGTGTGATATCGATACCTTGACTTCGATACCAGTTCCTGAACAATACTTTTTTCAATACCAATTTTGTGAAATACCTTTTAACAAAAGATTACATTACACAAACACGTGGTGAGCCACATCTCTGGGCATAGCCTAGTGTCTTTCCTGCATGCCTCGAGACAGCCAATCACCAGCACTATTAGATCCTGGCACAACAAGCATGCTGGATGCTTACTGGCTCACTGTCGCTGATGAGATTAACTCCTTAGGTGTTGAAATTTAGTACTGAATGACAAGACATTTTCCGATACTCAATAGTATCAAGGCACTTCAGTCGGTGCCATAAAAGTATCGAAACTTGATGCCCAGCCCAAGTCAGGTGTGATCCTGGCTAAAGGAGATAATTAAGGAAGTATTTAAGCACATCTCCTTTGCATTTAGAGAGTTGAACTAGCTCTTATCATGGCTGCCATGATTTGCTTCCTGGGCAAAAAATACTATTTGACTGCAGCCTGAAACCATCAATGTATTAGTCTGTCTCTCAATACTTTTCTACTCCTGTGGCAAACAACCCCAATCCCATCTGTGCCCACTGAAGGTGTAAATGGGTAAAAAATGTGTCATAAATCTAGTTGCTAAAACAGCTGGGCATTTTAGTTTTAAGTAAATATTACTAGAGGAATAAATACTGCATTTCTTTGGGATTATTTTCAGATGCAGATATGGACACATTTGATGTGTCAATCCAATGTACACGGCAACACAGTATGGCTAAAGATGGAAGATGTCATCCAGTGCAACGTTATGGCTCTGAGACTTGTTTTGAATAGATTTTGAACTTTAATGGAGGTCAATAGTCTGTAGAGTATCGCTAACCTTATCCTTTAACTTTTAGTACACAATACAAGGCAGTTGATAGTGACAATGACAGCATTGTTAGTAACAGTGGGTACCTGTGTCTTGCTGGTGCAGGTGAAGATGTGAGTGGATGTGTGAATGCTGGTGATGATGAGGTGTCACGTTTAACATCTGGAGACGTCCCAGATTCTCTCCTCCACCTCCTCCACCTGATCCTCCTCCACTTCCCCCTCCTCCTCCTCCTCCACCACTTCCCCCCCTTTCTCTCTCCCTTTCTCTTTCTCGCTCTCTGTCCCCAAATGCCGGCAAAGTTGCTCTGTCTCTGTCTCTCTCCCTCTCCCTCTCTCCACTTCTTTCTCGCTCATAAGAGGCAGGAGAGCGAGTGGGAGTGGGGTAGGTCTCAGGGGGAGCGGCTGGGGCAGGGGCGGGTGGCAGATGAGAGGACAGGGAGCTGGGAAAAGAAGAATGGGGGACTGGGTGATGGAGTGAGGCGGCGTTGGAGGTCGGTGGAGCAGGTGGAGGTGGAGGTGGAGCTGGCGGAGGAGCAGTGGGGCCTGCTGGGGCTGGGGGGGCAGCCGGGGGTGCAGATGTTGGGTGAGACGGGAGAGAGGGTGGGAGGAGAGATGAAGGGGGTGGATTGGACAGGGACTGAGGGGCAGGAGGGTTGGGAGGTCGAGTTATTGGTGCCAGAGCCGGGTTCTGGAGGTGCGGGGGGCCAGCGGGAGCAGGTGGGGGAGGAGTGCCATAGAGTGATACCTCATTAGCTCCTGCTGCACCTCCTGCAAGGAGCAGAGAGTGTGCATGCGCTTGAGCATTGGCGTGGGCATGATGAGAATGAGAGTGAGCAAGGGCAAGAGCTGCAGGATCAGGTATGGACCCTGGTGGGTAAACCCGCTCATCACTCTTAAATTCAAACCCCTGCTTTATTCGCTCTCGATGTGCAGCCATTGCATGCGGAAAGCCGACTCCTCCCAACCCTGCACCCCCGATCCCTCCAGGTATCGGGCCTCCTGCTACACCAGCATGGCCTCCAACACCTGGACCACCTTCAAGGCTGCCACCATACAAAAAGCCCAAGATGGCTGCAGCTGTAGCTGCATCAGTAGGCAGGTGGTGCGGGTGGCCTAAAGCGTGATTCTGGAACTGAGGAAGGAAGAATGAGGGGTGGACATGGGGGTGGCCGTGGTGTACTTGTTGGTGATGTGCTTGGGCACGGCTTGCTGCCCCCAGTGGAGACATAGCATGAGGGCGGGCATACTCGCTCAGGGTTCTCAGCGCTGGGGTGTCAGGGCCCAGATATGGACCTCCTATACCTATTCCTAGTGCCCCCTGAGGGCCAACCACTGTTGTTGCCCCACCCATGGACGGCAGGAGGAGGGAGTGGGGGATAGAGTGAGCGAGGGAGGGGTGGATATGGTGTGCTTGAGCAAGGTGAGCATGCGGGTGTGAGGGATGATGCTGGGGGTGAATGGAAGGGTGGGAGACAGAGTTCCCAGAAGAAGACGAGGAAGAAGATGAAGGGTCAAGGATGATTGAAGACGAGGAGGGGAAGAAGAGAGAGGAGCCCTGGCGACACCCTGCAGCGGCATTGACATCCTTCTGCTGCTGCAGAGAAAACAGTAAAAGACAGTAAATCACATCTGCCCTGATCTGCTTTACTCCCCATCCATTAAAATGATCAATTTAATCTACATCAAATCCATTCAATCTGACACGCTACATAATTATCACGCTCAAATGTGCACACCTGTAGATGTCGTTCCAGTTCCCTCTCACGCTCGCGCTCCCTCTCTCGTTCCCTCTCTTTTTCTCTTAAATCTCTGGCCCGCTGCTCGACCTCCCTGCGCGCCCTCTCAATCACCTCATTCCTCTTCTTCCACAGTTTGGAGCCGTCCAGTGGGACAAAGAGGACATCACTGCGGGCACACGAATTCCCACTGCCACGGTCAAGGACCTTGTGAAACCTAGACAAGAGTGACACAGCAATTAGTGGATCATTACTACAACCATCAGGAGTCAGAATCACCACCATAACAGTTACCATTACTGCTAATTACATCTGATCACATAAAGAAGGGCCGAACAAAGTATCAAGATGTAATTTGGACTTTACCGTGCTGATTGGCTGGCGTGGATGGGAATGTCTACAAGTTTGGGTTCAGGGGAAGGGCTTCTCAACACGGGTGGTGGGCTTTCACTCTCTTCCCTTTCTTCTATTGGTTCCTCTTTGATAACAGGTGTCGGAGGTGGGCCTGAATCCGAATGTCCATCTCCACCAGGGAGTGAAGAACTAGAGCCAGGGGTCGAAATACTGTTGTTGTTGTTGGCTGAGTTACTAAGAGGTGGAGGTCCTTTTGAGACATTCTGAGGCGAGAGCGATTGCGAGTTGGTATTGCTGCTATTGGGCGCGCTGCTGTTGCTATTGCTGTTAGCCATGTTACTGCCACTATTCCCATTGGAGTGGTATGTTCCACTGAATGGAGGGTGGTTGTTCAAAGTGCCATGGAAAGGGGAAGGGCGACATCCAGGTGAACAGCTGGATGACACACCTTGTCCAGGAAGTGGCATGTTGGGTCCAGAGGAGGAGCCAGGGGGGAAAGATGAGAAGCCTCCCATCTGATTTGTGGATGGGCTGGGCAACGGAGAGAGAGGTGTTGGAGGAGTCTGGTTGGAGGACTGGTAATGTGGCGGACGTACATTGGGTGCTACACCTGATGGAGGTGGCTGGGTGTGGGAGGTTTGAGGTGGCGGTAGAGGAGCTTGAGGTGGTGGAGGGGGATAAGGAGCATTTGGAGGGTGTCCATGATGGCTGGAAGAGGAGGAAGGAGAGAGTGCAGGAGGCTGATTTGGGCCTCCGCGGTTTTGGTACAGTGCAGACTCTCGCAGGTTTGAGTCTCTCTCTGTGTCTCTGGGCCTGGACTGGTAGTGGGGGTGAGGTGGGTGGGGGTGATGGGCTCCTCCAGGCCCTGAATACTCTCGTCCGAGGTTCGGAGTCACCCCAGGGGGGCTGAGGTACTCTCGATTTGTGCCAGTCGAAGGAGGTGCCCCAGCAGGAAAATCTTTCCCTCCAGTGGATGGGTATTCTCTGTGAAAGTGGTCCGCTCCAGAGGAGGGGGTTTGTGCCTGGTCCATGGGAGGAGGGAAGTCTCGGTTGGATGAGTTTGGGGGATGTGGGTGGGGGTGTGGGGGCAGGGAGGAATGGGAAGGGTGACTAGGGTTGTTTTGGGGTGATGCAGGTGGGTCTCGGTTCAGCATGGGGGTGACAGGTAGTCCGCTGGTTGAACTTGGGGGGTTTCCCTGGGGGATGGAGTTGTTGTTTGGGTTACTGTTGCCTACATCTCTTGTCTGGCCCCCAAACTCAACCCATCTGCCTCCATCTTTGTCTCTGGGATGCCCCCCTCCAGTTCCATTGGGGCCAAAGTCTCTACTCTGGTTTTGGTTTGGCAGAGGAAACTCCCTCCCTGCATCTCGGTCTCGGTCCCGTTCCCTTTCTCGCTCTCTGTCTCTGAAAGCTGGACCAAAGTCTCTTCTCTCAGGACCCAAGGTAGGTCCATCTCTCCCAGAACCTTGAAACTCCCGGTTCTGACCCACTGAAATTCCCCCAAACTCCCTCCCTTGGATGCTGTTGGACCCAGCCATCCCACCACAAGTGCTATTACTATTGCCCCCACTACTATTGTTGCTGCTGTTGCCAATGGGAGCAGAGAACTCCCTGTTGATCTCCCTCCCCCCACACTCCCCCCTCACTCCCCTCTCCCTCTCTCCTGCAGCACCCCTCTCTCTGTCCCCTCCCCCTCCAGCGTACCTGGGAAGGTACTCCCTGTGGGGGTGAGGGTGAGGATGGGGGAGGTAAGAGGGGTGGGAGGAGGAATGGCGAGAGGATGGAGGGTTGTACACAGAGGGGAGTTGCTGCTGCTGCACTGGGGGCTGGTGCTGTGGTTGGTGTGGGTGGTGGTTTCCAGTGTAACGGCTGTAGCCCCAGCTCCCCTGGCAACCAGTGGTTGTGCCACCCTGCCAGCTGGTGGAGCCATAGTGGTGAGGAGGGTGGGTGGAGGGTTGGGTCTGAGGCTGGGACTGTGGCGGTGGGCCGGTCTGTGGCAACAGAGAAGGAGGAGTGGACTGAGACTTGTCCAAGAGCTTGTCTGCCTTTTCTATTTTGTCTCTTTCCGTCTTAACCTCAGCAGGCAGGTTTTGTCCGCCAAGCTCCAAGGGCTTCAGCGCAGGTGGAGGAGGAAGAGGAGGGGGTAAAGAGTGGGGAAGGTTGGGGCTGTTATGGGAAAAATCTCCTCCAGAGATAGTTGTCTTGGTCACACACTGTGTGTTGGCTTTGGAATTCATTCTGCTGACACCGAGTGCACCGTCAACTCCAGCCGGTCCACCGTACTCGACTTTACACATCAATTTGGAGTCCAGGGAGAAATAGGACTTCCTCCCACTATTGCTGTCATTTGATGAATCCCCTGCTCCACGGAGAGAGGGAGTCAGACCAGAGGAAGCGCACGGAGTGGAGGGGGGCTTAAGAGACGGACAGTCTTCAATTCGTACATCCACTTCCCGCTTTTCTCCGTCTCCACAGGACTCCTCACCTCTCCCCTCTCGTAGTGCCCTTCTATCCTCTCCTGTCACCTTCCCCGCTCCTCCCTCCTTTCCTTTCTCCCTCTCTCCTTGCTTTGGTGAGTCGGGGCCATCAGAATCAGAGTCCAGGCTACCCAGAGGGGATGCAGAGAGACTTGGGGATGAGGAACGATTGTCCTGGTCTATATCTCGCCCACTGCTCAGACTACTGCTGCTATTGGCCAGGCTCCCTACAACTGAGCTCCTGCTGCCCTGGGATTGGCCATCTTCATTGTCACTCTCACGGGATTGGCTGGCAACTGAGGTTGGAGGTGGGACAGTGGAAGGAGCCGAGCTTTCAGTCGAGTGTGTTGATGTTGGAGGGTTTGGGGTAGAGGCCGAATCCTGAGGATGAGGTAAAAATGTATATTTTGTGAATGTGCTACTATTGGCTGTTTCTGTATTTGTAGAAACAAAGAATATAACTCTTAACTGAGCCTTTTGGGAGATTTAGCTGAATCAAAGCTTCATAATTAGTCTTTATATAACAGGTTGATGAAATGTAACACAAACCTGAACTTTCTGCCTCTTTGGAGGAGACACAAGTTCCTCCCCCTCACTCTCTGATGAATCATGCCCTTGTGATCTGCGACTGAAGCGATTTCCAGCCAATTCCTCACCAGCACCTCTTTGCTAAAACAACACAAGACTTTTTAATTCTGTAGTGATGCCTTTGAATACCTAACAGGCCTATGACTGTTTTTAGAACAAAGCCACACACACACATATGCAAAACATCAATGTCAAACATAAAAGATTTCAAAGTGCTAGGCTGTAAAACACACTATCGAACAATACTGACACTGCAAGGGTATGTCTGTGGCAATCATACTGATGACTCATACGACAGCGCACACACACACACACACACACACACACAAAATGCAATACACAGAGGCAGCTCTTTATTCTAAATGACTCCTGGACTTGCATGTACACACTTATCCTGTAAACTTAAGGCCAAAGCAATGACAGGAAAGAAAGGAGACAAAAGAGGAAGGCGCTAACCGTCTGCCTATCGTTGCGTTCGGGGCGAGTGGGGCTGGGGTGAGGGCGTCTACCCCTTCTCTCCTCGCTTGCCCCCCGCCGTCGCCCACTGCGCATGGGCATCTGCAGAACCCAGAGTCCAGCAAAGGAGGAAGATATGGAAGGGAGGGAAATGGAATTAAATGTTAAAACAGGGTAGAGTTAGAGAGAAATGTAGTGATAGAAAAATAGAGTTAACACAAGCCAAAGAAATGTCACGTTCATTCAATTGAAGGCAGAATGTAGCAGCGGCAACAACAAGTGAAGAGCAAGAATAAAAAGGGGAGGGAGGTGAAAAGAAGAACAGGCCATAATAGAAAGAAGGCAGAAGGACAGAGAGAAGAGGGAGAAAGAGCAAAATATGAACCTGGAATCTCAAAACCAAATAAATTACTTCTTAGTCATCCTGGTCATTATGAAATACTATCACATATTGAACTAATTATGATGCAGCCATACTCCCATATGCACTACATAAAGTACAAGAATGAAGCAGGTACACTCCCTGACATCATTGTGAAAAAAAAAAGACGTAGGCCTTGTTCATACCGATTCTTTGTGTGTCCGTGTTTTCATTATGTCTTCTTTAAAACATCCATTTTACAACACAAGCCATTGCCAGGACTGAACTGGTTCCGTTTGCTGACTGACTGGGATGTTTGTTACACCATGAGAGCTAGCAAAACCTGTAAAGAAGCATAAACAAAGAAGGCATTAATAAATAAAAACAGGCTTTATGTAACAATTTGTAGAAATTTACATGTAGTAATCACTTTTTTTTATTGATCACATGCAAGTGGATTGTAACGGCATGTAAAAATGAGACCTTCCCCGTCTCTGTTGGTTGCGGACAAGGCACGTTCTTGAGTGTCTCGTCTCAGTGCCTCTCTCAGAAAGCAACAGTAACTAACGTTAGTTTAAAAAAGTCCACTGACATAATAAAGAATAATCCAAAATAATTGTTTTGTTTATCTCTGTGTAAGTATTCTGACAAGGTCTGTCAGCCAATAGAATAAGGCAGGTGGAATCATGTGGTATCTGTGTTTTGTCAGCATCAAGAGTCTTGGTAGTTGCCAGTTTGTGGGGAAAAAAAGTAAAAAAAAAATGGATGAGTTCTACAGTATGCACCTACAGTAGCATACTATGCTGCCCTAATGTTAGCTAGCATTAGCGACGTTAACCTTAACTAGCGTTAGTAATGTTAGGTAGTGTAACCAACTGTCAACCACTTCAGGGGGCAGATGACTCATCAGTGCATGGAAGGATGCAGAAATAAGCATTATCGTTTGCTATCCGCACTGAGTAGGAATAGGAAAATAAAGGATTTTATCGTGGATCGTGATAAAAAACCCTCACAGCAGGTTGATCGGTAATTGTGAGTATCCTCACGAGTGACTTGCAAAGCCGTCTAGCTCACTGACGGTGTACAGTACAGTCCTATATTGCTTTCATGATTTATTTTGAATTGCCTAAGCCTGTCACAATGGCTGAAGGCATGGCCTGCAGTTAAATCAGATGTGTGTAATTATTACAGATTCCAAACTACGTAACGACAAGGTGATGAGGTTTATTTGCACAGGAAGATCTCTGATTATTTATTTAAGATTATTTGATTGTTTATTTTTCACTGTGTGTCTAGGGGCTCCAGGCGAACTTTTCCCACTAGCAGCACTGGTGCTCTCTACTGAAAATTTTAGGAGCACCAGCACAAAATTTAGAAGCACCACTTAAATCGTCATGCAACATAACATATTCTCCGCTATCTTAACTTAATCACTGATAAATGCTTTGGTAATAAATAGACAATTTCCAAAAATAACAATGTTCTTCATTTTAGAGGATGAATCCACAAAGTTTAGTAGCGCTGGGCAGCAACATATACTGACAGACTATGTATTGATGACCGTATACTGATTGGTCACGAAATCTTTTGTTTTCTTTTGTGATTTAAAAAAAAATGTAATGATGTGGCGGCCATGGAAAAACCGTCAAAAGCAGAAACACTGCCGTTTCACATGATATATAATGATATTAAAAACAGGGGGCATACATGCAAGTGCACTGGTGGTCCTAGTTATAAAATTTAGTGCACTGGTAAAAAATGGTAAAAAAAATGGTAGCAACATGAGACAAAATGGTCGTAGTCCTGAACCCTGGTGTCCTATCTGTGATGCAAAAAAAAATATTTGTCTCTGAACTTAACGTAAGGTTAAAGTGATTCCAGTGTGTTTTAGTACAATCGATAAGAGTTTTAAGAATATTTTGATGATTATCTGGATAATATCATGAATTGTAGTTATGTTGGACAGGGTAATCGTGACATTAAATTTTCATTTTGTCCCATGCCGAGCATCGAGTGTGGCATTCAAGAATTTGTGACACTATAAAAAGGATCAGAGTTTAAAACTGCAAAAGCACTGTTACAATATTTAAATTCCCAGCATGCTTCACACTGTATTGGCACAACTGCACTCAAGACAGTTTCCTCTCTGCCTCCTGTCTTCACCGACAGGCACAAAAGGTTAGCCCACTCACAGTAAGAGAATGCACTGGTTTGGGTGGTATGACATTGAAACAACAGATAGAGAAAAGGTGCTGATTGGTGGACTGCATTTTGGTTGGCAGTCTGCAGAAGACTCCTGCAAACATCTTGGGAACATGCTGCCACACCCCCCTCCTTCCTTCCACCTTCACCACAACAGCCCAAACCCACAGCCACTTGTGGTTAACCCACATGACCTGGTTATGGCCGCCAGAATCACATGCTTATTTACCCAGCCAGCCAACCATTAGGGAAATGTACAATGTCAAGATCCATTATCCATTTGGGTGTGCCATGCTGACAACATAGGTGGACTAGTTTGCGAGGCCTCGTCTAATCCGTTCATTCATGGACCACTATGATGAAAAAATGGCTCATGTATATTGAATGAGGATATAAATAGTGCACACCACTGGATGAAAAAAGGATATATTTAGTGAGCTGATGCACACTCTATAGTAGCGACACACAGATTTTTACAGACAAGCTCCCTGCTCCACTACACATGGCTATGCATTAATTATTAGTGCATGCTGCAGTGACCGATTCAATCAGTCTTAAGAGCAGAACCTTAACTGTCACAATCACTGCTCACACTTCATATGCATGGAAGATGGCACATGTCTTTACAGGCGATGATGCAGCGGCTTAATGAGTAGAAAACAGTCAGAGCCCGGTGGGTTACTGTGCACATCATGCATCTCAGTTACAGGTGGCAGCTACTGGCCTGTCTGTGGTGTCTGTGGTCAGTAAACAACACACACCAGCCCTACACTGCACATGCATTATCAACAAATTGACCACTGCATGTGATGCAAAGCAGCAGCATGCAGTTGCTGTGCTTACATCACCAGCGAGCGGGCACTGCAACGACTCTTTCTTCTTTCTTCTTCCTGCGAATGTTATTGATACACATGCAGAGGAGACCGGCCGAGGCTGCTGCTGCTGCTGCTGCTGCTGCACAGCCTCGGCGGAACACGGTCCACCTACGACGGAGGGGAGTCGTGTTCAGCAGCACATACATGTTCACAATCAGAATGGATGCCTCTGCAGGGCTGTTTCTTCCAGACCTTAAAAAAGAAAGATGATATGGAATGGCGAATCTCTCTCTCTCTCTCTCTCTCTTTCAGTCTCTCTGTGTGTCTCTCTCCCCTTTTGCTCGCAGGAATGTGGGTGCGCGTCGTGCACTCTATTAGCATTAATTCACCGGGACATAATCTAGCCATAACGCAGGAGTATGCTGATAATTAACGCACAAAGGAAAAAAAAAAAAAAAAAAAAAAACATGGGAGGGAGAGCACAAACGTGGCCAGCAGGAATAGCTACCAAAACACAAGAGTATAAGCATCCATTTTTTTCCCCCCTTCTCCTTACCTATGATATCCAGCGATGCGTGCTCTCACTCTCACTCTCCCTTTGCTTTCCTTTTCCTTTCTCTCCCTCTGTTTTGTCGTTTTATGTTGCACGCTGACACGCACACCTCACAGCCCAGGCGTCTGTCAACAGAGGCTCGGGCTGGCTCATATTGCAACGGGCTCCGATCATAACAATAATGCAGAAGAAGAAGGAGAAGAAGAAGAAGGAGAAGGAGGAGAAGAAGAAAATCTCTTTCTATTCGTTGCAGGGAGAAAACTGGGGTGCCAACTGAAGACTACAAATTGATGCGTACCCTCGCCTCTTCCCCACCCCCTTTCGCCCCCTTTTTTCTTTTTTTTTTTTTGTTGCCCCCCCTCTCCCACCCTACCTACTCCCCCTCTTCTTCCTCTAAGACGACTTGCACTTTTTTTTTTTTTTTTTACAGGCTACCCCTCTCCGGTCTTACAGTCACAATTTTTTTTTTTTTTTTAGCGGAGGGGTGAGCCGGAGAGAGGGATGCACGTCGGGTGAGAGAAAGGGAGAGAGGAGAGGGCGTGATTTGCATGAGGAGAGAGAGAGAGTGAGAGAGAGAGAGAGAGAGGGGGGAGGCTTGAAGAGGAGGAGGAGGAGGAGGAGGAGGAAGGAGGAAGAGAGGCGCAGAGAGAGGGCCAAAACTCTGAAGAGGGAGGGGATCAAGAGGGAGGGTCTCTCTCTCTCTCTCTCTCTCTCTCTCTCTCTCTGTGTGTGTGTGTGTGTGTGTGTGTCTGTTGCCTGGTCCCTCCAGAGTCACCTTTACTGTGTGGAGAGGCTCGGCTTCACGCTGAATATGTGGCTTTTCTCGCGATGAGGAGGAAGAAATGTCCTGGAGGTCTTTGTTCTCACAGGCCTCACCGCCAAACGAGCTGAAACAGAAAATATGAAGCTGGCCGTGTGAGCGTTTTAATGACTTAACAAAGACAGCTCCAACTCGTTTGGGATAATTAATGAATCAACGAACAGACAATTATATCGTGGTGTGTCTGTCTGTCTGTCTTGTCTGTCTGTCTGCATGTCTGTCTGGGAAAAGCTTGCAGCGGTGTGTCCAGTCAAGCGGCTCTGCAGACCTCCTCCTCCTCCTCCTCCTCCTCCCCTCCGCTCCGCTGCTGTCGTTCTCTCCCTCTCTCTCCCCCTCGCGCAGCCCCCTGTCCCGTCTCCTATTGTGTGGTAACCATGGCAACCCGGCCGGAGACTGTACCCGGTGCGCATGCGCGGCTCTAGCCTTCCTTCATCATCATCAGCAGCAGCCCGGCACGAGACAGGAACAGACGAGAGGCCTCGTCGCGCTCGCGCTCCCCCCGCTGGTCAGAGTGCGTCACGACCGGCGCGTGCAGGCAAGCCTGATGATCGATCTGCAGCCGCGAGACGTTTCAATACAGCTGATGTGATGCTGTCAGGGTCGAGTGTGAGCTCAGGATCCACTTATTACGAGGCACAATATTTTAAATATGTTACAATTCTAATGAAAACATTTAATGAAATATATCCTTTTTTATACAGGCCAATACAATTATCGATCTTCTACTGCACGAGAGAGTGGTGCAGCTATAAAACCACCTATATTTATTTATTTATTTTAGATAGGTAGCGATGGAGCACTGTCTTTCTCTTGCCTCATAAATATATAATTCAAAACAGAATCAAAGAGATTATATCCAAAATTTTACACAGGTACTATCCTGTAAAAGACAATATTTGTTGGGTTTTCCCTGATGTAAACAACAGATGCTCTTTTTGTGATTGTGAGGGAGAAACTACTGAACATGTTTTTACAGATTGTTTCCTTACTACTGCCTTTTGGCTTGATTAACAGAGATACCTTTCTTCTCCCCAGATGAAATGTATATAATTCATTTAATTATTATTTCAGCAAAATATTACATTCATAAAATGAAATAGCTTGAAAGATTGCTTGAAAATTTAAACCTAAAAAAACAGAAATTGGCAAAAACAATTAGACTATTTAGACATTTCAAATTTACTCCTTTTAGTTAGCAGACCTCTCAACTGTATTTTGTTTTGTTTGGTGAGTGGTGTAATTTGTACTCCGGTTCTCAAAGTCTGAACTGATTTTTGGTTAAATGCCCAAAATAAGGTCTGTGGTTACCACAGACTTAAGATATTTACAAGTTTTGTTCTACGGCAAATCGAATTCAAAAATCCCATAGGCTTTTTGTCGAGAAAACCGCCAACACAATTTCATACTGTTTTACTTTGTTTATGTGTGGCGGACCCTGCCACCTTTCTAGCTTCAAACAGTGTTCTGGACCTTATTTTCCTCTGAGAACAGATTGTTATTCAGTCAAGGAAAAGATAAATACTTCCGAGTTTGTATTATTACCTCATTAATATTGTAAATATTAAAAATTTGAGTTTAAATTTCTCCTCTAAAACCAGTTAGTGCACCTTTAATGTGTTATTATCTATATAGGCTATAATTAAAAAGAAATATTATAAGAATGCCTATATTTTCCTGCAAAGTCATAACAGCTTTTCCTTCCTTCCTCCATGTCAAGACCTCGAGAAAAATCTTTTTATAATACTGAAGAAAATTCAGACAATACTTCCTGAGTTACTGCAGGATTCTTACTGAATTCTCGTTGGCTCTCTTCTAAATTCCCAAAGGATTCCTTCATGAGTCTTAAAATATTCTGCAGAAAAATTTGCAGGATTCCTGTAAGTCATTTTTTTTCTAAGAAATGTCAAACAGCTACTGTGACTTTAATATTTAATGTGCAGTGAAGAAGTGCAACATGCTTGAATGTTTCTACTTTGTAGAGAACATTGCAGCAGTGGTTTCCTGGTTTTCAGCCATATAGAAGCAAAAAAATAAATGACACACGACTCTTCTCATTTTATTTTGTGTCTCCTCTTCCCCTCTCTTCCATCCTCCTTCGTGTGACCTATGAATTGATGTCAGTGCACCATCTTGAAAGATGTTTCAATTCCTAAAATGCATCTCGAGGAGAGAGGAGGCTTGCCGGAGGAGCAATGAGCGAGGATGCACAGCTGTATCCTTGCAGAACATCTTTAATCGTGACGCAAAGCTGGACTATGCAAACCATTGTGAGAGAGGGTTCTACAACTGTTCCTGTGTATTCAGAAGATGTGAAAACGATGCTCTGAAACACACACGTCTCAGTTAGTTAAATGCATGTTAACTCGACTCCTCTCTCCTCAGGTCTCTTCTTTGCCTCCTCCGCTCGCAGGTGAGGAAAAGAATCGAGGGTGTACAAACTGAGAAATGAGAAAAAGAGAGAGCAGACCCTCGTCTTTGAACAAACACACAGAGATCTTTGTTCCAGTTGACATGTATCCATCTCTTTATTAAGCTTAACCTCAACAGACAACGTAACAGATACAACTGCGTGGCAAGCTGCTGAGTGTTCACATCAAAAACAACATGAGGAACGGGAGGAAGTGGAAACGACAGGGCACGAAAGATCAAAACAACTTCTGCCATGAGTCAGAAGGAGACAGCCAGAGGGATCAGGAAAGAGAAAGTGCTCGTCTGCTGAGAGGTGAAACACTGATTTTTTTTCTCCAGGCTTTGCTGCAACCGGCTGCAGTCAATTAAGTCAATCACTTACTGAAGCGTGAGGTCAATATACTGTAGCCACAGTGCATTATCTTTAAGGTTTTTGAAAACTAATTAGTCGCAATGCTTTAAAGTGTGTTTGGAGTGTTATTATGTAATTACTATGCATGTGTCAGGGGAGTATAACATGATTTGTATGTATGCAGGCTTTCTTGTTTGCCATTGATAATGACACTGGCACTCAAATGGCACTGGGGTTGCGGAAGTTGTGCCCAGCATAACGGGCCTGCTCACCCAACTCTTCCTCAATCCTGAGAGGAAGAGGGGGTGAGGGAAGCAGGTTGTGAAACAGCAGATGACACAGAGAGGGAAAGAAGAGGAGAGATGTTAAAGTGGTATTAGTGTTATAAGAGATGTTAAAGATTAACTCTACATACACACACATGCAAATCAAGCTATGAATACACACCTCATGAGCTGATTGTACTTGGCCAGACGTTCTGATCGACAGGGAGCTCCAGTCTTGATCTGAAGGGAGACGAACATACCAAGGATCACAGAGCGGCTGCAGTATTACCAACACTTCATGTTTGGACAGTGATTTACAGTTATTTTCACTATGAAGAGATCTTTCGGTTGCTTTTTTAGATGAATCATATAGTCTGAGTTTTGTTGGTTATTGAATCCCCAAATAAAAATTACAAAGATGGCTCTTTGGATAGTAACGACAGTCAACCATGTCTTACTTAAACACCTAGATAAAGTATTCACATTTCAGCGTCTGTAATATTATATTTTGAAGCTGTAATCAGCAAATGTCTGAGTTTTTTTCTTGAAGTTATTTAGTAATATAACTGATATTGCGAAAACTGCAATACTTACCTGCCCTATTTATTACACGACCTTATACTTGAGCAACTTTTGCACTGTTTCATGAAGTATTACTGCAGCAGGATTTTCTCCACTCCTCTAAAGTTAGTTTAAAAATTGAGTCCACTAACTTAAACTAATGAGTGGCTTCCAGCACAACACAGAAGGTCCACAGAGCCCCTTTAAATTGGGGACTTGAGATTGGGCGACCCTCCTCATTGTGTTGTGTGTTTATGCGTTACCTGTCCAGTGCAGAGTCCAACCACCAGGTCGGCTATAAAGGTGTCCTCTGTTTCTCCTGAGCGGTGGCTCACCATCACACCCCAGCCGTTTCCCTGGGCCAGCTTACACCTGAGAGGAAGAGGCAGTTTAACTATGATGCACACTCTCACATGCAGGTACGTACAATGTCTATGCATCAAATGCACACAAAACCAACTCACGCCTTGATGGCCTCTGTAACGGAGCCGATCTGATTGACTTTAAGCAGCAGGCAGTTGCAGGCCTTGTCGTCCACGGCTCGTTGTATCCTGCGTGGGTTAGTGACCGTCAGATCGTCTCCAACCACCTGCACAGTTTGTATGACACAGTTACAGACAGACTGAAGTGCATTTTGTAGATTTAACACTGAAGAGATTTATTGGTCACACGCATATTTGGACATCTACAACTGCAGTGAAATGAAACTGCAACAACTCCGTCAACCAAATGAGGATAAATCTGGAAGCAGTGAAATGATAATGATTTGTCACAGCAGTGTGACATTTGAGTGTCCCACCCTAAGAGGGACATCAGAGGAAAATGGCCACCATGTGAGTAGGGTCCATTGGGTTTCATTATGGACGTTGCAGAATCCAACATTTTGCAGCCACACTAGCAACTAAAAATCAGGATTTCAAGTTCAACAGTCAAAACCCTTTAAGGACCATCTGAACTAATTCACTTCCACATAACAAGGACATGGTGTGATATCATACCTGGATGCCCACTGAGGCTGTGAACTGTGACCAAGCAGGCCAGTCGTCCTGGTCAAAAGGATCTTCAATAGACACCACTGGAGGAGAGAGCGGTGATTATTTATGTGCATGAGTCGAACATTACCACCCGCTTTGAGAAGCCCTCGTTTTTTCTCTGACTCACCTACAAGTCAGAGTGCCAGTGGTGTTGCCATTAAAGGTTCGAATGGGAGTAATGTCTTAAAATGCACTCACATTTCACACAAACACACACTTGTCCACACAAGCAGGAAGCACACCATTGACAGGGTAAAGAGCCACATCAGAGTAGGTCCCTGCTGGCCAAATGTGCACTGTAGCGCATAATTAAAACCTCTTTAACAGACCCAAATGTCAGGAGCAGAGAGGAGGCTGTGGAGACATTACGAACGCTTGTTCTCTTCGTTTATTTGTTAAGAGGTGATGAAAGAAATATGGGAATTGTAGAAATATGAAAATTACGCTGGTGTTTCCAGTTTCTGATAGAAGTTCAATCAGCTATTAGCCCTGATTGTGTTTTTCCATGAGCATGTGGAATCAATAGGTTTATCTTATTTTAAAGGAACAGTTCACCCCAAAATAAAAATACATATTTTTCCTCTTATCTGTAGTCTGGAGTTTTGGAGATATCAGCCGTAAAGATGTCTGCCTTCTCGTGAACATAATAGAAAGGGCAATGAAAAAGGGGAGTCTCCGGTTTGGCAAGTATGCTCTATCTAATATGTGTATTTTAGGTTTTGGGGTGAACTGTCCCTTTAAATGCCCATAATGAATCAGATTTGCCCACATCATGTTCTCTTTGTGAAACTTTCTGACATGTATTTGACCCATTTCTGGCCAGAAATCTGACACACAGACTCACACACAGCACCTCACACCTGGGTAGTTGTTGATGAAGCCCTGGTAGATGCTGGCCAGCTCGTCAGCGCTGATGTTGCGGGCAGCGTTGGGCGGGGACTTAAAGTCCAGGTCGTACTTGCCCTCACTGAAAAACTCTGAAGCGGCAACATCCATCCCAATCACCACTTTGTCTGTGAAGCCAGCTTTCTCTATAGCTGTCTTTATCAGCTCCAGGGCTGATGGAGAGAAACAGAGAGATGGAGGGTAAAATCACAGGAAATCAAGAGAGGGACTACATTACATTATAGCTCTGCTTACCTTCACTGTTCTCTTGTATATTAGGAGCAAACCCTCCCTCATCTCCCACATTTGTAGCATCCTGACCATATTTCTCCTTGATGACACCTCTCAGAGTCTGGTAGAGCTCCGCCCCCATGCGCAGAGCATCACGGAAAGACTCCGCCCCTACAGGAAGTACCATGAACTCCTGCATCGCCAGCCTGTTACCAGCATGGGATCCCCCGTTGATCACATTAAAAGCCTGAGCCGGGGAACAGAGAAGGAAGATTAGATTGTGTTCGGGCTTTTGTGTTACATTTACATTTTTGCACAAGGACTCACAGGAACTGGGAGCACCAAGTCACTGTTTCCTGCTAGATCGGCAATGTGACGGTACAGGGGGACACCTTTCTCTGCTGCGCCAGCTTTGCATATGGCCAGCGATACTCCAAGAATAGAATTGGCCCCAAACTTAGCTGGGAGGAACACACAACACGAGGACGCAGTCAGTGGTGCGGAAACATGTCATAGCACAAATATTAGCCACCAGTACATGAGGTATGAGTGAGGCTTACATTTGTTGTCAGTGCCGTCCATTTCAATCATCGTGTTGTCCAGTTTGTCCTGCTCCAACACACTGATTCCCTGATGGAAAAACACAGCATCCCTCAGAATAATTCTTCAGTCTTCATTATATTGATTAAAATGGATAAAATTCTGCACTGCTACTCACAGACTTTATGAGGGCAGGTCCAAGGGTGTCATTAATGTGATTAACAGCTTTGGTCACACCTTAGCAGCAGGACAGAGGGAGAAGGAAAACGAATACTGTCAGACCACATAAAAACAGCCTCAAAGCAAAAGCAGACACACCAGCAAAGACAAGAGACGAGAAGCACGGACAATACATCTCATTATGAGTGTTCACCTTTGCCCTTGTAGCGAGTCTTGTCTCCATCACGGAGCTCCAGAGCCTCGTAGATGCCGGTGGATGCACCGCTGGGCACAGCAGCCCTGAACAGACCTGGCATGGAGAGATGAGGATTGGTGGGTGAGGAGAGAGGTTTTCAGCCTATACAGATAACCGATAATTACCTACTACTCATGACCGATACTGATCAGAAATTATGTTTACATTTTTGTATTGAAAAAAAAAAAGAGTCCTAACCTGTAGTTTCTCCACACCTGTGCGTTACAAAAGGCTAAGATGTCTGCCCATACAAATGACAACATTTTGGCTCTCTAGTCTACACTGGGTGTCTCTGCCCAGGTGCAGCAATGAGCTGTGCTTTCTCTTCTTCTGTGTTTTTTTGTTGGATCACAAACCCACTTTAAAAGGTGCATTCAGCTGCCTGCCTAAGTCAATAAACGCTTTTTTGACTTGGTATTATTGGCTCCATTTAGTGACTATTATTTCACAGATAACAATATAGCAGGTAAAATAATATTTCCAATATCGGTCCAATACATATCAAGCATCACTATTAAGATCACCAATGGCTTACACCAAAAAACCATACACCTAAAGTGTATATTCACACTCAGCTGCTCTGTTTTGTGCCAGTTCAAGTAGTGCAAAGAAGCAGTAAAAGTGGTGCAAAGATATAAAGAATAATACTAGATAAATATGCATACATGGGGTGGATGGGGTATGTAGGTTTAGATTAGACACGGTAAACTGTCGAGCCCATTATCAGACAAAAACTGTTGCTTTTGATAATGTGTAACCACCAATTGTTCGCATAAAAGTGTGTTTACAGCTCTGGAGGAAGCTGCATGTAATCTGACGAATTGCTTCCAGTGATGTCACTCCATGCTAAGGGTATTCTGGGTAAAGTAGGCACCAGGTTTTGAAAAGCAGTCCACTGGTCTAGTGTTGCTCTCCTATAACACTGTTGGACTCATTGTGAAAAGTTTAAAAAATAAATGATAAAAATCGATGCAGGAGAGCCACAGATATCACCTTCTTTATTCCACACATCCTTCTTCCTTTTCAAAACCTGGTGCCTACATTACCCACAATGCCTATAAGCCACTGAGTGACATCACTGGAGGCGATGTATCTGCTGACATGCAGCTTCCTCTGAAGCCACAAAAGGCTTCATACTGTTTTTTTTCCACATTTGTAGTAGTCCTCCCCAAGACCTGTAAACACACTTTAATGTGTAAAACAGGTGGAGTTACCCTTTAATGGATTTATTTTTTTAACCTTTGCCAGTATGCACATCCACTTCCACAGTTGGGTTTCCCCTGGAGTCCAGGATCTCCCTGGCAACAATATTCACAATGGACATCCTGTAAAAAAACAACAACAAGAAAACAGCTTTATGTAACCATGAGCAGACACATTACAACTCGGTGCTCACACACAACATGTTGCAATCGTTCCATCTCTTTAGATTTTTAAAGAGGATGAGGATGAAAAAGGGAGACGGACGCATATGAAAAATCTCAGACAAATATTACATTTCATCACAGCTAACAGTGTTGTTGACGTGCCCTAATTTTGCATTATTCACAAGGACTTCACACCCCTCTTCCTCTACCTCACATACACACACAGTGTGATGATAGTGACGCTGCCTTAGGGATGGATAGCTGTGGAAAATACGCTCCCTAGGAAGATGCTGGCACGCACACCCACATATACACATACACACCTATATATACAGAGAGAAGGAAACATAAATCAAAAGCTAATAAAGCATACCTATTTATGGATCTACTGTCAACCTGTTCCGGACCACAAGCCAGTTCAATTTTCTGTGCTGTTTCAGTCAGTGAATATGAATATGAACCAATGAAGAGGGAGCAGACGGTGAGAAAACACAGAGCAGGAGGAGGGGGAGGAGAAGGATGGAGGAGGCTTAGAAGGATGGAGAGTATGAAGAAATAGATCAATCTTTTTAAACGTTACCTGCAGCGTGTTTGAAGCCTGCTGGTGGAGAAAGTGAGCGAATGTGGGCGAATGAGAGGGAGAGATAGAGGGATGGGGAGGTGGGAGGAGAGGGGGTGAAAGCATATGACACGCAGGGGGGAGGGGGAGCGTGTGAGTCATTGGAAGATGCAGAGAGGAGGGGAGGGAACGAAACTGGGAGAGGAGGAAAAAGGATGGAGTGGCAAGAGTTGCTTGTATGTTTCAGTGATGATGCAGGAAAATAAGTCAGAGAAAAAGCAAGATGTGCACTGAAATCTTTCAGTCTTTGCATTTCAAAATTGTCTTCCTGACTTCTTACAAGCCCCGTGATTCGTTTGGCACTCCTTGCTGTGCATACATCTGCTCATCTGCTAACTCACAACAGCAGCACTCATGACATGTGTGCAAATATTGTCCCAGCAAACCGCTAAAATCAAAGCATAACTTGCTGCCAAATCCAGGCGGTGTTGTCATCGCTGGCTGAAAAGTAAAGATGGGCTGGAAATAATGGAAACAAACATCTGTATATTTAGACGTGGCTGACAGGTATAAAGGAGGATACATCTAAGGGAAGGCTGATGCACAAAATGAGCTGCCTTGTTGGAGAACTTTAGAGATCTAATGATGGGGATTAAAGGAGACAGGAAGACAGGTGACAAGAGCAGTGCATGCTGGAGGGGAGGAAGTGCATTTAAAAATAGTTGAGGTGGATGTAATTAAAGATACAGCGAGCACAGACGGAGGCAGGCAGGGAGCCTGCTATGGGAGTGATTTGTCAAAAGAGAGAATGGTTTTCATTGGCTGCTCCACTTGTGTGCTCCATCTGGATGTCACATGACCTGCAGACATGGTGGCACTGGGAGGAGGAAACATACGGATGGAGGAACATGCAGTTCAGGAGGGAACAGCAGCAGCAGAATAAGAGATTTGCACAATGAACAGCTGCAGCAAACCAACGACTGTAAATACAAATGACAGAGAAGCAAAAGAGAACCGCGTATTGACAGATTTTGTTGCATATATTAATTGTTTTCAAGCTCAATTCGGTTTTCTAAAACACACACTTAAGACATCAGATCTTTAACAACCACAACAGAGACACATTTTGTAATTATCTAACAATGTTTAATGAACTTTTATTTAGTTAGATTAATTAGTTAACAGTATACAATTCAATTCACTGACACACTAGTGTCTTCACAAACATAAAATGGACTGTACAGCAGATGTACTGTATACTGTAGCACTTTAGTGCAGTGGGCAAAAACACATGTCAAGTTTTGAGAATGAGTATATATAAAGTGAGTGTAGTTAGACCCATGTTTACACAGGGGTGCCACTGTGTGTGTGTGTGTGTGTGTGTGCATGTGTGTGTTTGTATGTGTGTGTGTGTGTGTGTGCAGTGTAACAGTGGAGAAGGAGAGCTGGAAATGTAACTAGCAATTGTGTGGGGTTTTGTTATGTATGTGTGCATGGGTGTGTGTGTGTGTTTATGTCGTTTATGTAAAGACAGTCCAGTCATATCAAACATTTATGACGGGCAGTTGTGACGATCATCAACTTCCGTCTTCAGCGTGGTTCACAGCATCGGGGAAATCTTCCCTCCACTCCTTACGTCTGGTCGCTCACCTGGGACACCTGCAAGGAGAGTGAGCAGTGATTAATATGGCAGCTTGCATCAAAATGAATAATTTTAACTCTGCTGCCAAGATTTTGCTGCCAATGCCCTGGTGCAAGATGCTCGGGACAGCCCCAGAGGTCCTGTGTCCACGGTGGGGCCTTCATGGAAGGATAGGCTGCCATTGAGGGAGTGGCAGTGCCATGAGCAGTATCGGGGGTTACACGTTACATAGTAAATACTCATAACTTTTTTTGATGTAACGAGAAAGGGAATGCAATAGTTTTGCGATTTCAATTAATCAATTATGTAGTTACATTTGCAGATAAGGAATCCGTTATTTCACCGTAATTCTTGCATATTGCCCCGTCCATTTTGTTGACGCACTAGCACTTTTTCTGATTCTCTCCTCTTCTTGGCAGGCAGTACGTGGCCTCTTGCGGATGTGTAAGTGCTGTTGTGTTCTGTTGGTGCGCCGGTCAGCTAGCAAGGCAGCTGTTACGTCGTGGAGGTATTCGCATTATATTGAATTTGTAGAGGAAAGGGACAAGAGCATCACAGTGAAATGCAAAATTGTGCCTGGTTGATAAGCCATAAGGCTGCGCAGCTACTACCGGTCAGGAACCCTCCATTTCTGTCTACTTTCATGTAGCCTACAGCAAATACTTAAACCCTTTTCATTGCAGATGAATTGCAAAAAAAAAAAATAGTTATGTTAAATGTTAATAGAACTTGCTAGGCTTTAATAAGCACCCCTGTACAGATTGATTTTACATAATCAAACATAAAGTGATTAATCAGGAGTCGTGAATGGGATATTGTGTCATTCCTGTTATTAAAAGCCTGCAGATTTATGGCTTGTAATATATGATATCCAATGTCAGTAGAGTCAATAGATTCAAAGGAAGATGTGCATCCTCTGGGCAATATAAGCAGCAACACGTGCAAGGAATCGCAAAAGGGTTTTCATTTTTGGTAAGGCAAAAGTTACTTTTCTCTGTAGGCAACGCTGTAATGTAACTAGTTACTTTCAAAAGTAAGTCTATCTAACTGGCCACGAGGAAGTGTAATTTGTATGCAACTATGTTTATGTGGGTGCTACATGTCAAGTGCCACATAAATGTCAGGACTCAACATTTCCCAGCAAAGCGATGCATTGTAATGAGATGATCAATGTTTTCCACTTCACCTGTTAGCAAAATTAGAACCAGATCCCTCACTAAACCCATGAGGTCGGGCTGAAGTTGACTGATCCCGGCCTGAGAACCAACCCTGTAAATACTCTTTGCTCGCTCTTACCTCTCACCAGTCGTAACGTGGACGGGTGTGAGTCTGACGGTGTCTGGGGGACTCGTGCCGATGGCCTGGTGGGGACGATGAGCTGGGAGGGGCAGTGAGGGCCAGCTGCTGTCCTCCCCGTCGATCTCGGCCATACTCCAACGCCCGGACGTTCGGGTTACCGTATCTACCTGCCTCCCTCCTCCACTCCTCATCAAACGCGTCAGCTTCACCTAGTGGGGGCAATGGGCAGGTTGTTAAGTGACACAAATAACATATCTTCTCACTGCAGCAATGTCAAATGTTTTTAAGTGTTTTACTACCATGGAGTTAGCCTAGAACGTACCCTCATCAAGGTTAATATAGTCTTGGCGCTCCTCGCGGTCTCCGGTGCGGCGATTTCGTGAACGCTCCATGATGTGTGCACGATCCCCAATGTGGTGACCGATGGCAAGACGCTCGAGGCCACTCTCACTGTCCCTCATGGACTGCCGTGTCTCACGGAGCTGAGGTGAGAAGTGACAGCAGGTCAGTTTACTAAAACTTGCAGGATGTTCTGCACTCTGGATGAACTCTGACTGAATTGTTTGTATGACAACTATGATATTTATACTGTACATGATCTATTTATTGTCACTACAATTACAGCTGATTTCTTGTGTAAATGAGGCCAGAAGGAAACAGTCATGCCTTGACTAACAAAGCATGAAGGCCACATGTCCAGTCAGTTATTGGAAGTTGAGGAAAGTAAGTATGCGCTGTAATAAATGAAAAAACTGCTAGTTATTCTCACCCCTCCAGGGCCGGTTCTCGTTTGACTGGTCTGTTGATAAACTTCAGGAGGCCCTGAGTCTGAAGAGGAGTAAGAGATCACTGTTGAAGAGGAAAACGTCTGACAGTTTGGTGAACCGGACATTCTTTCCTAAAAGAAGAAAATAATACAGATCAAAGACGTCCTGTTCAATAAACAGGTTTCCCTCGTGAGGGTAAATACTTTCTGCTAATTTGAAACTGCTTGACAGAACTACTCACCATGTTTCCCATTATTTCTCCCATCATGCCAAACATATCCATGAACCCTCCTCCACCCTGCAGAAAGAAATTAAAGGAGAGCTTTTAGAGTTTTGTTTGATTTAACATCAAGTCTAAACAGACTGAAACATCTCGAAAACAACAGCGCTCATTGTCAGTTCAGTGCCGCTGGGGTCATTCTTTGAGCTCTGCCCTCGTCTTTTCAGAACAAAAAGATGCATTAAACACACTTTTCATTTGGCAAAGAAACCATTCACGTAATCTTATTCTTGATTGACAAAAACAAAGCAAACATGGTTGGTTGTTGGTCGTGTCATTACTGGTAATGCTGTTAATAATTTTCTCAACTCATTGTCCGCTTGCTTTTGGCCATATAGTGTATACCTGTTGACTGACTTTCACACAACACTGTGCTTTCTACCTAAAGCTCTTTTTGATGACACTGCTAAGTAGTGTTGTTGAACTTGAGATCAGTCTCGGTCTTGAGACCGGTCTCAAGACTATTTTTTAAAACTCTCGGTTTTATCTTAGAATTGAAAGCATTTTTCTTGGTCTTGTCTCAGTCTCAGAAAAATAAGATTCTGGTCTGATTCAAGACCACAACCGCAAGGATATCGCTGTGTTGAATAATTGCTTCATGAAAGTTTGTATTGAAAGCTAAGAATCACCCAGAAAACCTCATGCGTTACAAAAAATTGTATTGTGTTAGGTGGATGGTAAAGCACAGATAAGGAGGGTTAAAATCAAAAAAGTTAAGTTGATTTTTGCTCCTTCGTGTTTGTATAAGTCTTGGTCTTGTCTCGATGTCGGTACAGTCTGGTCTAGGTCATGACTTCTTCTCAATTTATGAAGTCTCGACTACAACATTGCTAAGTCACATGATAGTACAAGTGTAATCTAATATCTGATTTCAGGAGATACTTTTAAACATATAATTTCTATTTTTGCAGGTATGGAAGGAGGTCTTAAAATGAGCTACTCACCATTCCCATCATGCCAAACGGGGCCAGTGGACCAGCCTGGAGGAAAATGTACACATTAAACTCAAAAATATAATTTAGCAAATGAGAATACCAAATTGATGAGACACACAAAACACATGAAAACAGTCTATCAACATAGACATTTACCTGTCTGCGCGGTGCGCGGGGTGGCTGTATCTGGGGGGCGAGGGCAAAGGGGTCCATGCCAAATGGTCCAAACATGGCCCTCATCTGCTGCCTGTGAGCTGCAAATGGATCCCTAGAAGAAATAACAGATTACGATGATAATGTTTGACTTCTTAAGAGTTTCTGTGAATTGACTGAGTGACCAGACTCACGTACAGAATGTGAGTGCAAGCTGAAAATAACATGCAGACGGAGGCTTGTTAAAGTTACGAGTAGCATGTGATGGATCAGTAAATGTGTCCATATTACAGAAAACCTTGGAGTACTGAAAACGGGCATAGAGTCTAATCTTGTTAATCAATTCTTTTATCAGAATTGGCTTTATTGGCCAAGCATGTGTAAAAAAAAAAACTAGGAACAATGACTCCGGTTTACATTACCCTCTCCGTGTACTGCACAGAAACAGACAGAGCAAACGAGGACGACTAATAAACTGAGCAAAGAGGTAATAAGATGATAAACAATAAAGAATAAGAATTGTGAATGTTCAGGAGTGTACTGTACAATAGCATGTGACAAAGAAAATAGTTGTGTGTACAGTATATTAAAAAACACCATGGCCAACACCATGAAAGCATACGACATAAGTCTGTGCACAGGTCAAACGTTCTGTACAAAGTACAAGTACTGCAAAGAAGCAATAAAGGTAGTGCATAGAAATATAAAATAAACATTGGTTAAAATATGTTCACATGCGTACACACATTATCAAATGCTGATGGATTTCAATCCTTACTGCACCACTTATGGACTGTATTTCATTTCTTAAATAGCTTTCATGATGTAATTTAATTGAGAATTTATTTTTGAAAAGGAAAAACAGGTTTTGTAAAACAAACATGTCTATTTTTGTCACAGTAAGGTGTCGAAACAAATACGACTTTGGAATCAGCGCCAAAACTCCAGATTTGAATCCGTCTCAGATTTAAAAATGTCAGAATGATAGTTCACTCTACATATTAACAGAACACAGTTCCCAAAGACCTAATGAAGCCAGAAATTAATGAGTTGTCATTCAAGTACTTCATCATATTTTATATTAGTCTGGTGTAAATGGTTTACATATGCTAGATTTGCTGACCTTGCTGCTAGTAATCAAGTCACACCAATGCCACTTTCACCCTGTAATATTACTTTTGTTGCTCTTGTTCAGCTGCTTAGTTTCTACTTAACCTTACTTGAGTCTTGTATGCATGTCTTACTATTTATTTTGTTTTAGTTTCTCTATTTATCTGTACTGATTGACTGACTGTACTGACTGAATTGTCCTTCTGCTGCTGTGACAACCAAATTTCCCCTCTGGAGATCAATAAAAGTTTATCTTAGCTTATCATATTGAGCAGCTAACACCTATTTTTAATTTTGGTTAATATATTTATTATCTTTTCAAAGTCTACAAAGTGTTAGAAAAAAATGAAAAATGTCCTAAACAACTTCCCAGACCCTGAGATCTTCACTTTATAATGATATTAAACCGACAAAACCACAGGTCCTCACATTTAAGAGGCATTTTCACTTAATTGTCATAATTGTTGCCAGTTATCAATTATCATCAACTACAAATCAAGTCATACATTTGAGCATGATTTCCTACTTTTGTTTTGCTTTCAAGAGCATGGAAGGAGTTAAAAAAAACTTCAACACACAATCAACAGAAAATTGTTGGACAACTACTAATAACTGAATAACAGTTTTAAAACAAATGAAACAAATTTGCTCTAATGTGAAGATTTGACGCTTTTCTTTGTCATACATGATAGAAAACTGGAGATCTTGGGGTTTTGGACTGTCAAACTAAATAAGACATTTGTAAACATCACATTGGGCTGTGGGGAAAGTTACTATTTTTAACATTTAAAAGACAAAATGGTTCATTGAGAAAACACTTAGACTTTACAGTGATGGTAATATATTTCTGACCCTCAGTGGCTTTTATCTTGTGCTGTTGCTAATGGTGTGACAGGTGATGAACATGCTAGAAGGAAACTGAAAGAGAGCCACCTAAGTTTCAGTAGAAGTGCATCATTTAACAGTAATGATAAAGCATGTCTGTACATAGAACCAGATTTACTCAACCCTTTCAAATCAGTCTGTTGTCAGTGCTAATAAATATACATTTTATCAGCAGCAATGTTCAGCTCCGTGCACTTGGCATCATGTAGGAAAACACTCTTTAGGTGTTATGTAAGGGTAGAAGATCATCCACCATCTGTCCCCAATTAGCTACATTTAAATCTCAAAGTTATGTTGGAAAACAACGTTAAGTTTTACGTGATGCTAATCTGATATTTTAGCTACTGATTGGTGAACAGAGTCCTGTTGAGCTTTGACAGCTTTTTTTTGTTATTGTCTATCCAATATGGTGGACCACTGTAGGCCCCCACAGCTGGCTACAGTAACGTTAGGTACCTGCTGAAGACACACAGAAAAAATGACCTAGCGTGCCAATATGCACATTTTCCATCTCCTGCTATACGCAGAGTGATATCAGTGTCTTAACTAAAGGGAGTTAAAGTCAATACTTACATCATGAAGGGGTCGTCATCAACGTCATTCAAGAACCGAAACATGCTAGGTGATTTAACTCAGCTGGCTGATGCTAGCCAGCTAGCTAGGTAAACAGTCGTGTTTTTCAACGATGAAATAAGATGACGGACGTTTACTCTGGCTAGGTTGAAATGAAGGACCTTTTACCAGCTCCGTCACGAAAACCCCAAATCACTGCTACTGTTTATCAAAGTGACAGACAGCTCAGTCTCACAAGACAGTAAATTCCAGAAACCTGGACCAAACATGAAAACGGAAGTCGGTCCTCTGACAAAGAGAAGCAACACTGCTGTCAAGTTAGCATCAGAGCTAACAACGGCCACTTCCGGTTGCTATAATTTTCCAAAATAAAGTATTTCCGTGGAGGCTTCAATAAAATAATGTGTAAAATTAAAGTAATTGTTCTAATATAATATACACGACTCCAAATTAGTTATGGATATTAGGAGATGTTGGTGTTCCACTTGTTCATTGTGTGACAGATCTGATCTTTTATTTTGTGTTTTGTGAATATTTTTGGTCCCCAAAAATAATGCAACACATTTAATTTGACTTTTATTACATAGCCATGCACATGCATGCACCCACATCCCAGTATCCCAAACTAATTTGGAGTAGCTGTAAATATAAATATGAGAGGGGTAGATGATATTCAGCATTTTTTCGATCATTGGTATCAGTGATTTTTTTTGTCAGATTGCTGATTAAATATACAAATTTAAGAAGGTGCTACTTTGGCTCTGATGCAGCATCCTCTCATACAATGTCCCCGCTTACAGCAATATCTGATTGGTAACATAGCCAATAAAAACTGAATAATCTGAATCTGCACAGTAACTAGTAACTAAATGTATCAAATAAATGTAGTAGTGGAAGTATAAAGCAGCAGAAAATGGAAATACTCAAGTAAAGTACCTGAAAATTCAAATAATCAGTATTGGTATTGGCCCTGAAAAAGCCATATTGACCCCTAAAATATAATTTTGGGTGTGAAATATTGTAAACTAGATTATTAATTATTATTATTATTATTATTATTATATTATTATTATTATTATTATTATTATTATTATTATTATAATTATTATTATCAATAAAGCATGTCATAACTGACTCATACATGAGTTTATTTTATAGAAGTTGAGTTTATATCAACAGATGCCAAAACAGCGCTATGCTATTAGATCTTTTTCTATAGAAGACACTAGCACTGGTGACACTAAACATGGCTCAGTGTACTCAGTGAGCAGGTGAGCAACTCTGAGGCAATTAAATGCACCCATCATTAAATTTATCATTTAAACCTGTGTCACGTCAAACTTCCTCCATGAAATGGCTTAACAAGGAGGACCAAGACTGCAGGTTCAACTGTGATATTAAGTATGTCATAGTTTCATTGATTTCAAATGTCTTTTTGTAGCCTATATTTTTTTCATATTGTTCTCAGAATCAACTTTAGTGGCCAAGAATGTTGAATTTTTAATCCTGTTCTCAGGAAGGAATGATGGGATATGATACTGGTAATCACTCTTTACACAGAGATGGTTTTGTGTGCTTATATTGAAAATATATACATACACAAATATACATTCTGCTAAGACCTGTATGAAAGGATATTAAGTACATGCTATTGTACAGTATTTTCTTACACTATTATGTACATGCAGCAGTGTCCAGCAGTGTTATTTCACAGGAATTGTTGAATGAAACATTTGAAGATGAGAAAATGTTGGTAATATGTCAGCTGAAGTTAATTAATCAGTAATCACACTTAATTTAAGATTATAGACAGACAGACAGACAGACAGATAGATAGATAGATAGATAGATAGATAGATAGATAGATAGATAGATAGATAGATATCGATCTGCTGTGTGTGGTTCTGTCCAGCAGGCGGCGGTGTTTCGATTCTACAGCATGGACCGTGGCTCGTTTGTTCTGCGCCTGCGCAGAAAGTAATTCGACCCTCAAACCCGGATGTAACCAACGCCTAACCTGTCTGAGGAAAAACGGTGAGTAGAGTTAGAAAAACAGTCTCAAATAACTATTTATGCTTTACTAAGCTGCGGGACACATGTAGCAGAGTCCCTTCGACTGTATACAGTTTGTACCGAGAGGAAAAGCTTGTTCATTGTTTTATTTTTCATAAATTCGCGGTGTGTTAAAGTTTCGTGGCCATCAGGTTAATTTAGTGTTGGCTAACATCGATCTGGTTAATGAAGTTGTAACAATCACTACCACTGATAGTGCGATTAGTTTCTTGTGTTTGTCGTTAAACGTTGAGCTTTTCCTAGTTTATGTATGTATGCTAACTGAGGTAACACTGACAGTTGACAGACTGTCTCTCTATATCAATCTCAGCTAATACAATCACTTATTAACTAAAGCCACAATCAGGCTCAGCTAAAACTAATGGTTTCATGCTGGTTATCGCCTCTAAATGTCACGTTTCAACACTTTTCAGCTCTCAGTTTGTCCGATGAACTGCTCATTTAGCGGAAGTGTGGGGCAGTATCCGCTTCTAAATTAGCTTCATTGGGCTAATAGGCCGTGGGTTTTTTTTTCCTTTAACATCTCTGGTATGTAGTCTATGCGGAAGTGATTCACATCATCAATAATCTTATGGCATGCACATGTAATAACAAGTATAGCACGACTAATGTGAAGACTCTTTCTTTTATCCTCCACTGCCCTCAGCCACTGAGAACTCGTTTTACTTACCATCCAAAATAATACAAAATAGGAATATAAATATTAAATAAGAGTACTTTTAAACTGTGTAAAGTTGTCAGCTAATTCAGGCCTAGTTACTAAACTGTAGTAGACAAACTATATTATTTTTACAGTTGATACTAGCTCTGTTTGTGTGCTTTAATAAATAATGGTGTAATTGGCTGGTCTTTCAATTGACAGCTCACAGAAAGAAGATTTTAATCTTTCTTAAATCTTTCCAAAAACACCTCAAGACCCATACTACAATACTTCTATTGTCTCGTTCACCCCAATTCTATAATTTAAGGCTAAATAAAAAAAAAAAAACACCTCTATGTAAAATGTAATACAGTTCAACAGCACCGCAGACTACATCTCCCTAAATGAGCATGAAGTTGAATCAACATCCCTCAACAGTTTCGACAAAAACTGAACATTATCATGAAGGTACAATTTACTGTAGGACCGTTGTATTAGACTACATAAGGTTTTAAAATCCTAAAACTAAAAAATACTAAGTTACTTAAGCTGTCAAATAAATCCAGTAGATAAAGAAATTATAATATTTAACATTTAAGGAACATTCATTGTTGTGGCTGGTCTAGGTGGAGCCATGTTAAGTAATCAATAGTCTATATATACCACAAAAAAGTTAAGTTTGCACAATTTTGTAAGTAACAGTATGTAAGTATTATTGGCAAAACACAGTAGCAAAAGTAAAAATACTCTGCAAAAAACAGGCAGTGTGAGTGTTATTATATTTTTTAATCAAAACTCACCCATAATTATGTGGACTGATTCCTCTGATCTTCTGTTAAATTGTTGATAAAATAAGCTAATTTAAAAATGTGCTACTTTGGCAGTGACGCAGCATCCTCTCACACAATGTCCCACCCACAACAATATCTGATTGGTAACACGTCACAGCTCACAGCCTATAAACACCGAATAATCTGAATATGCAAAGTGACTAATAACTAAATAGGTGATAAAGTAACCAAAAGGTACTAATACGTTAAAATTGTTTTTTACCCTTAACATTGCCTGGCCTGTTGATGTTAATATGTGGCCATTTTTCACATTGTTTCACTCGTATATGAGGCCATATTTCATGTTTTCTTTGTGGAGATAATATTTAGCCTTGTTGTGCATAACTTCCTCTCTCAGTGTGTGGTTTAATGTGTGGTATACTGTATTCGTCAAAACAGTCTTTTGATGTTTCCTGTTTTCTCTTTGTCCCTGTAGATGCAGACTATAAAATGTGTAGTGGTAGGGGACGGTGCAGTAGGAAAGACCTGCTTACTGATCTCCTACACAACCAACAAATTCCCCTCGGAGTATGTGCCTACGGTAAGAAGATTTAATATAGATCAAGTATTGTTTAAAAAGTACTGTATGTTGAGGTAGAACCACACTTTCCTTTTAATACTTCTTCATGAATGCAATCACACAAGCTGCCTTTTGTTTTAATCAAATTATTTGTCCTCTTTTCAAAGGTTTTTGACAACTATGCAGTGACAGTGATGATTGGGGGAGAGCCCTATACACTTGGCCTATTTGACACAGCAGGTAACACCAATGTCTTCGAAGTCTCTCTTACATCTCTTAACTGTGTCACTCTGAAAAAAAAGGAAAAACATTTCTCTTGTGATTGTTGTTCTCAGGTCAGGAGGATTACGACCGGCTGCGTCCACTCAGCTATCCACAGACAGACGTATTCCTTGTATGTTTCTCCGTTGTCTCACCCTCATCGTTTGAAAACGTCAAAGAGAAGGTCAGTTTTCAGATCATTTTTTCACTGAATGTGGAGAAACATGACTATGACTGTTGTTGTTAAATGCACTGATGCATCATTTGTTTGACAGACACGTAGAAGAAGGATTGTTTTCATTATCAATAGTTCAGCAGATTATTTTCTTAACTATTTGATCAATCGTTCTGTGTATAAACTGTAAGAAAAATAGGGAAAAATACCCAACTAAATTTCGTTGCTCTTTATGACGGCGTCATATTAAAAGGCAGAGGATTGTATTAAATGTTTTGAAACTAGAGCAGTACAGTGCAATACAATACAATACAATACCTGAGTTATGGCACTGATATTAAAAAGACAATTTTTAGAATTCCTGACTCTTTTTTTTTTCATTTCGCAGTGTTATTGATAACATTCAGCCACTAAACATGGCACTCCATTTCTCCCCTTCCATTGTATTCACGTTACAACACCGCTGTTGTTCAAATCAACTGCCCACTCAAGTTTTTTCCAGTTTGTGCACTAGCTTACGTTGCTCATGCTAGCTAGTTAACATTAGTGCATCACAGTATGTTGGGTGCAAACTGTCGAAATAAATTGGCACCTGCCAAGACTGATGATCGCTGACGAAACACAGATACCATGTGATACCAAAGGTGTTATACTATTGGCTGATAAACATTGGGAAAAGCTAGAACCAACTGTCAAAATCATTTTGGACCCGACAAACATTTTAAAATGATTGATTCATAATCATAATAATGTTTTTAAGGAAAAGAGATGCTTTTATTCACCTCCCTTGAACAAGATCTGTTAATATATTATTTTTGTCAAATTATTTGTCTACATAAAAATGTTATCAATATGACCTTTAACAAAAAAGCACCACACAAAGTTCAAAAATATTAAACGTTGAGGAACAATCTGATCAAAAAATAAGAACAAGACTACGAATGCGACCAGAAATTCAGTGCCAGCTTTAGACCGTTTTTTACAGACATTTTGTGAAGGAAGGAAGAAAATGTTTATTTAATCTGTTTATCTTCTTTTCCCCAGTGGGTTCCTGAGATTTCTCACCACTGCCCACGCACACCCTTCCTGTTAGTGGGCACACAAGTGGACTTGCGGGAAGACAGCAACACGATCGAGAAGCTGGCAAAGAACAAACAGCGCCCCCTATATCCTGAGGCAGGAGAGAAGCTGGCTCGTGAGCTGAAGGCTGTCAAATACGTGGAGTGCTCTGCTCTGACACAGGTACGTGTGTTACCGTTGTTGCATTGTCATGACACTGTTAAACTGAAATCAGCAGAGTTTAATTTTTGCCCTGTGTCCTGTTTCCTGTTCTTTTCAACCAGCGAGGGCTTAAGAACGTGTTTGACGAGGCCATCCTGGCGGCCTTGGAGCCTCCTGAGACCAAAACCAAGAGAAAGTGCATGCTGCTATAGATGAACAACGGCAGTGAGAGGTGTGACAGTATAAGAAATAGGCTGGGTGAATCAAAGCGTCAGAAAGATCAATGGCCATTATGAAAAAAAAGGACGAAGCAAAAGGGGAAGGGAGGTACAATGCCATTGAGAGTTATTCTAATACAAGTGTACACTGATTGTGCCTTCAAAATAAACTTTGAAAGAGGCTGAGGAAGCAAAACTTCAGCAAGCAGTCAATGCAGCAAGTGTCACCTATCTCTTTTTCTGAAAGCTTTTAAAATTGCAGTGTTCTCTCTACAATTACTCAGGTGGGGCGGGCCCCCCCTGCCTGTCTCTGTCGCTCCACTTAACAGAAAAGAGATTTCTTTTATTTAGTCGCCTTCGGCCTCCTCTGTGTTTGACTTTTTATGGCTTATTAACGCTTTTAAACCCAGTGTTGGGAAATAACAATGGGAAACACTTTACACATTGAGTTTTTTTAATGAACTTTGGTTAGTGCGTTTAAAGGGGCAACTTAATGTTAAGTGGTACTCTGTTTGCTTTCTTTTCTGTCCCTTTTGGATTGAATAATGAAAGCACAAGAGATTTATCATCACTCCAAACTAAGGCAAATGTCTGTAATGCTTCCTCTTTTCCAATTCTCTGAGACTCCTGCAGAGGCCAAGAGCATTTTCACCTTCAATTTCCCTTCTTCAGTTGACTCACGAATTTCTATTTTATTCTTCTTTTGTGTATATTGTATTAATTCTGTGACTCTGTTTTGGGAAATTCTGTTAGCAGTTATTCATTTTGAAACTTGAGTTTTTATTTTATCAAGATTTTTTTTATTGCTAAACAACCAACTTTGAGCGATGGATAATATAACAAATTAAGTTGTAATAATGTAATATTTTGAATAGATCTTAATCTTGATAGAGATTGAGATGATAACCTTTGCTAGTAAAATTCTGGGTGTTTGTAATCACAGGATATTTTTAATAAAAACAGTTTAATGACATGGAGAGTAGCCTTTGTTTTGTGTGTTTGAACCAGAATGCTGATAAAAAACATGGTAAGGGTGTCGTGTGGTGTTTTTCCTATGAACAAGTAGCTATGTTTACATAGTTATTCTCACTAAGCACATTGTGTATCCTTGAGGCCTAACAAGTGTGTTAAATTAATTTCCTTCTCCAAAAAGCAAAGCCAGAATTTGTATATTTTGAAACCTACATCAGTTGTAGTTTTTTTTTAAACCTTTATGTATTCAGGGTCTGTTCAACGAGAGCATTGCTCTCTTTTCCAGGAACGCCCTGATCACATTCACATCTGGAAGCTGCTCGGTACTACACAGTAGACCTACTGGCACTGAGCAGTTCCACTGAAGTGGTTGGGGTTAAGGGCCTTGCTCAAGGGCACCTCAGTGGTGGTAATGAGAAAGAGGGAAGCGCTGCCTTTTACTTTCCTCACTCAGATTTATCCTGCTGATCTGAAGATTTTAACTGGTGACCCATGTGGTAGTGAAGAAATAACACACATACATCATACAAAAATCTGCACATATTTCAATGACGCAGCCCATGAACACTTCCAAACTGAAAATGTGTATGTTCCAGCCTTAAGGCCGGAGATACACTTGCTTTTAACAGCGCATTAGGATGTGCGTGAGGGCTGGCCTGCGTATCCTTCGTCTGATTGGAGCGTTTGTTGTGCACGTCTTCAGAAACTAACACTTTGCGTCCGCAAGATGCAATATGCACATGAGCAGTACGAGGATGTGACAGGGTCAGGATTCAGTAAGCACGTCAGCAGTAGCAGGGACAACAACATTGTGCGCCATCTAGTGTTATCCTCCAGTAACACGTGTAGTAAATGGGCAGCTATGTGAACAGCTACGTTCAAGGCCTTCAACTGGCCAGCGACATCAAAACATTGCTCCATACTGCCTCCAGTGGTCAAAAACTCCACAGTGAATCTTTAACTTTGCAGCTTGCCTATGTGCCCCGGTGAGAACATTTCACACGTGAAAATATTTTACACACATCCGGTCAATAAAACAAACTCAAGAAACGCATATTTTGGATAAAACTACTGTATTTATTAGATTTTTTTGAACAGACCTAATAGCACTGCTTGTATAGGAACATACAGAAGAGTTTCACATGAAGGTGAGGGACAAAAAAAACAAGACAGACACTGATGTAAGTAGAAGTTATTCTCGCTATTTAAGATATTGCTGCTGGAGGCTGGAGTGAAGCAAAGACTCAGATATATAAATAAATAAACCAGAATAGAGAAGAAGACATAAATACAGCCAATGTTCAAAGACCTGCTAGTCTATGATACAATGTGAATAGTTTGCATAAAATCAAAATAGTGCTGCTGTGTTTCCCTGTTAGTTCTGGTTACGTTCAGCTTTAAAAGCTTTGTCAGTTCAATGTGAGATTAACCGTTGCGTGTGCTCGTGTGTGTTTGTGTAAATTCCCACCTGTCGGTCTCTGAAGGTGATCTTTGTTTCTACCTTTCTCTCACTATTGTTGAAAATGAGTTGACTGCTCTCAGCCAGACTTTAAAATAATTTGGAGCTAAAGGTGTTTGTGTCTGTCTAGTGGTTTGCTCAGGTCTTTCTGCTCAGGCGGTTTGGTCTCGTGGGGGGTCTCTCAGACTCTGCAGGTGTGAATGGTGACTGTGTTCTTGCACTGCTGGCAGCGGACTGAGCAGCACCAGGAAAACTTGCAGGAGCAGCGCTGCACCACCTCGGCCCGGCCCGCTCTGTAACCCGGCCCGCAGCACACCAGCTCACAGCCGTCTGGTGCCAGCCGAGAGGTTCCTGGGTTTGTTTCAGAAGAGAGCGACATCAGTTTCTGTATTTTTTTTAAAATAATGTGTTGGATTTCTTCAATGCCTTTCCTGTGAGATGGTCTTGCTCTTACCGTTACATCTCCTACCAGCAGTCCCAGGGATACCGTTGTCAGGGTCAAGATGGCAGAAATCCGGAGAGGGCGCAAGGTACAGAAGGTCTCTGGCAGCAGGAGGTTTGACCTGGGGGTCACGGGGGAGCAAGGCTGTCCTGGATCCTATGCGTGTCAGGCGAACCTAAGAGGAGGAGGTGTTGAGAGAGTTAGACAGACTGAGAACCTCCAAAGTTTCACAGGAGGTTGTGGTGTACTCTGATACCTCTGTGGCTCCATCAAAGCGTTCCTTGAGCACGACGCCAACACGCCTGAAAGGAGGCATGACCTTCCAGCAGGTCCTCAACTCACAGGAGCCAGAGACGCCATGACACTTACACTCCACCTGCATGTTGTGAAGGATGGCCTGAGGATGAGAGGATAGTGCATATAATTGTTTCATTTATAAAATAACCTCAGACCCTCAGCTGTGCCCTCCCTGTCCATTCCTAAGTCCTGCCTTGTCACAAACCTTGCTTTTGCAGCAAGGGACCCCTCGTTCATGGACTCCCTACCTGAGGATCTAAGGCGAGCAACTTCAGTGTCCTCTTTTAAATTACATTTTAAAACCTGGTATTATATAAAAGCCTGACCAGTAAAGCTTGGAAATTTAAATGTGTCGAGACAATGCACTTTTTCATTTTTTCTTGTCTGCTGTGTTTATTAGTTTTCACAAGTGGAAAAAGAAAAAAATAGTACAGGAAACAAACAATGCACATTTATAATCTAAGAACTAGGTGGTCTGTTTGATTATTGCATATTCCCTCTGCTTCAACAGCCTGTTAAAGTGTGGCATACATCCCACAGACCGCCAGTTAAATAGGTCTGTTCCACAAGAAGACAATGGAGTGGAAGCGCTGCTATTTCTGGTGATCACATACAGGTGATCTTTGTAAACTCCTGGTGTACTTATTCCATCTTGTGAGGGGCTTATGCATGAGTTAACTATAATCTTGATAAAAAATATAACATGCAAGTCTCCTTCAAAAGCATTCCAAGACACACTGCAGGATTTGTGTCAAATTAAAATGCGTTGGTCTGTTCTACATGTTGTGCATTGTGTAACGCCCTCCACTGATGACGCATCCCAGACAACAATGGTTGTGCTCAAAAGTGGTGGAAACGTGGGCCGGTCCGCTGGATAGCACCAAGGTTCCAAGAGCTTTGAACAGAGCTGGTTCGAGAAAATTTGTAAAGGAGTGCTACCACCAACCTTTCGACCAGCCTCGTTGTTATGGAGGTTCATGAGTGGTCGCCCCGCTGACAGCCCTTTGGCACGTTCTGGTTCATCCACAAATGTTTGGGAGAAAGCCACGCCATAGGACAGGTTGTCACTGCACCCTGACCACTGGAAACCTGTGGAGAGAGAGTGTAGAGGATCATTGCACCCTTGAAACAAATGCACATTTAAATTCAAAGCTGAAAAAGATAGATTGTAACTCAGCTCAGGTGTAGTACCTGTGACAGCTGATGGGAAAATACTCTGACATCGCTTCAGGGATATGGACATTAGAGCTTCATACTTTAAAGTTTTAAACCGACAGAAAACAGTGTAGCACCAGTGTTTTTGGTCTGGTGTTTGTGGATTTATCTGTTACATTTTCATGCAAGCTCACCCTCGGGGCTGACCCCCCTGACCTTCCTGTCACAGCCACACCTCTCCAGCTCCCCGCGGGTGCAGGCCCGGGTCACAGCCACTGCCACGGCTGCTGAGGACAGAGCATGCACAAAGGCCGCCTCACGAGTCCCTGAATCCAAAATAGAGATGCAGAAATTCTTATTCTCGTGTGCATATGAGGGTTGCAAAATGTGTGGTAATTCTCCATGACACATTTTCAATTTACCTTGGTTCATGACTCTGCCAAATACATTGATCCCACGTGGGGTGGTGGAACAGTTCCAGCGGCGATTCCTGAACTGGTGCTGGCACTGAGTAAGACAGTAACATGCAAAGCAGTGAGATCGGAGGCTCTCATGTAAAATTCATCAGGCCCAACTCACACTACTAATGCTGATAATGATAGCATTATGAAATTAGTCTGGGCTTTGAGTCAAGCGCAGGTCATGACCCTGAGACTTAATGCCCTCTGACCATACCTCTTCTATGACCATCTCGGCTGCCTTGCGTACCGACTCCATGACCTCCCCTCGCGCCCTGCACACCCCCACCTGCCCTGGGGTCAGCCCCCTCAGCCGCGCACATGGGGCAGCACCGGACACGGGCCTGGAGCGAGGCAGCCTCGCCAGGGAGCTGGGACACAGAAGGTGGGGAGCGTTATAGTGACTCAGAGTGGGCTCGGAAGGGGAAATTATTGGGCAAGGGGGGCAAAAAAGCGAGGATGCATAATGAAGGAAAGGGGGAGGGAGTGAAAGAGGAAGAGAAAAGGGGGCACAAAAAGGATGAAGAGGTAACGACCGGGCAAAGAAGACAGAGCAGGCAGAGAGAAAGAAAAGAGAAAAGGTCACCAGGAGTGAGACAAAGGAAGCGAGGGGAGTGACTGAAAGAGATTTAGAGACATGTCACCATCTTTTAAAAGTTATAGCTTGACAAACAAACTCCCTCTTTCTCTTCCTCCCTTGCACGCTAGACTTACAGCCAGTTGGTTGCCATGGTGGGGTGGGTTGCCCATAGCAGCAGGAGGAGGAGTGGTGCCGTGAGATTGACAGTGGAGACAGTTGGCATCAGACTGTCCGTCTGTCTGTCCGTCTCCGTGCGTCAGGATGGGTCTTTGGACAGCACGCTGCCCGTCTCCACAGCTGAAGAGATCTGTCTGTCTGTCTGTCTGTCTGTCTGGGCGTCTGTTGTTGTTTTGGTTTATGCTTGTAGCCCAGAGTCTGGGGATGATCCCCGCATATCTGTTGAAATTAAAAAGATAACAGGTCAGTGACTGTGTATCATCCCTTCTTTATTTTACAGATCATTATTCAACAATTTTTGTTTTGTTTGTTTTGCAATAGTAACACTGCCTCTTACCAGTTCATAGTCCTGTGATATCCAGCTATCCTTCTTTTCGATATTGAGTTGATCAAATTGAAATTTAATCCCAATTTCTTTCAATAAAGTTGTTCATCAGTTTCTTCCCTTGTGCTGTCAGTGACAGCAAAAAGCATGCTCACGGGAATGTTTTACAAACTGCAAGCAGCACTCATCCTTCCAACACATAAATAACTCCACGTCCCAATTTAATTGAACTAACTACCACCCAAAAAGCAGAACTTAAAATCCAGAAGTGCTAGTAAAATAAAAAGTAAAAGAGCCTTGTGTCAGCAAGCGCTCAGATTCGTTCCCAACAAAACAAACGTGTCCATTCCAGGTTGAAAGAGCGAGAATGAGTGAGAGCAGTGAGATGGGAGTGATGGGTTATAAAGGAGGTAGAGAATGAGGGTGGGAGAGAGAGGACAGGCGTGATCCAGGGTGTGGAGTGATGCCGAGGGAGGGGAGGAGGAGGCTTTGGGAAGGATAATAGCTGCACTAAGTAAGTATTAAGAGTGCAAGTATGCTTTTTATTGCATTTGTTTGGCTTGAGACCTCAAATCTGAGCCCAAAGATAAGATCATTTGAATGATTATCACAAATGTGTTTTTTTTTAAATCCATGCATGTAAATGTGTGTGCTGAAAAACACTACATGACAACACAAACTGTAGCCTTTTCAGAAACACTCAGCGGGAACGTTGATCCATCAGATGCCCCGCAGAATCGCCACATCAAAAACTATGACACAGCACTTCTGTTACCACGTATATGTATATGCATGTGAAAGAGTGTCTTACCTAATGTTTAATTTTCCCAAACTTTGTTGCTCATTTTACGAGTTTCCCCCCTCCTCCCCTTCCTCTATTCCCCCCGCATTTGCCCTCTCGTTCTCCCTCTCTCCCACTCCCTATATTGTCTTAGAAGAAGGGGTGACATTTAGACAAGGGGAAGAAAACACACTGCCGACAAATATTGGAACTGGGGCAAATAAATCACGAGATAGGAGGGGAAGGAGGGCATGAGGAGAGAGAGTTACACTGGGGTTAGGAAGAAAGCAGTAAAGAATAACAAAGCAGGTTTGTGACATATGAGAAAATGAATGACATTATGTGTGTGGGTTTAATAGTCGAGAGGGGAAGCTAAATTCATGTTTTATTAATTTATGTTGGCACTGAGGAACACGCAGCATAACATGTAAACTATATTGCATTATTAATCTTTATGTACTGAAGATCATTTGCACAATGTATAGTTATTAAACTTAAGAGACCTTTTTTTGTACTGTTTATTTGGTAGATTTCCCTCCTTTTGTCTCTTTCTGTTTAACCAATGATGTAACATTACAGAGAATCTCTCACACTTCTAAGAATAGGATGTAACTGCAAGGACAAGGCTGGACTATCACACCAGCACGCATTACCCATATATAATTTGATCTGTCGATAAAAGACGTGTTGCAGCTCCACTTTCAATTTTTGTTCATTTTTATTTCTTTGAGCTGTATGAGTTGTAGCCGAAAAAGAGCATGAATTCTCTTTTATTCCACAGGAGAGTTGACATAATCCCAATTCTGTGCTCAGTTTGAATGTCTTTTTATTGTGCAATAGACTTCTACCCAGTCATGAATTTTAACATGATCATTTTATGCCTTTTTAGGCTGATTTTTCCTTCCTTTGCCTTAAAAACGAAAAAGAAAACCATCCTCTGTAAAAAAAAACAAAACAAAACATAGGCTTATACAAATTTTAGCCAGGAGTTTATTTGTTTTTACTTTTACCCAATTATGATGATATTTAGGTTAATTTATGGAGTATAACAAACTCATTTAGGGGCCTATTAAGATGCTGAAGCATGAAAAATATATTTCACATGAGACAGGTAGGTAAAAGTTGTTAAGCTAGCTCTAACTTTAGGGCTTGCTGTGGCTATCTTACCGGCAAGGTTTAACTAACCAGCAGGCACTCACTGCTGTGTCATTTGCTGTGTTGTTTCTTTCAAAAAATACATATTTCTATGGCATAATAATTTTGACTCATATGTTGGATTCTTCTGTGTTTTGGCTCTGTTTTAGGCCTAGGCTTTGTTGTTTTATTTTATGGGTTTGTGTTTAGTGTCTCCTGTGTTCAGTGTTGTCTGATGAAGATGGGAGCTCACAGACATTTCTTTAATCCTAGAGGCCATTAAAGTAAAAAAGGTTGTGCTACAACCTTGTCCCACCTGATGAAACTTATTTACTGCTCTTAAGGGCTCATTTGTTGAATCAGATGAGTCAGTGCAGCACTGGAACCAAACATTTGCACTCTGTCGCAGTCCCTGTCCAGGATTAGGTGGCCCATTTACCTGAACCCTGTGACACCCAGCTCCTGAGTAAATGGTCACCCCATCCACACATCCTCCCTCTCTTACGCACACTTTCCACTGTCTATATCTGCAAAGACAGGTTTCTTGTAGGCCCCCTTCCCTCCTTTTTTTTGTCCTCCTCATGTCGTATTCCTCCTTTGTGTCCCCTGTTTCTCCAAGTGACGTCTTCCGCTGTCTCCCACAGCAACGCCATGGTGATGAGCTGGCCACTGTCATGTCCGGCGCCTCTGTTATGCTCATCCCTTCACCCCTCTCTCGTAAATAACTTGCCCTCTTTTTTTTTTTTATCTTTATCTTTCCCCCATTTTGTGGACATTTTATCATGCTGAAATGGTCCAGTACTGATTGACTGTAGCCAGGTTGCAGAGCCTAAAGAGATGCTTGTTAAAGCTTCAGCATGACATATATGCTGAGATGACTTGCATTCCCTTTGTTGTAGTCGGAGGACGTAGCAGACTTTGAGAGAGCCTGCTGTGAGGTGGGGCAACTCTCAACTAATCTCTGTCCACTGATGCTTGCCATGGGAAAGATGATGGGCCTCATTCAGAGATGGTTGCCTCAGGGTGACTCGGGACTTCATGAACATATTTCCCGCCCAAGGTCACTGTGAGAGAGAAATGTGACCCACCACCACCACCTTTTGCTCTCGCTCCTTCGTTTGCTTTGTTACTTCTCTGCACTTGAGGGCTACCTGCCTCAGCAGCCTGAGTGCAGATGGAATAATCATAGCAGGCAGAAACATGACTGCTGTGCATGAGCACGCTCACATTGCTCAGGCATCTCTGCCAACAAAGGGCTGCATGCACTGCTGTGTATGAATGTGTGTGGAGCGTGTGCATGAATATTATGGGATGGCGGGCGGTGGTGTTGTCAGGCAGGGAAGTGGGGGTGGCAGAGTGGGAGGTGAGCTGTGTGCACATGGGGGGAGGGGGCAGAGGGAATGGACGACCCATGAATATTATGGAATGATGGTGGTGGTGGTGGTGGTGCTGAGGGGGGTGTGCAGTGCATGTGAGGTGGAAAGATAGCTGTGCATATGGGATAGAGAGAGTAGGAGGAGGTGTCGGTGACGGCGTTGCACGTGAGTGCCTGTGCACGCGCATACATGCGTGTGCAAGGGGCATTCAAGCGATGGTAACAGACAACGGCCAGACATAGGCCTTTGTTGCTATGCGATCTGCATGTACTGCACTATGGGGAATATTGCAGACTGGACATCGTAGAAGAGGAAGCAGTCGAAGGCCTCTGGGCTCACGTTTTGACTGTTCCTGCCCTATTCTCTCAGCCCAACATGTGGAAAATACCATCTCTGACACGAGAGTAATCTCAGTTGTTATGAGCAAAGACCTGAATTAATACAGCCTTTGCATGAAATATTGTTTTTTGCGGTCAATGCATGTATTTCTGGCCTTCAGGGAGCAAAGGACAGACCTACAAGTCAAAAGGTGTTAGCTCAGAACTTACAGATCACATCCATGTTATTCTAGCACCTAAAACTAAAGCACACGTGGAAATGCAGTGTGTTATCGCAGTATTGTAATCTATGGTTGTCAGTAACAATGGTAACTTGTCTTAACAAGCAGCAGCCTGCCAGTGGGTCAGCAAGTCATTACAAAACTCTTGATCAGCAGCCAAACACAGTTCAAACAAACAAAACTGTATTTTGAATCCAAATAAAGATCACAAAATGTCTTCACATATCAAACGTGTCAGGCTTAATTTTGAGTAAATGTTAAAATGATGCACAATACATCTAATGAATATCGCCATGAAACACATCATCATAAAGCTTCAAAACAGAGCTGGTACAAGATGATGCCAGTGTGGGTTGAGTTGAGATGAGAGGGGAAGCAAAATGAAAACATTTGTATGTTACAAGGAGATTAATTAATTCCTAATTTTTAAGATTTTGTCTGACAGCAGCCAAAATGTGTGTGTAGACAAATGCCTCAAATTCCTGTGTGTGTGTGTGTGTGTGTGTGTGTGTGTGTGTGAAAGAGAAACAGAGAGGAAGATGTTGTTAATACTGTCACATATTTGCACACGTCCAAATAAGATTCTGTGTGATTACAAAGTGCAATTAAAAGCAGCAGAAAGGACTGAATGCCTCTCACATTGTTTCAGTGAATTGCAGTGTGATCATGTGGCCTTCAAGTTCTCCTACTAAGCTCCAAACCTTTCAAACTGGAACTGTTCACTATTCAAGTGTTGCCACTTTAAAATATTGTTAAAAGACAGAACAAAAACCCTGAGATGCCTAGTTGTTTGGCAGACATTTTTATTTTGTTTTGTAAAGGTTTTAGAAATCAAGCAGCATTAAGCTTCGATGTGCTGCAGCAACAATAACTAAGTGTAGAAATGGGGCTTTTTAGCCTTTATTTGACAGAACAGCTAAGAGAGTGACAGGAAACAGGGGAGAGAGAGTGTGGGCTCGTTATTGAACAATTTTTACAGGTATAGTTGTGTCCTTTAGTTGACATAACTTCTATGTCACATTATTGTATCATAGAAAAACCATGTGCAACAGCTCTAAGTGTATTTACTGCATTACAAGCTGACCTTGAAGGCAGCATTTTGCATCCCACAACAGCCCAACAAACTAATGGGTTGGGACCATTCTTGTGTTTTTGCTCACCTCTTGGCCTTTCTTCTCAGTCAGTGGGACATGCTGTATGTGCTGCTGTCTAGCTGTAATGACAACATTATGACAGAAGGCCTCAGGCTACTTCAGGGATGCTGAGCAGGGTTGTTAGCATTGCTATAGCTTAATCTGATTCAGTTACATAAAAATAAATAAGTGCAATTGAGAGAGGGGGAAATGAGTCTCTTACAGCATATCAATAAAGACTCACATGTGGCTTTAAAGGGCTCTCTCTTAGCTTTTATTTCGACTTGTTGCACATTCAAGTGCTTTTATTTTGAAATGGTGTTATGAACAACAGAGACCCTGCCGAGCAAAGACTCAGTGGCCACTTGTATTTTTAAAAGATTTTAGAAAGCAAGCAGCATAAATCCAATGAGCCGCAGCACCAGGACTTAGCGGAGAAATGTGCAGCTGTGGCAGACATGCAATGGATGCTTTAGTTAATTTATGTGACACTTTTTGTTCTGTTGCCTACAGCATAATTGCCATCTGTAGCTGATGTGCTCAGATCCTTGGATGTCACATTGCGGCAGTTCTCGTACCACTAAATAAACTATCTTTGACAGTCTTAGTAACTGTTTTGACTGTATTTATTTACTGCATTACAATCTGAACCTGAAGGCAACATTTTGAGTGGAGTTTACTCAACTTTGACCTGCAGCCCACAACATCAGACCAAATAGGATGTGTACCTGCCACCACTCTTGGGTCTTTGCACACCTGTTGGCCCTTGCTGCACTTGAAGGACTCGACCCAACATTGTAAAATCACAGTGTTGGTGGTGGATGATACAGATGTGTTGCAGTGTAACTGTAACAACACCACTGTGACAGGAGGCCTCAGCGTGCTCCAGGGATGCTGAGCAGGGTTGAAGACATCATCAAAGTATTTGACACACATCCAGCTCTGTGGCTCTGCAGGCCTGTTTGACCTGCACGCAGCACATGTAGCGCACCTGTGTGTGGACTGCAGGAACAAAAGTCTTTGACTTCTTGTCAGAGTCACGCTCACTCTCAGGTGGATGCTCAGTGAGTATTATGGGCTGTCACCAGTGGACTTGAGCTCCCTTGGAGACCATGTGACTGGTATTTTTTCTTTCCTGGCTTTTTAGGAGTTGTATATTATGGGATGTATGCTGCTACTGCTGGAGTATTATGGTCTGTCGGGGAGCTGCAGGGAGGGGGTGTCACCATGACAACGGGGTTGCTAAGGGGGCTGGGACTACCAGTGGAAAGGGGAAGGAGTGTGCGTGCAAAGAGCCTGGTGCATGCACGTGTGGTGGTGGTAGTGTACGTGCGTATGTGCGTGCGCTCGCGCGCCTGGTGGAGGGGGGTGGGGGCAGGCAGAGTATTATGGTCTGTCCGTTGCGAGGTAACTATGCAGAGTCCTGTGTGAGTGTGGGAGGGGGGGATTATTATGGGATGTCTGCCCCCTTTGTGTGTTTGTGAGGATGTTAGCTAAGCTCTGCCTGTAAGGTTGGGGGAGAGAGAAGAGGGGGACGGAGCAACGTGTTTTGGGTCATTGACGGCTCATTTTTTTAATTTCGCTGATCACTGGTTCAGCCGGAGCTTAATGAATGAGCACTAAATGACAACAACTGCCGTGCAAACAGCCTGACTTGTATTAATTCCTGCACCGACAGAGAGAGAGAGGGAGAGAGGGAGGGAGCACACCTCGACCCGGGACTATTACACACACTACAGTAAGTTTCTAATGTGTGAAGGTTGGCTTTCAACGCTTAAACTTTTCTTTGATGTATTGTTTTAACTCGACAGCGCGAATTTGCCGCTCATACTTGAGACAATGATGGATGCCACACTTAACTTCATTCACTCCTGTGTAGAAAAATACCTGCGAATCAACAACACATAATGTCAAAGCGTGGATAATCTAGTTATCCAACTTGTTTGAGCACGCAGGTGGTCAATTACACGCAGTGTAAATAATGAGGAATAAAGCAAGGATTAGCTACCAACCAATGCCATTTATTTATTTATTTTTATTTTTTTCCCCAGCACCCTCCACCCCCTCCCTTCCTGGACACCCCCGGTCCATTCTCCAACAGTCCCACGTCATTTTCCCTCCTCCCTCGCCGACCGAGGAGCAAGGTTTAGGGGGGATTAATTCGACCAGCAAGGAATAAAATAAAAACGCTGGGAAAATGTCGGGCAGCGAGGATGAGAGGGAAGACTTCGGAGCCGCGGAGGAGCACTCACTTCTTCACGGTAAGCTCGCTTTTCTCCCTCTGAAGAAGGTCCATCTCTCTCTGTCACTTGAGCTCGCCGAGGCTAACGTTAGCTTAAAGCTAGCCATGAGTAGTCTGCTCGGGCCGTCCGTCACTCGCCGTCAGTTAGCTAACTTGTCAAGCAAGTGTTGATAGTTTTGCTTTCATTTCTCCAGCCCCTCATGTACCCCAAACCTCACACGTGTCCTCTCGAGTGCGGGCGTGAACTGTCAAAGTTTCAAACACACAAGTTTCAACCTGCGCTGTTGTGGCATTCACGGTGCATGTGTGTGTGCGTGCGTGCACGGGCATGGTGCTAAGTCGTGCCAGTGCGCGGGCTGCTCCTGTCTCCCACCGGCCTGCAGCACTGCCTCCCGTCCGTGTGTGTGTGTGTGTGTGCGCACCGTCTCCTCGCGCTAATTAAAAAGCGTGTCACCCGCAGGTGAGGACGAGCCGGAGGATGCTGTGTCTGATGTAGACGAGGTACCCAAGTCGAAGAAGAAGAAGAAAGCCAAGAAGAGCAGCCGTGAGAGCAGGAGCAGCAAGAGGCAGAGACCCATCAGAGAGGTTAGTTTGCTGTTTTTGACAAACTTTTCATGTTTGAAGTAAAGGATACTCCGAGATTTGACCAGGTAAACAATTCTCTCTGCAGCTGTCAACTCACCACGTGGGGTCACAACAGGGGGGAGTTTGGTGCCTGCCTAATAGGACACACTTAAGCAATTAGTAGGGACGCCTGTGAGTCAATTAGATCAGTTTAGGACCCACAGATCTACAGGACATTCACAAAACATCCCTAAGTGATGGATTTTATACAGCCAAATAGTGAGTTAATCCACGAGTTCACAGTGGACGGTAAACCAGCTGTGAAAAAGATTTAGAAATCATCTTTTCTGTGGATGTGTGATGAAATTATCAATATATTTATTTTGTGTTTTGTGAATATTTTTTGGTCCCCAAATATAATGCGACACATTTCATCTGACCTTTATTTCATATTCATGCTAGTGTACAACAAGAGTAGTAACTACATTTCCTGAAATTAGGTCTGCAACAAACAATTAGTTTAATTGTTGATTATATTATAAAGTATCTTTTGGTAGTGGAGAATGGAAGATGACACATTCAAAATGCTTGGTTTATCTAAACATCCAACTGTCCTAAAGGCAAACATATTCAGATAATGATGATACCAAGTGATCTAGTGCTGCAACAATAACTCAGTTTGTCAATCAATAGAAGATTAATCAATAAAATCAGTTCAAACCATGCATGGACCAATGCAGCTCCATTGATGACTTCCCCATCTTAAGTGGCATAATTATCACAATAAATCAAATATAAAGGAACAAACTTTAATTTATAATTTATATAATGTATAAAAGTATACAATACCAGTGTCTTCTTGTAATTTGCAAAGTTGCATTTTGTCTTGCAGGAGTTGCCAGTCAGCTCCCCGGAGCACCTGATTGGAGTCGAAGCAGCAGAGAGAGATGCAGACGAGGGAGGTGTGCGGTCAGAGAGTGAGGGAAGTGATTATGCCCCCGGGAGGAAAAAGAAGAAACGCTCCAGCTCTGCCAAAGATAAGAAGAAAGGAGGTGCGGCAGCAGAGAAAGGAGGCTCATCCAGCTCGAAGAGCAAACGCAAAGATCCAGAACCAGAAGATGACGAGGATGATGACGATGATTGCCAGGTAAAGATTTATTCAGATGTGATAGTTAGTTAATTCTGTCTTTCTGTCTTCATGACAAACTGACCTCTCCCTCTCGCCCCGCCTCAGCCTAAAAGCTCTGCCCAGCTGCTGGAGGCCTGGGGCATGAAAGACATTGACCATGTCTTTACTCAGGAAGACTACAGCTCCCTCACTAACTACAAGGCCTTCAGCCAGTTTGTCAGGTGAGTAAACCCATTTTATGTTAACCATAGATATTATTGTTTTCCTCAACCTTGTTTTTAAGGAACTATTAATGTATGAAAATAAGTTAACTATATTTCTTGTAAAATTTCTGTCCTTAGGCCTTTAATTGCAGCTAAGAACCCCAAAATTGCAGTGTCCAAGATGATGACGTTAATGATGGCTAAGTGGAGAGAATTCAGCACCAACAACCCTCTGAAGGTATTGCAATTACAAACAAGGTTGGAAGTCTGACTTATAATGAGTGAGTCATTCAGAATTGCTGTCCTCTTGTGTGTTTGACAGTAGAGACCAGAGTTTCTCACTCTGTGCCGTGTCCCCTTGTAGGGCTGTGCCACTGCCAATGCAGCCCTGGCAGCTGCCAATGTGGCTGCCGCTGTAGAGAACATGGTGGTGGCAGGGACAGACGGAGGGGCAGAGACCGGTGCTACCGCTTCACCTGCTACCACTCCTGCTCCAGCCCCTGCTCCTACACCTGCTGCACCCCCACCACCCCCGGCACCTCCGCTACGCAAGGCCAAGACCAAAGAGGGAAAAGGTAAAGTAGGATAAACGTAAAACACGAATATTTTGCTTTGTGTGATAATTGTGTCTTTGTGTCATGAAAATCTGCTATTTCAGAATGTTTTTAACTAGTTCAATTGTTGTATTGATTAAACTTTAATCTCTGTTCTTCTCAGGTCCCAACGCTCGCAAGAAGTCGAAGTCCGCGTCTAAGCCTCCGCCGAAACCCAAACCTAAGAAGGTGGCTCCACTCAAGATCAAACTGGGGGGCCTCAACAGCAAAAGGAAGCGCTCCTCTGTAATATACTTTCTGTTTGGCAGTTTTTTGCTTCCCTCTACCTCTGAGAATTAAACAATCTTTGAATCAGAATTTTGATAATATGTACCATAATATAACCTGGTGTTTCGCTCATTCTCAACGTCTGTCAGAGTGATGAAGATGAACCCGATGTCGACAGTGACTTCGATGATGGGAGTTTCTCCGTGTCAGATGGTTCCAACCGCAGCAACCGTCCCAAGAAGAAACCCAAGAGTGCGAAGAAAAAGAAGAAAGGTTCGCATGGAAATATTACAAAAATAAAAAGTTTGTTCTGTTATCTATGCATCAGGCCAGTGCAGGAGGTTTTATTTTGTTTTGTTGAATAAGATCATCATTGTCCTCACTTTCTTTCAGTGGAGACGGAGGACGGCGATGGCTACGAGACAGACCACCAGGACTACTGTGAGGTGTGCCAGCAGGGAGGAGAGATCATTTTGTGTGACACCTGTCCCAGAGCTTATCACATGGTCTGTCTAGACCCTGACATGGAGAAAGCACCTGAGGGCAAGTGGAGCTGCCCACACTGTGTGAGTACCGTGAGCTCAACTCTCTGTGCAGACCATTATATTGTATGTTAGAGAAGATTTTGTGTGATTCCTGAAGTATGAAACCGCAGGGCAAAAATTACACCTGTCTGTAAAATACTGCTGAAGTGTATCAGTGGAAAGTTGTATTGACAAGAGAGTTGATTGTTGGAAAATAGACTTTGTTAAAGGTGATTTTAACATTTTTATATGATCTCTTTGTCCTCTGCTGCCCCCCCCACCCTATTGCTCATGTTCTCGTCTATCCTCTCCTATTCCACACCACACGTCTCCCCCCCTCCCCCATCCCCCATTTCCTCTTCTTGTCCCTCCCCTCCCATTCCCTCCACTATCGCTCCACACGGCAACATGCACACGCACGCAATGCACCCCCCCACACACTCCCTGCGCTCTTGAAAATCACCCCACACCCCTCCCTTTTTTCCTTTCACTCTGTTCCGCATACCTTCCCTGCCTGTCTGCCCCCCCCGCCTTCCTCCCCCTCACACACTCACACCACCTCCCTCCGTCTGTAATTCTGCCACCAGGAGAAGGAGGGGATTCAGTGGGAGGCCAGGGATGAGCTCTCTGAGGCCGAAGGGGAAGATGAGGAAGACAGGAGGGATGAAGGGGTGGAGGAAGAAGATGACCACCACATTGAGTTCTGCCGGGTGTGCAAGGACGGAGGGGAGCTGCTATGCTGTGACACTTGCCCCTCCTCCTACCACATCCACTGCCTCAACCCTCCTCTCCCTGAAATCCCCAATGGAGAATGGATCTGCCCCCGCTGCAAGGTGAGTGATGTGCACTGGTGCACACAAGTCTGCGCATGCATGTGCTCATGTGGGTGTGTGGTGATGCAGATTCCATCTTGTGCATGCCCACAGCATTTTAGAGAAACCATGGCAGCCTTTTAGTTTTAATTTGCTGGTTTATCATGTCCTAAACTTGGTATTTTTCCAAACATAATTTTTTATCAGACAAATGGCATTTGCTAATTAACAAGCATCATATCCTTAATTATTTCCTCTCCTACTTCCTGACAGTGTCCGCCGATGAAGGGCAAAGTCCAGAAGGTTTTAACATGGCGATGGGGGGAGCCGCCAGCCCCCACGCCTGTCCCTCGTCCTGCTGACCTCCCTGCTGATGCTCCTGATCCCCCTCCGCTGGCGGGCCGCAGGGAGAGGGAGTTCTTTGTCAAATGGTGCAATATGTCCTACTGGCACTGCTCCTGGGTGCTGGAGCTACAGGTACCAAACACTCTCTGTAACTATATCCACGTGTAGTTGAGAATATAGATTTTTCTGTGCACTTCCCTCACATAGACTCACACAAACCTAATGGTCCTTTATTTATCTCCCTGCTGCTCGTCCTCAGCTGGAGCTGAACTGCCAGGTGATGTTCCGCAACTACCAGAGAAAGACTGACATGGACGAACCGCCGCCTGTGGATTTTGGCGGTGAGGGTGATGAAAACAAAAGCACCAAGAGGAAGAATAAGGATCCTCTCTTTATCCACATGGAGGAGGAGTTTTACCGTTATGGAGTCAAGATGGAGTGGCTGATGATCCATCGCATCCTCAACCACAGGTAGGACAAGTATAATCTCATTATAAATACACAGTTCATCTTTAAAAAGAAGCCTACTGTAGATTTTGTTTGCGCTGAAGGTGTGTAACCAGACTGAAATTGTATTTTAGCCTTCAAATTGTTGTGTTAACAGGTGATTATTCTGTTTTGATGTGAATTTCTTTAGTTAGTGCCTTAGAAATTGTACGTCTTAAAAAAAGCAAAAAGCACCTTACTACAATATAATTTAACCACCTAAGAAAGATGAATGAAGACAAACTTGTTTTTATTATTATCTATACTTGTTAACACCTGAAGAGCAAACACAGTAATCATGCGTTATCATAACTCCATCTTTTCTGTCTGTTTTTTTTCTTTTTATGTCAGTGTTGATAAAAAGAACAACGTACATTACTTGATCAAATGGAGGGATCTGGCTTACGACCAATCAACCTGGGAGAGCGAGGAGATGGACGTCCCAGAGTTTGACACCTACAAACAGACATATTGGAATCACAGGTAAGGGGAGATTTACAAAAGCCCAGATAATTATTCTGTTGTGGTACAGGTTGAAAATATGTTTTATCTCACATACTGTCATTGTCTTTCAGGGAGTTGATGGTGGGTGATGAGGGCAGACCCGGTAAGAAGATAAAGAAGGCAGTCAAAGTGAAGAAGGCAGAGCGACCACCTGCGAATCCAGTTGTAGATGTAAGTATTTTGAAACTTTGAACAAAATATAAATTAATGGTTTATTTATGATAACAGGAAGCAACACAGTCGAGCGCTTTCACTTGGCAGAATAAAAGCAGCTTGAATCAGGATGGATGTCGAATTGATATTCTTCTGTCTTCCTTCCAGCCCACCATCAAGTTTGATCGGCAGCCTGACTACCTGGACAGCACAGGAGGCACTCTGCATCCTTACCAGCTGGAGGGGTTGAACTGGCTGAGGTTTTCTTGGGCTCAGGCCACAGACACGATCCTGGCTGATGAGATGGGTTTAGGCAAGACTGTGCAGACGGCTGTCTTCCTCTACTCATTGTACAAGGAGGTAAGAATTATGATATTTTTGATTGTCTTCAAATAATTTTAAGCATGTTCTTCGTAATTAATAAGGCTAAAGATTGCTTTAAGCCTACTTATGCAAACATGTTAAATATAAAATGAAATAAAATGTATTTCCTGCAAGTTCCTGATGCAATTTTGTCCAATCTGCCCTCCCCTGTCAATCAGTGTTAGTGGGTGGGTTTGCAGACATGTGACACACAGTAACTCTGTCCATTAAAGGGGATGAGCTCTAAGTAAGGAACTCTATCCTAAAGGCAGGGCAAGACAATTACAGTTGTTTACATATCTTGAATTTTTGCTGAATAAACTGCGGCTGTGGCTCAGGAGGTAGTCTGGGCCAGCACCTGTAAAGCTCTTTGGATAAATGCAGCTATATAAATAACATGACTCTCTCTTTCACTCTTGCAGGGTCACTCCAAGGGTCCATTCCTGGTTAGCGCCCCCCTGTCCACCATCATTAACTGGGAGAGAGAGTTTGAGATGTGGGCCCCTGACATGTATGTGGTGACCTACGTAGGGGACAAAGACAGCAGGGCTGTCATCAGGGAGAACGAGTTCTCCTTTGAGGGAAATGCCATACGAGGCGGGAAAAAAGCATCCAAGATGAAGGTAAGGAAGAAGTAGAGAAAAGAGCAAGAATGATGATTAATTTGTTCAAGCTCTCTTAAAGGAAAAGTGATGAAAAGAATAGTCTGTTTGAATTTGTAGCCTGTAAACTAGCACTTGATTTCTTGTAAAGAATTGATGGCTACATTGCTGCTAAATTATATAAAAGTTCGACTAATAATTTTAGTTTGTGGTGCTATATTAACAGTGGAAACAATTCCTTACAGCCCTAGTAATTGTTTTTTCTGTTTTGCGGCTCTACTAATGTCCTCTTTGTCTGTGCTTTACAGAAAGACTCAACAGTCAAGTTCCACGTCCTGCTGACCTCCTATGAGTTGATTACCATTGACCAGGCTGTGCTAGGCTCCATTGAGTGGGCCTGTCTGGTTGTTGACGAGGCTCACAGACTCAAAAACAACCAGTCCAAGGTGATAACATATAGTACTTTCAAGTAGAATTCTGATTGATCAAAAATGTGTTTGCAACTGTATCACTCCTGTTTTTCACATGCTATAATCAGTCTTATAAAAAGTCCTGCTTGAGTAAAAGTAAAGATATCGTGTCAAAATATTACGTTGGTAAAAGTGAAAGCCACCCATAGGAGTATTACTTGAGTAAAAGTCTTAAAATATCTGATATTAAATGTACTCAAGTATCAAAGTAAAAGTAAATTATACACATGTTTGGCTCTGATGCAGCATCTAATCTGCAAAGTAACTAAAGTTATCAAATCAATGTAGTGTAAAAATAGAGGAAAAAGCAGGAGATGGAAAGTCAAACCACCTCAAAATTGTACTTAAGTACAGTACCTGAGTAAATGTGTTTAGTTACAGTCCACTCCTGGCTATAATGCTAACTGTTATGTGCTGTCATGTTTTTATTATTAAATCTGGTGCCTCTCCTTTCTCCCTGCCTGTTATTAGTTCTTCCGAGTGTTGAATAACTACCCGCTGCAACACAAGCTGCTGCTCACTGGCACTCCCCTTCAGAACAACCTGGAGGAGCTCTTCCACTTGCTGAACTTCCTGACCCCAGAGAGATTCAAGTTAGTAGCCCCATATGCGACTATATTGCAGATGCAATGAAAACACCCACGCTTCCCCTATGTTTATGTATTTTTCTTTTTCCTTTTTTTTTCTCTCTGCAGCAACCTGGAAGGGTTTCTGGAGGAGTTTGCAGACATTGCCAAAGAGGACCAGATCAAGAAGCTCCATGACATGCTGGGACCACACATGCTTAGGAGGCTGAAGGCTGATGTTTTCAAACACATGCCTTCAAAGACCGAGCTCATAGTTAGAGTGGAGCTGAGCCCCATGCAGAAGTAAGCTTAGAGACCATGTGTAGAAATATAGTTACAGTTGTTAAAGTATGCACCCATGAAAGTTAAAGCAGGCTACATACTGAAGACGATTGGTGTTTTCCCACTGGCACTTTTGGTCTCACTGAGGCAAACCAAGTCACAATGATTTGCATTTCCATTACCAGTTTTACTGTGCCAAGTTGAACAAAGCCACAACTGGGATGGACCTACCCTGGAGTAGGGCCTCTAGGCGGTCCGCAGAGACGTCCACCCAGTGACCACCCCCTTTTCTTCCTCAAACAAGCCTATGTTGCGAGACTTAACTCATGTCTGTGCAGGGAATCTGAGAGAAAGCTGCTTTTAGTTTAGTTTATCTTGTGTCGTGTTAAGTTACTGCTGGTGAAAACCTACCATTTCCTGATTTTGCTGATTCATAAAAGCTTCTAAATAACAAGACAACGGAGGAGTTTTATTGTAAAGAATTTGCAGGAAATTAAACTTTTTTTGATAGTGCTGTAGGGAGGAAGAGTGTTTACAGCCGATCCCCTGACCGCTACACAACCCAAGCACGTCATCAGTTAAATTCACACCTTCAACAGGTAGCCCTGTTCTAATGAAGATGCAAATCCTGGGCTGATGAGCCGAGTGAAACCAAGTAGAGCCAGGCCGACACATGTGATATATAAACACTATATGGGTTGGCATTATTCATTTCTAAAAGTTCTGGATCGTGTAGAGTTTAAAGTTTTCTTTTCTCATTAGTTTATAACATTGTGTCTGTGTTCTAACCCAGGAAATACTACAAGTTCATCCTGACTCGTAACTTTGAGGCCCTGAACACTCGTGGAGGAGGAAATCAAGTCTCTCTGCTGAATGTGGTGATGGACCTGAAAAAATGCTGCAATCATCCCTACCTCTTTCCTGCAGCTGCCATGGTACGATTTAAGTCTTTTTTACACAATTATATGGAAACAAATAGTTTCTTGTGTTCTGTTATCACACTGAACTATGTCTGCATATTGAAAAATGTTTAAATGCAGTTGTATTCAGAATGTTTCTCTGGATTGTAGGAGGCGCCGAAACTTCCAAATGGCATGTATGAGGGCAATGCTTTGACCAAGTCCTCAGGAAAACTGACGCTGCTGCAGAAGATGATGAGGAAGCTGAAGGAAGGGGGCCACAGGGTTCTGGTCTTCTCCCAAATGACCAAAATGCTAGACCTTCTGGAGGACTTCCTGGAAAACGAAGGATACAAATATGAGAGAATTGATGGAGGAGTCACTGGCAACTTGAGACAGGAGGCCATCGATCGTTTTAATGGTGAGACATAGACATAGACTGTTTGTGTAGTCTAAATCAGCTGGTATGGTGTCTTATCAGTGTTCTGACTTTCTGTCCCCTTTTCAGCTCCCGGTGCTCCTCAGTTTGCTTTCCTCCTCTCTACCAGAGCTGGCGGTTTGGGCATCAATCTCGCCTCCGCTGACACCGTCATCATCTACGACTCTGACTGGAACCCCCACAATGACATCCAGGTATATAAGCTCTACATCTCACATCCACGGCAGTATGTTTGTTTATGATAGGATGATATTTTGATGTTTGTTTCATGCTTGTCCTTCGTAGGCGTTCAGCAGAGCTCACAGAATCGGCCAGAACAGGAAAGTGATGATTTATCGCTTCGTTACCAAAGCCTCTGTGGAGGAGAGGATCACACAGGTCTGTGAGAAGGAACACTGCAAGAGATAACACACAGACCATGACAGGATTCTGTGATCACCTGCTCACCGGTTGTCTGTCTTCCCTTTACCAGGTGGCGAAGAAGAAGATGATGCTCACCCATCTGGTGGTGCGTCCTGGTCTCGGCTCCAAGACTGGCTCCATGTCCAAACAGGAGCTCGATGACATCCTCAAGTTTGGAACTGAAGAGCTGTTCAAGTATGAACTTGGAGAAGGTGAGTCGACTTTAATCACATGAATCTATTCTTAATCTGTTTATAATGTTTATTTGCATTTCATTTGTTATCACGACAGTAACCTGAATATCTTTTATTTCAAACAAAAAATATATTTGAGGATGTCACCTTGGGCTGTTGAGTTATTTTTTTTTCACCATTTTGTGGCATTTATGGATCAACCAACTAATTCAATTGATCGAAAAATGTTTGACAACTTGATAATGAAAATAATCGTCAGTTTATAATATAAATAAGTCCCATTAAGATGTAATTTACAAGAGAGACCTGAGAACACATGTCGGTCAAAAAATACAATTCAAGAAGCACCGTGTCATAATTAAAATATTATCAATAATTATGTGATGATCAATATTCAATCGTGATGAATAAAGATACAGTAATAGTAACACAATATTAATGTATGATAAATATCCTTAAATTAATTAATACACATAAGGCATTAAAACCAGTTTAACGCCCTGTTAAAAACATTTGCAGCCCTGCAGAACATCAGAGGTGACTCATGAATCAGATCCGGGCAAATTCACATTGATATTGGCAATTATGAGCAAAATCCAATTTTGAGCCATTGCTTGTTTTAAACCATTCTGATCTAGTGTCATATCAATCATAAACCAATATTATCCATGGCTTGCTGCAGCCTATTTGTGAAAGTCGTGAATTATATTTTATTGTTTGCTTGTTTTTCTGAAAAAAAAAAAAAAAAGAAAGCCATTAGTGTAAATCTGTTATTGTTGTTTGAAAACCTAAATTGGATAGGTTTTTGATAATTTAAATGTACTTTACTGCACATTGTTATGCTTGTGTTTTGCAGATAAGCAGTACTCTAACACTAGTTTGATTTGATAGTTTGATTTGAGGGATTGAGGCTGAACACGGGGAGTGACTTGGGTGGAAAGATCATTTCATCACTGGAATATCTGATGTCTGATTTCTGATTTCTTCTTCCTGTATTTATATTTGACTTATCGTTCTTTTAGGGGACAACAAGGAGGATGACAGCAGTGTGATCCACTACGATGACCATGCCATTGACCGCTTGCTTGACAGGAACCAGGATGCCACAGATGACACTGAGCTCCAGAGCATGAACGAGTACCTCAGCTCGTTTAAAGTGGCCCAGTATGTGGTCAAAGATGAAGACGACGAGGTATGAGCTTCCCAACAAAATGTAGGGTGAATATATAACTTAATATAAGTTGATTGTATTTTTCAACTTTTTTATAACCAGGAACAAGATGCCTGTCAAAAAATGTCCTGAAATGAATGCATTTTAGTCTTAAATGCAGCTTCAGACACAGACCAAGCTTTGACCTAGATCTAGCATTATTCTAAGCTAAATCCAAAGGCTGTGTGTGCATTCTTAATATATACATCATATTAATTGCTCTTGGCCTTTTTTTGAGGAGGAGGAGGTGGAGAGAGAGGTGATCAAGCAGGAGGAAAGTGTTGATCCCGATTACTGGGAGAAACTTCTCCGTCACCACTATGAGCAGCAGCAAGAGGATCTCGCCCGAAATTTGGGCAAAGGCAAACGAACTCGAAAGCCGGTCAACTACAATGACGGCTCCCAAGAGGAACGAGGTATTAGACAGGGTACAGAACAATATCTAAAGCAACCTCTTCTTGTGTGTGTATGTGTTGTGCAGTGCTGTTGGTGATGTTGTGTTGGTGCTGCAGATTTACTTCTCGCTCAGAACATGCATGTTTAACAGCGTGAATTGAGGAAAGGAACATTACAAAGTTGTCTGGGTAAATTTTGTTAAATAATATCTCTTCAGAATCTCTTCAGATCTGAAACATAGTGATGTATGAAGAACTGCCTCGATTTCTCCTCGGTGCAGTTATCCAGCTGACTTTGTAATCCTGCTTTATGAGATATGTGCAAACTAAATAACCAGAGTAAGAATCACTGAAGTAGTGAGTTCAGGTCCTATTTAATTAATTTATAGTTGTATTAATATAATCCAAACCAATTACAGAAATGACCCCAAAGAGGGTGCTAGTATAGCACAACTGTTGGCCTCGCCTGTTTGATTGTTAGAACCAAAAACAAGGAGCAGTAGCAGATTTTGCAGGATAGAAAGGACGTCAGCATCAGACCAATAGTAGATACAGTTTTACTGATTCACTTGCAAGTAGGCAAGGCAACCTTGTATCACACTACATACATCAGGGCAATTCACTGAGCTTAACAGGGTAATAGAGAGACCGAAAAGGTAAAATATTTACTGTTTTGAAAAAGTTGATGCAAGCAATCCAAGAGATCAAAAATTTCAAAGTAAACTAGTTCAGTTTGAATAAACTGAAAATAAAAAGATTAAAGAGCACAGCAAATCTAATCAAATCGAAGTTTATAGCTGTTACTGGGTAACAAATGTTGTAGCCTTGACTTAAAAATTGTTAGTTTTCAGGGCTTGTCTAATATCAGATGGTAGGTTATTTCAGGTCTGCGTTGGATGATAACAAATTGCTGCATCATCATATTTTGTATTTATTCTTCCTGGGACAACCAGTGGATGTCCTCAGGACTATTGGAGGTTGATATACTACAAGCACATCAGAGATGTGTTGGTTTTTAGCCTAAAAATAAACAGCTATTGCATTTGTAACCGTCATCACATCTGTTTGGATGAATATATTTCTATCAATCTATTAAATAAAAATGTATAATGATTCAACAATATTGCACAAAAAGAAGCATTACAGCTGCATGTTTATATTTTCTCAGAAAATAGAGCAATGACGTAAGCCTACGAATGTAAAATTTTACTGGCAAAACCAAATTGAAGTAAAACCATAATAAACATTCTCTTTCCATCCTCATCCCTTTCGGTTCGCTTTATACAGACTTATTTGAACAAAGTGAATACAAGATTACAAAGACAGCAGCAGCGGACTATTAAAAAAATATTTACTAAAAAAATGTAATTTAAAGAATTCTTCTGCACAAAGAGTAAATCATCAGCACTGTATGTTATGTGTGTTGAATGTTGTGACTTGAATTTGTTGTCATGTTGTGGTTTATTTTATCTATCAGGCAGTACAAACTAAAAATCACTTAGGCTTAATCCAAAGCAGACAAACAACAGGTGTAACTGTACTCATACACATTAAGAATAAGTTCTAGTCTAAAGTTAAATGATAAAACGATTCCCTTGTTGATTTTGGGAATATTTAATAAAACTGTGGTTCTGCAGCAGTGGCTCCCCCTGCTGGCTAAAAGCCTGGATGACTAATTTAATGGGGCTGCGTCTCCACAAGGAGTTTGGATGTTGCCATGGATCAATATTTTTATTTTCTCCCTCCTTAATGTTTCTCTATCTTTGCTTATTTCAGACTGGCAGGAGGATCAGTCTGATAACCAGTCTGACTACTCGGTGGCCTCGGAGGAAGGCGACGAGGACTTTGATGAACGGAGTGAAGGTAAAGCTCAGCATTTTCATCACTGCTGTTAAGAGAAGAGCGAGTGTGCTGGAGTGTGATTGCAACCAAATTCCAAGTTATTATGTTAACATATAGACGATACATTGAAGTTAGTCATTAAGATGTACCTGAGTTTAAGATCTTAAGGACTTTCCTGTTAATAAGGAACCTCTACTGTCCCAGTTCTTTCATCCACTAACATCCTTCAAACCACCCCTGCAGATGTTTATTCAGATTCAGACGACAGCTATGATGTCCTCATTGACAACCTCAACAACAACTCAGGGAAAAACACTTGTATCTGCGCCATCTGTGTTGGGCGTACAGATGCAAGAGAAGAGAAAAGGAAAAAGAGAAAGGAAGAAAAGAGAAGGAAAAGAGCAAAAAAACAGGAAAAGCAAAGAAGGAAACAGGGAAAGAAAATTCAAATGAATGGTTTCTCGGCCAGCTGAACTGTCCACTTGCACTTTAAAGGGATCGTTTGTGTTCATTTCAACTGTTAATTAAGTTCTTTTGAAATGCACTTTACACAGTTTTCTTCCAAACTTATTTAAGAACAAATTGTTCCCTTTGTATTTATACAGTTTCTATAAGTTTATACAAAACAATGTACATGTTTTGTTTTGATTGTATTTAATAATGGCTCTGTTACTTCACTTTCATTAAATGAAGTATAACAAATGACCACTTTCAGTTGTTAATGTTCTGAAAGTTTTACGCTTCAAGAAGCATTGAATGTAGAAGTGCCGAGAGATTGTGAGGAGGGAGAGCTTCAGCAGGATCAGATTGTGCCGTGACGAGCCGTAAGTGGAATATCCTCACCGAGCACTATAGGACGTTAAGAACACACATGATGATACAAAATCGAGTTTGATTTTAACTTCACAGCTTCAGTGAAACGTTGCTGCCTTGAATATGTTTCTGTAACTGTCTCATTTTGTTTTCAGCTAATGCCCGCAGACCAAACCGTAAAGGGCTGAGGAACGATCGGGACAAACCTCTGCCTCCACTGCTGGCCAGAGTGGGCGGGAATATCGAGGTGAGTTCCTACAGATGACAAATGACCTAACAACAAAATGCAAAGCGAGGATGAAGGCCTTGAACGTGGCCTCTTATCACATGTTCTTTATGTCACCTCACCTTCTGTTATTTCCTTTAAGCATTTGCAAACATCTTGACCCTTTTTTTCCTTACCTGTCAGGTTTTGGGCTTCAATGCACGACAGAGGAAGGCTTTCTTGAATGCAGTGATGCGTTATGGGATGCCTCCCCAGGATGCTTTCACCAACCAGTGGCTGGTCAGGGACCTTCGAGGGAAGTCTGAGAAAGAGTTCAAGTGAGTTTCAAATTGATATTTTTCTGCTCACTTGCATATTAAACCTCAATACTTTTGGTATTATTACACAAACTGTGTCTGGAGCACAAAGTAGTGAAAACTGTCCAGTACCGAAACTAAAGCAGGTCAGAATCATAACCTTTTCTACTTAATCTTCAATTGCAGTGTTCCTGATTTTAAACTTCAATTTGCTTGTATTTGCAGACCTTTCTGTCAAACCTGTGTCTGACTCACAGATTTTGACATTTTCCGTATAAATATTCATGGTTACATCTCTCCACCTTCTTCTCCACACTCTCAGGGCCTATGTGTCTCTGTTCATGCGTCACCTCTGTGAGCCGGGGGCTGATGGAGCTGAAACTTTTGCGGATGGTGTCCCACGCGAGGGTCTGTCCCGGCAACATGTGCTCACCCGTATTGGTGTGATGTCACTCATAAGGAAAAAGGTATGATTTACCTCAAAATATGTTGAAATAATAAAAGTATTTAAACACTGAGCTGTGGACTGATAGGTTCACATGTTGATGAACAGGTGCAGGAGTTTGAGCACGTGAACGGTCAGTGGTCGATGCCCTGGATGGCCGAGCTGGAGGAGAACAAGAGAGCTGCTGCTCTGGCTGCAGGTGAAGACCCGAAGACTCCTTCTACTGGGACACCTGCTGACACTCAGCCCAACACTCCCATCCCAGGTACACACACCCCCTTCATACTTAGTCTGGATTATTAAAACAACATGTTAAATTCCCTTTGAGTTCTTTCAACGTAGAAACAAACGATTACTACAGTCAGATAATTTCATTTCAGCTTCATGGTGCACAAGCTGTAGTTAGACTGAAAGAGAAACTTCTGTTGCGATGACAACCATCACAGACACATAAAATATATACTGTATGTTGTAACACTTTTCTTGTGGGGATCCTTTAACAAATGACATGCATTTCCTTTTCCTCTCTGCCTAACCTCAGCATCACATGCTTTGCCTCTAACTTTTAAGTTTGAATTGTAAAGTTTTTTGAGTTGCACTGAAACATATTCTGTTATCATTTCGTCTCAGTTCAGTCCCAAATAAAAGTACGTCTTGACTGCCGGCTCACTCCCTGATCAGAAAACAAACAATGACTTCACAAGACAGACTTTTTTGGCCTATTCAACCATTTAGCCTCGGAACTGTAATTATTTATTGAGTGACAGCTACAACAGAGACGGGATATAAATACTCACTTTGCAGTGTGTTCTGCTTTGTTAGAAGATTTGTCTAAATCAGACGACAAGGAAGAAATGAAGAAGGAGGGTGAGGATGGCAAAGGAGCCAAGAAGGGAGATGATCCAGAGGTAAATTCTGCTTTTATATCCATGTCACTCGTTTTTGTTGTCTAATCAGTTTTGAGCAGTGACATTATACTTGTATTTGCAGATTTTTCTAATCTGAAAGTGGCTACCCCTTCTCTCCTTTTAGATTATTGAAATCCCGGATGAGTCTGAAAAATCCCCTGTCCTTGAAAAGAAAGAAGGCGAGGTAGACGCCACTACAGCGAAGGAGGAGAAAGAGAAGGAGACAGGAAATGGAGATGAAGGCAAGGAGAAGGAGGCTGAAGATGCGAGCAAGGAGAAAGAAGAGAAGGAGAAGACTTCAGAGACAGACAAGGACACTCCTGAGGTGAAGGGCGAAGGTTCGGAGGGCAAGACGGAGTCAGAGGAGGACAAGGTTAAAGGTGAGGCAGGTGTTCTGTGTTTTTTCACTGTGTCTCGCTTCCTTTGTTTTATGTCTTTCTGACAGTTCTTCTCTTGTTTCAGCTGAGGAGGGAAAAGATGAGAAGATGGACACCAGTTCCCCAACAGAAGAGAAGAGAGGTGCATACATGTCACCACTCTCTCACACACACTTTGCAATGAAAGGAAATTTAAAAGTTAATAGTGTCGAATTAGAATTTATGAGGTCTTAATTGACACAAACTTTTCATCTTATTTCATTTATCTTTTAATTTTCATTTCTTTTTGTAAAAATTAGTCAAGCTCTTCTGCATCAAAGTCCACTTTTCTGTTGTTGGAAATCTATAAATATAATAATGTCGTTTTACTTTATGCCTGCACTTACTTGTTGGCAAAATGTTAGAGGAACCTAAAAATAAAGAGCACTCTAATAATGATATACTGACATAAAACCTGCCTCTCGATTACTTATATATTACTAACCTTTATATTTACCTGCTATGCTTGAATAAGAATGATCCGTTCAAAAATCAGCCTCTAATTTGGTTAAAAATTACCTTGAAATGTCTGAAAAAGCATTTAATTAAGGCGTCCGTAGAGATCCTGTAAAAACGTACACATCAAACGTCAATAATTTAATTCCACCCATGTGTCTTTAATGAGTCTTAAACTTTGCTGCTGACATGTTTCTGTTGTTTCCTCACAGAACAAAAAGAGGAAAAGGACGGTGTGAAAACAGACGAGTTTAACAAACTGCAGAACGGAGAGAACACCAAAGAAGGAGCAACAGCTGCGCCGGTGGTTAACGTCAGTGAAGAGAAGAAAAAAGCCACCAAGCAGAGGTTCATGTTCAACATTGCTGACGGCGGATTCACAGGTGGACACACACACACACACAAACACTTTTTTGTCCTCTCTCTTTCTCTTCTCTTTTTTCTATTTAGTTTCTGTCGTTTGACCTTTCTGTCGTCCTCTCCAGAGCTTCACTCTTTATGGCAGAACGAAGAGAGGGCAGCCACCGTTACCAAGAAGACCTTTGAGATCTGGCACCGTCGCCATGACTACTGGCTGCTGGCTGGCATCATACAGTATCCTTTCAAACGGGCACACAGATCCTGTTAAACTCTCATGTGTGATTGATATCTTCCCATCACATTAGAAATTAAATTCTTAGTTGACTAATTCATTAAATGGAGATGTTTTGGTTCTGACTTCTTATATATGAATATATTTGCTGGTCTTTTGAGGCCACTTTGATAGAAAGTTGAAAATCTGTGGGGTATCTTTGCTGTTGGCTCGACAGCACTACTCATTTGAAGGGGTTAGTCTGGGGTTTGGGAATTTAACTGTTAGTATGAAGTACACAAAAGCCATGCTGCACTTTCAGCCCTTCTTTTATAGTCTGCTGTAGCGAGAGTGAGGTGTTTATGTGGATTAATAATTAATTAGTCTGATTTATTCAAAAGACCACAAATTAAAGCCAGGTTCTCCCAGGAAGGGTGTTTTCAAAATAAGAGGAGGAAGTTAACTTCAATTAATTAGTTTAGGAATATTTGTAGTGCACATTGATTTGCCCAAGTCCCTAAGTATAAACGTATCCACACACAATAATCAGCATTTATTGCTGTATTATAATCCTTCACAAGACCCTCATGAGACAGTTATGTTGTTACACTTGACCTTGGCGTCTCTCAGACACGGCTACGCTCGCTGGCAGGATGTGCAGAACGATGTGAGGTTTGCCATCCTCAACGAGCCCTTCAAAGGGGAAATGAGCAGAGGAAACTTCCTGGAGATCAAGAACAAGTTTCTGGCCCGCAGGTTCAAGGTGAACTGAGTGCACTGACTATTATCACGTTACTTCACTGTCTGTGTTTCTGTCAAATCTCACTGGTCATGTTGTGTTTCTTTGCTTCCTGTATAGTTACTGGAACAGGCGTTGGTGATTGAGGAGCAGTTGCGTAGGGCAGCTTACCTGAACATGACAGAGGACCCGGCCCACCCCTCCATGGCCCTCAACACTCGCTTCAGTGAGGTCGAGTGTCTCGCAGAGTCCCACCAGCACCTCAGCAAGGAGTCCATGTCTGGAAACAAGCCTGCCAATGCAGTTTTGCATAAAGGTAAAACATTATGAGGGTTCTCATTGACCTGGAATAGAACAAATTGATCATCAAGGAAAATAGTTTAAACTATTATAAATTGTCATCTTTCAATAATTTTCCTTTATCTTGAATTGAACAGTCTGTTGCGTCTAATGCAACAGTTTCCATTCCTATAAAAAACTACGAATAAGCAGAAGTTGTGTTTGTGTGTGTGCTGTCATGATGGTATCAGTAGCAGGGAAAAAGGAGCTATTATGTAAACACATATTTAAATTTGTGGCCCTAATAATAGCTGCCAATGTAACCAGCAACAGATGGACATGTGCAACGCTGTGGTTAAAAATACAACAGCTCTTTCATTACCTCTTCAGAAAATAAAAACTACACCCACCCGGTCGCCATCTTTGGGGTTCTCTCGACCTCTAATTGGATGGAGGAAGCTTTTTGTTAATTATGTCGCTAATCAAAACCAACGGCAACAACGCAACAGGTGCACTTTGATGTTTGTACAAAACAATGGCTTGAGTAGGCCTACGTTGAATAGGACAGGTTGCATCATAATCGGTGTATTTACAGGAGGGATGTAACACCATAGAGCGTCTCTCTCTTTCTCTGCAAAGCATGTGTGATTGACAGGAGACAAGAGAGGAAGCGCAAGGGCAGATTGTCCACTAGATAATTGATCGCGGATGGCACCTTTCTCTTGGATGGTTAAAAGAAATTTAAGTGAAAACTGCTGAAATGGGTCGCCAAATATACCTGGGTGGGTGTTTATATACCTGGGTGGCTCACCCAAGTAAAATCTGTATGTGTGAAACACTGCATAAAGCACCTTCATTTGTAACTCTCAATATTAAAAGAGGTTTAAGTGATTAAAATGGATTAAAAAAATCTACAGTCACACTGCTAAAAATCTATTAAAGAAGATGTAAATAGATTAAAAGGGATCAGCTTTTCTAGTTTCAAGAGTTTTAGCACAATGACAGTAAAATGTCTGATTAAATGCTGGTTGTTAGCAACTTTGTGGACTGCTGTTAGCCTGCTAGCTACATTAGCTTAGGCAGTGCATGTTTACAACCCTGCCAATACCATTTCCTGTCCCGTTCTGCATTTTGTTGCACCATTTGTGTAATTTCTGTCAGATAGAATCTGGTCTGACTCCAGTTTAACACTAAAATATGGTCATTTTAAATCTTAAAGTTCACCAGACACAAAAGCAACTAAAAAACTAAAACAGTCCTGCATTTTGATTATCATGATGGTGCTCATAGCTGATTTAGTTGTTGTATTTCCAGTTCTCAAACAGCTCGAGGAACTGCTGAGTGACATGAAGGCTGACGTCACGCGTCTCCCGGCAACCATCGCCAGGATACCCCCTGTCGCTGTGCGGCTGCAAATGTCCGAGAGGAACATCCTCAGCCGACTGGCCAGCCGGGGCCCCGAGGTCACCGCTCAGAACCAATCACAGACCTCACAGCAGATGCAGGTGCAGCGCTGACCAATCAGCTCACACGTTTCACTCTCACTGACTGAGGCCAGTCGCTGTCACCTCACCGCCATGTAGCAGACGTCCTCCCCCTCATCCACCATGTACAGCACAGTCAGGTTAGTCCTCCTCGTTCTGCACCCACAACCCATCTCTGGACTCAGAAGAGCTTCAGCTGTGCTGCTGGATGTGAAAAGACTGAACCTTTTAGATGTAGGATGGGAGCGAATGGAAGAATCACTACTTTCTGTGGCAGACTAGAGACAAGTCTTTCTCCTCCACTGGGATTCAGATTCAACTCCTGTAACCTGAGCACTGTCGGACTGCGGGAAGCTCCCCTGACCTGTCCTGCTCTGTCTTTACAGCAGGGTCAAACGTGTGTTTGTAACTATATGTAACATGAAGCTGAAGACGTTAGACAGGAGAAGAAGCAGCATGTTTGGAGTATACTGGTGCTTTGTAGTAATTTTTTGGATTATTAAAGAATTCAAGGGATTTTATTGTGCTCATTTTCACCTTTAGAAAATTGTGAAACTTTTTTTTTTTTTAAAAGTCATTCAACTCTGGTGTCCTCACCTGTATGTGTGTGTGTAGAGAGGATGAATGTTTCCAGTACGTATGTATAAAATAGGGCATATTAACGTGCACCTCTACTGCAGAATACTGACACTGAGAGACTGTTACTGTCACTTTTCTATCAGTCGGTCAGGTCTGTTACCTCCTCCTGCCTCCTTACCCTCTATCCCAAACCTCCACCTCTCTCGTCGTCAGGTGACCCAATCCAGGATCAGCTCTCTGTGCTCAAACCCAAACAAGCACCTCGACATTCCTAACGGCATCACAGATTCCCCCCCTGGAAACTCCCCCTGCGTTTGCCCGAAATACGGACATGCAGTAGCTCCACAGCTTCTAGGTACTTGGCATGGTTCTGAGAACGATGGCAATCTTTAAGTTAATTTAATTTCTTACTGTCCGTTGTTATGTTGTTTTACATTAAATACAATATTATTATTATGGTTACCACCTTGTTGTTTTTATCATTGCTGTTCGTTTTTATGGACTACAATAAAAAGTCAACAGTTTTTTCATGTTTTTGTCAGTTTTTTAAAGAATTACTTACATATTTTTGGTAGCGCTCGACCAAAACCCGTTTTTTGGGGGCAAATGCAGATACCAACATTAGGAAATAAAAAATTCTGATATTGATATATGGGCCGATATATATATACTCTGAAATATATATATTATGTGACATATGTAATAAAAGCTGGAAATATTACAGTTAAACAATAATCCATATTGTCCAAAATAACATCAGTGCACTGTGACAGTAAATGTCACTAGGAATGTAATAATTAAAAATGACTGTAATCATCTATTTCTGCATTATTTTCTGGAAAAGAGTTTCAATATCGGCGCAAATAGGACAACATAAACACCAACACGGTATATGTGTGATACGCCTCTAACAGCTGATGAAGTCCGCAGGATACTATTTTTTTTTTTGTCATCTCAACAGTTGGACTGATTGTCATGACATTTTCGACAGACCCTGGGAGGGTTAATCCTCGGATTTTTGCGCTTGCGCCACCCCGACATGGACATTTGCTGCACGATATGGACAAAAAATCATATTGCCATCATTTTAATAAATCTGATTCACAACAAGTAGGAAAGATAATTTTTGCATAGCAATTAAAATTTTCATTTATTTGGGTCTGCACCAAACAAACCTGGCAGGGACGTCTCTGCAGCACTACTGTACTTAATTTGAATGCTGTTTTGTCTCATATGTTACCTTTGCAGCTTCTGCGATATGGATATTGCACTGACCTACTTCAATTTTTATAATATTACAATAACATGTGTAGCCCTATTAGTTGGTTACAAAATATCTTCCAACCTGATAACATTCTCATAAAACCTCCGCTGAGCTTTATCATAAATGCAAATTAGCAAATGTTAGCATGCGTTCATGCTAAACTAAGATGATAAACATTATACCTGCTAAACATTAGCATGTCATACTGTTATTGTGAGCATGTTAGCATGCTGACGTGCTGATGTTAGCACTCCAGCGCCACTATGCCTAAATACAATATCATAAATCTGATAGTACGAACACAATCTCTCAAATTGGATTAATTAAAGGGGAAATTTTACTGAACTGACTGTTGGGCCATCATGTCTTGGCACAGATTATTCAGGTGTCTTCAACTCTACTGGAGGGATGAACACTTAACACAATAAATCTTCCTAATCTCTCCCATACAACTCCTTTAATACTTACTCATCAAACCTTTCAGTGACCCCTGTATGTTTTTGTTCATCTTTAATTGGTCATCCTTGCTCATGTAAGAAAATAATGCTGTGGATGCTTGAGGGAAGTATAACTGTTCAAATGAACAGCATAAAGAGCGTGACATACTTTGCATACAAGCCTCAAAGACCAGGCTGAATTTACATGGAGGCAAATGTTGAAATTCAGGGGATATGGAAAAGCAGGAGAGCCTTTACGCATGGAAGAGGTCCTGAGAGGAGGAGCAGGAGAAGAAGGGAACCGGAACAGGCAGATTTTCTCCAATAGATAGTCGGCTAATTAAGAAAATTAGAGTAAATTACAGGGCGGGAGGACTGGCTAGGCTGGTAATGAGCCTTGATGTGTTATCATCAGAGAGTTGGAGGCTAAACATGAGTTAGGTTGGGCACAAGTGAATACAGGAAGTAAGAACAAGGGAAGCAAACTTGGACTGGAGAAATGCAATAGCTGCTATCAATGTGACCTGACGGTTTCTGTGAGTTGTACTGAACATCATCAGAGACAACACCGCGGAGAGAGGCTGGATTCAACCCGTCACTTCCTGCTACAGAAGAGCCCGGACTGCCAGTGAGTCTCAACAAAATGTCTTGTCGGTGAGTGTCATGATTTATTATTTTGTGTGTGTGTGCTCAAGCTAAAAACAAGTACAGTGACATGTATTTGAATTTTGTCAACTCTTGTTTACAGTCCTTTAAATGTTATTTGTCAGTGTTTGATATGTGCTTTGGTGTTACTATTAAACACCAGTGTCTGTCAACTACCTCTGCACCAAGGCCGTAACCATGAAGTCAACATAGGGGGGACCAGACCTGCTGTGAGGTCTGAGGGTCGGCCCTCAAAACATTTAAAAAACTCATTGCTTCAATTCTAAAATATCCAAACATTCACTAACACTTTTTATTTTTTACAATAATGTGAACTGCATAAACAAGTGATGGGAGCAATAATATATTCTAACTTTATGCAAAGCAAGCGAGCGTGATATGCTCAATGTATGGGCTGTTTGCTAGCTAATTTAGGCTAGCTAGCTAACGTTCTGGCTGGGAGACGATAACTACTCATAAAATGAAGACTAACAAACAAAACAGACAAAAGCTACCACAGTCAGTGATACAGCCTACGTAACGGCCATATTACATTCTCATATTGTTCGACATTGATTGTACTGACCCACAGCAGTCGAGCCAAGGAAGCTGCTGGGGTGTGGCAACATCACTCAGACAAACTACACACACAAGTTCAGTACAGTGTAGTAGTAATAAACAGCTCCAGCTCCATAACCATAGGGGGCAGCATAACTGCTAACTGCTGCTCACTATAGCCTTTTCTGTAGTTATCTTTGGTTGAAGTGTGCAGTCGCAAGCTAAGTTGCCCTTTTAGCTGACGGATGCCTACCTGGATCACTGAAATAAAACCAAGAGTGGCTAATACGGATAAATTCTTCTATCACAGTATATGTGGTTTTATATTGCAATATATATCGGGATATACTCAGTCTTATGGAAAAAAAAAATACTAAAATGTAATAATAAAACATCTGCAATGACAATGACCTAACACACCAAGACATGTTGTATACATACTGGGAGAGTAACCAGGGTATAAGTATCATTACAAGATTTCTTACACTTTCACATTGTCTCATGGTCGTACATATTACACAAAGTTCCCCAAAACGTGCCTCTGTGATTAGAATAACATTTGTGAAAAGTGCAACTCAAGTGCTTGAAAATAGTACAAAGCTTTCACAGTTTCCCAGAGCCCAAGTAACGCCCTCAAATGACTTCTCTTTAATTTACAAAGATATGAAATGGAGAGAAGCAGCAAATCCTCAAGGAGCAGGAAGCAGTGACTTTGGGGAATAATTAACTAATTCTTTGTTATATTATTAAAAAATATATATTATAAGATTTTCGAGGTGTGGGCAGAGGAGGGAAGGAACAGAACAGCATGTACAGTGAATTCCTCTAAACAGACACAATTTGACACATTGCAACAGCCTCACACGTTGCAACACTCAAAACGAATGACCAAATCTTGGAAACATCTTTGTTGTCACTGAGGCTGTGAGAAAAGAAACCCCACCGCATGTGTGTTTTCGTTTGTCACACTACTGCGCGAGTGAAGCTCAGTCGTGTCAGAAGGGAAGAGACGTCAAACCAGACTCAACTGTTAGACATACGACTCTGTGAGGAGGAGACTAATGCAAACTGCAATAGCTGGCGTTAACCACGACACCTGCCTTGCTTTGTGTGTGTGTGTGTGTGTGTGTGTGTGTGTGTGTGTGTGTGTGGAGGGAGAGGATCGGGGTGGGGCTACAGCAAACACTCTCTATATTGTAGTTTTTCCCACTTTTTCTTTGCTTTTTGTCCAGAATTTTACATATTTCTGCATTTTTACATCACTCAACACTATAACGTAGCTTACAGTTCACAGTCTAATGAGAACGATGTGTTTATAGCTGAAACACCGTAGTTCTCATGAATACAGATGCCTCCTCGGAAAGCTCTTGTTGGTAAATATGATTTGCAAGTTAAATGTAGATTTTTCCTGTTTGCTTCACAGGTGTCAGATCAGGTGTTTGTGGTGTTTGTTCAACACGTTGGGTTTGCAGCAGTGTTGTTAAAAGTAACCAAAAGTCTTTCTTGAGTCAAAGTAAAGACATCATGTTAAAAATATTACTTTGGTAAACGTGAAACCACCCGTAAGACCAGTAATTATCAACATAATGTGAAGAAAGAAGAGTTTTGATGTCATATCATAGACATCTTTTAACTGTGCTGCACAGAAATCTACTGAAGTAAGCATGCTAACCAGCCTAGACCTGTCCTTTTTCATAACACTCCAAGCTTCCAGTCCGGACCGCTAGCTGCAGCTACAGTTAGCGGCAGTTAGCAGTTACTTTGGTGAAATGCTGCCCCCAGGTGGCCAATACTTACAAATTGCCCATTTAAATGTATTTTACCATCAAAACTAATTTTCTGTAACTTAAATGTGCAATATGTAAGAATATTAGTTCAAAACATTCAAAAAATAACAAATATTATCAACAGAATAAAAAGAAATAACAGTTCTGACGTAATGACTGTTGTTGTGTTGCAGAGCTATTTACTGAGGTTAGCATGCTAACCAGCTAGCCCCTTCACATCCTCATTCTCACTCCTCCAGTGTTTCTAGCTCCCAGTCTGGACTGCTAGCTGCACGGCTAACTGAGCTAACTAGCGAATGGCAGCTTCAGTTAACAGCAGTTAGCAATTACTGGTGATATGCTGCCCCCTATTTGTTTGGAGTATATATTCAACTGGTGGCCAATTGTTATATATTGCACCTTTAAGTTCATTTTCCTGATTATCAGAATCAGTTTTTTTCTTGTTTTTTAACTCTGATTGCTGATAAAATAAATCCATTTTAAAATGTGCTACTTTAGCTCTGATGCAGCATGTAGTCTGCAAAGTAACTAGTAACTAAAGTTATCAAATAAATGAAGTACAAGTACTTGAATGCAGTAATTGAGTTAATGTAACATCACTTTTTGAGCCCCCCTTATGGTGCAGTAGAATTATGTTGCATTATGGGGAAGCTAATGTCTCTTGCAGCTGTGGATTAAAATGAAAACACATTTAAAATTATCAGTCTCACGTCTTCAGTCAGTTGCTTCAGTTGTCTGATAATGAGCACACAGTTGCAAATGGTTCACCAGCTGAAAGCAGCTCTCACGCACACAAAGAGATGCATATATATAGAGAGGGGGAAGGTTGAACTGCAAATAAGGAAGTGTTCTCCGACTTTGACCTTTGTGTGTTACATTCACACACACACACACACACACACACACACACACACACACACACACACACACACACCTGGAAGTAAAGAACAAACAGACAGCTATAGTAGCAGACAGGTGGGCAGACTGAGGGGAAAAGCTTTGCAGATAGCTGACTGAGAGGCACAGTTTCGGCTCGAAGGAACTGTAGTTTTTGGGGATTTTTTTATCACCAAGGTGGACTTACTGGACAGACACTCTCGCTCATGATTCACCGATGGATTGAACAGTTTGAACCATCAAGACCGGTGTGATGGGACATCAGAGAGCAAGTTCCCAGACTTTAACTCTACTCTGATCTTAAATATGATGAGTTTTTGTTTTGGTTGTCTTTAAAAAAAAAAAAGGTCTCTCTCTGTTAGAGGAATTCCAGCCTGTCAGCTATTTTGGTTCCTGTCTTGTTGCTTTCACTATTTTGTGAAAGGAGACGTAAAAAGGAAGGAAGGGGAGAGCTTGAACAGAGAGAGGAGGAGAGAGAGAGAGACGTATACGGTCGCCGCGTCTCGGCGGGTGTCAGTTGTTTTCAGAGGCAGCTGTGAAGCGTAAGTGTTTACCTGCTTTCCTATTGGGACGGAGAGAGAGGCTGGATAGGAGGGGGATTGGGTGGAGGGAAGCGTAGAAGGAGAGGAGGAGGAGAGTGCGGGTAGTTTGAGGGTTGATTTGTGCTTCAGAGAGTTTTGTTATTAGATGGATGTTTGTAAGTGTCAGAATAAGTGTGTGAAAGAGCAAAAAAAACATGAGAATGAAAGTGAGTTACCGTCTATCCAAGCGAGTGTGCAGCTGTAAATTGAGGAAGTGTTGAGGAACTGGCTGTTTCTTTTTAAAATCAGAGATAAAGAATACTTGTGCACATGTGCAGGTAGATGTGACTATCTTCTTCTTCTCTTCTTCTTCTCTTTGGTCCCAGAAGAAGTGAAAAGGCAACATGGTTCGGTGAGTCAAGCCCCCCGACAGACCGTCTAACGCTCCGTTCGACTCTTATTGTGTACTCTGTGTTTTGTGCAAGGCGTGATGACAACTTCTCTCTTTCCATTCCTCCTTCTCTGTCTTTCCCCAGCTGTCGACTCATCCTGCTCTGTTCCTCTATCATGTGATTAAATGTCTGTTTAAGTGTGTCATGAATGACTTGTACGTACAGTGGTTGAGTGAGAAACACTTTATTTATATCTGCAGGCTCTTCAGAGGTTTCCTCTCAAGGTTCCCTTCACCTTGGCTCGATGAGTCTTTCCTTCTGTGTATGAACAGTTGTCGTATACAAGCTCTCTTGTGGTGACCCAAAGTTGAAGGGGAACCACATATTTAACTGCACACACAACCTAACTGTCTAAACAAGGGCATATACAGGGTTCCCTGTGCTTAAATGTTGTATGCCACGAGATTTCAAGCTTTAAATTGTACAATTTAATGCTTCAACTGTGAAGAATAAGTTCAATTGTCTGATATTTTTGACTACAAGCTGATTTTCTTTTTAAAAAAGCAGCAGGCTGCGTTGCAGGGAAGCTGTTGTTATGAGAAATTGTTAGCTGAACATTCGGATGGTATTTTTATATATGAGCGGCTTCTGGTGCTGCAACTAACTTACTATTTTCAGTGTCGATTATTTTCTCAATTCATCGCTAAAAGTGTCAGGAAATGGTCAAAACTGTCAATCAGTGTTTCCCACCACCCAAAGATATTCAGTTTACCGTCACAGGGGAGGAAAGAAACCAGAAAATATTCATATTGAAGGAGCTGGAATCAGATAATTTTGACTTTTTTTCCCTTAAGAAATTACTCAAACTGATAAATGGATTGTCCAAATAGTTTGTGATTAATCTGATGATTATCTTCTTGAGTCATTGATTAGTTGTCGGTCAATTAAATGTCAGAAAATGGTGAAAAATGTTGATCAGTGTTTCCCAGAGCTCAAGATGATGTCCCTAAATGTCTTGTTTAGTCCACAACCCCGAGACATTCAGCTCACTGTCGTAAAGTAAAACAACTCTAACCATTAATAAGCTGGAATCAGATCATTCTGACTCTTTATCCGCTTTAAAAATCAACTCAATCTATTAAAATAGTTGGTGATTTATTTAATAGCCGACGACTAATCGACTCAACGTTGCAAACTTAAAAAAAGAAAAAAAAAAGTCTTCAGATGTTTTCGGGTTAGCTCAGAGGTTGTGTGCCAAGTTTGACCACAAGGCACTTTTTCCACCCTCAACGTGCTCCAGGAAATGATAAAATAGCAGATATTCAGTCCGAAGTGATGCAATTATGTTACACTGAGTTGCTGAATCCAAGCCAGAGCTTTACTGCACTTTTCTGTGATGAAGTTACACAGATGTACGGTGTAATGTTGTTACTATTAGTAAAAGTGGGCCTTAATTGGGCGAGTGGTGACGGTGTTGACAAAAGTTTTTACATGAAAGGCTCATTTGCAGAAATATAAATCTTCATTTTGATTTATTTTCCTAAATCATGTTTCTTTCCAATCAAATCAATCAAATGGGTGTTGCTTTATTAATTTAAGACTGACTTTTATGTGTTTTTACTCATACTACTTCATATACAAGTGAAATAATGTGGTTAAGCGTATTAGATAATGTTCCTTCCCGTCTATCAGAGCTGTGGTTGATACGGAATGAAAATAAACAAATATTTATAGTTTGTATAATGAATAATAATCAACCAACTGATGGTTTAATCCTAAAAGAATGACAAATTCTCATCACAAGTTAATTGTGCTATATATTTATAAATAACTGATAAGATTATAATAGTTGTTCGTTTTCATTTTCATCATTTTGTAATCATTTCAGAATTTGACAAGACTGTGGTGAGACCTGCTGTGTGGAAAAACATTCATTAACAAACACGATCTCTTTAAACAGACTGAACATTTTGCACGTGTACTTTATATTTAGACTATTTTACTAGACTTATTCTTATTCTAGACTATTCTATATTTAGATTTATAAAACAAACTGAATGTTGCGAGGAAACAGTACTGGGTGTGTATGTGTATGTGTGTATGTGTGTATGTGTCAGTAAAGGCATATTCATTTTTATTTTTCTGATTCAAGTGTTATCTTGTGCTCGCTGCAGTTACATTCACGGTATTTGTCGAGTGTATTTTGACTTTATGCACATGTGTGTCGATGCAGGTGGTTCCACAGAGACATCACAGGCCTGCAGGCCGAGGAAATGCTGAAGACTCGAGGCATTCATGGCAGCTTTTTGGCACGACCCAGCAAGAAAAATGTGGGAGATTTCTCCCTGTCTGTCAGGTAATAATGTCTCCAAAACACTCTTAGGAATAAGAATACTTACTTATTGTTCCTTTAAAATTGTGCTTTAAGCTCACTCACGTTCTTTATCCACTTACCACGCCTTAAACCAGATCATAAATGACAAGAAATTCAGTTTAAATGTCACATGAAGAACCTGATCATCTGTCGCACCTTTACTGCACGTCTTTAAAGTCATCGTCATGCGCCTTTAAAACTTTATTACCAAACTGTGTTACGACTTAGGGATTAAGAGATGTGCTGATAATGTGAATACTCTTGCTCTGTGATGACGGATATCAAACTTTCCACTGCTCTGCGTGCGTACGCCAAAGTCACACCTCATATTTATAAATGTGATATTGCTACATACATGTGTACAGATAAGAGCTGATGACGTATTTTACTTGCCCCACTTTAAGGTTTCAATTCAGAATGAAATAAAAATACTCTTACAAATGAGTAAAATAATTGGACTTTAATGCTGAATGTGTTGAGAATTCTGACAGGACAAAGAAAAATACTCCTTGCTTAAATTAGGTTTGACTGTTGAGATGTTTTCATGTTTGTTTGTGTGGTTTTATTGATGTAAAGCGTACATGCCTGAGCGTCATATACTGACCACAGGGCTGTGGTCTGTGCTTCAAAGGGGTGAAAGTTTAAATTTGTGTAAATGTACTGCAGTTGTATTGAAGAAGTCAAGTTTACTGGATGTATGGCCATTTATATTAATAGCAATCTAATACAGAAGCCAAATCTTCACAGAGATATTTGGGTCATATGCACGTAACTGTACGGTACATTTATGAGAAATGCTGTTCCTATGTTAATGTTCCTGTTTAGCAGGGACTCTGAGTGCTTGAACGTATGAGATCATTAAGCTGTCGATCGCAGAACAGCAGGCTGTAGGTGTACGAGGAAAAAGTTTAAGTTTTTCCGAATAATTGACCCCCACAGTAGCAGCATTTCATACTCGCGCTACCCTTCCAACAAGCCTTCTGGCCTTTCTGAGAGGTTTTTACATGTTCTCATGTTCACAGGTTTTTTTTTTGTACGTACAAACTTATCAGGTAGACTTGAGTCTTTAAACTGCATGAACGGGATGCGTTCGTTTTGTGACGCTGGCTCAAAAAAGCCCTAAAAATAAACAAAACTTTGGCGCTGACAGAAATGTCTTCTTATTTGTTGTGGGCAGAAAATGGACGTGTTTCAGACAGAAGCGATCATCAGTACTGATCATCAGCAGTCGTGGAAAGAGTGCTGAAAATCTGTACTCAAATACGAGCACAGTTACATCACTGAAATATTACTAAAGTACAAGTAAAACTACTGCTATTAAAACAATACTTCAGTAAAGGTGCACATTATTCTTCTCAAACGCTGCTCAGAGTACTAGTTACATTTAACCGTTCATGTTTAATGTGTTATAAATTAATTCAATCAATTCTTTCTGATTCCTCAAATCTTCAGTCTGAATGTTCTGCTCACTGGTCACAGTCACCTCTTCAAACCTGCGCCTGCTGCAGAATTTTGTGTTTTTGTCTGTAAGTCAGGTTGATTTTAAAATAACTGGCTGGATTACATAGTGTCATGCATACTTAAGTACGAGTACAGTACAGAAAAAAATGACTTTCAGTAATTTGAGTAGATATAATTAGTTACTTCCACCCCTGATCATCACAGCTGTCGATGGCCTCTAGCTGACACATTTGCGTTGTTTCGAAGACCTGTTCTCTGTGAGTGCTGGAGTTTAGTTTATTTCTTATCCTTGCTACGACAGTGCACCCATATAATTGTTAAAGTTTTGAAGCGCTGCTATTTATTCATGCCCCAAACCTAGAAAAGAATTCAAAATAATGAACCTTTAGGTTTGCAGATGTTTCTCTTTACCTCAGTTTTGCTGTTTTTACTGTATGTATGATTATCTGACAGTTGGACCTCTTCTTCTCAAAACTACGTCCATCAAAACTCTGATTCTCGGTCTTAAATAATAATACACTGTCAAGTTCAAAAATTGACTTTACTCTAAAAAAGTCAAGAAACCTGTTTCCTTAGTTGTACAAGATAAAAATGTTTTTAAAACGACTTTACTCGTTAATCGGTTTTCTCGATTTTACAGTGTAGGAATCAACAAAATCATAGAAGCTTAAGCTAATAAAAGCCTGTCTGACTGTACTGACTGTCTTTGCATAATGACAGAGAATGTGCCGATAAGTGTGCAGAAGTGGGACAGATAAATATAGCTACTCTATACAGAGCATACAGTACACGGACAGGGTTCAGCTGCAGAATCTGTGAAGATCAAATCAGGCTCTGAGGATCTGATTTGTGCAACGTTTCTTGCTGTTCTAACTTTTGAGGCAATAAAAAGGTCTTTAAAAATATTATTGTTCAGTTTTACCTCCTAAAATAGAAATGTTTCTCTTTAGTTTTTCATCACGGAAAATCTTGTGTGACCTGACCGGTTTATCTCCTCAGGGTGGGCGAGATGGTGACCCACATCCGGATCCAGAACACAGGAGACTTCTACGACCTGTACGGCGGGGAGAAGTTCGCCACCCTGTCAGAGCTGGTGGATTACTACACGGCGGAGAACGGCATCCTGCAGGACAAGGACGGCACCATCATCGAGCTCAAATACCCCCTGAACAGCTCCGACCCCACCACAGAGAGGTGTGTGAGCTCTTACTTCACCTTCCAGGCTCACTGCGGGTTAATGTGGCCCACGCTCACCGGCTGCTCTGAGCTGCCTCCACCTTCACTCTCAGCTTCAGAGTACTAGGTTTGATTAGGCGGTTCAGTCAACGACAGTCAGCTATGATGTTTATTTACTGGGGGTAATAAGTGTCAATGTTTTCCTCTGGTCTAGAAGCATCTTTGTCAGAATGTGAGTCAGTAAACAAACACCCACACTCCAGACAACAAGAGCCCACAGCTGGCGAGGCTTCGTTCCTTCATCAGCTTCTCTGCTGCAGTTGCTGGGTTACATGCTATCAGGGTCGACTGTATCACATGTACAGGACATCTACTCCTGTACGATTAGTGGACTTTTCTTTTTACTCAGTGACATACACAGTACAATTGTAAGTGTTATATTGTAGGCAACTGGACTTGTTTCAGTTTCTTGAAGACATCTCACCTCTCATCCAAGAGGCTTCTTCTCTTCTAACTAACTGGAGGGGAGTTGCTGGCTGTTAAACTCTGTGTGGGAGTGTCCGTACAGAGATTTGTTAAGGTCACGTGAGAGCTCTGAGTTTCAGAGTCGTTAAGGCCACTTGTGGGTTCTTGGCCCAACCGTCCTTCATGTGGGTTGCGAACCCAGGTGTGAACTGCATTGTAGGTGGGTGATAACTTGTGTTGTAGACTACGATACTACTTATCACCCACCTAGATAGCTCAACAACCATTCACATCTGGGCTCACCTAGCCCTCGCAACCCACATGAAGGACGGTCACCGACATACGCAGTGCACATACACAGCATTTTGTACCACTAAGAAATAAAAAATCAATTGATTTTGTATATATTATTTGTATATACATCATGATTTATCTGAAAGTTTATAATAGCATACATCCTAAAAGGAGTGTAACATTTATGGCAGCTGAAAGTGTTCGTGTTCGTGAGGTTGTGTGTGCGCGTGTTCATATAGATGCATGTGCGTGCAGTATGTGGTCACAGAGATATAGAGCTTCTGTTTTATTAATTAAAGACCCCAGTCCAGAGATGTTTAAAGACATAAGTCTGCGTGGAATAATAATCATGACGTCCGATAGGGTTTTTCTAATATTGCATGTTCTCCCAAATCTATGAAATGCGAATATTGTTTATTTCACACTTTCACCACTAATAAGCACAGGATGTAGCTGCTGCTTTACTAAAAAGCTCACGTCTTAGATGCATATTGGACAACAGTAGGCCTCTAGACCAGTTTTGATGACACAAATTCATGCTCGTATATACACGTGGTAAAAGTGGCTGCAGAGAAACTTTCCATCGTCAGCACCTGAGTGTGAAAAACACCTTTCTGGTGTCTTAACATGCACACACATCGTTCTGCTCAGTGTAGGTCAAACATCACAGTGAAGTCGCTGCAAATAAAACACGAAGGCAGGGTGTAACTTTTTCCATAACCGAGCAAGCCTTCACACATGAAACTGGCAAATACTGATCAAGGCTGTCCAACAGGTAGACAACACTATCTGAATGTAAAACTCCTCATTAAGAATATAATAGAAACATTTACTTCCTTTCATGTTTTCTTCTTTATATAAATTGAAAAATGAGACCCATCTCTAATGATTATTAGCTGTTGTGATCAGTGATTCAAACGAGGCAAGATCTGTTGTGATTTTTAAACATTCTGGCAAATCAGGTGTTGTCTGACAAACCTGCCGGTGCAAGTCCAGTGATCCGAGAGGCTTGATGGGAAGATTCTGGAAATGATCTATGCAACCTCCCCCCACTTGATTACTCATCTCCAAAAAGTAGAGGCAAAAGAGTGTTTCCACATTCAATAAAGAACCCGCCTCAGTCAATGCATCTTCTGTATCTGACGGCTGTACTTCCTGGGTGCCTTGCAGACTAAAATTTAATATTTAACATGAGATAAAAATATCTGCATGTCGGGAAGTTCTCTTGTATCTCTGTGTTGTAACACGCATATACACAGCTTTTTACTCAGCACGTGCAGAGAGTAGCTTGAATTTCCTCTCAATATTTCCTCTCAATTAAGATTTGCAAGATTTTACTTTAATTAACGCTTTTGAGTACAGGACTTGTTGTGCTGGAGGTAATTTTTTTATGTAGGTGGACTCCATTTCTAAACTAACATTAGCTTCTTTTGCTCTGAGAACATGCATAATGTCTCAGTATTTGGACTTCCAACCCGAGTCCTTCATAAAGAAATCCACAGTCCAGCAGCACTAAACTCAAATGAATCATCCACAGGCTTGAATAGGCAACAGAGAGAGACGGGCAAGGTCTTGTTTTTTATTTCACGTTACAATCCGCTCACACATGGCCTATAAAAAAGTGATGAATACATGTAAAGGCCTGTAAATTGACATAGAGCCTCTTCAATCAGTCTTTGACTTTTATTTTTCACTGGTAGTAGCTGTCATTATCTTGCATCTACCTCTGTTAGCTAAATATAGCTGTCAGATAACTTTACAGATAATTTTCTAACGTAAGTGATTGCGTGCAGAGCCCTCCACATTAAAGACTCCTCCAGACTGTTGCCGTAAATGAGATACAAATCTTGAAAGCTATTTAAAGTTACAAAAACATTTGATATTCGTGTTTGTATTAAAACATTTTCTCCAAGCCGGAAACATTGTGCAACTGTAGGCTGCTTGAAGTAGGTTAATGTCCAACTGGTACTGATAAATAATGCTTTTATGAGTCAAGGAGGACACTACTTTCTATCGTGTGTGTGTGTGTGTGTGACAGTGTACTTTACCCGAGCTGGAAGCTCTACCCTCTGCCCCCCCTTCTGTCAGTTGTCTAACTTCCCTTTTGTTGCTGCGGTTGGAAACTTTAAGTTTTGACACTTTTGAAAGCAATGGCCAGACCCTGCTCGTCTTCCTCTATTGCACACTCCATCATGTTCTTGCTCACTCGCTGTCTTCCTCATCTCACCCAGCCTCCCTCTAATCACCCGATCTCTCTCCGTCACCTCAGCAGGTCAACGTGCGTTTGCTCTCATACTTCAGACAGCTTATCTCTTCTCAGAAAATACGATGAATACGATCATTGTCGTCTTAAACTTGTCCACTCACTGTACAGCACTCCATCAGTTATTCCTCTGCACAGCTTCTGCAGATATGCACGGTCTGTACATGCTGCAGATGCTTCATGCAACTATTTTTAAAAAGAATATAAATATAAATATATATAAATATATTTAAAAAAAACATCAGGTGGAGTCTAATTTCAGCATAAACTGTGATTTGACAAGCATGTAAATCAAAGAACGAAATCGTTAAAAGGCATAAAGAGAGCGGGCATGGTGTGTGGTGGAGGGTGGGGAGGTGTGGGGGGTTATCTGTGGATGTTACATATCGAAAGGGGGGAGGGAGGGAGGGGGGCTTGAGGCTAAAAATACTTTGTCCTCTTCAGCCACGAAATCTGTCATCAGAAATTTTCCGACCACAAAGCAGGAAGTTTCGAAGAAGAAATCGAGAACAGTGCCTAAAATTAAGTCACAGCCCAGCAAGGCCGACTGTGCATATTCACTAATTCACACACTCTCCACAAACACACACACTCGCACACAGACAGAGCACGGTGGTGAACAAAAATAAGACCTGCATCTAACAGCAGCATCTGTACATGCTGTTTTTAACTATCCGCCATAACGCACCTGATTCGGTTGTGGCTTTCTATTTCTGCTCACTGTATTGTGCTCACAACAGTCCAGCGTACCACATCAGTGAGTGACTTACAACCGCTTAGTCCTGAATAGATGCTGCAGTAACGGCTTCTCTGCTCTCATACAGTAAGAAGGACCCAGTCAAAAGAAAAGTGAAGTTGTTTAATTGTGACAGACAATTTGCATCAGACAGAAGATGTTTTGGGTTATTTGTGTTTTTGCAGGTCACAGCAGTGAAGCGTGACAAAAAATGACACACATATTTAGCGAAGTGCATAAATAAAACTAAAACATGTTGATGTCACATAGGCCTCACCACAAACCCTCAGCAGAGATGTGGACTATCAGAGTCCATGTGGCTCAGGCTCACGTTGGCTGGAATCCCTGTTCTGATGACTTACAACTTGACCTGACAGACACTCGACTTCAACTTCAAAGTTAAAGGAAACATATTATGCTAGTTTTCAGGTACATTATTTTATTTTGGGTTACTATTGGAGTAGGTTTTCATGCTTTAATACTCACAAAACAACAAATAGAAACTAAGAAATATTTATTTTTCCCATAACTGAATAAACAAGCTGTTCTCAGAGGAAAATAATGTCCCCATAACACTGTTTGAAGCATATAAATGTAAAACAGTATGAAAATTTTGTTGTGCTTTAAGGTCAGTTTGTTTATTCAGTCATTGAAACAAATAATTTATTTATTTAGTTTGTTTAGGCATAAAAATCTCATTCAATGAAGATCTTTATCCTCTGATTACAATGTCTTCCCCAAAACTACATACTGCACCTTTAACTAATGACTTGACTTCACTTGTTGACTTGCACAAGAAAAATCGACTTGGGACTTGCTCGACACTCGGCCCAAATGTCTTGAGTCTCATGTCTGACCCATTGGTGCCTCTGTGTCTCAGGTGGTATCACGGTCACCTGTCTGGGCCGAACGCAGAGAAGCTGCTGCTGACACGAGACGAGCCGGACACCTTCCTGGTCAGAGAGTCGCTGTCCAAACCTGGAGACTTTGTCCTGTCGGTCCTGACGAACGAGAAGAGCAAAACTGGAGGGAAGAGGGTCTCCCACATCAAGATCATGTGTCAGGTGCTTGCTCGTCCTTGTGTTCGTTCCAGTGTGTGATCATGTGTGTCTGGGACATACAAGGTGAAGCGTTGCTGAAACTAGAGGTGGTTTTGATCAGTGATTTGTTTTAAAAAGGAGTCTCCTCAATAGATTCACATCATGTAGACATGCTGAGGGGTATTCCCAAAGTTGTGTTGTGCTCTTTGAAATAGGTTTAAAGTCTCATTTCCCCTGTCTTATGCAATAAAAGACTGTTGCTCAAACGTCAGCTCAGCACAGTTTTATTTCCTGGTAAAACCAGATTTGTGAAGAGCCTTTATTTTATTATTAGTTAATATAGTCACATTGATGGGCTGCTAATAATAGTCACAGTACAGAAACGGTTCACACTGCGGTCTCTCTAACTCATTTTCATAGTCGCCAGTCACCGTCAAAAGCTTTGCATTTTTTTTCGAGCGGCAGCTCACCTCATAGAAAACATCCGTCAGCTTTCATTTAAAAGGGACACATTGTTTTTGTGCAGGAGATTAATGTCAGATTAGTGGAAGGGTCACAAACGCCTTTTCATGAGCACGTGGCAGAGATCAGGAGAGTTTCCTCCGCTCTAAACTTCAGCCTGTTAACTGCTGCTGGTACCAGATGAATGTGAACACAAAAAAATTATTTTATGTCCAGTGTCATTTATGTGGTTAAAGTATTGATTAAAGGATATATACAAATAATTTTACAAAGTCTTTCATTAAAGTGCCCTTGTTTTCATTTTTTGCATGATTGCCTCCCAGCTGGTCAGTCCCTATTTAGAAAATGCGTTCTTTATTTTCACACAATTTGGCATGACCAAATGTATCCAGAAAGATATATTGTCTTGTTTTTGTGTGTGTGCTCAGAATGACCGGTACACAGTGGGAGGTTCAGAGATGTTTGACACGCTGACGGACTTGGTGGAGTACTATAAGCGCAAAGGCATCGAGGAGATCTCTGGGAACTGGGTGTATTTCAAACAGGTAAACTCTTTATTGCATCCTAACAATGTAGATGAAACATGTCAGAATGTGTAACATGTCTCACAAAGTGAATGTCAGGGAGCTGTGAAAAGTTGATGGATTATTTGAAAAGACAAGCAGCCCACATAAAGGAAATATTACTCACATCTTTGAGCTTGTCTTAATGTTGATGACTGATGATGACGGTGTTGTCTAATGCGCTCACTGGCTCCTCTTTCATCTCTATTATAAGATCTCTCCTTCCTCACTGTCTCTCTGTCTCTCCCGGCAGCCGTATTACTCCACCAGAGTGAATGCAGCAGACATCGACAGCAGAGTGAGACAGCTGGATCTGACCTTACAGCAGCAGCAGGAGGCCGAGGGAGAGAAGAGCAAGGCGGGCTTCTGGGAGGAGTTTGATGTAAGATTTGACCTGGTTATTTTCAACATGACTGTCTCGTACCACCTGAGGTGTAAGAACCAGGGGGGTTGTCCTGAAGCGGGAAAAAGTATATTATACATTAGACTTACTACAAAATGACTGAAGTGTCTGAAAGCCTTTAATGTCCCAGAGTTACTTCCTTACTGTGGGCACAACTAGAGGTAGTATACTACCATCTTGTGGTGAAGGAACACACTAAAGTCTCAGTGCTGTATTACCAAGTAACACTTAGTTCACACTGAGGGGAGAGACCAAATAAAGCTAACTTAAAATGCTTATTATCTTACTAAAAAAATGTAGTACTTACAAGCAGCACCTTTAAGTAAAAGTAATAATACCACAGTATAAAAAGGCTTTGTTACAAGTAAAAGTCCAGCATCCAAAATCTTAAGTACAAGAGTATTACCATTAAATAAGCTACTTAAAGTGCCAAAAATAAAAGTACTCATTATGCAGAGCGGCCCATTTCAGAAAAATATATCACATATTATTAAATTATAATTTTGGATGTGTTGATGTGTTCATCACTTTAATAACGCAGCTGTTAAAGAAGAAGGTAGTTTTAATCACTTTATATATTGCTGGGTGGCTTAATCCATAAAAATACATCAAAACGATTTATGTTTTTGTAATTATTATCTGAATGTTCAAAGATACTAATACTGTCAAATAAATGTAGTGAAGTAAGAAGTGCAATATTTCCCTCTGAGCTGAAGTGGATAGTAGTAGAAAGTAGCAGGAAGTGGAAATACTCAAGTAAAGTCCAACTAAAGTCAAGTAAAAAAAATTGTTTTGGTTTTTCTGTTTTTTTAAAAGGGGATGTTTTTTTCATTTAACATAGTACACAGTGTACGGTAAGAAAAGACAAACCTCACAAACGTTACAATAAGTAACATAGGCCAAGAAAATATATGTCTTTATACATATATATGTATATATTAAAATAAAATTTGGGAGCAGGAGCAACATTATCTGAGAAAATGCACACAGTCACAACATTTTAAGAGATAATTTAAAGTGGCTCACATATGTCGAGTCAAATAGATTAAAGTTAAAGTTAAAGTTACTTTCTACCAGTGATAAAATGTCAGAAAATTGTGAAAAATGGCAATCACAGTTTCCCAGAGCTCAGTGTGACCTATTTAGATTTCTCATTTTGTCTTACTGTAAGATATTCAGTTAATAATATCAGAAGAAAAAGAGGATAAGGGCCACAAACTTCACAATCAGGAAGCTGACTCAAGAAGGTTTGGCATTTTTGCTTCAACTTAAACGATTATTAAAACAGTCACCATTTAATTTTCTTTCAATCAACTAACAATTAACTGTCTCATCTCTAGTGGGGAAACAGCTCCACTAAGATCTTGTACCCTTTTGTGAGGTTTTATCAGTAGCTGCACCATCGAGTCACAGTTTGATTGACACATTTTATTATTTCCTGTCAGAGGAAAACTGTAAAACATGTACCGTTGGTTCTCAAACCTTTTCTGTCATGTCGTCCTTCAAAGGGTGGAAAAAAGTAAATGCGCCACAATTTTTTTTCAATCTATTAACAATAATTATGGAAGAATAATTAATAATCTATTTACTAATAAGGAAAAGGGATCAGAGTTGAATTTGAGTGTGGTAAAGGTCAGTGCGATAACAATCAGCAAACTTTTTTAACCCCTGTCTCTGCATTAATGATATTCATTCAACTTAGTTTCACTTCATAGTTTCCCTGCATATTAACATGCAGTCTGACAGTGGGTGTGAAACAGTCATCTCTCTCCTGCAGGCTCTCCAAAAGTTGGAGGCGAAGGTGAAGAAGAGCCGAGAGGAGGGGCAGAGACCTGAGAATAAGAGCAAAAACAGATACAAGAATATTCTTCCCTGTGAGTTTTTAACCTTCTCAGTATCATTATTCACTAAAAGAACCAAATCTTATGAATAAGTACCGAGACAGTAAGACAGTACCGACGTTAACCACATGCTGTTGTTTTCCTTCACTCCACCCGCTTGTTTCCACAAGTCAATGACACCAGGGTCATCCTGAAGAGCGCTGATCCTGATGTTGTGGGTTCAGATTACATCAACGGCAACTACGTCAGAGTGAGTGTCCCGAGTCACTGTCCTCATGGTAACAAACAAACTGTCAGGTATTCTGGTCTCCATCATTCGTGGTGTTTGTTTACTGAAGAGCGTTCACTGTGTGCGTGTCTGTAGAACACTCTGTGGGAGTCCGGAAATCAGAAAGTTTACATCGCCACCCAGGGCTGCCTAGCAACGACTATCACCGACTTCTGGCAGATGGTGTGGCAGGAGAACACGAGGGTGATCGTCATGACAACAAGGGAGGTGGAGAAAGGACGGGTCAGTACCAAAACAACGATCAGGAAACTGTCAAAAAGGCCCAAAAGTCCAAACTTTTGTTGAGATTTGGTGCCACAGTATATAAATACAATTGGTTTGACTTGATTTGGCTTCATATGGTTCCAGGGTTTCCTTATAGAGAAACCCTTTTCCCTGTGTCTCCTCTGTTTTTTTCCCCATAATTATAATAGCGTAATTTTTCCATGTCCTCAGTGAGGTCACCGTTCCCCGCGGGTCACTTTGGTTTCTTGGTTATAGTTTTCGTATTGTTGTTGTTGCAATGTGAAGTCCTTTGAGAATGAAAGTGTAAATAATGATCATATAAATAAATGAATCAGTGTTGACTAGATTTTGGATTCAAATAGTTCACACAGCTTTTGACTTAAAAAAAACTATAAAGTTTAGTGGAGTTTAATTGAGTTAACTTCATGCAGTTATAATAAACATACAAACAATAAACCTTATTATATTAAATGCACAAAATACCTCAAATCTCAATAAATACAGGGCGTCTACAGGTCCCCAAAAAGTCTTCAAATGTTTTAAATTCAATTTTGAATTGCCTAAAAAAATCATGTTACAGTCTTAGTTTTTGTTTTGTGAAGTTTTACTGCCACAAACATTTGATCAAATTTTATTGATCAGCTTTGTAGTTTTTCTTTTTGTGAGAGGTTTCTTTAACATGACATATGCCCTGCTGATAAAGTTGGAATATAATTGATTTATTCTTTATTTTTATGCAGAATAAATGTGTGCCATACTGGCCCGACAACCAGAGCTCCAAGGAAGCCGGTCCATACTTGCTGTCCTGTAAATCAGAGAGGGAAGCTACTGATTACAAAGTGCGAGTTTTGGAGATCACTCCTGTGGACGAGGTAACCTCCAAACACCGGCCTCTCTCCTCTCTGTGTATGCTCTATTATTACTATTACATTTATTTTTGTAATCTTTTCTCTTTCTCAGCCAAAACTAAGTCGCACCATCTGGCACTACCAGTACATGAGCTGGCCCGACCACGGCGTCCCTCAGGAGCCGGGTGGTGTCCTCAGCTTCCTCAATCAAGTGAACGCTAAGCAGGCTGAATATCCTGATGCTGGTCCCATGATCATCCACTGCAGGTACCAGACAGCTGCGGGATGGAGACCCGACTTAATGAGTGTGGGGCCCCAGAGCCGAACGCCACAGGCATCGTTGATATTTTTCATTGCGTCAGAGCAAATTAGTAGCGGCACCTCAGCATGAATCCCCCATTAAAGTTAGGAGGGGATTCAAACTGTGAAGGTGGGATTTTTAGAGCATTGATTGCAATATTATGGCTGCAACTGATGATCATTTTCACTGATTAATTAGTTGACCACTTTTTAAAACACGGATTATTCCACACGTCAGAGATCATAAATCCTCAAACTTCCAACATGTGATGTGCTGGAAGACATCTGTACTGGGGTGATTGTGAAAAACGCCACATCACTGCGTTTACCGTGCTCATATTTCACAATGAGGTGATAACACTCAAAGGTTTAAGATTAAAATGATCCTAGTTTTAGGATTTAGATTAGTTTCAGCTGAACAAAAGGTTTTGAGTCGACCGACAGATTATCCTTTTGGAATTTTGCCCGTGTGATGTGAGGGATACTGAGGCCGCTTGTGCTTTTTAAAAACTTGTTGTTTGAATGATTATATGCCGCTTGTGTAAGTATTTTGGTATGTAAGCGTGTTAACAAACATGTTTGACATGTGACCCCCTCACCACCTCTTGTGACAGGCAGCAAGTCTCTGAGTCACGAGCAGGGTGATGTTCCTTTCTAATTTTATTTTATTATTTAGTTTCGGTGGCCTGAAGCTAAATAACTACCACATATTTTTATAATTCGGATTTAGCATTCAGTTCAGCCTCACAGAGCTGCTAGCATGGCTGTAGACTTTTAGTGGAGTTAGTACGTTTAATTATGTAAACTGATATATCAACTTTGTTCTTCTGTGAATTTTTGCAGCGCTGGGATTGGTCGAACAGGCACGATTGTGGTGATTGACATGATCATCGAGACCATTGACACTATAGGTTCATATTTATATTTATATTTATATTTATATTTATTGTTTATTTTCCATTTCCTCATACCACCTCCATTCACTGCTTTCCTATCTCACTTCCCTTTGCAGGTCTTGACTGTGATATCGACATCCCAAAATACATCCAGATGGTGCGAGAGCAGCGCTCTGGTATGGTGCAGACAGAGGCTCAGTACAGGTTCATCTACCTGTCTGTGTCCGAGTACATACAGACCACCAAGGCCAAAGACTGTGCCTACATGGTGAGTAACAGGGACAGAAAATCCAGGAAGACGACGAAGAAAAATACAGAAATATTTTTTTTCTTGTGGATGAAATATAGATTGATTACATGAAGGGCAAACAGGAGCAAGATTAAATGTATGTATGTCAATAGGCCTTTGCACTTCTGGCTGCTGATTCGAACACCAGAGCCGATTAGTTCAATGCTAGTAGAGTGATAAGTTATCAGAGTGGCTTGTGAAAGACGAACGTTGACCCAGAGGCAGAAAAAAAAACAGCCACACAGACTAAACCAGCCGCATGACCTCTCTCTTTGTTTGAGTAATCAGTCGCATCCGAAATGTCTCTGTTTCTCTCTTCCCCAGGAAACTGATACAGAGTATGGAAATCTGCAACTCAAACATCAACCAGCGAGCAGGAAGGCCTCAAAGTGAGTGGGCGGGTGTGTCTGAGCGTCTGTGTGAATTGGGTGTCCTTAAAACATTCACATGTCTCCTCTAAACCTCACACGGCCGCCCTACTTTCTTTTCCAAAACATATCTTTGTCAGCGTCTTCAGCCTCGTGTCAGCAGTCTCAGTTTGTAGAGAGGAGGAGTGGTGGGTGGAGGGAGAATGTCACTGCAGCTGGACTCGATTTCATCAGTTCAGTTTTTCAATTTTTAATCTTTGGGACTACACTGCAAAAAATTATTCATTTTATGACATGATTTTATATTTATTGGCGTGTTTAAGGTGCGCTATGAAGATTTGGGGAAGACTTTTTGAATCAAATATTTAGCTGACCTATGTTCTTATATTCTCCCAAATATTTCCAACAGTGTTAAAAGGCAGGCTCATGTATCAGAATGAAGCCATTAGATGTTGCTGCTTGATCTGACTTGCTGATAATACACAAATCAATCTGTGACACTGACCGCAGATTACAGCCAGTTATCACCACATGACACGACAGCAATGTTACATAGCACACATTAGATGTCTCTTGTGTTTGGTGTGCACGGAGAAATTAAATATCTCGTGGGAGAAAACATGAATGCTTTTAGTGCTATTTAGAAATGGAGTAGTGGTGCACTTCAGCCTCTTGTGGTCCAAATGAGTATTACAAAAACATAAGAAAATTCTCCCACCAAAACTTGTTTTTCACTCTTCACTTTTTTTCACTTGATTTCACATTTAAATTTTTTTTTTCTCTAGAATTTTTTTTGTCACGTGCTTTTTTTTTGTTTGATAAAACAATTTGGATCTTCACTTGCCCCTCAGAGCTTCCGTATCCGCCTGAGTCACGTCAAATATATTTTCATCAGCAATAGTAGCTGAATAACAATGAAGACAACAATTCCCATGATCCCATGCTACTTTACGACATCATCAAACTCCGTCTTTTGTTGTTCATTTGATTGCGGGACCCTAGCAGCAGAAAAGAAGAATGATCATAATCAAAGCAACAGAGGCTGAGATATCCTAGCTTTTATTCTATATCTTGGGTTAAGCTTCAAATAATGCTGGATCCTACAATTCCCATAATGCATTTCAATGGTCTTCTCTGGTTAACATCATCATCGCTATTTTTCTAACTTTGGAAAGTCCCTCCAGACCAGCAGATTTTCAGTTTCTTGACGCAATCCACCTCCCATCCGTGAGCCTCTTGGATGAGAGGTGAAACGTCTTCAGGAAACTGAAACAAGTCCAGTTGCGTATGATACAGCACTTAGAGTTACCATAACCTGGATGACTGAGAACCTTCATCAACATTTAAGATAATATACAGAAAGTAAGCAACTCAACAAAATATAGAAAAAGGTCTAGAAGTTTTAATGCATAAACGTTACATGTTACATCTTTAAAGGGGCACTCCACCAGTTTAACACATGAAGTTCAATTTACTCGTATCGAGGACAGAAAATTGTAAAATAACGTAACATATTTCCAACAATGTTCAAACCCAGATAAATCTACAATGGTGCATTTCATTTAGTCACCTGTTGCAATCATTTCTGGGATAAAGGCGGCGAACAAGAGGAAACATAACAAGAATACAACTTTCACACGTGACCTTTTCTGTGAGAGTTTTATCAGCAATTGTGCTTGATTAACAATGAAGACAACAACTCGCATGATCCCACGTTACATATGTTTCTTTACTGGGGGCCCCTATTGGCAGAAATGACATAGTGTCCCTTCAATAAATCTTTTTCTTTTTTTGGAGTGACACCCAGCTCGTCTGATTAATGGCCCCCAGAGGATTTACCCTAATGACCTTGGTGGTCCTCTTACATTTCCTCCAGTTGTTGTGTCTTAATACTTTGGTTTATCGACCAAATACCTGCAGAAGTGACAGCTCTACTTTTTTTGCTTGGTTGTTTTGTTTCTTTTAGCAAATATCAGCTTGTCAAAACATTAAATTAAGCTCGAATAAGCTCGTCTCTGATCTGTTGTCTGAATAATGTTTCTGCGACCTGTGACCCCTGTGAGCTGAGTGTTGTTCTTTTCTAATTAAGCAGTTAGAAAAGATAAAACAACTGAGAACAATGAACTGTTCAGCCCCCCAACACTGTAAACTTTGACCCACTTGGAGCGCTGAGTAGTTGGCTGCCAGCTTTGAGTGATTGATTCACGGTTGGTTGGTCTGTTTAAATTGTTCTGATGCTGCAGCCTTTCCAGTGTCACTTCTCACAAAACTGTATCCAATCAGTGGTGGCAAGTGTATAAAACTATACAGGATGGAGGAAATCGCTGATCAGCATTTTTCTGTGTCTATTTCCAGAAACAAGGAGGACGTTTACGAGAATCTGTCAAAAGCGAAGAAGGATATGAAGAAGCAGAAGTCCGACAAGAAAAGTGGCTCAGTAAAGAAAAGATAGAAGAGGCTGAGAACGTTTTTATCGTCATTTTGTTATATTTATGCAGGCACTCTTTTGTTAAAGATTTATATTTTAGTGGAGAACTTTTACAAAATAAAATGTGAGGTGTAAAATCAGAAGAAAAGGAAACCTGATTTGTCACATGAAAGCTTGGTTGATGCTTTTGTTGAAAATAAAGGCAGAGCATTAGTAAACACTTTGTCGTTTAATCGTCTTTATTTAAACATTTTTTGTGATTTGAATAAAGACACCATCATCTTTGTGGGATGCTTCAATGTTAAGGACAGAAGCTACTTTTTCATCAGGGACTTTGTTTGATCGGCTCTTCATTTTTCAATCCTCTAGCTTCATGTATTTTATAGTTAGACGCATATTAATAAACAGTAATGCATCAAGAGCAGGACATTATATAATGGGAAGCACATTTTGCCAGTTAAAGAAAAAAAATGTTTCATCAGTTCTTTTTCATTTTTTTCACTGTAAAAATGCTGTACCTTGTTAATACTGTATGATGTGTCCTTCTTACTTTATATGTATGTATTTTTTCACGTTTTGTCTTTATTTAATCTTTTTCTGTATTATTTAAAAACAAAAGAACACAGATAGGGATGTTACAAGCTCTCATTCCCAACACTGATTGACATATTTTATTTAACATTAACATCAGACAGTGTTGTTTTGTTAAAGGTTTGCTTACATCAGTGTTTCAGTTATTTAATCCTATCAGCGTTTTGTCAGCTGCTGTTTCCAAGGTCAAGAATGAACTTTGAACCTCGGCTTTTAAGTCCTTCAAGCTCTCTGAACGACAACAGCAGTACTGTTTCAGGCAATTGATCAACACAAAATGCTCATAGGTTATCTAAAAATAAAATTCATCCGTTTTTTTTAATGAGGCTTTTACAGATCCAAAAAACAAAGCAAAACCCAAAATACAGATTGAGCTTTTGATCTTGTTACTGGGAGGTGGAGTGTTACAGAATTTATGTATTATATGAGTGTGTTTTTCCAACAAAGGGATTTGAACAGGAGCGTGTCTCCCTAAATCTGAAACAGCAACAGCAGCAGCAGCAACAACAGTCATAATAACTTTATTTGTAGAGCTTTTCTATAAACAGTGTTTGTGCTTTACATGGCAAAAAGGCGACAACAAATAAACAACAGACCAACAAACGAGATACAGTTAAGAACATATTTAAAGTAGAATACGAGAAAAAGAAAATACAGAAGACTGAAACAGCACAGATTCACATAAAAGCCTTTTTATAAAACAGAGTGAAGAAATGAAACTTTGACTTTTGACCCCGTTCCCACTTCCCGCAGGTAAGGCAGCTCCTCTGTTATCTGAAGCGTTACGTTGCTCGTCACTGACGTCACGAATGCGCCGGAAACAGTTGTGACAGAAGAGAAAACAACAATAGACCCATTGTGAAAGAAGCCTCTGTAAAACGGTGGATAAATCATTTTGAGCGTCACAACCCCCGCGAAATGACTCGTTTCACTATCATCATTTGAGCCTTTTGTCCAATAACATTTGGAAAGTCTAGAAAAGCCGCACAATTACATTATTTTATCGCCCTTCAAGTTACCCGGGCGCTAAACCGGAAGTTAGCCGGCTCGGTCGGCGATCCAGGTGTTTTCATATCCGGGAAGTCGATCTTTTTTCAGCTTTCATAGGAATGAACGAGGCTCCACCTCCGACACTGTGTCCAGTAATTAAACCTACTTAATAGATCGCATCCCAAATTCATTCTTTATTAATGCACCACCACCTGATGTTGATAACGCGTCATCATTTCGCGCGGTAGATTTGAGCGCCCCATGGTTCACCCGGGTCTTACGTTGAGATCAATGCCAAGCTGATGTGAAACAAACCTGTGTACTGCAGAGTCATCTGACCCGGGTGTAAATGCAGAGTGTGCACATTCCCATTGCACACAAAAGCCTGATCTTAGAGGGTTTAAGTGGGATTTTTGACCAGTGTCGGGGTATTAAAGGTGCACTACGTAGTTTTGGGAAATACATTTTAATCAGAAGAGAAAAATCTTCATCGACTGATTTTTTTTTTTATGCCTGAACAAACTAAATAAACAAACTATTTTTGTTTTCAAGACTAAATAAACAAACTGACCCTTAAAAGACAACACAATTTCGTACTGTTTTACTTTGTTTATATTTGGCGGACCCTGCCACCTTTTTATCTTCAAACAGTGTTCTGGGGACTTTTTTTCCCCTCTGAGAACGGCTTGTTTATTCTGAGTTTGTATTATTCACTCATTAATATATTGTAAATATTAAAATCTTGATTTTTAATTTCTTCTCCAAAACTATATAGTACCCAATTAAGTAAGGAAATGTGAGTATTTCTTGCATCCCTGAGACACCCTACTGGGACTGGTAACATACTGGCCAGCTCCCATTATGAACACACGCACACACACACACACACACACTCCCCTCCCACCACAATGTTAATGACCCAAAGCACCGCCTCTGCCTGCATATGATCCCTCTGAGTACAGACAGATGCATGATCCTCCCCCTGCATGTGGTCCTGCAGGAACAATCCGACTGAGTCACAGCTGCCTGGAAACGATTTCCACAAATCCAGAGTGAGTCTCCGCCAGAGAGGAGTCACATACATCCAGTGAGGAGCAGCCGAGCTTCAAACTCCGAGCAACGGAACAGCAACAGGCTCATTTTACGCACATTCCCGTCGGTCCCAGGCTTTGTCCAGAGACGCTGCGTCAGTGAAACTGATATCAAACCAGGCGACAGCTCATCTGAGGGATCCAGACTCGAGTCGAAGGAAAGAAGGAGGGAAAGTAGAGATTTCAGCTCGTGTGGATCAAAATGTCTAAACCTAATTACTCCGGTGTGTTTCACATGGTGGAACAGGACAATATGGACGCCTACCTCGCAGCTTTAGGTAAGACTCTTATTGTTGCATTAGTGTGCATTTTAAACAATTTCGCTGCCCTTTATTTTAAACAAATTGCATATTTGTATTCCTTTGTTGAACTGAGGTCATCCTTTATTGTGATCTTCTTTATTGATTTCAGTGATGTGGTTCATTTTCATTTGCAGCAGCACATATCACAATCATGAAGTCACCACCTTGTCCTCTCTATGACCCCGGACTCCTCCACACACACCCACACTCACTGTCTCCAGCTCATGTTTCTATTGATTTTTTTTTTTTATTAATTCCAGATATTAATTTTGCTCTGAGGAAGATTGTGTGTCTGCTGAAGCCCACCAAAGAGATCACCCACGACCCGGCCACAGGAAGCATGAAGATCCGCACTATCACCACCTTCAAGAACTTCAACATGGATTTCAACATTGGGCAAGAGTTCACTGAAGATCTGCAGCCGGTGGACGGTCGAACCTGCCAGGTGTGTGTTGATGTGTCTCTGAATATGCACATTGACTTGTGTGGACATGTGTACAGGCCTCTTGATACAGCGGATATACAGTATCACTACTTGCTGTACAAGTTTTCTCTTTGTGTGTTTAATTTGGAATGTCTCGGGGAAGTCGACCCACCCACCGCTGTGATTTCTGTGTTGTAACCACCCCCTGCTGCTCAAAGCCTGGCGATGAAAAAACCCCCTTTCATAGTCTTCAGATTACAAATCCCTTCATGAAACCAGTGCATGAATCAGAATCGGCAGCATCTTCTTACAAAAATCGAGAGAAAAGAGCAAACGGAAGTAAAAGAACAGGAAAATAAATGGTTTTGAATTCACAGTGACCCTTTCACACCGCACAAAGACTCTTGTCCCTGTGTGATCGAACTTGTGAGCTACTTTACATACTAATTACACGCATTAACACATCATCTCTGTGCCTGTGCAGACTACAGTGAGCTGGGAAGGAGACAACCTGATGTGTGTACAGCGAGGGGAGAAAGAAGGACGAGGCTGGACGCACTGGCTGGAGGGCGACAAGCTGCATTTGGTGAGGATGTGAAAAGAAAAGAGGGAGAAGGGAAATGGACAAGGAAAAAGATGCCATAATAGATATGCTAAATGAGGGGAGAACATGCAAATAAGGCAGAGTTTGGAAGTTATTCATTGCCTCATTCAGCTGCACTGCGCTGTCTTTGTGAGAAGAGGTACTTTATGAAAAGGTTTGTGGAGCTGGAGGGGGGGAAAGAAAGGAAGGCGAACACAAAAGAGGGAGAAGACTGTTGAATGCATGTCTTAATAAAGTGCTACAATAACTTTGAACCAATGGCGAGGGTTGGTTCTGCTCATTTTGAGAGTTTCAAGCCTATAGATGATCTGTCGATGCCGATTAAGATTTAAAACAATCAGTATTGTTCCCGTAAACAGCTCTCAAAGGATTTCTAATACCTCTGTTGCAGCGAGGACAAAGCGACGTGTTGTTGACGTCGAGAGAATTGGGAAAGAAATGCCAGCGAGGATCAGGGCTCTAAAATGGTGGATTTTTTTAAAGGTTACACAAAGCAGGAGAAGGGAGCAGCGAGAGGCTAATGAAGAGTGAGTGAGGGGGGAGATAAGTAGATGGAGAAAGAGTGGGAGACGGATTACGAGGTCAAAGGATGAGGGGGGGAGGGGGGGAATGGGATTGAATTTTGGATACACTCCCAGGTTTGTGCATCACTCATTTAACGCTCCCTTGATGTGCCAAACTACTCTTTACACCCCTCACCCCCTTTCCCTCCCCTCCTTCTATCTCCTTTCCCCCTCCTCCTCCTCCTCACTGGTCATTTCCCTCTCTGCAGGAGATGAGAGTTCAAGGCGTGGTGGCCAAGCAAGTCTTCAAGAAGGCTGATTGAAGTAAATGAAGATTTTTTTTAGCGGATAACCTCGATTTATTCATAATGGAATATAGTGATGGACACAGTACAACATTTGAATAATGTTTATAGTTTTTTTTATTTTAATCAACATTAGTCTAAAGCATCACATGAGACCGAATATCTGTGAAAATCACTGATCTGTACATGTTTCTGTCCGATGGTACTAACTGAGAAGAGAGCAGTGGAGCACTTGTACTTGTGTAAACATTCCCACCGTGCTTCCTCATATTGCACTATCTGTCTTCATAATGTCATAAACAAATCATACATCTGCTGGCTGTCACTGCTGCGTCATTCTCCAGACTTTAAATGTCAGTATGTTGCTGGTGCATATCTTCAACGTTTCATATAAGTTCATAAATACTGAAAGTCACTAGAAATTCACATGACAATGTACAATTTTAAGATAAACAGAATTTTTTGGTTGCTTGAACCAGTTTTCATGTACAATTCTCAATCTGGTAGGAACAATATAAATTAAATTAGAAATTCTTTAAAATAAAATTACAACAACACATCTTACATTACAGTAAAACAAGAATTCTTATATTTTTCTTATTGTCAACAAATCCCATGAAAACACCAAGGATTGTATGTATGAGTATGTACCCCCAGTATGTATGAAATAAATTGTCCTCAAGGGTGAAAGGAACAAAAAAGAACTAGAGAGACGTACCCTCAAGAACGTCTTTCAATTTCTGACTTCTCTGTGGCACTCAAGCCCGTTTGTTCTTACAAAGATGTAATTTTTTTTAAACGGGCCAAAATATTTAGTTTCTTTTTTTTAAAAAAAACTATATTTTTCCAGAACAGCGGGGCACTGTAGTTTTTAGCAAATGTTACTCAATCAGCAGTAAAAAGAGAATTTCTCAGGGACTATTTTCTGCTGCGGATTGATCCATATTTAGTGAACATTTTTTCAGCAACAAAACGTGGGCTTGATTTATTAAACTACAGTGCACATGTTCGATGTAATGAAGTAACATAGTCACCCAGTGCAACAGTGTGGCTCATTCATGCGTTTTAAATAGTTTTTTGGACAATGGAGCTCTGTCTGAGGATAAGCCACATCAGGCTTTGATTACACATACATACTTGTTGGCACATTCATTGTCAACTATTGGTTTTGGTCTTTTTCATGAGATTTGTCTAAAGTAAGAAAACTCTAGAATATACAGTTATTTTTAAATAGAGACACCTCTGAGCTGTCGGTAAAAACACTTGGGAAGCTCCCATCTAAGACTAATTCACATCAAAGGAAAATACTCAAGTACAGAGCTGCGCCAGTGGGCTTTACACACAGAATTAGCACATTATTTGTGCTGAAATTCTCATTGAAGTCCTGCAGGGGGCAGCAAACTTTCTTTTTTTCTTTGGTATAAATACTGTAGGTCCAGTTTGACGCTGGAAAGAGACTCGTGGCTCTGGGTAAACGTTGGTGTAACTTTGACTTGATTATGTCCCACACCACTCGTCCTCCTGTGGCTCTGAGTGGGTCCTAAAGAAGCTGTTGCAGTGTACGGCATTTCCATTCCTGTGGTTGGGTTCAGTGAATGAAACTGACACCTTCAGTGGAGTTATCGGACTGTAGCTGTCCACGCTGTCCTGCGGGCTGTCACTGACCACATTATCATCTGAGGAGGAGATTAGAAAAATCAATATTTAGTGTGATCATCCTTCAGAGTAATGTCTCGTCAAATGCTTTGGTCTCTGTGGTTTATGGCCTTCTTAATGGGGCTTATAGCACTTATGAGCATGGAAAGTTTTTCACTCCAAATATACAGAACGTTGACGATTTAAAGGCAAAATGAACATAGTGTCTTAGCTTGTGGGGGGGCCACAACGAGCTGCCTGAACAGCAGCAGTGCTCTTTGGCATAGATACTCGGAGACTTTGAAACACAGGAGGGATGAACAACGTTTTTTAAAATCTCCATTCCTTTACTCAGGGTTCATTTTAACTTGTCACCCGTCTGCACATCTTCATGTTATTCAAACATCCATGCAAACCTTGTAATAATGACAGAGACAACTGGGTGACATCACTGGAGGTTATGTCAGGTTATCAGATTACATGCAGCTTCCTCTGGAGTCACAAAAGGCTTTATACTACTTTTTTTCCACAAATGCAGCAGTACTCTCCAAGACCTATAAACACACTTGAGTGTGTAATTTGGTGTACTTACCCTTTAAAAGTAAAGGTAGTGACCATGAACCACAATGTCACTGATTTAAGTCTGGCTGGAGACGTCTCTAACTCTCTCTTCTGTCAAAACCTCTAACAAAGGCATAAAAATGCCCCCCCAAAACAAAAAACCCTAAACTAAAGAAATGATTTAATATTTTTTAGAGTTGGTGTGTGTGTGCATGTAGCAGGTTGAGAGATTTGTCACCTTGCTTAAAAAGTGGTAAATCGCAGCCGTCTACAGTGCAGCTCTCTTGGCAGTAACTTTTCAGCTCTGTGGTCGGTAAAGGCAGATCCAGTGGACTGTCGGGCGCTGCTGGAACCATATCAATCAAGGTAACTGGAACAATGGGGATGGCTGTCACACAGAAGATAACACAAATAGAGTCAAAAACAAAAGTCTTCAATATCACTCCTACAAAGACAACTTTATGATCATGATCAAGAGATTGCATTAAATCAAATGCATCATACAGCAGATTAACAACTTTTAACTTGGTGACTTGTTATCTGTTATGATACTGATTGGCCTATAGGTGGCACTTGAATCTTTAAAAAACAAAACAAGTCACTCAGATGTGAAGTGTGATCCTGAAAAATATCTCAACAAGCACATAAATCTCCTTTCTAGGAAAACTTTGTCGCACTTTTTCATTAATAAATCTGTCAATTTCAAACAGGTCGTTGTGACTCAATATTGGAGTGATACTCCTCTCCGTTATCTGAGGATCAAACACTCACACTCCTGTACTTGTGAAAGGTGCTTGTAAGAAATTTGTAGTTTCCTTTTTCACAGAAAAAGGCTGTGGTCAGATTTGACTCACAGCATTTAAAGCATATGGAGTGGAAAAATGTGTCAAACTCTTCAATGAAAAATTGTAAATTTGCCCCAGCAGCATAAATCTCTTCTCTGATGTCTGTATGAATGTTCAGTATTTTCCAAACAGTCATCAGTTTGCCCTTAAATGGCTTAATGAACTGCTTTTTATATACTTGTTGTCAATACTGGATTCCAATGAAGTCATAACGAAGCTGAGTTTCCTCTCTGACAAGGTAAATGTTTTACAGCAAACTCTCAAACCTACAGGAAGCAGTACTGTAGTACCAACCAGGTGAAGCTGGCAGCTGAACCTCAGGGGCCTGAAAGAGCCCTTATCCATTGTGTGTAAGGTGGTCAGTTTGTGGTATTTCGATTAATTGCAAATAGACTCGGTAATGTTTACCACTATTGCACACTATCACCCGAACTGATAAGGGGCTATGCTTTGCATCATTATCTGTCTTGTGTAGCAGCCTTGTAGAGACCTTGTTGGGTCTAACCAAATACACTACATAAAGGGGCTTATTTAAAGCTACTAAGCAACTTTCTTTTCTTTTCTTTTTTTTAAACCCATGTGGACAAGAGGATGAGTCATTAATCATCTGTAACCACTTTCCTTTCGCCGAGTGGCGAGGCACACCCTGTCGCCAGTTAATCAAAGGGCTGACATATAGGGATAAACAACCATTCACACCTACGGGCAATTTAGAGTTACCAAGTAACCTCACTTGCATGTCTTTGTACTCTGAAAGGAAGCCGGAGAGAACATGCAAAGAGCCGGGTCTTGAACCCAGGACCTTCTTGAGGTGACAGTGCTAACCACTGCCCTAAAAGAGGATGATGATGAAAGAAAGTAAGCTCTGTTTTAGTGCCATACAGTACCACCAGACTACAAAGAAGTGTCTTCCCTTAGGCTGTGAGACCCCTCAAAATCAGCCTCAGCAGGCAGCTGCTATTCAAATCTGTGCAAAATAGCCTCTGTAACAGGTTTTATCTAATCACTCTGTACACATTTATTTTTGTTTCCCTGGAAGGTTTTTTAAAGTAATTTTTTAGGGTTGAGAATTGTGCCTCTCTATTAGAAAATAAATGTACACATGTACTTATACAGTGAATCAAAAACTCATTTATTACTTGTTGTGTAGTTGCATATTGCAATAACAATCAAGGGTTGTTACAAAATCCCACGGCACACTTGGACTTGCCTCACAGCACATCAGTATGGAACCACTGCTTTAGACCACGATTTCTCCACTACTATTGTAACTTCCAGTCTCAGTGTATGTGAACTACAGGTTTCCACATCACACATTAGTAAGTTGCATAATGGACCATGTCAGTTGTGATGTCACAAGCTCCTGCTTGTATGTACGTGAGTCAAACTCAGATTTAAGGTGAGCGCAGAGAACCTTGAAGCAGATGAAAAGGAAAACAGACGTCTTGTGTCAAAGTCTGCATGCACATCATTCTGCATCGCCGAGCTCAAACATCACAGTGAAGTTACAATAAACAAAACACTTTTTTGTGTTCGACAACTTGCTGTTCCAGATGAAAAAAGTCCTGGTTTCTGTGCTAAAGCTGTTTCTTTGGAATACATTTGTGGTTATAAAGAGTGCTTGCTGCACAAACCATATCTTAGCAAACAAAACCAAAACTATGTTCATGGCACGCTACTACATCAAGTGGGAAAATACCAGTGTCCTTTTTAGTAATTTGCATGTAAATAACCCTTTGAAGTTACCTCCATACTGATAAAGTTAGATATAAAGAAAATCCAGATGTATTATGATAAGCATAGAGACTCTTACTGGCAATCATAAACATCATCACAAACATTACCAACTAACACGGATGCAGTCTTTTCAAACTGGCCCTTTTGATTGGAAGCACAGATCCGACTTTCAGATTGTCAGAACCACACACTTCTTCAAGCCCGACCTTCTCTCGTTAGTTGTACTTCATGAGTAAATTCCAGTATTGGCACATGCTTCAGTGGAAATACAGTAAATGTCAATGAAATACGACAGAACGTCAGGCAAAACAATCAATGATGGGACTGTGCCGCATACGTAGGATCTGTTTCTCAGTATGAGTTAGCTACCTGTGAAGTGTGCGTCACATTGTACCAAATAACTATGTCAGCCTGAATATGCACAGGATGTGGTTTACCCATTCAGTTTGTCATGTTTGCTGAGCTTGTTTAGTAACACAGTTCCTTATTTATCCTGTCTGGGTTGTACTAACTCATAAATGTTCTGCTTCTCTGCAAAAAACAACGTAAATTACGCTTATTTGAACTTCACACTTGATTCAAATTAATAGCAGATAATCAGGTATGAATAGAGAGCTTTTTAATGAATTCTCTGTAAAGGAAGCTGTGCGTGGGTATGTTTGAAAGAGACGAGCAGCGACCTTCAACTGTATGACTTCAAAGCAAACTGTGTCTCACAGTTGTGGCTGACAACGTGCGTAGACTGCCAGTGCGTAGGCCAGCCTTTGCACTGCTTCATCGCCCCTTCAGGAAGACTTTTTTAAAAGCGTGAGAGCAAAAGTGTCAAAAACAATGATGAAACACACCCACACATGTTACATGTTGTACACACCTGTTCTGTATGACTTGCGTTTTTCCCTCCAGCAGATAAGAATGAACAGGACGACTGCGGTCAACACGAGTCCCGACCACAGGCCTGCGGGTAATATCCAGTTACAACCTGATACGCAGACAGAAAGAAAGAGAGAGGGGTTTTCACAGGGACCCAAATACATAATAAGCTTTTCCTCCTGATTGCACAAGTAACTTCTGGTAAATTAAGTGGGAGTGAGTGATTACTAAAAACCGCTCGTGTTTCCGCATTAATTATATTGTCAGCAAGGTGATGAATGAAATGAATGTGACTATAAAAGATGACAAAAAAGCTTTCAGCAGTTTCCTCAACAAAGGCCAATATGAATGAATAATCATTCAATTTGCATTTCATTCACAATGCTGACATCAGAACAGTCACACCTTATTTAACATTTATAAGCAGCATTTAAACACCTAATAAGGGGTTTATAACACGCTATAATACATTTTTGAAGTGTTTATGGTTGTCTGAAACATCCATAACTGTAGAAACAGTTCACTCATGCTTAATAACCCTAACACCTTATGATTACAGACATAAACAAACCCTTAGAGTGTGTTATAAAGCAACATTATGTAACTTTCTAACCTTAAAATAACAGCTTCAAAATCATTTTGATGGTACAGTGTCTTGTAATAGGGTGAGTGGTGTCTCTGTCTCAGCCACTCTGCCCCCCATCACTTGTCTCTGCTCTATGTAACTTCAGTGAGAGGGTAGGATCACAGCGTTACATACATGTTTACTTTACATAAAAGGTTTCAACACACTGTGATGATGTAATGAGTTTTGTTTGTAGTGAGCACCTACATGATGTCTGACAAAGCATTGCAGACCTGGGATTTGTATTTATGACAATTGTGGGAGTGTCAAATCCCACAAAATGCTAATTTCTACATAATGTGGCCTTAAAAATATACATATCTTTTACAGGCGGGTTTAAAACTGTACAAATGTTAGCAACATAATCATATACACACGTGTATATAATGCCAGTTTGTTATTATATTTTCAAGCAGTAATTGTACTGTACCACTTACAGAGGTGGGACGTAACTAAGAACAAATACTTTATTGATGTACTTGTCAGTAGATTTTTCAGGAATATGTACTTTACTTGAGTATTTATTTTTCTGAAAATGTTTTACTTTTACTCGCTACATTTTAACAGAAATATCTGCATTTTATACTCAGAACAGGCTCGTTACTTAAACGTTAATGCAACTGACGTAAATTATCGATTATTTTAATCTTGCGTCATTGCACGCTACCTTCCCAAGATCACAAGAGTGATTTCAACCTACAGTATCAGTGCTTATCACACGTCACCAAATGACGTCAAAGATGTAACGAGACAGAAATAGACGGAGAGGGAGACTCACATGCAGAAAAAAACCCGCTGACCCTGCCGCCCTCTGCCTGAATTTTCCTATTTTGTCAATTTGTCGCCATGCTTGTGACGCTTTATCAACCCAAAATGTCGCTATGTGACGTCCTGGGAATGAGACTCAACAATAAAATATCTTTCTGGTGCATTTCTGAACAACTCAGACAAATCCTCCTGATTCTGCCTTTAAGTTTAACAGTGTTTGAAACATATTACTATGACGGGAGGTTCAGTTAGCTCTGCATAAAAATGTCCTTCAGATGGATACTTTGAGTACATTTCAGAGCCTGTACGTTCTTACTTGAGTAAAGAAGTTGAATCAGTACTTCTACTTTTACCAGAAGGTTTTTTTTATACACATATATGTGCTTCTACTTTTGCCGCCTCTGACGACTTATAAATAGGTGGGATTAAAACAAGAGTTACTGCTGCCTTCTAAGCACCTGTGGTCGGAATAACCTTTTCCTTTTGCGTTATGAAGTAGTTTTGTTTCCACGTAAAAGTCACTGGCAAATTTTACACACATGTTAGATCTGTATATTATGCTCATATGATGTGTTTCACTACTTTTTTGACTGGAGTAAAGAGAACAGCTGGTTTCAGACAATGATGTGACTAAAACACACGAATAGGAAAGTTTTTCTGAGTGCACGTTTTGATGTCTAAAATCTGACTGAATTCGTAGACCTGTCCTAGTATTCATTCTGTTGTCAGCTCTTTGTTTTCCTTGACACATACTAACTCTCATGACAATTCAGAGCCAGCCACTTCCTCCCGCCCTGCATTAACCCCTTTCCCGCCACCCCCCTCACCTGACCTTTCCCGCCCACCTGCACACCTGTTTCCCTCTCTTGCAGTATGTGCATGCCCCTTTCTTCTCATTCCCTGCCAGACAGTCTATTGTGCTTTGTGCTTTCCAGCCTTTTTTCTTCCTGTCTGACTTTGCCTGCGTGATCTCCGTCCTGACCGTTGGACTTCTGTATCCCTGCCTGACTCTTTTGTTTTAGATACATTTGCTTGCCTGCCTTGATCTGCTTCCTGGTATTGATCTTCGCCAGTTTTTGACTAAAAGTAAACACGTACCTGCCGGTGAGTCAAAAGATAGTTTGGATTCAAGTCTGTTCTTCTCTGAGCCTTCACAAGATCACGTTTACTTGTCTTTAATCTCTTTAATTGTGGACACTGGTAAACAAAACTCAAGACAAATGGCGCCTGTGTGCACATCATGGATGTTTTTTATAGATGTATATTAACTTTTATACAACCTGTCTTCTATTTCTGTTGGTGGTCTGAGTTTAGCTGCGTAAACTTCAATAAGTCTCAATCATTCTTCCTGTTTAACACTGCTAGGCAAGTTGCTGGCAGGTAGAAGTGAGTATATGTGGGTCTCATGACTCACTAGCACCAGCTTCGGAGTAGTGGACTAGTTTTGAAGACCAAAACAAAAAAATCTCTGTAAAGTTTTTGAAGCATAGCAGGTCCACAACAGCCATTAACTTTCACCACACTAGCTGCATGGCTCTAGGGATGGCAGTGTCGGCTGGTCCACCACTTTGGTTCAGACTAAGATGTCGCAGCATCTCCTGGATGGATCTGGAACTGGAATTTTTTTTCCCAGAGCATGAACCCTAATGACCCTCTAACTTTTCTCTTGTGTCACCATGTGGTTGACATTTGTGGTTTTCAGCTAAAAGTCTGGATAACTTTTAGATGGATTGCCATGGCATTTGGCACACATGTTCTTGTCCCCCTCATGCTGAACTGCAATCTTTTTGGTAACCCTCTGACTGTTCGACCCAAGCCCCCAGGACAAGCGGCAGGCTTTGAAGCCAACACTCATAGTGGCCAAAACGTGTCATCACAATGTCACATCATGCACTGGGGCCATAAGCTCACATTGTGAAAGAAGTGGCTCAGTCTCATTCCCTTGAACCTACAATAAATTATGTTCTTGGCCACTCTGTGTCATCAGAATGAATTGTGACAAATTTAAGCTCATGTGATGCACTTGTTAGCAACAGTTGCTTTTTCAACACATCCAGCAGTTACAGAGAAACATCGTTCTTTCAGTCATTTTTCAAGTCCGACACTCGTCCTCTTTTATCCCTGCTTTTGGTCTTCTGCTGGAAATACGTGGCTCTTTAGCTACTAAATGCTCCACTTCTGTACATTCACCATCTAGTTGACAATTATTGGTGGGTTTTTAGAGCTGTTTGGTTACAAAAAAACATGTGCGTTGTAGCCGAGAGTGGTGAGAGTGAATCAAAACAGTCAAGTTGTGGGCTGGACATCTAAACAATGAAACTCACTATAAAGCTCTGTAAAGCCGAGGGTAGCCACAGTTTCAGATGACTGAGTACTCTGCAGCTTCATCTTCACCCCCTTTCACATTGTGATACTGTCATCTGATCAGTCACAACTTTAATCTTTATCCTCTAAAGGAGAAATGACTCTTTGCAGCCAGTCACAATCACATAATCACTCCTACCTCCTGTCAGAGACTAATACTGATGCAACAAGTGTCTTTCTCTGGAATGGTTTCCCATCTCTACTCTACTTCCTCTCTAAATAACTTGGTCATATGACATATTGGAACTGAAGGTCAACAGGAACTCTCTGAGTCGCTAAAACATCCGCTACATTGCATTGCAGGATTTCAAGATCTGAAAATCAGATACACATTTGAAACAACAGCCTAGAAGTAAAAATGGAGACCTACGAGTTATGAAGTCACCACAGATGGCGTCAGTTTTGGCGGTTCCTCTGGTTTTCTGCACTTTACCGAAGTCCTCACATCTGGAAACAGCACACAGAGACAAACAAATAAATATTCAGGTTTTGTTTATTTTGACGTTTGTCTGACTAAAACTGCATCAAATTTTCAGACGTTACACCATTCCTACACTGTGGATAACATATAGTCACAGTAGGTGTGATGTGGGATGTTTCGGGTTTGTAGACTGAGGATGTGGACCAAAATAAAACTTCTGCAGTGAGTCGTTGGATGACTAATGAATGATTCAGCCACATTTGGTCACAATACATGTATCGATATCCTGCTTGCACTTTGATAACAGTAATGAAAGTATTAGCGGAGATGCAGTCTGACCTGGTATGCGGTTTACAGGATGAAAGGAAATCTGTTACGTTGCTGTAGGTCCCTTCTTTACACGGAGCACAGATTGTGTCATTCATGCCAATGGCTGCAAGAAGGAATGAAATGTTTGTACTGCGTTTTGGCAAAATGTGAATGAAGTACATGATGATTTATTTTGCATTTTACAATGTAAGCCTACCTGGAGCCTCGACCCCATAACCCTCAGAGCACCGGGTCGCTGGCGTACAGTGGTCACAGACATCATTAGCGCAGTAATAACCAGTCACGCATTCGCACACCGCATCCTCGTGAGCTTTACACTCCGTTACATTCCTCTGGTTGTTACCTGAAAGAGACAAAGAGTGAAAGAGTCAGTCCAGTAAGAGGTGTCCATCTTTTGTTGCTCCTGCAGAGGTCACACCCACATTGTGTGTATGACTTTCTTTGTGAGAATCAGTTTGAGTTTCAGACCTTGGAGGCGAGGACATTTTTGGACAGACCTTTAAAACGCTGTTTAAGAGTTCAAACTTGGTTTTAAAGGTGAGGTTTAGGTAAAGGTTGGGATTAGGCATTTTATTTTGATGGTTAATGTGGGTTAATAAGGGTCCTCAGTAGAAGTACAAATGTCCTTGTGTCTGAACGTGACTTAGACCAATTTCAGGGACACATTTCATATTCAAGACCAGTTGGGGGACAGAAGTTATGTCCCAAATTGGAAAATAGCTGATTTTTGGGTCACAGTTTGGTCAAGTCAAGGTTAGGGTTATGGTTAGGATTAGGGTTAGACAAGTAGCGGTTAAGATTAGGTTTAGTCTCCAGGAAGTGAATACAAGTCTATGAATTCCCCAAAAGTGACCTAAGTAAGACATGCGGCTGTGTTGTTTTGAGTCAGAAGAGACAAAACAACCACTCAGGCAACTACCAGGAGCCACAAAACAACTTCAGAGAGAAAAAATTCATTATAATAGAATTAACACAACCTGTTAGGTCCTCTGATACAGATCATTTTAGGACACATAAATAAAACTGAGTGGACTTGACTTGAGAGTAAATGACAAAGTTAAACTGTCAACGTTTTTCTTCTTTCATTTCCACACTGTGAAATGGAGCACAAGTCCCCCGACTGCCTTAGAAATGTGACTCACAGAACTAAACTTGAACTAGAATGGCTCTCGGTGGAGCGCATACCTCCACCAAGGCCTCTGATTCAATCAAGCCTAATCCAATATCAAACTCGATAGCCTTGTATCAATCTAAACTTTAAACCACCCTTAACTGCTTAATCACAATTTAAGCTCACCAGATCTAAGATCCACATCAAATTGTACTCACTCATAGATATCAGCCACTCGTCCCACTCTGATACAATACCCCCATCATATGCCTTTGACTCACATTAGTTACTATAGATTTAAACAATAATGTGTTTTTCATAGTTAATGAATGAATAGTTAATGTGAAAAAAACAAAGACCTAGCCAGCCAGCCACTTTTGACTGTACTGTGTACAATCCGCAACTCCCCCCCAGCCAACTCAAGATTTACATCTTTGACCCCATCTGGCCGTCCCGAAGAGGAATTACTTGGGGCACCACTGGTTCACTGAACTTAAGTACAAATTCAACAGGCTCGAAATATTAAGCAACTCTAGACCACAGTTAGTTTTGCTTTCCGGATACATTCTCAGTTCGAAAAGGTCACACAGCGCTCTGCACCAGAATTGTTTAATTAGACGTGTGGGAGGTAATTACCTTCAAGGCTGTTAAAATCATCTTTACAGCATATTTTCATGTACAGGCTTGTTCCAGCTCTTGACTGAAACTACATTACGTACAATGAGTGGCATATTCAAATCAAAAACTGCAGCTTTTTTTTTTTTCTTTTCTTTTATACCTGCAGCAGATATATTGTGATTCACTATATACGTATTTCCCCCAAACTAACACTAGAATACTTGGTATTTTTCAAAACTGAAAATTGTGCCACACATCTCACCCTGACTGATCCAGTAATACATGGTAAACTATATATATATATATATATATATATATATACATCGTATAACTACAGTACAAGTATTACAAACATTATTTGCAACTTTATGATAAATAATTTCTTACTAAATGGTTTATAAACCATTTAATTATTTGTTAACTGTAAAATTACTATCAGCTAAGGTTTAATTTACTGTAAATTTACAATTTATTAATAATGGTTATTATAAGTGGTGTCAGTGAGGGGTTAATGGATTAAAAAAGAAAAGAGGAAGATGTTGATTTGTGATGGTGTTCACATGAAGAAACCATTGCAAAACATACATCTATAGTCTATTAAAAGGCAACGGGGGTCTGAAGAGGAAGGAAACGGCTTTTGTTTGCAGTACAGGAAAGCGTGTGCGTCCGTGCATATACAGTAATGACTTACTGGAACTGCAGACCTTGCAGAAGTGACAATTTCGCAACTGATTCATTGTGGCTGTGAATTGTCCAATTTCACATTTGGCACACTCGATTGCCTTCGATCCATCACACCCAGCTTTCAGGTACGTCCCTGATGATGACAGTTGAGAAAATAGAGATATACAGAAGAATCAGATGTCATGCAAATACAGTGTGAGACGAACACTGAAAAGCTGAGTGTTTACACAGAACAGATACACAGTACAAAGCGTGCCGCGGTTTGCACAGTCCTACAAAGAAGTTTGTTATCCAAACAGAAAAGAAATGTAAGTAATGAAAGCTCTAAGGTTTCGACTGACCTGGTTTGCATTGATCGCAGCATTTCCCATGTCTGTTGAACGGAGTTGAGCAATTTTTCCCATCCATTTGTAGCCCATTCGATTACAGTCCTCCACCTGTGTGTAAAATATCTTCAACAACCGTCTTCCTGTACACTCTTCTCCTAAACTTACTCCTCACCTTTGAACGACAGACGTTTAATTTATCTGAGCTGACTGAGCATCACTCAAGGTGCAGTATCTTCCTCTTTTTCGGACGTTCACTTATTCACTGCTCACATTCGTCTGTCTCCTCTCTCTCTTTCTGCCGTCTGAGCTGTCTGTGACTGCATGTATGTTGCCCCCTCACTCAGCCTTACCTACTTCTCATGTCTTTTCTAACCCTACACGGTGGAAAACCCCAGTGACCCTTATCTGCTGTTTTCCCCTCAGTCTCTCTCTCTCTGTCTCTCTCTCTCTCTCTCTGTGTCTCTGTCTCTCCTCATTTCCTTCCTGTGCTAGCCCTCTCACTGCGAGGTAAGCAGTGCGTGTGTTTCCGTAGAGCTACAGGACCAAAGGCTGATTTTGGCACTCTTTAACTACGCAAAGCAACGCAGCACAATGAAACATTTCCTCTCTCCTCTACACCCTTTCCTTTCACTCCATCTCCATTGTTCCCACTGAACCTTTGCCCCAGTACTGCAGGAATGTTGTTGAGTTAAAACTGCACAGAGATGATGTAGTAACAGTCAATCTAAAAGGTTTTTTGGCCAAGTCTATCTTCCTGCCATCCCATTTACCCACAGCCACTCCTTTGTTACTGCAAACACACAAAAACAGTCTACAAATAGATTTATAAAATGCCTACGATCGCAAAATATGTGTGAGAGAGAAAGGGGGGCAGCGAGGAAGAGCGAGGGATGGAAACTAAATTATTGTGAAAAGGGGAAGGAGAGATTTTATTTGGGGAGAGATTTGATCGGATCACGATGTTGCGATTAAGGTGGGTCTGGATTTTTTCATTTTACTACTATTAAACAGATACTTACTACTCATAAAGCTTAAAGTTGATGATGGATTTGGTCATAACATTGTGATTTTGTGATTATCTTTCTTAACTTTGTGGACCATTTTCCTCACTTCCTTCCTTAACAATTTCCACTCCCTTTAAATTTCTTATCTTCCATCCTTCCATCAGTCTCCTGCTTCTCCTGCTCTTACACTTGACGGCCTCCTCCACGCTGCTGGGATGGGTGGAGTCTCCAGGGTATCCCAGTGGATACCTGCCCCACGCCAGTCTAAACTGGAGCAGGTGTGCCCCCAAAGGTCACACCATCTCCATCAGGCTCATCCACCTGGACCTCGAGGACAGCCAAGACTGTGAAAACGATGCCGTGAAGGTCAGGGGTCAAGATTTAAATGCTTTTACTTTAAGAAGTCAGTACTAGTCAGTACTACTAATTGATGCCAGTGCTGTTATGGTGTCCTGTTTTCATCTTTTCCAGGTCTTTTCAAATGGAAACCTAATTTCCGTTCTGTGTGGCAGAAGGGAATTTGAGGAGCTTCAGTCCACTGTAAATCCCTTGCTCCTCTCTGCGCCGGGCGGCTGCCTCTCTCTGTCGTTCCACTCCGACTACTCAAACACCAAGAGGCACACCGGCTTCAGGGGCTTTTATACCGATCAAGGTGAGACATAGATGAGAAAAACAAGTGAGTCCCACCAAACTCCATTGTATTTGTGTCCAATTGTTTTTTTTCCACATTCCTCAGGAGAGCCCAGTTTTAGTACATGGATGTATTTCACCATTGTGGAAACTTTTGTAATCATAATGCTGGAAAGGTAGTATTTTTAGACAACAATTCACAATGGTTTATATTGTTTAAAACATACTTGGAAACAGTTTGACATGTTTTTCATGTCATAAATGAAAAAAGCAGAAATAATTGGTGTGTAAAGTATGAGACTATCAGTTTCAGCTCAAAGGTGCTGACAGGGCTGCAGTGACTAATGTCTCATTGAAACCTAAATTCAGCCTAACAGTATCGGTTAACACAATCTCTTCTGTAGAAAATGAGTGATTAAAAAAATGTCAGTCTTTCATGTATACAGTAACTTGTGATTCAGTGTGTGACTATGGTGTAGATTCATTAATCAAACATCTGTAATTAAAATCCCAAGAGGGTAGAATCGATGCAGTAAGCTGTCTTGACTTTAACCCTCGTATACTCACTTCTGACTAATACATTCTGCTTGCTCGTGCATAAACAAGGTGAACAGATACAAAACTGTAGACAGCTCTCAGATATGTTATCTGAACATTAAGTGGCAATAATATACACATAATTTTTATTTTTATTTAAAAAAAATAATTTTTCTGAGATAATCAAGAGTTTTGATCCAGATGTTGGGTAAATATGAAGCTACAGCCAGAGGATGGTTAGCTTAGCTTAGCACAAACACTAGAAACAAGGGTAAACTGTTAGCCTGCCTCTGTCAAAAAGTAAACAAAACAAAATAGATATATAAAATGTTAATCAGCAAGCTTTAGAGGTGCTGGTAGGCTGTTTTTGTTACCTTTTTAATGGGGCAAGTGAGAGTTTACCCCTCATTTCCAGACTTTTTTATGCTAAGCTAAGCTAACCAGCTGCTGGCTCCAGAGGATGTTTTTTCTGCCAGCTGTTTGAAGTATGTTGCTACATGTGAATGTGTGTGCGTTAAAGGAAAAGCAATTTAAATTAAGTGAAAAAAATGCCGCAAGAAATGTATCAAGAAATTGATTTTTACTGCTCAATACTTGAGCTTCTAATGAAATAGTCATACTTTAAAGAACTAAGACTGACAGAGCAGTATGATCTACTTGAATATCTCCTACTAACCTATCCCACGACCTGATTAAGAAAAGTACAGCGATGATCAGGTAACCCATAAACGTCAAACAAAGCAAACGGCATGCTTTCTGATGATTCCTGTGCAGCAAGCTTTTCTACATCTGACCTTTCATCAATTTATCTCCCTCAGACTTTGACGAATGTCAGGACGACCCTGACAACAGATGCACACAGTTCTGTCACAACTTCATCGGAGGGTACTACTGCTCCTGTCGCCATGGTTACCACCTGGACACGGACAAACACACTTGCACTGGTACAAATAATTGTGTTATTATAAACGGTGCACAGAATGAGACAAATAAAGGAAGAAGGAACCAAACCGAAACATGAAGTGAAACATGGGGAAAACAGAGGAAGCAGAAGCGAGCAATCGAAGGGGAGGAATAAGGAAGGGAAAGAGGGAAATTAAATGAGAAGACAGCTGATTTTGTAATAATTATGTTGATTGAGATCATGATAGTGATGAGAATGAACTCTTTGCTTCAACACAGTGAGCTGTGCTGAGGATCTGTCAGGGCTGAAGACAGGTGACATATCCAGCCCCTCCTGGCCTGCTCCGTATGCAGAGAACGCCAACTGTCAGTACACCCTGTCCGTGGAGAATCATCTGCAGCTGGAGCTGCACTTCTCTGAGGGTTTTGATGTGGAGCAAAGACCTGATGGTCAATGCATAGACACACTGAAGGTAGGTGTTGATCAGAATATTCGAACAGGAATATGGTCTAGACCTGCTCAATAAAATAATGAGTGATTGATTGATTGATTGATTGATTGATTGATTGATTGATTGATTGATTGATTGACCTCCTGGAGGTGTGTCTTTCTAAAAGGTATAACTTTACATAACAGAGAACAAAGAGGAAGTTCAGATTAAAGTGTTGAAACCGTCGATTTGAAAAACTAGTACACAGCTTATTTTAGCCAAAGTCTATCCGTAACCAGTGATGCATGAGTTTCAATGTATGGTGTCTATCCAAATAAAGGGAGGATATACTTTGCAAACATGTATTTCATATTTGGGGTGAATAATCTTTAACGGCACTCTAAATATTGGAGGACACAAACATATCACAAAACGTAAATGTTGTAAGATTACCATCTTGTGTTGCAGATTGAGACTCCTTCTGGGACTCTGGGGCCGTTCTGCGGCCACACGCCTCCCCCATCTCCCTTCCTCACTCACTCACATCATGTCCGTATCCACTTCAGCTCCGATGGTTTTGGCACGAACAAAGGCTTCGCTCTCCACTTCAAGACACAAGGTACTGCAGCCTCCTCAACTGTGACGCAACAGGAGAGGAACGTTTGTTGAAAAATTGATCACAATTTATTGTTCTTTTCATATGTTAATTGCAGACAAGACGTGTCCTACAGTGGTAACCCCGCACTCCACTGCGACTCCTCAGCTAGCAGAATATCTTCGGGGTCAAACAGTGACAGTCACCTGTGATATTGGCTATGTTCCGAATACTGTGAGTGTGCAGAGAGCCAAAATCTTTCATAGCTTTATGATAGATGTATTTAAGTCCGTATCAGGCTAATTATTTTCTCCTTTTGCGTAGCAGGAAGGCACCAAGACAATGTCATCACAGTATGAGACGACATGCCAGACTACAGGAATATGGACTCCCAGTTACATCTGTGAACGTGAGGACCACTGCCTTTTATTGTTTTTCCAGAAATGTTTTTACGCTGTCTTTCGTAATATTTGGTCTTTTGTCCCCGACATATTCTCACATGTAGCGGTGGATTGCGGTTTTCCTAACATTCCAAAAGATGGCATCCTTCAATTGGTGGACTCGGAAAATTCAAACACTCAGTACAAAGATCAGATCCACGTGAACTGCAGTTCAAACTACTACAAACTGGAAGGAGATGGTGATTATAGGAAGCTTGTCTGCATCATTTGTCTGTTTCCTTGGCTCAAATAACTTTAAAGACTACACATTTTTCTGCTTTTATTTATACACTTTCTTCAATCTTTCAGACACTTACACTTGCAATGCCAATGGTGAATGGGAATCAGGGGACGGCGGAACGGAGATGTCGAAATGCATCGAAGGTACAACTTTAAATTGATACTTTCTCATATTTGCCATACTTTCTTTAGAGATGTTTCCTTTTTAATTTTTTTTATCAATGATGATTCTTTGTTTATTTCAGTGTGCGGGGTGCCTAAAAAACACCCTTCGAGTGCAGGCAGAATTTTGGGAGGTCAGAATGCAAACCTGGGAGAAATACCTTGGCATCTTTTGATAAAAGAGCCGAAAAGAGGAGGAGCATCATTGATCAATGACCGCTGGGCTGTTACAGCAGCTCATGTTGTGGAAAATGTACCGCAAACCTCTCTGCGCCTGTACGGTGGACTGGTAGATGGAAGATTAACAAGCAGTAGATCGTCTGGTGTAGTTTTCATTAACAGTGAGAGGATCATCATTCATCCCAACTACATCCAGGGCGTTGAAGACCCCATCAATTTTGACAATGATATTGCTCTAATCCGATTTGCTTCCAGGGTGACTTTAGGCCCAAATCTCCTTCCCATTTGTCTTCCAGAGGGAGGCGGGAGCTTGGTGGATGGTGAGCAAGGCACAGTGTCAGGCTTTGGATTTACAGAAGGGAGGAGTCATAATTTTGTCACGTCTGCCTTCCTGAAATACGCACATATTGGGGTGTACCCCCTTAGCGAGTGTCAGAACACACCTACCACAGCTAACAACAAACGCATGCGCTTCACTGATAACATGTTCTGTGCCGGAGCACAGGGAAAGGACAGCTGCAAGAAAGACAGTGGAGGTCCGTTTGTTTCGCCAATGTTGTCTGAAGGCAGAGAGCCTTATTATCTGACCGGCCTTGTGTCCTGGGGACCCCCCTGTGCAGAGAGACAGTACAAGGGCTACTACACCAAGGTGGAGAATTATGTAGATTGGATTAAGGCGACAATAGACGCAACAGAAAAATCTTTAAGAGAGTAAAGATGAGGGAGAAAACACTTTGCAACTAACCATGACGATGTAATACATGCCAAGACTGATTCAGAGCTCTAAAATGTAGATGAAAATAAAGACTATATTCTTGTAATCAAATGTAACCAACATTAACAACTCTGATTACTGACTTGAAAATTCACTTTTGTATTAAAGGAATTTGCAAATCAACTACTGAGAATGTGCGTTTTATCCAACAATAAAGTGTTTTCTTCATACACTGGAATACTTCATTATTTACTACTACATTAAAATCTATAATGTTGTGAAGCCTTGTATGGACACAGTGATATGTTTGGAAATAGTAGAACAAATTTGACTTGGCACTTTTTCACTATTGATAAATATCATGGTATAGAAAAAAAACACAAATAAAATCAGCAAAATGATTTTCAATGCAGTGTGTTTCTCTGATAATGCTTTTTTTTTTATTCGTACCATAAACTGCTGAAACAGTTGTCTTAACTTCTATGACGTGGACTAAAAACACATGGGTCTGTTTATACTGTACCAACAACCTGCATGAGCTATACACACACATACTGTATATTGTTTTCACACAATCTTTTAAACCACTGCATATGCCCACTTTTTTAAATAAATACAGTTTTCTCATTATGTGCAAACAAAATCTTACTCTCTCTCTTTAAAAAATATGGTTCTGGTGTCACTTCCCGTAAGTTACGCTGCAGCATTTGGAGAACAGGCGATGCTCTACTACCACTCAGTGGTGTCAGAGATGTATTGAAATCTTAGCATCAGTTAAAGCTCTTTGTCTTTTTTGCTGTATCTACCTGTAAGTTTCCATATCTTTATTATTCTGCACTTTATTCATTCCAGGATTCATTTTTACGTTTGTATTAATGTATGCTTTTCGTATATGACCATAAGGAGGCAGAACCATGATTTTTGGGCCTCTATTTAATCAACCACAGTAAGATATTGTCTCAATTAGATGTTGCTTTGTAGAAAAAGAGAATGATGAGATCAATTTCATCCTATGCTGTGCCAAGCAGCAATCAACCGCCTCAATCAGCTGCTTCATGCACTGTTAGGACACCGAATGTTTCACCAACATGTCTGAAATTGTTTACGTGACTGAGGATGCTGAGAAAGTCTACCAGCCCCCTCTGGTGGTAGAATTCAAATATCAGGAAAAGGCTTGAGAGCCCAATCAGGCCAGTTTTTAAAATATTTTGAGTTATTCTGAGGAGATAAGAATCTAAACAATTAGATTTGCATTTTACCAGAGGTGTCTTGTTCATAAGATCTTCACAAATGTCTATTTTAGAGGAACCAGTTTCCCTACAATTGAAAGTCAAGTGTTCATTTGATTTTGCCAAGACAAACAAGGCATATTCCTGGCATTAACGCAGTGAGTTGCTAAACACTGGAAACGACAGACTTTGAGGCATTAATGTTTCACTTGATTGTGAGACATTTGCTCCTGCAACAGCAGATCAATTCACTCACGGATTTAGTATTTGATGCAGAGATGGGGTGGACCTTCTGTGTCATCTGGTAAGTTTAGATGGGATTTTGAATTAGTTTTTATGTTGTGCTTAAAAGTTATTGTAGATTTTGAAATTAATTTCGAGATTTATTCGAAAATTGACCGTGTATACCTACAACTGTGGTGCTGCTACTTAAACCATTGTGTGCTGACTTCTGTACATTATTACAGACGAGCAAAGTGTTATAGGATGACTGAGTGATGCATCTCAGTATCCATATATAAAGCCTCAACAGTATTATATGGTTGCGACAGCTGTGTTGATTTCGTCACTGTTTGCTCTTTTTCTGTTTGCATCAACTTTGGACCACAAACTGATAAACAGATCGAACTTTCTCTGTTCATGCACCTTTCCAGGTTTCTCTACATGTATGTGTCAGTGAGTGAGTGTGGGCCGCTTCCTGACTCTGAGCCTCTAATGTATGGGGAGGTCCAGTCCCCCCAGTATCCCCAGCCGTAACCGCAGATTCCACTGGATACGGTACAGCTACGTTACGGCTGCGTTACGGCTCCGGTACGATTGTGCTCCGTCGTCCTCGTCCGGCAACCCCCACCAGTTGCGTTTTGAGTCCGCTACGGCGCAGCTCCGCCGATCAGCTGGAGAAACGAAACCGAGGAATTCCCGCGATAATTACATAATCACACACGAACGCAGTTATCTGTATGTGTTATAAACACAACAACACGAAGTGTTCCCGACCGACAGATTAGAAGAAGAGCTTGTATTTGTCTCTTTTTTGAGGTTTTTGTGTTTGTATCAACACGGAGTGTTTTATTTTGAAAATCAACCGGATTTCTTGTTGTTGTTTCGTGTCTGACTTCCTGTCTGCTCTGTGCTAAATTCGGCTGAATTGCTGCGTTGTGTTGCGGCGTCCGCCAGAATAGAAGTCCTGCGTATCTGCTCCGCAGGGCTGCGGACTGCCGGAGCTGGCACGCAGCAGACACGCAGCGCAGCGGACCTGGTGGAAATTAACACATAGACTAAAGTGTTACGGATCAGCTCCGCCGCCGTGGCGGAGCTGTAACGCAGCCGTACCGTATCCAGTGGAATATGGGGGTTACCCTCCCAACCTGCAGCGACAGTGGGACCTCAGCGTGCCCGAGGGATACCAGATCCGACTCACCTTCACGCACCTGGACATCGAAGCTTCTGCAGGCTGCCATTACGACGCCCTGACAGTCAGAACTACATTTCACATACGATCACAAACAATAGAGCATTGTTAAAGTGTTTGAGTTCTAGACTTCAGTATGAATCAATATACCAGTTTTGACAATCTCCGGTTTCAACATTGAGGACTCAAAGGGTCACTCCACCAATTTAACACATCTAAGTACAACTGCATTTGTTAAAAAATCCAGAGGAAGCTGCATGATTAATTGCCTTCAGTGATGTCACTCAGTGGCTAAGCTGAATTGTGGGTAATGTAGGCTCCACATTTTTGAAAAGCAGCCCGCTGGTCTAGCCTTGCACTTTTGGACTCAGTGTGGCCACTTCAAAAACAAATGATCAAAATCGATACTGTAGAACCAGAGATATCAGCTTTTTACTCCACGCATCCTTCATTTTCAAAACCTGGTGACTACATTACCCACAATGCAACCTAACCACTAAGTGAGTCAGTGGAGGCAATAGAGAGACAAAGTCACACTGCTTCCGGTGTGCCCCATAGGACCTTATTTCAGAAAAAAATATGTATGGTGGTGAATGGCGAGATAAATAATCTCTTTATCCTGGTTGAATTGAGCCATGAATCACTCATATGATGGTTGTCAATTTAAAAGGTATTTTTTCTGCTGGAGAAAGTTGCAGTTTGTTGTAAAGATAGTAAAACACCACTTTTTTTTACATGTACACTACTCCCCAAGACCTGTAAACACACTTTAATGTGTAGTCAAAGTTGGTGAAGTTACCTTTGAACCTACAATACTTTCTCTAGCATCTACGTACACACCGTTTCTCTGTCATTGCCAAAATTTGTGTTGGTGTATCCCAGTATGATACATGACGGTTATTTAGGTAAGCGATTTGAGGGGGAATGCTATCTGCAGCTGAAAACAATGTCGATGAAAGCAGTGGGACTTAACAAAAACAGTAAAGTTGTGGGCTGTTAAAGCGAAACATGACTAAGAGATGCTTAAAAACCTTCATGGAGCTGAGGGGAAGTACAGATTCGGGGGATAACTGTTGGTGGGTTCTTCAATAAGAGCACGTCACTGATTATCATATCAACTTGTGTTAATATAAAAAAAAAACAGATTTTTAGCAGCTTTAAGCAACAGAGCATCTTGAGACCTAGACTCACATTCAAAGATAGCAGACTTAGGATGCGACTTTGGCTCAAGGTTTGGTGTCTCATCAAAAGATTTGGCTGCTGATAAGTGCTGCGTGGTGCATTACATCTTTATCAGCATTTGTGTGATAAATAACTTTCTAACAACTTCTGCGTCACAAAGCACAGACTCATTTAAAATTGTCCTCATCATGATTACAATAATATCCCTTATATGATCCTTCAGGTTCTCTATGATGATAAGGTCCTGGAAAAGTTTTGTGGCAACGAGTTCTCTGCTGATGGGCGTCACCCAGGCACTGAGCCCATATTGTCTCCAGGCAACAGACTCACCCTCCTTTTCCAGACTGATGACAGCAACCCAGAGCGCCGCCAGAACGTTGGCTTCTCTGCTCAGTACCAGGCAATAGGTAGCACTTATCCATCTACTGTCAGCTTTTCTGTAACTGCATTATTGAACCACCTCCCACTAACTTCATGTCTCTGTGATTATTAGACATAGATGAGTGTTCTCTGCCAGAGCCTGCAGATGGCTCAGGTCCACTCTGCTCTCAGATCTGCCTCAACACCCTAGGCTCATACCTCTGCTCCTTTCACCACGGCTACGAGCTGCGCTCTGACCAGCGCACCTTTCTGTGAGAGTATTGAACAAAATACAATCTCCTTCCCATTTGTCTTCCAGAGGCAGGCAGGGGCTTGGTGGAAGATGAGCAAGGCACATTGTCAGGCTTTGGGTATACAGAAGGGAGGAATCATGATTTTGTCACGTCTGCCTTCCTGAAATACGCACATATTGGGGCGTACCCCCTTAGCCAGTGTCAGAACACACCTACCACAGCTACCAACAAACGCATGCGCTTCACTAATAACATGTTCTGTGCCTGAGCACAGGGAAAGGACAGCTGCAAGGAAGACAGCGGAGGTCCGTTTGTTTCACCAGTGTTGTCTGAAGGCATGGAGCCTTATTATCTGACCGGCCTTGTGTCCTGGGGACCCCCCTGTGCAGAGAGACAGTACAAGGGCTACTACACCAAGGTGGAGAATTATGTAGATTGGATTAAGGAGACAATAGATGCAACAGAAAAATCTTTAAGTGAGTAAAAATGAGGGAGAAAACACTTTGCAACTAACCATGACAATGTAATACATGCCAAGACTGATTCAGATCTCTAAAATGTAGATGAAAATAAAGACTATATTCATGTAATCAAATGTAACCAACATGAACAACTCTGATCACACAAGGTACTGCAGCCTCCTCACCTGTGACACAATGGGAAAAGAACGTTTGCTGAAAACTGATCACAATTTCTTGTTCTTTTCATATGTTAATTGCAGACAAGACGTGTCCTACAGTGGTAAGCCCGCACTCCACTGCGACTCCTCAGCAAGCAGAATATCTTCAGGGTCAAACAGTGACAGTCACCTGTGATACTGGCTATGTTCTGAATACTGTGAGTGTGCAGAGAGCCAAAATCTTTCATAGCTTTATGATAGATGTATTTAAGTCACTATCAGGCTAATTATTTTCTCCTTTTGCAAAGCAGGAAGGCACCCAGACAATGTTATCACAGTACAAGACGAGATGCCAGACTACAGGAATATGGACTCCCAATTACATCTGTGAACGTGAGGACCACTACCTTTTATTGTTTTTCCAGGAAATGTCCTATTTTTTTACACTGTCTTTCGTAATATTTGGTCTTTTGTCCCTGACATATTCTCACATGTAGCGGTGGATTGCGGTTTTCCTAACATTCTTAAAGATGGCATCCTTCAATTGGTGGACTCGGAAAATCCAAACACTCAGTACAAAGATCAGATCCACGTGAACTGCAGTTCAAACTACTACAAACTGGAAGGAGATGGTGATTATAGGAAGCTTGTCTGCATCCGTTTTCTGTTTCTTTGGCTCAAATAACTTTAAAGACTTCACATTTTTCTGCTTTTGTTTATACACTTTCTTCAATCTTTCAGACACTTACACTTGCAATGCCAATGGTGAATGGGAATCAGGGGACGGGAAAACGGAGATGTCGAAATGCATCGAAGGTACAACTTTAAATTGATACTTTCTCATATTTGCCATACTTTCTTTAGAGATGTTTCCTTTTTAATTTTTTTTTTTATCAATGATGATTCTTTGTTTATTTCAGTGTGCGGGGAGCCTAAAAAACACCCTTCGAGTGCAGGCAGAATTTTGGGAGGTCAGAATGCAAACCTGGGAGAAATACCTTGGCATCTTTTGATAAAAGAGCCAAAGAGAGGAGGAGCATCATTGATCAATGACCGCTGGGCTGTTACAGCAGCTCAAATCGTGGAAAACGTACCGCAAACCTCTCTGCGCCTGTACGGTGGACTGGTACATAGCATATTTACAAGCAATAGATCGTCTGGTGTAGTTTTCATTAACAGTGAGAGGATTATAATTCATCCCAACTACATCCAGGGCGTTGAAGACCCCATCAATTTTGACAATGATATTGCTCTAATCCGATTTGCTTCCAGGGTGACTTTAGGCCCAAATCTCCTTCCCATTTGTCTTCCAGAAGCAGGCAGGGGCTTGGTGGATGGTGAGCAAGGCACAGTGTCAGGCTTTGGATTTACAGAAGGGAGGAATCATAATTTTGTCACGTCTGCCTTCCTGAAATATGCACATATTGGGGCGTACCCCCTTAGCGAGTGTGAGAACACACCTACCACAGCTACCAACAAACGCATGCGCTTCACTGATAACATGTTCTGTGCCGGAGCAGAGGGAAAGGACAGCTGCAAGAAAGACAGCGGAGGTCCGTTTGTTTCACCAATGTTGTCTGAAGGCATGGAGCCTTATTATCTGACCGGCCTTGTGTCCTGGGGACCCCCCTGTGCAGAGAGACAGTACAAGGGCTACTACACCAAGGTGGAGAATTATGTAGATTGGATTAAGGAGACAATAGACACAACAGAAAAATCTTTAAGTGAGTAAAGATGAGGGAGAAAACACTTTGCAACTAACCATGACGATGTAATACATGCCAAGACTGATTCAGAGCTCTAAAATGTAGATGAAAATAAAGACTATATTCATGTAATCAAATGTAACCAACATTAACAACTCTGATCACACAAGGTACTGCAGCCTCCTCACCTGTGACACAACGGGAAAGGAACGTTTGTTGAAAAATTGATCACAATTTCTTGTTCTTTTCATATGTTAATTGCAGACAAGACGTGTCCTACAGTGGTAAGCCCGCACTCCACTGCGACTCCTCAGCTAGCAGAATATCTTCAGGGTCAAACAGTGACAGTCACCTGTGATACTGGCTATGTTCTGAATACTGTGAGTGTGCAGAGAGCCAAAATCTTTCATAGCTTTATGATAGATGTATTTAAGTCACTATCAGGCTAATTATTTTCTCCTTTTGCAAAGCAGGAAGGCACCCAGACAATGTTTTCACAGTACAAGACGAGATGCCAGACTACAGGAATATGGACTCCCAGTTACATCTGTGAACGTGAGGACCACTACCTTTTATTGTTTTTCCAGAAATGTTTTTACGCTGTCTTTCGTAATATTTGGTCTTTTGTCCCTGACATATTCTCACATGTAGCGGTGGATTGCGGTTTTCCTAACATTCCAAAAGATGGCATCCTTCAATTGGTGGACTCGGAAAATTCAAACACTCAGTACAAAGATCAGATCCATGTGAACTGCAGTTCAAACTACTACAAACTGGAAGGAGATGGTGATTATAGGAAGCTTGTCTGCATCCGTTTTCTGTTTCTTTGGCTCAAATAACTTTAAAGACTTCACATTTTTCTGCTTTTGTTTATACACTTTCTTCAATCTTTCAGACACTTACACTTGCAATGCCAATGGTGAATGGGAATCAGGGGACGGGAAAACGGAGATGTCGAAATGCATCGAAGGTACAACTTTAAATTGATACTTTCTCATATTTGCCATACTTTCTTTAGAGATGTTTCCTTTTAATTTTTTTTTTTATCAATGATGATTCTTTGTTTATTTCAGTGTGTGGGGAGCCTAAAAAACACCCTTCGAGTGCAGGCAGAATTTTGGGAGGTCAGAATGCAAACCTTGGAGAAATACCTTGGCATCTTTTGATAAAAGAGCCAAAGAGAGGAGGAGCATCATTGATCAATGACCGCTGGGCTGTTACAGCAGCTCAAATCGTGGAAAACGCACCGCAAACCTCTCTGCGCCTGTACGGTGGACTGGTAGATGGAAGATTAACAAGCAGTAGATCGTCTGGTGTAGTTTTCATTAACAGTGAGAGGATTATAATTCATCCCAACTACATCCAGGGCGTTGACGACCCCATCAATTTTGACAATGATATTGCTCTTATCAGATTTGCTTCCAGGGTGACTTTAGGCCCAAATCTCCTTCCCATTTGTCTTCCAGAGGCAGGCAGGGGCTTGGTGGACGGTGAGCAAGGCACAGTGTCAGGCTTTGGGTATACAGAAGGGAGGAGTCATAATTTGGTCACGTCTGCCTTCCTGAAATACGCACATATTGGGGCGTACCCCCTTAGCGAGTGTGAGAACACACCTACCACAGCTACCAACAAACGCATGCGCTTCACTGATAACATGTTTTGTGCCGGAGCACAGGGAAAGGACAGCTGCAAGAAAGACAGCGGAGGTCCATTTGTTTCACCAATGTTGTCTGAAGGCATGGAGCCTTATTATCTGACCGGCCTTGTGTCCTGGGGACCCCCCTGTGCAGAGAGACAGTACAAGGGCTACTACACCAAGGTGGAGAATTATGTAGATTGGATTAAGGCGACAATAGACGCAACAGAAAAATCTTTAAGAGAGTAAAGATGAGGGAGAAAACACTTTGCAACTAACCATGACGATGTAATACATGCCAAGACTGATTCAGATCTCTAAAATGTAGATGAAAATAAAGACTATATTCTTGTAATCAAATGTAACCAACATTAACAACTCTGATTACTGACTTGAAAATTCACTTTTGTATTAAAGGAATTTGCAAATCAACTGCTGAGAATGTGCGTTTTATCCAACAATAAAGTGTTTTCTTCATACACTGGAATACTTCATTATTTACTACTACATTAAAATCTATAATGTTGTGAAGCCTTGTATGGACACAGTGATATGTTTGGAAATAGTAGGACAAATTTGACTTGGCACTTTTTCACTATTGATAAATATCACGGTATAGAAAAAAAACACAAATAAAATCAGCAAAATGATTTTCAATGCAGTGTTTCTCTGATAATGCATTTTTTTTTTATTCGTACCATAAACCGCTGAAACAGTTGTCTTAACTTCTATGACATGTGGACTAAAAACACATGGGTCTGTTTATACCAACAGCCTGCATGAGCTATACACACACATACTGTATATTGTTTTCACACAATCTTTTAAACCACTGCATATGCCCACTTTTTAAAATAAATACAGTTTTTTCATTGTGTGCAAACAAAATCTTACTCTCTCTCTTTAAAAAATGTGGTTCTGGTGTCACTTCCCGTAAGTTACGCTGCAGCATTTGGAGAACAGGCGATGCTCTACTACCACTCAGTGGTGTCAGAGATGTATTGAAATCTTAGCATCAGTTAAAGCTCTTTGTCTTTTTTGCTGTATCTACCTGTAAGTTTCCATATCTTTATTATTCTGCACTTTATTCATTCCAGGATTCATTTTTACGTTTGTATTAATGTATGCTTTTCGTATATGACCATAAGGAGGCAGAACCATGATTTTTGGGCCTCTATTTAATCAACCACAGTAAGATATTGTCTCAATTAGATGTTGCTTTGTAGAAAAAGAGAATGATGAGATCAATTTCATCCTATGCTGTGCCAAGCAGCAATCAACCGCCTCAATCAGCTGCTTCATGCACTGTTAGGACACCGAATGTTTCACCAACATGTCTGAAATTGTTTACGTGACTGAGGATGCTGAGAAAGTCTACCAGCCCCCTCTGGTGGTAGAATTCAAATATCAGGAAAAGGCTTGAGAGCCCAATCAGGCCAGTTTTTAAAATATTTTGAGTTATTCTGAGGAGATAAGAATCTAAACAATTAGATTTGCATTTTACCAGAGGTGTCTTGTTCATAAGATCTTCACAAATGTCTATTTTAGAGGAACCAGTTTCCCTACAATTGAAAGTCAAGTGTTCATTTGATTTTGCCAAGACAAACAAGGCATATTCCTGGCATTAACGCAGTGAGTTGCTAAACACTGGAAACGACAGACTTTGAGGCATTAATGTTTCACTTGATTGTGAGACATTTGCTCCTGCAACAGCAGATCAATTCACTCACGGATTTAGTATTTGATGCAGAGATGGGGTGGACCTTCTGTGTCATCTGGTAAGTTTAGATGGGATTTTGAATTAGTTTTTATGTTGTGCTTAAAAGTTATTGTAGATTTTGAAATTAATTTCGAGATTTATTCGAAATTTGACCGTGTATACCTACAACTGTGGTGCTGCTACTTAAACCATTGTGTGCTGACTTCTGTACATTATTACAGCCGAGCAAAGTGTTATAGGATGACTGAGTGATGCATCTCAGTATCCATATATAAAGCCTCAACAGTATTATATGGTTGCGACAGCTGTGTTGATTTCGTCACTGTTTGCTCTTCTTCTGTTTGCATCAACTTTGGACCACAAACTGATAAACAGATCGAACTTTCTCCGTTCATGCACCTTTCCAGGTTTCTCTATGTGTCAGTGAGTGAGTGCGGGCCGCTTCCTGACTCTGAGCCTCTAATGTATGGGGAGGTCCAGTCCCCCCAGTATCCCCAGCCTTACCCTCCCAACCTGCAGCGACAGTGGGACCTCAGTGTGCCCGAGGGATACCAGATCCGACTCACCTTCACGCACCTGGACATCGAAGCTTCTGCAGGCTGCCATTACGACGCCCTGACAGTCAGAACTACATTTCACATACGATCACAAAAAATAGAGCATTGTTAAAGTGTTTGAGTTCTAGACTTCAGTATGAATCAATATACCAGTTTTGACAATCTCAGGCTTGAATATTGAGGACTCAAAGGGTCACTCCACCAATTTAACACATCTAAGTACAACTGCATTTGTTAAAAAAATCCAGAGGAAGCTGCAAGATTAATTGCCTTCAGTGATGTCACTCAGTGGCTAAGCTGAATTGTGGGTAATGTAGGCTCCACATTTTTGAAAAGCAGCCCGCTGGTCTAGCCTTGCACTTTTGGACTCAGTGTGGCCACTTCAAAAACAAATGATCAAAATCGATACTGTAGAACCAGAGATATCAGCTTTTTACTCCACGCATCCTTCATTTTCAAAACCTGGTGACTACATTACCCACAATGCAACCTAACCACTAAGTGAGTCAGTGGAGGCAATAGAGAGACAAAGTCACACTGCTTCCGGTGTGCCCCATAGGACCTTTTTCAGAAAAAAATATGTATGGTGGTGAATGGCGAGATAAATAATCTCTTTATCCTGTTTGAATTGAGCCATGAATCACTCATATGATGGTTGTCAATTAGGTATTTTTTCTGCTGGAGAAAGTTGCAGTTTGTTGTAAAGATAGTAAAACACCACTTTTGTTTTTTACATATACACTAGTCCCCAAGACCTGTAAACACACTTTAATGTGTAGTCAAAGTTGGTGAAGTTACCTTTGAACCTACAATACTTTCTATAGCATCTACGTACACACCGTTTCTCTGTCATTGCCAAAATTTGTGTTGGTGTATCCCAGTTTGATACATGACGGTTATTTAGGTAAGCGATTTGAGGGGGAATGCCATCTGCAGCTGAAAACAATGTTGATGAAAGCAGTGGTACTTAACAAAAACAGTAAAGTTGTGGGCTGTTAAAGCAAAACATGACTAAGAGATGCTTAAAAACCTTCATGGAGCTGAGGGGAAGTACAGATTCGGGGGATAACTGTTGGTGGGTTCTTCAATAAGAGCACGTCACTGATTATCATATCAACTTGTGTTAATGTGAAAAAAACAGATTTTTAGCAGCTTTAAGCAACAGAGCATCTTGAGACCTAGACTCACATTCAAAGATAGTGCAACTTTGACTCAAGGTTTGGTGTCTCATCAAAAGATTTGGCTGCTGATAAGTGCTGCGTGGTGTATTACATCTTTATCAGCATTTGTGTGATAAATAACTTTCTAACAACTTCTGCGTCACAAAGCACAGACTCATTTAAAAATGTCCTCATCATGATTACAATAATATCCCTTATACGATCCTTCAGGTTCTCTATGATGATAAGGTCCTGGAAAAGTTTTGTGGCAACGAGTTCTCTGCTGATGGGCGTCACCCAGGCACTGAGCCCATATTGTCTCCAGGCAACAGACTCACCCTCCTTTTCCAGACTGATGACAGCAACCCAGAGCGCCGCCAGAACGTTGGCTTCTCTGCTCAGTACCAGGCAATAGGTAGCACTTATCCATCAACTGTCAGCTTTTCTGTAACTGCATTATTGAACCACCTCCCACTAACTTCATGTCTCTGTGATTATTAGACATAGATGAGTGTTCTCTGCCAGAGCCTGCAGATGGCTCAGGTCCACTCTGCTCTCAGATCTGCCTCAACACCCTAGGCTCATACCTCTGCTCCTGTCACCACGGCTACGCGCTGCGCTCTGACCAGCGCACCTGTCTGTGTGAGTATTGAACAAAACAGAGCAACCAGGATGTGGAGCACAGGAAAAAAAATTCTCAGTCAAGTTTCACCTACTTTGACTCAAACCCAGACATCTATTTCTGACCATTCATGACAAATGGTTGTACAATTAGATTTGGCAGTAAAGGATTTTCTCTTTTAGTCTCCAATAATCTGAGCAGTTACATTGGCTCTGCTAGAAGTAATCCCCACTTAACAAACACATTAATGAAGAGTTGATTTTAGTAAAGTCAACAACACCAAAAGCCTAACCTGGCAGCAAAAGGTACTGGAGTGACTCTATCAGCAGAGGAGTCACTTTAAAGTGTGGGATAATAAGGACAAACTCTACACCTGTTTGAATATGATTGGATGGTATTAGTTTGCTGATAGCCAAGCAGCTCCAGGAACTTTTCCAGGTGCAAAACTACTACCCTGACTCATTCAGAAATACACCTATCAACAGCGGACAGAAAGTAAAAAAGTGTACCAACTCTTAAACACCTGGTTAAAGTTAATGGGTCAATTTGTGAGAAAGTTACTACTAAAGACACTGACGCTTTGGGTTTCCCAACTCGTCAAATACTGATGCTTTGGGATTGTGGGTCGGGTCGGTAGCCCAAAGCATCAGCATTCAACAAGTTGTTAATTTGAATTCTAAGCAAAAGTTATTTTCCGATTGCCCAGTGGCCTGCAGCGGTGGTATATTTGATGAGCCAGAGGGACATCTGTTCAGTCCAGGATACCCCAACCCTGCACCTCATGCTGTGTCCTGTCAGTACATCATTGCTGTAGAGTCTGGCTTCACTGTCTCTCTTAACTTCACTGACAACTTCCACATTGAGAGCGTGGACACTGAGCAAGGCCCAAACTGTCACTATCACTGGTTGCAGGTAATGATAAGCAGCTTCCATACACTATAAAAAGAAAAGCTGGGTCAATAAACAGATATGTTATACAATAATTGAGCTGTGTACTCCCTCTATTAAAAGGTGACCATTCCAGACAAAGAGCCAACGAAGCTGTGTGGTGGAAAGAGTCCAGGTCTGATTGAGACAAACTCCAACACTGTCACGCTGGAGTACCACACTGATAGTGCCGGCCAGAGCAGCGGCTGGAGCCTGGACTACAGCACACAGAGTGAGGGGGAGAGGAATGAGTGTAGAAATAAGCCAGTGAACAATTAAACCGCATTTAGTGGCCCTGAAATAGATTTTCTAGCATTCTGTCTGATCGCAACTTATAGCTGGATAACTATAGTTACGCCATTGATGTTAACTGTCTGCTTGTCTATGATGTTTCCAGGAGTGAAGTGTCCACTTCCCGGTAAAGTAGCTAAGGGCAGAGTGACTCCTAGCTTGACTGAATATCTCTACAGAGACTACATCTTTGTGCGCTGTGACCAAGGATACAAGCTGATGATGGTTAGATGTCTTGTCCTTAACATCAACAGAGGGCACTTTCACAAATTTCCCCATTTGCGGGACTAATAAAGGAATTCTGATTCTTGTTTATTTGTTTGTTGTTTGTTTGTTTGTTTATTTTTCTCTGTCAGGAGGGGCAGGAGATAAAGAGTTTCTCAACCATGTGCCAAAGTAACGGACAGTGGCACCTCCCTCTGCCAGAATGCCAGAGTATGTTACATTTGAGCTCGGAAAATTGCAAAATCTATGAAAACTTCAAGTTAAGTGTTCCTGATCATTTCCTGTGTCTCATTTGCAAAATATTAAAGTGAACTTGTTTTGTTCCTCTGCAGTATTTGACTGTGGAGAACCCAAACCTTTGCTGAATGGTGGCGTGAACTTCCTGTCTGGATTTCAGAATCAGTACGGTTCTGTGGTTCAGTATTACTGCAATGAGCCATTTTACTCTCTCCTTGGGGGATTAACTGGTGAGATATTTACAAAGTGTTCCATGAAGTACTATTCCCAACTGATTTTTCTACCAGCCATTGGTTTCCATTAGCAGACTCTGAAAACTTGTCTGATGTGTATAATTCATCATGGTAAACAGTGTCACATTATCGATGCGTGGTTATGTAGTTTAATAATTGATTTCTCAAGTGCATGGCTTCTTTACATTAATGTAGATTTCACAATGAGTGTTGCAGACTTGGTGTCAACAGAGTGCTTAAAGGAAACCAATGTAAGCCGGGGAATACATTTAATAAAAAATCTATTTAAAAAACATTTACAGATACAGATTTTTAAAGCAAGCTATTAGCAGAATGGTTAGCTGTTGAGTAATGTATATATGATTTATCATAAATGGGCTAATGCATGCAAAGTACCTAAAGAGTAACGCAAGACCAAGCAGAAAACCATAACTGCCCTCAGAGCTTCATTAAGAGGTGTTCTCAGAAGTGTGCTTGGTTGCATCTGTAACCACACTCACCGGTGATGTCACTGCGTACTGACACACCCTGGAGTGCACTTCTACATCACTGAAGATAAACATGAAACTATTTCTGTTTTGTTGTCTCTCTACTCTTCAGTTGTCTTCACCTGTGACGCAGACAGAAAGTGGAGATCCAACAATGAGATTGTTATCAGTCCGACATGTATACCAGGTATTTCTATTTGCCTTTTCTAGATCTTAGTCTAGAATAACTTGTTTAACTGGAACATGAAGTCTTCGATGAAACTTTATACCAACGTGTTCATCTGTATCACATCTAGTCTGTGGCCAGCCTACAAACATCATCCCTGCCTACCAGAGGATCATTGGAGGTAGTGAAGCTCCAGAAAATACCATCCCTTGGCAAGTGTTACTGAGTATAGATGGACAAAGAGCAGGAGGCATGGTGGTTGCAGACCGCTGGATTATGACTGCAGCTCATGTCCTCGTACATGGAGGAAACAGAGTACCAAAGGAGTCTGTACGGGTAAGTTGACAGGTATAGATGCTATCTGCATGCCCCTTGCTTCGATGTTTTTGAATTGAAAAGTATTTACTCCTGTGTTGTTGTTCTGCAGGTTTACATGGGACTCACGAATGTTAGAACCCTGTTGAGCTCTCCTGTGTTCGCTGACTCAGTCCACGTTCACCCTGAATACAGCAACCCCACTGATGAAGACTACAACAATGACATTGCTCTGATCAAACTCCAGAACCCAATCACGTTCAACTCATCCGTTATGCCAATATGTTTGCCAGCAGAGGGTTCCACCTACGTCACTGGCATGATGGGGTAAAGAAACAACTGCTGGGTTTCAGTGAATAATGCTGTATAATCAACTTTAGATTATTTAATTGTCTCTGCTTTAAGTTTAGTGAACTCAGTCGTGTCACTTTATTTCCACCCTACCGTCTTCTAAACAGGAAGACCTGATTTTGCGTTTTCGTATTGAGTTCACCATCACTGTCTCTTCTACATTTGTTTTTCAGACTGGTGTCAGGCTTCGGGCTCACAGAAAAGGGTAGACGACGGATTTTAACAAATAAGCTGAAGTACGTGCAGCTGCCTGTGGTCGAGCAGGATACATGCAGTAATTCAATCACTTTGGCGAGGAGGACGAGGGAACATGTACCGAGTCTGACAAATAACATGTTTTGTGCTGGAGTCCCTGAAGGTGGGAAGGACTCCTGTCAGGGTGACAGTGGAGGCCCCTTCGCCATGAGTGATGACGACGGACGGTTCTGGGCTGCTGGTGTTGTCAGCTGGGGGGTTGACTGTGGACGGCAGGGAACATACGGAGTCTATACCAGAGTCACCAGCTACGTGGACTGGATCAACAAGACTATGCAGGAGAATTAAAACTTACTGTGATTAATTACAACAAGATGCGAAAATGCTGATTGAACAAAAGTAAAACCAAAAACATATACAATACAATAAATACAAAATTTGCTCTGAAACTACTCTAGGTTCAAGCACATGTTGTGATAATAAAGCTATGACTGTGTACAATCTTCCATGTCTACTTATCATGATTGGAACCAACTTCAGAAAATGACTGAACAAATGTCATAATGATTGTAAAGTAATCACATTGTATTGAAATCTCCTAAAAGCATTTTTGAATAAAGTGACATAATAAAGACGTGCATGTGCCTTTTCATCTATGTAGCTCAGATCTGTGGTTAAGACAATAACCAGATTAGTATCCACTTCTACTACCTCTCACCAAATTTGTTGCTGTCACTGTAATACACTAAGGCAGATGCCACTATTTTATGTTGTTGTTAATTATTGTGTGTCTACTACATACTGTAAGGACTATTTACTTTATCTCCATGAACACACAAAAAACAGTAGGCTCTGCTTTCGTTGACCTTTTTGGGTCTTCTCTGTACTGTGCACTGTGCTCATAATCTGTTTTGGTCTTGTAGTTCTGTAAGTCAAACTTACTGAGCCATTATTGGCCCTGTTCTTCTACAGCTCATACCTGTATTTACTTTTGCCAAGACAAACAAATCCTGGAGGCTAAATCCCATTGCAACAGACTTAAAACTACAGCCTGTGTAATGTTAATGGTCGAGGTGTGCATGAGACATTTTGCCTAAAGCTGCAGTCGAACCGAGACACACTTACTGCAGACATGGGATGGACCGTCTGTGTTACATGGTAAGCTTTGACCGATGTTTTACACCTTCATGTTGCATGTCTTAGTGAGTCTTTCTTTTTCATGAATTTCTACCTTTAAGAAAAAGTGCAGTCTATACATACTAATAATGTTGAACTACACTACAGCACTGTCTATGAGCATTGTTAAGGGGTTCATTTTAAATGATTTCAAAGTACCATATACAAATCTAAAACAATATGATCTGGTTGCAAAAGTTAATGATTGTCTCTTTGTGTTTGTTCTGTTTCTGTTTGCATCAGCTTTGGACTTGCACCTTTATTTCAACTCTGTTTATGCACAACTCCAGGTTTCTGTGTTTGTTGGTGGCCGCCTCTGAGTCTGTATTGCATGGGGAGGTCCACTCCCCTCAGTATCCCCGGCCATACCCTCCCAACCGGCTGAAGAAATGGGACCTCTCAGTTCCTGAGGGCTACCGTATCCAGCTGTCTCTAACACACCTGGATATTAAAGTGTCTCCAGGCTGTTCTCAAGACTCTCTGACGGTCAGAGCCATACTGTATTGCAAACTAATATTATACACTATTCCAAAACCAGTTTTCATATTCTAGTCCAGAACCTGAAATTTTAGTCTCATATTTATCACTTAATTTTGACTTGAATATTGATGACCTGCGCAAATTCAGGTCGCAAGTTGGAATCAGGGACTATACCACTTTTTTGACAAACTAGAAATCATTGCAGGTCAGTCCCTATTGTGTAACTCTCCTGATATCCAGTAACCTCTTGTTTACTGGCAAGCTCTGCCTTTCACTGGGCACACGGGGATGAAATGGGCGGCCTGCAAATGTGGAAGTGACGTGGATGAGTGCGGAGAAATGGCACCCAGGTTTTGTTCCTGTCTGAATTCAGTGGTTTGCTGCTTGTCAGAGAGTGCCTTGTCACGACCTAGTCTTACAATATCTATTTTGCTCTTTACACATTTCAGGTTCTCCATGATCAAGAGGTCTTGGGGGAGTTTTGTGGGCAGAAAAATTCAACGGATCACCCAGATAGAGAGTCAATCCTTTCTCAAAGCAACAGACTGACCCTCATTTTCCGAACAAGTGGCTCCACGTCTGAGCTCCAACAACACACTGGCTTCTCGGCCACCTATAAGGCAATAGGTAGAGTCTTTATCATCACTTCCCTTTTCTCTACAATCCGTTACTTCCTCCAACCCTTCAAGAGAATACCAACCTTAAAACATCATTAACATGGGGTTTTACCAGGCATTTTGGTCAGTCTGATCAATATCAACCAATATACTGTATATCTGTAACAACTGCTTCTTTGTGCTGGAAATAAGAGCATCAAAACTTTCAAAGACTCAAATCGAAATGTGCCTGTAACGCAGTGAATTCACCACGACTGCTGTCATTATGTGATTTCTCTGTATATAAAATTACAATGTTGATCCTGTGCTGACCAGCCTGACATGAGTCACCTTCAAACTCACAAAGTTGTTCCTTATTATCAGACATTGATGAGTGTTCAAAAACAGACCCTGGAGATGGATCAGGTCCACTCTGCTCTCAGATCTGCTTCAACACTCTTGGTTCTTATCACTGCTCCTGCCACAGTGGTTACAAACTTCATTTAGACCAGCGCTCATGTTTGAGTAAGTAACATATACGGTAAATGCATGACATTGAACATACCTTAATGTATGTATTATTGATTCTGCTCAGTTATTCTGCTCAGCGGCATAGACAAGGTCTATGCCGCTGCTTTCTACAATAATATTTGCTTTTGTCATGTCCAGTGTCCTGTGATATTGCCGTATTTGACAAGCATGAGGGACACCTATCCAGTCCAAGGTACCCTCGCCCCTCACCTCCTTTTCTGTCCTGCAATTACATCATCTCTGTGGAGTCAAGATCCAATGTCATTTTAAATTTTACTGACAAATTCCACATAGAGAGTGTAAACACTCCACAAGGCCCCAGGTGTCTACATCACTGGCTGCAGGTATTGGCAAAGGTCTTCCTTACAGCAAATGACAATAAAAAGGGGGCCCCTCTGATATACCAACATATCTATAAATAAACTTTCTACTCCCCTCCCCTCCTCCCCTTGGAGGTGACAATCCCAGGCAGCGAGCCCATCAAGCTTTGTGGCAGAAAGAGTCCAGGTGTCATAGCTACAAATTCCAGTATTGTGAGACTGGACTACCACACTGAAGATGAAGGTCTGAGTCACGGCTGGAGCCTGGACTACAGCACACAATGTGAGTGATGAAGGGAGACAGACCAGCAACAATCACATATCTACAACTACAATATGTTATGATATATGTTATCATGTCCTTTTCTACAGGTCAAATATCCATTTGATGTGACTCCTGTCTTAACTGAATATTTCTACTACATCTTGTGAGCTATAACCAAGGATAAAGGCTGTTGATAAATTATTATGTCCTTGTTTTGTTCCTCTACAGCAAATGACTGTGGAGAACCCGAACCCTTACTGAATGGAGGGGTGACCTTCCTGTCTGGAGTTCAGAATCAGTACGGTTCTGTTTTTCAGTATCACTGTAATGAACCGTTTTACTCTCTCCCTGAGGATGCAAATAGTGAGCTATTCACCTATATTATTCCAAAAATATAATAAATACAATATAAAATGTTTGATGTATCTTAACTGAAAAATATATTTTTAATATTCTTCTTGTCTTCAGTTAGTTTCACCTGTGAAGCAGACAGAAAGTGGAGATCCAACCACAGGGTCACTCCAACATGTATACCTGGTATTGAAACACCCTGTTTTACTTTTTTATTTTTTTTAAAACGTGAAGTCTATGTCTGTGTGAACCTATTTTTTTTTGTCTATCTCATCCAGTCTGTGGCCAGCCCACAAAACTCATCTCTACCTATCAGAGGATCATTGGAGGCAGTGGAGCTCCAGATAATACCATCCCCTGGCAAGCGCTACTGAATATAGATGGAATAAGAGTAGGAGGCATGGTGATTGCAGATCGCTGGATTATGACAGCAGCTCATGACCTAACACATAATGGAGCAGTATCAAATGGGACTGTACTGGTAAGTGCACTGTTACAGATATTATCTACATGCACATTGCTTCAGTGTGTTTTAATTTCCTCCTGTGGTGTTAATTTGCAGATCTATATGGGACATACTGATCTTAAACCACTTTTGAGAACTCCTGTGTATGCTGCTTCAGTCCATATCCACCCTGATTACAACAACCCCAAAGGTGGCGACTACAATAATGACATTGCGTTGATCAAACTGCAAGACCCATTGACGTTCAACTCATCCATTATGCCAATATGTCTGCCAGCAGAGGGTGCCACAAATGTCACTGACATGATGGGGTAAACAAACAACTGAGAGTTCTCATTCCATAATGCTACATAATTCATTTTACAGAGGTTCATTTATTTTCTTTGATAATTTTATCTAGCATTTTTTTCTTTTTTCTTTTTTTCTCTTGCTGTTCCAACATGTTAATCTTCTTTTCAGAATGGTGTCAGGTTTTGGCATTATGGAAATTTACCCGCCACGGATAACAAAGAAGCTGAAGTATGTGCACCTCCCTGTGGTGGAGCAGACGATATGCCATAATTCAGTCGATAATCTGAAGAAGACGAGGGGCAATGTACCAAGTCTGACAAATAACATGTTTTGTGCTGGACTCCCAGAAGGTGGGAGGGACACCTGTATAGGTGACAGTGGAGGCCCCTTCGCCCTGAGGGATGACGACGGACGGTTCTGGGCTGCTGGGATTGTTAGCTGGGGGGTTGACTGTGGACAGCAGGGGAGATACAGAGTATATACTAAAGTCACTAACTACCTGGACTGGATAAACAAGACTATGCAGGAGAATGGAAATTGAAAGAAGAAAACTAATTCTGCTCTAAATATATTCCTTCTCCAATGTTAATGCACATGGTGACAGTTTCATTAAAATGTATATTGTGTATGTTTCATAAATTCATGATTATTTGAGTTCATAATGTAGTTAAAAGTGATTAAAATTGTAATAAATATGGTGCTAACAGAGTGAAAAGGTTGACAAGAAAGGTGTCTAAAAGGTTTTTCAAATGTGTGGTCAAAAATGTATTGCTTTTTATGTAAAAACTTTATTTAATGTAGAATATAACAAGACCACAGTTTAGTTCAGGGCATTGTGGGAAAGGTCGTGATGCCGTGTGGTGATGTCACAGGTGAGTAGCATTATGGGTCAGAACCAACATGGCTGCAGAGGAAGAACGTACGGCTCCAAAAAAGCGTTATTCTATATGGGATCCAAGAGGCTCACACGTTAATTGTCTTTCATTTGTTTCATAATTATGTATAATGTTGTTAACATGCTCTCAATGGACATTGGTGATACATGTTTGGTCATTTTATTTGGTTTCAGTACATTCCTGTAGTGCTAACATATGTGTTTACTTTTGCTATGACAAACAAATGCTGAAGGTTAAATTCCACTGCAAAATCCAACCACAGCCTGTGTGATACCAATGGTTCATTTGTGCAAGAGACATTTAGCCAGTGACACTCAGATAAACTTATTGCGGTCATGGGATGGACCTACTCCGTTATATGGTAATCCTACATGTTGCATGTTTCTGTGAATTTTCTTTTTTATGATTTTTTGTCTTTAAAGTGCAGTATATACATCCTATTAGTTTGGAACTACACTATAGCACTGTAGGGAAGTTTATTTTAAGGTTGAGTGATCAACTTCTAGTTAGTAAGCTAAGTACCACAGTGAAATATAAAGCAAAAGTACATGGTTGAGTAAAAAAAACCCAAAAAAACCCAAAACGTGCCACTGTGTTTGCTCTTTTTCTGTTTGCATCAACTCTGGATGCGCACCTTAGTTCAAAATCTCTGTTTATGTTTAATTTCAGGTTTCTGTGTTTGCCAGTGAGTGAGAGCTGGCAGCTGCTGGACTCTGAGCCTGTAATGCATGGGGAGGTCCATTCCCCTCAGTATCCCCAGCCTTACCTTCCCAATGTGCTGAAGCAATGGGATCTCTGGGTGTCTGAGGGCTACCAGATCCAGCTGACCATAAAACATCTGGATATTGAAACTTCTCTGGACTGCCATCAAAATTCTCTGACGGTCAGAGCCATATTGAAACCGAATATTATACAATATTCCAAACAATAGATCAGTGTTTTTGAGATCCTGAGGTATTCCCAAGAAGGATGGGGTATATAATCTCTCCATCTTGTACTGGGTCCACTCCAGGGTCTCCTACTACCTGGTAGTTGCTAGAAAACGGCAAAAATGGCTCCTTTGACATAACGGAGCAGCTGTTCAACTACAAGACTCTCTGAGCTCTGAACTCCCTGTTTAATCGTTGGTCTAACAACGTCTTTTTGGCTCTTTGCATTTCTCAGGTTCTCCATGATCAAGAAGTCTTGGGGAGGTTTTGTGGGCAGAAAGATTCAACTGATCACCCCGACAAAGAGTCGATCCTTTCTCCAGGAAACAGACTGACTCTCATTTTCCAAACAAGTGACTCCACTCCAGAGCTTCAGCAACACACTGGCTTCTCGGCTACCTACAAAGCAATAGGTAGAGCTTTTCTGGTCACTTCTCTCTTCCCAGTAATGCGTTATAGCCCCAATTTAAGATAAATTCTTAAAATCTAATCAACATGGTGCTTTTCCAGGTATTTTGGTCAGTAAGATCAATATTAACCAACATATATAACAACTGTATCTCTTGAGCTGGAAATAAGACTACCAAAACATCTAAAGAATCAAACTAAGATGTACCTGTATCGCAGTGAATTTGCCATGACTGTTGTCAATTCAAAGGGGCTTTATTGACATGAAAGTTTTACAACAATGTTGCCAGAGCATCAATTTGGGATGATCAATTTGTCAATTTGTTCAAGAGCACTTAAAAACTAAGCCAAACAATATGAATGTACATGAATAGCCTAAATGAAACTTTAGGTTAGGTTTTCCGTGTAATTACTTTCTCATTATCAGATGTGGATGAGTGTTCAAAACCAGACCCTGGAGATGGATCAGGTCCACTCTGCTCTCAGATCTGCGTCAACACCCCTGGTTCTTATCGCTGCTCCTGCCACAGTGGTTACAAACTTCATTTAGACCAGCGCTCATGTTTGTGTGAGTAAATGAATGCTTTGTACAGTAAGTACCTTAATTTGTACCATGCTGTGAAGCTCAGTAGTTAGAGCAAGGCTGCCGAGTCAGTGTAAAAGAGATACTTTATTTTGAGGTGAAGTACTGAAGCGCTTCCTCTTTCTCCAATAATACATGTCTTGGCTCCATGTTCAGTATCCTGTGGTGGTTGTATATTTGACAAGCAAGAGGGACATCTATCCAGTCCTGGGTATCCTGGCGCTTCACCTCCAAATTTGTCCTGCAAGTACATTATCTCTGTGAAACCCAGATTAACTGTCACTCTCAACTTCGCTAACAACTTTCACATAGTGAGTGTAAACACTTTGCAAGGTCCCGGGTGTCTACATCACTGGCTGCAGGTATTAGCAAAGGTCTTTCTTACATTGAATGAGAATAAAAAGAGTACAACTCTGAGATGCCTCAGTGTACATAAATGAACTTTACACAACTTCTTCCCTTGAGGTGACCATCCCAGGCAGAGAGCCCATGAAGCTTTGTGGCAGAAAGAGTCCAGGTGTGATAGTTACAAATTCCAGTACTGTGAGACTGGACTACCACACTGATGATGAAAGCCTGAGTCACGGCTGGAGCCTGGACTACAGCACACAAGGTGAAGGATGAAGTGAAAGAGATATGGCGTCTTGTTTAGTCAGCAACTGTTTTACAACTGCAGATACATGATTAATGATGTCATTTCCAGAGGTCAAATTACCATTTCTGGGGAATGTGGCTAAAGTGGCTCCTGTCTTTATAACATTTTTTGACTCAAATGTAGCTTAACCATATCATGTGATATTCGAAAATCAGTAAACTTAAAAAACAAATATTACTGGGACCAATACAGAACATTTGCAGATGAACATTTAATATCCAGGAATTTACATTGTAGACACTACCACTGACTATCCGTGTCACATTTTGGCCACAATATAACATGACATCTAGTACACTATCCAGCCGTATACTAGGCTTAAAATACACGCCTGATTAAACTGTGCACTCAAAGATGAAAACATACAGCAACTGCATCATCAACAAATGTCCACAGCAAAAAAAATACACCCTCAAAAGCACACTACTCAATATTTCTGTCATATAACAACTACAACCTAATGCATTTCCCTGTGTCACTGGCAGCAACATAAGAATATGTTCTTGTTTTGTTTTTCTGCAGTCATTGATTGTGGAGAACCTGAACCTTTGCTGAATGGAGGTGTGACCTTCCTGTCTGGCTTTCAGAATCAGTATCGTTCTGTTATTCAGTATTACTGCAATGAACCGTTTTACTCTTTCCTTGGGGGTGTAAATGGTGAGATATTTAACATATTATTGTGACAAAATCATTAATTAAATAAGATTGATACATCTTTACTTGAAATAAATGAAATCATCTTGTTTCCTCTGGTCTTCAGTAAATTTCACCTGTGAAGCAGATGGAAAGTGGAGATCCAAACACAACGATGTCACTCCAACATGTATACCTGGTATTGAAACAACCTGAGATAACCAATATTATTTCTTTTATTTAAAATATGAAGTCTACATCTGTGTGAACCTATCTTTATGTCTGTCTCATCCAGTCTGTGGCCAGCCTACAAACCTCATCCCTGCCTACCAGAGGATCATTGGAGGTAGTGAAGCTCCAGAAAATACCATCCCTTGGCAAGTGTTACTGAGTATAGATGGACACAGAGCAGGAGGCATGGTGGTTGCAGACCGCTGGATTATGACTGCAGCTACTTCCCTCGTACATAAAGGAAATATAGCACCAAAGGAGTCTGTACGGGTAAGCTGACAGGTATAGATGCTATCTGCATGCCCCTTGCCTCGATGTTTTTGAATTGAAATGTATTTCCCCCTGTGCTGTTGATCTGCAGGTTTACATGGGACTCACGAATGTTAGAACCCTGTTGAGCTCTCCTGTGTTCGCTGCCTCAGTCCACGTTCACCCTGAATACAGCAACCCCACTGATGAAGACTACAACAATGACATTGCTCTGATTAAACTGCAGAACCCAATCACGTTCAACTCATCCGTTATGCCAATATGTTTGCCAGCAGAGGGTGCCACATACGTCATTGGCATGATGGGGTAAAGAAACAACTCCATAGTATATTATTTTATCTTCTCTGCTTGTACTGTGGTTCAGTGAACTCAGTCCTTTGAACTTGCTTCCACACCACCATCTTCTAATCAGGAGGCTCTGATTTGCTTTTTTGTATCGACTTCACCATCACTGTCTCTTCTACATCTATTTTTCAGACTGGTGTCAGGCTTCGGGCTCACAGTAGAGAAGAAACGACGGATTTTAACAAATAAGCTTAAGTACGTCCAGCTGCCTGTGGTCGAGCAGGATACATGCAGTAATTCAATCACTTTGGCGAGGAGGACGAGGGAACATGTACCGAGTCTGACAAATAACATGTTTTGTGCTGGAGTCCCTGAAGGTGGGAAGGACTCCTGTCAGGGTGACAGTGGAAGCCCCTTCGCCATGAGTGATGACGACGGACGGTTCTGGGCTGCTGGGATCGTCAGCTGGGGGGTTGACTGCGGACGGCAGGGAACATACGGAGTCTATACCAGAGTCACCAGCTACGTGGACTGGATCAACAAGACTATGAAGGAGAACTGAAATTTACAATAATTCATTGGAACATAATGTGACGATATGACACAAAAGTAAAATCATATCCAATAAAATCAGCAAAAGCAACATGTTTTTCTCTAAATATACTCCTTCTTCAATGGTAATGCATACTCTGACAAAAAAGGTTATGAATAACATAATCTGTCATGTCTTCATAAAGTCATTGCATTGCACACTTAAAATAAAGTGAAATATTACAAATCTCTGGTAAAAACAATAACTCTCAACTCCCTCTTACCAACTTGGTATTTGTCAGTAGCTGCAGTACCTGTGTATATCTACTGTGTGAGTATTAGTTACTTCATCTCTTAGGAATTTACAAAGTCAGGAGGCTCCACTTCCACTCTTTTGGGTCTTCACTGTACTGTGCGTTGTGCTCATAGCCTGGAACTTTATAGTGTGTACACACACACACACACACACACACACACACACACAGTCCTCTGGACCATATCAGACTTGATCCCATGACTGGCTTTCACTACAGGTTCCTTGAGGCTCCTGAGCTTGGTAGATCTGCTTTTAGTTTTTATTCCCGACCACTCGGAATGTTTACAAAGCAGCTTAAAAATGACTACTTTGGTAACCCTTAGTGTATTCAAATCCTTGATCAAAAACCATACCGTCTCTGTTTGTTCCTGTTTTAACTGATCGTTTTTGTATTTTGTATTTTGTTTTACGTACAGTATTTACACACCTGTACACACTGGCAAATAAAGAAATCGGCCTTGCTCTGCAGAAGACAAACAAATCCTGGAGGTTAAATTCCACTGCAAATTACCAGAAACCACAGCCTGTGTTACATCAGTGGTCCATTTGTGCATTAGACATTTAGCCTAAAACTACGGTCACACTGAGATAAACTTATTGCCGACATGGGATGGACCTACACTGTTATATGGTAAGCTTGATAAAAACAAAATTACCTTCATTTTGCAAAATTTAGTAATTTTTTCTCTTTCATGACATTTTTTTTTATTAATTTGGAACTACAAAACAGACCGTCTTTTTTAAGGTTCAGTATAGCTAAGTACCATCTATAAAACTAAATCAGTAGTAAATGGTTGCAAACGTTAAAAATGATTGTGCCTCTCTGTTTGCATCAACTTTGGACTATCACCCTCGTTCTAACTATCTAACTGTTTATGCACAATTCAAGGTTTCTGTGTTTGTCAGGAAGAGGGAGTTGGCAGCAGCTCAACTCTGAGCCTGAGATACATGGGGAGGTCCACTCCCCTCAGTATCCGGGGCCTTATCTTCCAAACCAGAAAAAGGAATGGGATCTCTGGGTTCCTGAGAGCTACCAGATCCGGCTGTCTCTAACACTCCTTGATATTAAAGCTTCTTCCGGCTGCTATCAAGACTCTGTGACGGTCAGAGCCATATTTAAACCTAATGTTAAATTGTCTCACTGTAACTGAATTTGAAGGGGAATGAGTTTGTCTTTACACAATCCAGGTTCTCCATGATCAAGAGGTCTTGGGGAGGTTTTGTGGGCAGAAAAATTCAACTGATCACCCCGACAAAGAGTCGATCCTTTCTCCAGGAAACAGACTGACTCTCATTTTCCAAACAAGTGACTCCACTCCAGAGCTTCAACAACACACTGGCTTCTCGGCTACCTACAAGGCAATAGGTAGAGCTTTTCTGGTCACTTCTTTCTTTACTACAATGTGTTATATCCCCCAACTTTCACGAGAAATCCCATCGTAGAACATAATTAACATGGTGTTTTTCCAGGCATTTGCTTCAATAAGATTGATATCAACAAATATATAAACATAACATTTCCCTGATATTACCTTCTCATTGTTAGACATCGATGAGTGTTCAAAACCAGACCCTGGAGATGGATCAGGTCCACTCTGCTCTCAGATCTGCGTCAACACCCCTGGTTCTTATCACTGCTCCTGCCACAGTGGTTACAAACTTCATTTAGACCAGCACACATGTTTGTGTGAGTACTGTTAAAACCTAAATGCACGTTTCTTTGTATGCAGCTTAAAGAGGCATTATGTAAGATATGACCAGAAATATATTTTAAAACATTGAAAAAATTTACCGACAATATAAACAGAATGTGAAGACACAACAGTGTTGACGTTATGTCAAAGATTTCTTTGTATTGTACTGAAATGCAGAAGTTATCATGCTAACTAGCCAGCCACCAACAGCATTGTCTTGCAATACCACTTTGTATTTCTAGAGGCAATAGTTTAGTGTAATAAATAATCAAAATCAACTCACAAAATGTCAAGAAAGTAAATACTCTTACACATATTTCTTTAGGGACCTAAGACGAACTTAACTGCTTTGTTATCTCATCGCAAAACACAGCCGTTGAAACAACAGACACAAAAAATACCAAAACTATTGAATCTCTTGCTGTTGTCATAATAATACCTTCTTTTCCCCCTTGTCCAGTCTCCTGTGTTGATTGTATATTTGACAAGCATGAGGGACATCTGTTCAGTCCTGGGTATCCTGGCCCTTCACCTCCGATTCTGTCCTGCAAGTACATCATCTCTGTGGAGCCCAAATTCACCGTCACTCTAAACTTCAGTGAAAACTTCCACATAGAGAGTGTCCACACTCAGCAAGGTCCCATGTGTCTACATCACTGGCTGCAGGTATTGGCAAAGGTCTTCCTCACAAGAAATGACAATATCTGCCTCAGTGTACATAGATAAATGTTCTACTGCTTCTCCCCTTGTAGGTGACCACCCCAGAAGGGGGGCCAATGAAGCTGTGTGGCAGAAACAGTCCAGGTGTGATAGCTACAAATTCCAGCACTGTCAGACTGGACTACCACACTGATGGTGAAGGCCTGAGTCATGGCTGGAGCCTGGACTACATCACATACAGTGAAGGCATGAGACGTGGTGTTTCGTTTGTTTGACTGTAACAGTTGAAAAACTGCATATGTTAATGTTTGCGTATCATGTTCTTTCCAGAGGTCAAATGTCCATTTCCAGGTAATGTGGCTAAAGGCAGAGTGACTCCTATGCTTACTGAATATTTCTACAGAGACTACATCCACGTGACCTGTAAGCGAGGATACAGGCTGATAATGGTTCGACGTTTTCTTTCTTTCTTTCTTTCTTTCCTTCTTTCACCGTCTGCTTTTTAAGACCAAAAAGACATAGCTTGATTTTCTTTTCTGCTTATTTGTTCCACTGTGTGAAGTAGACGAACATTCATGAAATGTAATTCACTCAGTGAATCCAATTTCTTTGCTAGGATGGTCAAAAGATCACGTGGTTTTCAGCCATGTGTCAAAGTGATGGACAGTGGCAGCTCCCTCTGCCAGAATGCCAGCGTAGGTCTTTTTTGAGCCCAAATTATCTTAAAGAGAAAATACTAGAATCAACTACATTTCTTGAGTCATTAGTAATTTAATATATCCTTGTTTTGTGTTTTTACAGTAATTGATTGTGAAGAACCCAAACCTTTGCTGAATGGAGGGTTGACCGTCCTGTCTGGAGTTCAGAATCAGTATGGTTCTGTTGTTCAGTATCACTGTAATGAACCATTTTACTCTCTCCCTGGGGATGGAAATGGTGAGATATTTACATATATTATTCCAAATATATAATTCATAAAAACTGTTTTTTTCATAAAGCTTAATTAAAAATAAGTGCCATTATCTCGTTCCCTGTGGTCTATAGTTACTTTTACCTGTAAAGCAGATGGAAAGTGGAGATCAAACCAAAACGATGCCACTCTAACATGTATACCAGGTAAATAAAACCCTATGATACTTCACTTTACTTACTTACACTTTCATTAAAACATAGTCTTTTTGTTTGTTCAAATCTGTTTTTGTCTGTCACATCCAGTCTGTGGTAAACCCAGAAAACTCATCTCTACTTATCAGAGGACTGTTGGAGGAAGTGAAGGTCCTGACAATTCCATCCCCTGGCATGTGCTATTATATATAAATGGACAAATAGGAGGAGGCATGGTGATCGCAGACCGCTGGATTATGACTGCAGCTCATATCCTAACACATGATGGCAATCTAGTATCAAAAGATGACGTACGAGTAAGTGGACTACCGTAGTTGTTATCTGCCAATTGCCTCAATGTTTCAGAACTGACATTTATTTCCACCTCTGCTGTCGATTGGCAGATTACCATGGGACTTATCGATGTTCAAACCTCGTTGGGCTCTCATGCGTATGCTGCTTCAGTCCATATTCACCCTGAGTACAACAACCCCAACAGCTTAGACTACAATAATGACATTGCCTTGATCAAACTGCAACACCCAATCACGTTCAACTCATCCATTATGCCAATATGTTTGCCAGCAGAGGGTGCTTCATACGTCACTGACATGATAGGGTAAAGAGCTATCAACTCCCAAATATTTCATGCCTAAATGCTATCTAATTCAATAAATCAGAGTTATTTTTCTTAACTCAATCATTTTGTTTTTTATCAAAATATAAACATTCAGCTTGTCAGACTCTGAATATTTATATTGAGTTCACCATAACTGTCTCCTCTACGTTTTTTATTTCAGATTGGTGTCAGGCTTTACCATTAGAGACACTGACAACTACCGGATTTTAACAAATAACATAAAGTACGTGCACCTCCTTGTGGTGGAGCAGGAGACATGCAGTACTTCAGTGAATGAGCTAAAGAAGACAAAGGACAACTTACCAAGTCTGACAAACAACATGTTTTGTGCTGGAGTCCCTGACGGCGGGAAGGACTCCTGCCACGGTGACAATGGAAGCCCCCTTTCTGTGAAGGATGGCGGGCGGTTCTGGGCTGCTGGGATTGTCAGCTGGGGCGTTGACTGCAGACATCCAGGAACATATGGAATCTATACCAGAGTTGCTAACTACCTGGACTGGATCAACAAGACTATGCAGGAGAAATGAATTAACTACACTTCATCACTCGGCTTATAAAACTGTGTGTGCTGCTGAACAAAAACAGTAACAAATATAGCCGAATAAAAAAAAATTAACTTGACTCGTATTGTCCTTCCTTATCCAACTTACAGTAAACATTATACTTTAATAAGAATTTTGCATTTGAAATAGAATTAAATTATCTCAATTACATCATACAGTAAGTAAATTCTTCTTTGAGCACAATTAACCACAACACGGTCAATACACAACAAATCACACAGTAAGGAAAGGTCACCTATTGATACATGTTTTTAAATTAATGAAAGCAGCATTAGTTGTATTGTATGTTTGTCAGTGTGGTTCCTGAAATTGTTTTGAATTTGTTTTGTTCCAGCTTGCAGGGTGTGTGATATTTCATCACGTAAGAACCGATGGGGGTGCTGTCCCGTGGGCGGCTCTGGCCCGGGTGCCTAAAGGGCTTTGCACCTTGGTGTGGAGCCTCCCGTGTGCCTGGGCTGGGGTGGTCCCTGTTGCAGCGCCCCCTGCGGTCATGGACCATGATTTCTCTCGGTGTGCGTGGCCCCCAAAGGTAGCTTCTTCCTCACCTCAGGTCTCGGTGCCCAGCCATGTCTCCTCAGTCACAGCCAGTGTAGGTGTGTGGGTGTGGGTATGAGCGTGTGTGTGTGTGTCTGTCTGTCTGTCTGTCTGTGTGTATGCCTGCGTTTGTGTCTGAGTGTGTATGTATTTCTATGTGTTTATTTGTGGGGGTGGGAGGTTTGGGTTTTTAAGGTTATTCTTTGTTGTTCTCAGTTCTTCTTTTATGTTTTTATCCTCTGTGAGGCACTTTGTGTTACTATATGTATGAAAAGTGCCATACAAATAAAAATAAAGTAAAAAAAATAAAGTTAAAGAAAAGTCAACAGCAATGACCACTGGTGAAATTGAGGCAAATAGTGAACATTAAACAACATTGTGGTTATAGCCCTGATTTAGACTGGCAGCAACCCCCTAAAATCCAGTTACAACATCAATGTGTCACAAAAAACACAAATCTGTGTAATCATTTTTATAATTTGTTTATTTGTAGGTTGAAAGGAAGACAATATTGATTAGTATTTCTCCAAGTCAAATTTGGTCTACATGAAGATGTAATTGAAATGCATTTAATGTTTCATATAAAATGTCATAATAACGGAACTATAAGCTATCATTTGATCAGTTGATAATATAAAATTATTGATTATTGCATTTTCCCTAATTGCACCTTTTGATAGTGTAGTGGAGTTTAGTGAGTTTACTCCTTATGATTTAGTAGAAAGGAGTAAACTTAAAAACTTTGCTTTTTCGCAGAGATATATGAGGAAACCATCACCACTCTCACGTTACTGTAGAGGTAACACTACAGCTAGCAGCCAGCTAGCTCAACTTAGCTCAAATATGATTAGTAACAGGGGTCAGAAACTAGCTTGCTCTGTCCAAAAGTAACAAAATCATTCTACTAGCATCTCTAAAGCTCACTTATTAAGATAGAATATCTCATTTGTATAGCCAAAGTGTAGGATAGCTGTTTTCAGCATTGTTTACACTGAGTTAGCTAGCCGGCTTGTGGCTGTAGCATTAGCATGTCGGCAAAAAGTTATCAACCGCACTTCTACTACCATAACTACGGGAAGCTCCATCCACGTTTCAAACAAATACAAATTAATCCCCTTTTAAGGACTTCATTACATTAAAAAGCTTTTAAAAAACGAGCTTACAGGTTGATTTCAGTGAAAGACGGTGTGCTGGTGGTGCCTGTTTCCATAGTGACCCATGACCCGCCGCCTGCTGCTCTGTCATTGGACAGATCCTGTCTGCTCACTTTCACTTTTGCACGTTCACTGCTGCTCTGTGCGCATGCGCCGCACAGCGAGACTGGCTCGTATCTCCTCGACTACCTCAAGAGTTTAACAATATATCATCTTATATTCATCGCTATTATATGTATCGCAGCACAGCTCGTGATCGATGGGATGCCAGAAAAGCTGTGAAATAGTCCGTGTTGTGGCTCAGTGAGCTCTCGTTAGAAATCAAAAGTGAAAGTGTGGAGGTGCTTGTGTGTTCTACGCAGTTATTTCAGTTTATCTTGTTGTATTAACGTTTAACATTGTCTGCAACACTTAAAACACAAAAACTAGACTCCATGATGCTGTTTGAAGTACTTTTCTTTGGATGCTTTCTGACGTGCGGTTATGGTAAGAGCATTGATCTTTGCATTTCGATGCAGCACTGATGGTAGACATGGACGTAGTAGTCCTAAAAATGTGACCTTAAGTTGGCTGTCGAGCTCAGTAATAAACTTTCATGTCACAGTGTCTGACAGAGCTCATTATGTTATTGTTTTATAATGCAGCTCTGTGAAATCCTTAAAAAAGAAAGAAAAAAAGAAACACACACATAATTGGCACTAATTATTAATTTTAAGCAAAATAGAGACAGTGTTCATTTTGTACACTTCCATTTAATTAATTAAATTAACTGCTTATCTTGTGTAGTCTGTAATATTAAGTCAGTGCATGGCAGGTCAGATGAACATGCAAGAAGTGTCTGAAAGCAAGTAAACAGTTGAGCACATATGAAGAAAAAAGCTTTCAATAATGAATGAATAAATATTTATTTGGGCTTGAATCCACACAACTAAACAAATAGAAATAGGTCTTAGAACTCTGTCTTATATTTATTTATTTATATTTGTCTGAATATGTGCAAAATTAAATTACATTTCCAGGAAACTTTAAATATATTGAATAGTAATGTAATAATCTTTGTCCTGGTTAATAAAACTCTCTGGGATTAATTTACCTGATTATGTTAAAAATGTGAACTTTTCAGTAAGTTAAAGATGGTTAATCTCCACTATTTTACTGTGTATAGTTAAAACTTGTCACTTATTAAATCCAGACGACAACATAACATTTAAAGATTGTTGATTTATTTTAATCTGTCTTCTTTCTCAGCTAATGGCGTTGCAGATGTGGTACTGTCCTGCAGCCTGGTGGAGGAGGGAGTTGGAATGGGTGGAATGGGAGGAGGCTCCCTTTTCACACGGACTCCAGCCACTCTCGTCTTAAGAGAGGTTGCAGTGGCTCCTGACGAATCACTTGAAACACTCACTCCGTTTGTCCCGCCTTCTGTCCCGGACCCAGATGCCATCCTGTTAGAAGCCAAAGGTTTTCCCTGCCCTCTCTAACTATAAAGTTTGGTGTAATATAAACACAACCCGTGTTGAACTTCTCCTCTCATCCCTCTGTGACAGTCTCATCACCTGAGATCCCCGATGCAGATGTGTTGCTCCACGCCGACTGCAATGAGCAGGAGGTGATGTGTGAAATAAGCCGTTATTCCCCTCATGGATCCCAGGACAGTTCAGACTCTGCTTATTTCATGGTTTCCCTGAATGTGGAGGGAGTTGAGTTCAGCACTGCGTTGATCCTGAAGGCTTTGACGGTTAAGAGGGACCAGTCGACCATCATACAAAATAAACTGGGTCTGCCTCTTAGCCAGTCGGGGACTCTTCTGACTGAGGGTGAGATCTAGAGTTTAACTGTTTCCATTTTGTTTTGTTAGACAGGCAATAACATCAGTCTAACTACTTTGTTGTCTTTGCTTCCTTCCCCTCAGTATTATTCCTGGTGTTTTCCCACATTAAGTCTGTGTCTGCACCTCTGAGAGGTGATGTTCTCCTCAACTGTGGCTTCAAGCAGCAGGAGATACCTTTAGCACAGGAGTTGGGCATTGAATGGCGACTGCAGCACAGGGGGAAAGGGCGAAAAGTGCTTGAAATGAAGACGAGGCTGGACGATGCAGAAGGGAGCACAGTGGGTAAGTGTGTGCCAGTGTCCCTATCCAGGGTCTTAACTGTAAGGATAACTTTTTGTGGCTCTTATGATGGTACATTAGTGCCACTTGGCTTAATTGGTCTGGAAGTTCATGAATAAATAAATGCAAGTGGACTCTAAATGCTAATTTTTGGTGAGAGTTTGAGAAAAGTGCTGGCCAACTTCAGAAACAAGAAAGGAGCCTTGCCAAGCAGCAGTTTTAACATTAAACAAAACTAAATTTTAACTTAACTTATTTGGGATATACGGTTATTTTTTATCTGTATAACTCAGTTGATGCAGAATAAGTAAAAAGCATTTAAATTTGTGTTATTTCAAAAGTTGCATTAATCAGCAGAATATTGCATCATGAAATGAGCTGTCAAACCACAAGACCTACAACATGAATTATGGATAATTACAAAAGTTACAGACAAAACATGAATACTATTGATGTGATCCAGTCTTTGACACCTTCAAGACACCAGTTTGTGTGTTCAATTACTTAACAACATTACTTAACGTAATTTTATTCAAGGTAATGGTGCATTTCAGTAGTTCCCTGGTGACTTCCGGGGAAACACCAGATGATACGATGATGTTCGAAGAAGCACTGATAAAACTTGTTAAATCAAGTAAAAGTAAGAAAGTACAGGCTCTGAAATGTACTCAAGGTATAAAAGTAAAAAGTTTCCCTCTGACAGACATTTCTCTGCAAAGCGAACTGGACCTCACGTCATCTATGTCATTGCCTTTCTCACTACACACCCTTTCTCCCCATTCGAGTCTCCCTCTCTGTCTGTTTATGTCGTGTTACGTCGTTTCATCTCGCTATGTCTGCTGCGTGTAAAATGCACTGATGGGTTGAAATCAGTCACTTGTGATATTTAGGAAGGCGGTGACGCAAAATAAAAACAATCAATGATTCCCCTAAAATGAATTAAAACTGAAGTAATGAGCCTGTTTTTAAAAATACAGATAGAATATAAGAGTATAGAATGTAAAGTAGAGATATTGGTGTTAAAATGTGAGGAATTAAATAAGAAGTCCGACAAAAAATACTTTTAAGTACAGAACGTAAAGTACAGATACCTGAAAAATTGACTTAACTACAACAAACAGCATGTAAGAGGATATTGATTTAAAGCTGTTTATCAACTGTTGTTGTAATTGTTTGTCCTCAGTGCATGAGGAAAGGAAGGGCTCAAGCATGGATGCGGCCCGGGTCGTCAGTGAGGGAGACACCTCTGTGACTCTGACCAAGCTGAAGGTTTCTGATGAGGGGACGTACATCTGTACTGTCAGTGTAGGTCCCTTCCATGCCCAGCAGGTCATTCAACTCCTCATTAAACGTAAGTTTCAATCTAATCTCTCAATTCAGAAAAAATCCACAGAATGTCTTTCACGTCTTCTCTCTGTTGCTCTTTGCTTCAGAACCGCCGCATGTTTTACTCTCAGAGGAGAAGTTGGTAATGAGGGCGAGCTCACCTCCGACACTGAGCTGCCACTGCAATAAATACTATCCACTGGATGCTCAGGTCTGTAACTAGTATGTTCGTAGATAGTACAGTCTTCTATTAGGAGCCAAATCTGTCTCCAGATATGTAATCACAAAAACCTCTATGAAAGGTGCAATACAAATAAAGTTTGATAGATTTATGTTGTTTCTGTCTTTCAGATGGAGTGGTTATCCCTCTCTCCAACAGACACAGAGCCTACATTGTTGCCAGATCAGGGCTCTCTATCCAGCCATCGACAGCATGGTGATGGGACTTATTCCCTGTCATCTCAGCTCACCGTGCCCTCCAGTGTCTCCCCTGGGACTAAAATCATCTGCAGGGTGTCCCACGTGGCCATGGACACTCCCCTGTCTGTCAGTCTGGTGGTAGAAAGTCCACCACCAGGTATTACACTGTACACGTGTGGCTGTTGTGTATTGTTAAAGAAATAGTTTGACATTTTGGTAAACAATCTTTCATCGAGTTAGCATAGGTCACAGGTCTTTCTGTGTATTGTTCTCTTAACTGTTCTGTGTCTTTCTCTCTACAGATTCCTATTGGTGGGTTTTGGGTTTCCTGATCATCACTGTGCTTTTCTTCTACCAGGTCATGAGATAAGTTAGAAGGGGATATTCTTGCAAACAATCCTGACTGGAAACTGAGCTCAGAAAAACATACTTTGTGTCATATGCAGGTCTGTAAGTTATAAGTGATTTTATTAGAAGCCCTCACTGGTTATTTTAACTCTTCTTGCCTTTAACTGAACTGAAAAAAAATCAAATTTGGGGGGAAACTACTGTATTTGAATATTTAGATGTATCATTTTCTATGCTCCGTAAATTTGTTTTTCAATATCATTGGCAGAGGTTTATCTACTTACTGAAGTTGCACTGAGCAGGTTTGGAGCTTGAATTTACGTCACCTGCATAATATGGAATTGTAAGCATTTGCCATAAAACCCACATTTTGAATCCCAAACGATACTTTGCAGCAAAAAACATGAATTACCCACTGCAGTTTCATTATTTCTCAAATACTGTGCTATGAACCGTGCCTACCTGTGGGTGGTGTTGGAAACTTAATTTACATTGTTACATCAGAGTATCAGAGGACTTAAGTTTCTTTTTTACTCTCTGAAGTTTGTAGGTAGTGATAATTAGGTTGAATCGTGCATGTGTAGGCAGTAGGCCCTCTCAGCTCCTCCAGGCTGTGCATTACTGCTCACACAAATTTAATCATGGCACTCATTCAATCTGTGGCACTATGAATATGGGTATCTAAGAGATGACTTTAATAGTTATGTAATTCATTTTGTTCAATTTGTATAGTATATGAAAGACTTTTTTTTCGATGCTGTTGCCCATCAATAAATTTCCAAAGTTGTATCAATCCTAGACAAGACAAGCATCTTAGACTGAAGCGAGATGTTACACGCTAGACGACATGCAATAAGACATAATGTTATTGGTCTGATTCAAACAGGATTGAGTTATTCAAGCCTTTCTTTTTTTTCTTCTTGTTCACACTGTGAATTTTTAGCTTCTTTGTTCCACTGATCAGTACAGGGCCATGGACCTTTTTCCTCCCTTTTTTAAATTTTTTTTTTTTCATGTGTTTCACCTGAGTACTTGTAACTGCTGATATACTGTAAGTTGCCATTTTACTTTCCAACCCCACTCAACCGCCAGTCATTACAAACTCATGCTGTGTGTCCAAACATTGTTAAAACCAACAGAAATTTGTTTTAAACTCTAGTTGAGGTAAAGTGTCAGAAGTTTATTTTCCAAATATGTCCATTTGATGGATTGGTGCAGCTATTAAAAAAGAGTTTTGGGTTCGAATATTTGACTCAGTGTGAATAAAATGCAGCTCCATTGAAAAGTTGCAACATACCAACACATAATATGGAATTAGGGAAATCTGAGGTTTTTTTTCCTGTTTGCACTGTTTTCATTGGTACCATTTTAAATGTTTGTGTGGCTTGTTCTTGCTTGTTTTTGTGTGTGGTATCGATATTGTGACTGTTCTTGTAGTTTACTTTTCACAATGAAAGATTTTGTGACCTAGCAACATTTTTTAAGTTATTTGACAATATCAATATAAGTACATTTATTTAATTAGCTCTATTTTTAATTTTGTTGATTGATGCTTTGTGGTAGACAAATCACAGGGTTTCTCATTTATAAAATGGCTTCCATCAGAATGTGTATACCAGACCTATTCAACTGGCAGCCCTTTGAAAACCCCATTACTGCTCTTTGATCATTTTGTTTTTTGTTAAATCATTAGTTGTGTCTGTTGCTGATCACAAAAATACTAATTTTTTCAAATCTAGCCCTTCTTAAAGAGTAGTTGAATACGCCTGGTGTATACTGTAATAAGAAAGAATTTATTTTTTTTAATAAGGTCTGAATCGGCCTGATGTGTCAAGAGTATATAATAAAGGTCAGCACTCAGTTCGGTTGATGTTTTATTTATTGGCATCAGCAAAAGTGTTAAGCATGCATTTGTTTTTTTCGCAAATCCAGTTGCATCTCATACTGCATTTTCAGGTTGTAAATCACGAAACAATGTTCTCATATCTCATGTGGTAATTACCTAATAATATGTTGCACATTATTATCAGATAATTATGGTTATCTGCTACAATTATGCATAAATGCATTTTTCACATAAAGGTTGTTCATATTTTCTTAATTTGATCAGCTCTCAAAATCAGTCCGAAGAGAGGAGAATTAACTTTTCTTTTATATCCAACAACCCTCCCAGAAAACCTGAAAGAATCTATAAACACATTTTCAGGAGCATAATCTGACAGATGGTACTATTGTTCTATCCATACAATACTACATGTTTTTAACAGTTCACTATAGTAGCAGTTGTTTGCAGTCTCTGAATATTATTTTTGTCTCAAAAGCAGGTGAAATTAACAAAATCTTAACAGACTCTTGAGCATCATTGCATTGCATAAGCAGTAATTATCAGATCAGAAAGACATTATACACAGGTCCTTTAAACGACTAACAAAAGAAAATGTACAATCGGCAGTTAGATTCAGAAATGGCAGATACACAGGTCACACAAATAGGCAAAACTATGGACACCGTTTGCCATGCAAGTTAGAAACAAACACCTCATTTTGGCCGTTACCATACTGCAGGTGACAGGTGAGTCTTTTCATGTGAGTGAGGGGGGGAGCGTTTCTAAATCATGTCCTCTCTCCCGTTTTCCTGCTTTTTGAGGATCAGCTCAACTCAAACAACAATCAAAGAAACACTTTGTCTGCAAACCTTTCCAAACCTGTTTGCTTGAAATGTGACGCTACACATTCATCTGTCTATGGCTGTGACTCTGTCGGAGCAGTCTGCTCATGTGTACGGTAGATTGTCTGTTAGTGGCTGCTTGTCTGTTTGTCTGTGTGTGCATGTTACTATGCCACCACCTGTGGTACAAAGAACCGAGGTAAAGTGAAGCATAGTTATACACCTAATTTATAAATAATTGTTTATCAGTCCAGACTTAACTGTTTTATTTATACAGGACATAAATGCTGCATTCTTACATCTTTTCCCTGAATCATTTCTTCCTTTCCTCATATCCTCACACAGTCTCGTACATTTTTCAAATTTCTTTCTCTTATCGTCTTATTATTGAACATTGCAAACTACATAAGAGAAAGTTAGACAGGAAACGAAAAACGTTACTAATAAAAGCTTATCAGCTAAACTTGGAAAAAGCTATTGGCTACAATGCTTCGAATCACAAATACACACACACGCATACAACAAAAATATCCATAATCTTAATCTAACATGACCTTGTGTTAGTAATTAATGGTGGGAGCAGGTGTGACAGGAGGAGTGTGTTAGTTGGGCATGTAATATCAATTTACAAATGTAGGACTCTCAAAAAAGGTAATATGAACAAGCTTTGGCGTATCTGGGGAAGAAAGGACTGCAAACTCTTGTTCAATCTCCCTGCACATATTCACCACCTGTACATTGTTCATTTCCCCCCAGTGCTCCCTTCAGAGGGCTTAGCCCTGTGTGTTCCCTGTGTCACATGAATTTTCTCTCTCCCTCCTTCCCTTTTCTTTCTTCCTCTTTCCCTCCGCCTGCTGCGTCCTTCAATAATACATGAGGTGCAGAGACAAGAGAGAGTGAGTGAGACTAGACGCTCAAAGGAGTGGAAGAAAGCAAGAAGAAGGGAGGGAAAGGAGGGACGAAGAGAGCAGAGACACCTAGAAACACTACTGTCATGTGTAAGTGCAAGATGGTTTGATGGAAGACTGTGTGAAGAGAGGAAGGAGAGGACGGATAAAAGGGGGCGCTTGGGTTTCTTTTTTTTTTCTCTTCCCTCTCATATCATTCTCAAGTCCGTATCCATCCGTATTGATGGGCTGAGCTCAGTAGAAGAAGTACACTGCAAATGAAGGAGAGGGGAAGTCATTAGTCTAATGGATCTGGCAAAACATCAGCAAATACAGAAGAGTCAGCCGAGCTCTCTCCGTCTGATAAAGTGTTTACAGGTTTGTTTTTACATTTAAAAAAGACTGGTCAGATTGGTGTTATATCAATAATTTACTGTAATGAGGAGTTATGAATAATTGACAATTAGAGCAGAAGCAGGCCGGCCAGATGTGGGCTTGTTAGAGCAGAAATACAAATGATATCTCGGTTCCTCTCCGTGTTTTTCCAGCCAGTGCTGTTTGATATCTACCTTTCTACTACTGTGGTACGTACATTTTAAGTAATGTTTATTGTCTACTTTATACTTTTTTTATACTTTTATTTTAGGTTACTACTAGAATAGGTTTACATCCTTAACACTCAAAAACCTCATCCGATTTCTCAAACTGTCCGGTGCTGCTGCACTGTATTCCCCCTCTGTCTCAAACACTCTGTTTTAGCTCCTGTCTCTTTAAGGCCCCTCCTCCTGAATACCCAGTCTCCTCTGATTGGTCAGCTCAAACACTCTTGATGACAGCACCGGCAACAACATGCCAAACTAGCCGCTAGGCATAAATGTGTGACATGGTGATGTAATGTGATGTCACAGAGTCACAGGATTAAAGGAGGGGCTACTGACGAGGCGTTTCAGGAGCAGTGTTTTCTGTGGGAGAGAGGAGCTTCTGTTGGTGCTATGACCTATTTAGCTTTCAAGATCTCTGACATGCACATGAACATAAAACACTGAAGGGAAGGAAAAAACAGAAAAGCGTATTAAGTCTCCTTTAAGGGGGGATTTCTAAATGGATGCAACTTTTTCTATTGTTGAGGCTTATTGTTGTTCATGATAAGTTGATCTTCTGGGAATTTTACTAGTATGCCTATCAAGTCAACCTTTCTAATTGTGAGCCCTACCTACCTCCAGCTGGTGCTGGATTAGGTCCTCATCAGGGGTTATTAAAGAGTATGTGGCTCTTTGTACTGTTTGGCATCAAAACGTTCACATTGAATAAAGTTTGTTGCCCTAATCCATGCGCTTGGTTTGTATTCCTGTTTTTCCTGATAATTTCTTAGTGCCATCTTTTACCTGCCAGCATCCTTTAAAGGAGCACTATGAAGATTTGAAGAAGAAATTAAAACTCTGAATTTTAATATTTACAATATTAATGAGGTAATAATACAAACTCAGAAATATTTATTGTTTCCATAACTGAATAAACAAGTTGTTCTCAGAGGAAAATAAGGTCCCCAGAACACTGTTTGAAGCTAGAAAGGTGGCAGGGTCCGCCACATATAAAAAAAACAGTATGAAACTGTGTTGTCCTTTAAGGTCAGTTTGTTTACTCACCTTGTTCAGTCATGAAAACAAAGAGTTTGTTTATTTAGTTTGTTTGGGCATTAAAAATGTGTGAAGATCTTTCACTTCTGATTAAAATATCGTCCCCAAAACTACATAGTGCACCTTTAAAAAAATCATCTCTGTATCTTAATTTCCTGTAAAATTAACAGCACTAATACATAAACACTATCACATACTGACAGGCTAACACCATATGAGCAGTTATATGCTATTCATAAAAGCCTGTACATCAACCTGTCTGTCATAGACAGTCAATAGTCGTATCAATCTTTGTATTAATATCAAGATCTTCTACTCACAGAATATTATTCCAACCACAATGACTCCAATGATCCCCATCATGATCATCATCTGAAAGGAGAAAACAACAACATTAAGTGACCCTCCGATTGTGTGTGCAGTTCTAAAAGAAATATTAAAAGACACCTGAGATTATTTGCGTTTGCTGTAGTGGTGCAATCTCTTGAGTATTTCTGAGTTGCTACAATAACAGACCTCTTTTTTCTCATTTTCCCCAAAGCATCTGCTCAGTCTTCCACAGCAGCTCATTAACAGATTAGTGTGTGGAACAGACGCTGTGTGTTCACCTCAGCATGAACAGTAGTTTGATGCTCTAAAATAAAAGAGCTGAGGATCTGATTCAAACACTCTAATACATAATATACCTCTGTACATCACTAATAGATTATATTGTGAGTATCTTTCGGTAACAACAATCTGTTTAATGCACCCACACTAATGTGCTCACCTTGCAGTTCTTCCACCAGTACTTGTTCTTTAGCTTGGCTGCGCAGCTTTCAAACTGGGAGGCTCCGGCTTGGAGAGCGTCCGCCCTGTCATCCAGCTCTGAAAGCTTCTGGTCCCTTTCCAAAACCTTGTCAACATTCACCCTCATGATGTCCACCACCTAGCCCACAGCGGCGAGGATGAGAAAGCATTTGGCAGGGGTGGGGTGGGAGGGGGGAGACAAAGAGGATGACAAGCATGGTTAAAGGAAAGCAACATGGGGGACAAAAGGCTTTCTGAAGCTACACCCCATATCATAAATGAGTAGACGCTATGCATTTGCAAATTGCAGCATTACATACGAGGCTATATTTAGTATGTTAAGGAAAAGCCCCACAGATTTCTTTTCTGTTCAAGGTAAAAACCCAACATTTGTTTTGGAAACCGTCAAAACATGTGGCTGCACAAACTTTTGAGTCCACATATTTATCTTTCTTTATTCTTATCCAAAGTTGATTTTCTTTTTAAAATGCAAGAAGTCTGAACACAAGCATTTGATGTAACTCCTTGAAGTTTATGAGTTACTTGGTCATTAGTCAAATAGGTTTTCTTCTTTATCACAAAAAACCTTGTATTTTAAGTGCTGTAAATTAAATTATAACAATCCATTTTAATAGGATAGAATAAGAACAGAGTTTTCCAGAGAACATAAGAGCAACAACAGCATTTTTACATGCTGGTTTGTCTCTGGCTTAAGCACTGTGCATACACAGTAAATCCAGATATTTCTTGACTGACGCATCGGGCCTGCTCCAGCTCACCTCTTCGACTTGGGCCTGTGTCTGCTGTAGCCTGCGGTTGCTGGAGGTATTGGGTGGGCCTGCAGGTGGGCCGCCGCCTGGGGCTCCATCTGCACCGGGGGCTCCTGGAGCACCGGGGGCTCCGGCTGCGGCATCTGGGGCAGACCTAAGATGAAGCACGAGGAGGAGGAGGAGGAGAAATTGAGTTGATATTCTGATAAGTGATGTATGTTCATCTCATGTAGAGAGCACTTGACTTTATTCTCATTGGGAAAAAAAATGCTGAGATCTAACCTTTAGCACATAACAAAAGAAGACAACTGCACATCATGCAAGGGATGTAAAGGGGATGAGAGGATGAGGAAGAGAGAGGATGAAAAAAGGAGCAGGTGAAGGATGGGATAGGATAAAAAAAGAAGATGCACCGGTAAGAAAGAAAATATAGGCCACATATGGAAAGCAAGAAACATAAAGTCCTCTGAGAGCAGGAGATTATGGTGGGAACAAAAGAGGGGAGAAGTTCTTGTGATGGATTACAGCGAGCTGGGCCGGATTTAGAGGAGAAGGTAAGGCTGGAAAGTGAGGTGTGGAAAGGGTGAAAGGGTTAATCCAGCAGAGGGGAGAGGAGGAATGGGTACCGGAGGTTTAAAACTGAGCAAACAAGCTCCTCAGCGGATCATGCCTGGTGGACAATTTAATATAAATCACAGCCACTGCAGCAGCAGGACGAAAAAGTCATGAAGCATCAGTCATTTGACAACAAAGCAGGTGATGGTGACCTCAAACCCTCAGAACCACAATGAGATATAACATTATCATTTTTTTCCGTGTAAAATGATCTAAAAAGCTCAAAATAACTCTACCCGAGGCTCTAGAGTGGCAGCAGTCAACCCCTGCATACATAATTCAGTGATGCTGTGACGGAAAATTTTACTTGCGTCAGCAAAATCCATCAGGCTGAAAGAAATCAGTTCAGTTTCAGAGCCCCTCATTGAAAAACATGCAAGGAAATGAGCTGGTTTGAATGCATTTTCATCTAGAGCAGCTTGAGAGAGGTTTTGCATTTTGTTGTAGTGAAAAGAGCGCAGCAGAAAAGCCGCATTAATACTCACATCTTCTATGCAGCTGTTTGAACTGACTCACGGCCAGCGGAGGAGGATGAGGAAGAGGAGGAGGAGGAGGAAGAGGAGGAGGAGGGGAGGCAGGAGAGGGAGGGTCTGAAGTACAAGAAGAAGAAGAAGAAGAAGGAGAAGAAAAAAACAACAGCAGGATCAATGAAAAAAAAGAGACGAGGATTTCCAGGCAGTGGCGCAAACAAAAGTCCAATTTCTCAGTGAGTGAAGTGAGTAAAGTGGCGTGCGGACAGTCAGCAGAGGAGGGGGACTCTTGGCGCAGTGGAGCAGATCTTCTAGCGGTGCGTTTATACTGCAAGTCGTCAGCAAAGTACCGCAATACCGAGACACGTTCAAAGGCTCAGGTGATAATTCACTGTGTGAGCAGGAAGTGAGGGAGCTCAGGAGAAAAGTACTTCTGAATTATAATCCATGCAGGATGAATGGTCATAAAAAAAATATCCACGGATGCTGCTTCCAGCTCGTCCGAGTGATGATGCTGGCTTTATAGAGTCCTTGCAGAGCTGCTGCTGCTGGAGGCTGAGGCGCAGCGGTGATTGGCTGCTCGCTCGAGTTGCCTCTTCTGAGAGCTACTGGCAAATGCGTGCAATTTCAAAAATTAAGGGAGACGACAAAAAAAACAGAAGAAGAAAAAAAAAGTCCAGTCATGAGAATTCAGTTGTCTGTCTTGGATTTCTGTCACCCCCCACCTCTCTCTCTCTCTCTCTCTCTCTCTCTCTCTCTCTCTCGGATGTGCGTGTTGTGCGGTAGTTTCGCCCGTGCAAAGTGCTGTGGCACTGTAAGGCTACTGCAATAATGCGTCTCTCCTCCTGCCTTCTCCACTTGGACTCGTAACGACAGTGCGGTACCCCCCTCCCCCTCTTCTCCTCTCCTCTCCTCTCCTCGTCTCCCCTCCTCCCCTCCTCTCTCTGCCTTCACACTTTGCAGTACTGCAGCTCTCTGTGTCGGATAGGGCGGCAGGACGACACTGCGGTACAGTGGATGCCTACAGAGTGTTGACTCGACTGTTTCCTCCCAGGCCTGGGATTCTCCCCCATCCTACTGCTCCTGCATGACATTTCCCTTTGTGTTTGCTCTCATTTAATCCCGACTCCCTTTGAGCCTGCAACCTCTGCTCCCTTTTACATTGTGATCATCAGTTCTGTGCATGTGTAAGAGTGAAGTCAGCCGTGAAAAAAAAAAAGGGAAAAGTCTCAGGAGAAATGGCCATCAGAGGAAGGGAACATGAAACAAAACAAAATAACACATATACTCTATATTGCCAAATGTATTTGGACACCCTTATCTGCATATTCCTTGCACTTTGGTTCTGTGGATGTTTTGGACTTCCATCCAAGCACACAAGGACATTTTGGACCAGTGTCTCAAACCTTTTTTTTCCACTGGTGATCCCTTAAATCAAATAATTTGTTTTTCCCACAGTTTGTATATGTTTGTGAGCTGTAGAAAGACAAACAATGTGGCACAATTTGTAGCAGATGCATGTTTTTTTTTCTTTCTCTTATCTCAGGGCCACTCAGATGTACCTTATGGTCAAAGGTTAGTTTTAGGCTTTCCACAAAACTCCCTGTACTCCCTTTTTATCAGAGAAGTTGTTTGGCCTGTACACAGCTCTGACCTCAACTCCATCCTTCACCTTTAGGATGAAGGATTCAGGTTTTATCAACCAACATCTGAGCCTGACCTCACTCGTGCTCGTGTAGTGGAATAGGAGAAAATAGCTGCCATCTAGTTCCATATTCCCCTCAGCCCTTGGTGTTACATTAATATTGTGGGAGAGCTTTGATGAAAAGCATCAAAGTGCATATTATTAGAATTAAATATTCTTAATTCACATCTGCTCTCGTGTTCACATGCTGGGAGATAAAAGGGGATCGTGCTTCAGCTGGTTTAGCCCCGACACTGTGAATCAAACTCCCCGTTAATATCAGATCAGCTGAGTCAGTGCAGTTTTAAAAACACACCTTACAAACAAGCAAGTGGATATTTACATGTCTCCCTCAAATGTTTAAACGGCTTTTGTTAATATTGATATTTTTACCTATGACAAGGAGGTTGTTTTCACCCGTGTCTGTTTGTTTGTTGGTTGGTTTGTCAGCAGGATGAAACAAAATCTATTGAACGGATCTCCACAAGACTTGGATGCAGGATGGGTCTCAGCCCAGAATAGAACCCATTAACTTTTGGTGTGGATCCAGATAGAGGAACAAATGCAGGAACATTGTGAAACAGGGCGTTTTCGACATTTTCCTTAATTTCTCAGGGAATAATGCATGGATCTTAAGGGGAAAAAAAACAGGCGTATTAGGTGGCTGGTGTCCATGAGGGAGTACAAAAGGGGACTGGTCTCTACCGAGTACCATTCTCGTTTATCTACATCTTTCTGGTTTTGTTGCTCTTGAAATCTGGTTGCACCAATTTCTCTCTGATTTGCTATCTTCGTAGCTATATTGTATGGCAACTCTGGTTTTAAAAAGGCGCTTTAGAAAGAAAGTTTATTATTATAAATGTCATCATTATGGAAAAAACTATTGATGCACATATTCATTGATGCTTTGAAAATGGTCTGTGGCTTTAGAGCAAACCCGAGCATCAACACTGTATTCATTGTTGGCCCGCGAATAAGCACACTCACCGTTTATTTAATATTTTAATGGCTCCCCTCATTCTCATCTCTGAACTGTCTGAGTTGATGCTCATTCTTTATTCTGAGATAAGAATGAAAGAAGAATCACAGCAAATGCAACCAGCTTGTTGGTGTCTGGGAGATAAAGGAAGTTTGTTGGTTAGAATAAGTAAAAAAGAAAAGGCTTCATTTCTGTTTTTTATATCATGTATTTCAATGGGACCAAAAACAAACAAACAGGAACACAGGAAGTGTGCCACTCTGAAACACACACTATTTCTCTTTATATGATATTAACTTAGAAAAAATGGCAATATACAGCTATTGACAGCATGAAATCACACCGATTCAAACAGTCCTTATTGGCTGGTCTGATGTATTTGCCAGTTTAGTTTCTTCCATGTTAGCGGTGTTTGCCAGTGCGGTTGAAGCGTCTGTAGAGGAAGCGGAGCCTCTTCTCCAGGTTATGTCTGTCCAGAGTCATCATTCTGTCTCCCACCATCCTCTTCTTTCTAATCAGACGCTGCAGTTCGTTGCCTTTGAAAGCCTTCACCCAGCAGGGAGCCACGATTAGGTCTTTGGGATGAGCTTTAAAGTCCCCTGCAGACACAAAGTGAGGAGATAGGTTTGTATATGCACCGTAGTTGGGATAAAGAAGAGAGAAAGAAAGAAAGGCTTTAACTGGTTCTGGAGACTTACCTAAGATGCCGATGTTATCATAAACTCCATACATGCTCCTCTTCTCAGTCCACCTGTCCACCTTCTTCAGCTCAGGGATGGCATGCATCCTGATCAGGCAGCATGTACCTGAAGCAGACACATCGTTTCATGTCAGTATTGAGTACTTGAATGTGATTTGCACTTAGTGCTGCTACAAGTAGATTGATTACAAGATCAACATAAAATTAACCAAGACATTTTTTGCAATCCTTTTTCAGTAAGTCATTTATCCTGAACTGTTTCTACTTTGTATCACTGTAAACTGGACATATTTGTGTTTTAGACTGTTGTTCAGACAAACAAAACTAATTATTTGAAAACATTTGGACACAGTAATAGGCATTACAAACAATCATTTTATGCAATCATTTTAAAAACAAAACAATAATGAAAATCACAGATGGATCGGACCACTAAATCATCACCATGTTTATCGGGATTATCTAGCCGATAAACAGAGCAGAAAATATGAGGCTAAATTGCCTACATTGACTTATCAAACGCAGCATCGCAGCACCCTCTGAGTTTGTATTGTTACCTCAATAATATTGTTAAGTTTAATATAAAACTGAGTTTGAATTTCTTCTGCAAAACTACATAGTGCCCCTTTAATGCACACTGGGAAGTAAATATAAGTATACTGACCTTAGGTGATGTATAAAGCTTTTCCTATTGTACATTTTTCCATCTTAATGTTTGCTCTCCTTTCCTTCTTTATACTGGCAGACGGTTTCTAGTTTTGATTTATGGTGCCGTTGTACTAGTTTTGGATCCCTATGTGCTCTGTTTCTGGTGCTGTTGCTGACCTAATTTCTACAGTGGGGAATTAAGACTGTCTTGATTGATTTTATTTCACCCAGTGGCCATGCATAGTCACTGACATAATTAACAAGAGTATGCACTGTAGGCATAACAAGTAACGCTGATGCTGCAGTGCAGACACAAAACAAACCGATTGAGGCTACACATCAATTATCAGTACATATTAAAATCAGTAACAGTGCTCACCTGTAGAAAAGGTCCTTGCTGTGTGGAGCAGAGTCCCAGCAGACTGACAGAAGGACGCTCCAGCCTTCAGTAACCCTCCCAGCGCAGACATGACTGACGTTGTCTACGTGAACACAATAAAATTCAGCTTTACATTTAAGGTTTTCCGTTTTAAAATGGTTATTCGACGCTTATTCTCTGTGTTTTAACGTGTTATTAGGTCAGGGTTTCTTTCTATCAAACACAGCATTAGCTTCGTTAGCTTTTCAAGTATCTTCACATTGACCCTTAGCTTTAGCTTTCGCTAGCACGTTAGCTACATTAAATGCGGTATAACCGCGAACATTACCCGTTTCCAGCTCCAGCAGCGATGATGTGTCAATTTAAACTTTGATGTTGTTACAACACAACATAAATAATAGCCTTATACAGTTATATGACACTTAAAACTTTATGTTATTGAGGCTTCAACATGCTCCTGCTGGCCGCCTCCATCTTACTCTGTGTCCCACAATGCATAGCGCTGGTACCGTATTGTCATTGGAGAGGCGCAAAAACAATCGCTCGACAGTCTTTGCTGTTTTTACTACATTTTTAACCCAGTAGAGGGAGTTAGCAGTACCAGAGGACCAAGGTAGAAAAACACTTGTCTAGAAAGTCATGAGCTCTGAAAAACAGCCTGTTTTCAGCTTTGTGTTTTATTATGGCAAACTCTATATTACATGAAGAAAATGAGTACACTGTCAGCTTTCATGTGGCCTAGTTATAATGTATTTAAGTGTTGGAGAACTGAAAGTTTGCAGGTCTTCGTTCAAACTAAAAAAAAATCTGAAAACCTGATCAGTTTTAATTAGTGAGATCAGCTGGTATGAAAACATTAAAACCTGCAGACATCCATGATGTTATCTACTCTCTCTCTCTCTGTCTTTGTCTCTGTCTCTCTCGTCACACATACACACCCAAAACACACAGACGCACATACACAGATACTGATACTTTCAGTCTTACTGTTCTAAAGACCTAGATGGAATATTTTGTCATTTTCAAAGAAGCAAGTACGCCAAAACTGATCTTTGTCTTAATTTCATTATGGCTAAGACGTCGGTATGTGTGTGGAAATTCAAACCAGACAAAACATTTTTTAAAAAAACATTAGATTCCATTCAGCTTTAACGTAAACCACACTGCAATGACCTGTGCAGAGAAGAGCTGCTGTCTTACTGTAAGTGCCTGCATGTGTGCTGCAAGAAACTTTTTTAACCTTCTTTTAAATATGCAAAAAGATAGCTGAGAGACTTTGGATCCACAGTAGCCTAAAAAGACACAATACAAATGATAAAGGATAAATCGATACGTACGTGCAGGATGAGTAATCAAAGATTAGCATGCAGTATTTGTTTACCTAATCATTTCCAGAAGAAACTTTTATTATGCATTAGTTGTTGCATCACAGATAAGCAGTCATGTTTCCATGTCGCACTCAGCACAGCGCTGACCAAAATGCTGACTTAACAAAATTAAGAATTTCTCAGTAGAGCAGCATGTGTTAATCTGAGTGCTGCTTCCTCTGCCAGTAAAACCCAGTGGAACATCATAAATCATCACCTACACATACGGTCCAGAATACTGTGAAATAATCATGTCAGTTATTGAAATTATACCAGTGTTTACAATAAGTCAGACAGTCTTACACCTGAGTATTTAATGTGTTTTCTTGCTTGTTAAGGGTTAATGCAAGAACAATGACGTGAGAGCTTGAAACAGGAACAAACTACTCACTTGCTGTATTTCTACAGAAGCAATCTGATTTGACTATTTTCCAAGCGTGTCCTTATTAACATAATCATCTGCATTTCCTCACGCTCGAAGCTCAATTGTTTCCATGTGAGGGGCATTTTCCTTCGCATAACTTTCACCTCATATTCAGATACAGTGCAGGTGACTAATCATCAGCTCTAGGAAAGACCACCTCACACATGTGACCCACAGATGCCCCCAACACAGCCCCCAACACAGTTTGAACAGTTTGTTCTTATTTGAAGCCCCAGTCTGAAACAAGTGCGACACTGATTTAAATTTGAAGGCTGACAGCCTTTAGTGCGAGTAGGAAGTTCGAGGTGGATGAGATGAAAAGACTTAAGGCTTACAGTATCACTCACGCAGCAGTCACACCATGGCGGTTACCAGGGAAAACGTCTCCACAAGATTAAGAAAAACAGCTCTGTGGTTTCACCCACATATTCTCAGTTGTATCCATCTATGCATCAATCTGTGTATCTATCACAATCAGCTATCTATCTAGCTGTGCTTTCGACTTAAAGTAGTTTTCCCAAACCTTTTTTTCATTACAGTTTTTCTAGACTTCTGTGTTTGTTGAAAAATGCAAAAACACCTGACACATGAGCTGTAAAGCTAACTGTTATATTTTCCTGATTTTCCTCTGTAAGGTAACCTTTCATTTGTCACAGTAAGATCAGCTTTTCTTTTCTCTGTCACAAGTGTCTTATATCAGTTGATCAATTCCCCAAATCTTTGTCTTGAAGGACCTAACAGGACCCTTAAAGGGTAACTCCACCAATTTTACACATTAAAGTGTGTTTACAGGTCTTGGGGAGTACTACTACATATGTGGAAAAAAAGTAGTATGAAACCTTTTGTGGCTCCAGATGAAGCTGCACGTTATCTAATAAACTGCCTCCAGTGATCTCACTCAATGGCTAAGTTGCATTGTGGGTAATGTAAGCACCAGGTTTTGAAAAGCAGTCTATTCCTGTAGCATTTCACTCCTTTAAGAGTGTTGAACATAGTATGGAAACAAAAATTGGCTGTTTTAAACTATATATTCTTCTTCTCTTTCAAAACCTAGCACCTACATTACCCACAATGCAACTTAGCTGCTGAGTGACATCACTGGAGGCACATATGCATTTTCACATATGTAGTAGTACTCTCCAAGACCTGTAAACACACTTTAATGTGTAAAATTGGTGGAGTTACCCTTTAAATAGTAGTTAAAGTTTAAGTATTGGTAAGTGTGCGAGAAAAGTCTGGCTAGCGAAAAAAGGGGCCGATAAAAAAAAGAGTAGCATCTGTATGTTGTGGGGCACCAGCACGCAGAAAGTCATGACATGGGAACTTCACTACATTTTTTCCACTGGAAGGGCACCCTATAGGATACTTTATCATGTTTTCTCCACTAGAAGGGCACCTATGGGCATTATGCCAATAAAAGCTTAAAACACAGGCAGAGCTAGCACCAGTTGTAAAACAAAATAAAAAGATATTACTCTATAAAACTCAACCTATTTATTTTTTTTTACTTTCACATTTACAATGAACCACAATCCCTATGGTTGACATTCATTGAAATATGCTAAAACCTAGGCTGTTAAACAAACATTTGACTGGCAGTGTAGGCCTGTTTCGTTGCTGTAAGAACTGACGCAAAAGGAAAACAGAGAAGTGAGAAAGATGAGGATGATTCACTTTCATGAATATCCACCAGAACAGGATACCATATTACTGAAGGGCCTCGTTCTCACCAAACTGCTGCTGCTGCTGATGGTTATGATGGGAGCTGTGAGTTAACCAGCGGTGACTGGCAGTGACGGAGGAGGATTGGTTTGGCGTTGCACTTCTGCCATTTCGGTTTCAAAGCAACAACTAGAGCTTCCGTGAATCATGCTGAAGTGATTTGTAAACAGGTAACATTCAATGCAGTATGAAGAATAATTGTGACATACTACTTATTTTGGATAAAAGCATTTTCAAAATAATTACTGCATTTTGAGGTACAAATACAGTTTGTCTTACTATAGATGTTACTGCACTTTGTCTGTGTTTCTTGTGTATGCTGTGGCTTTCAACTTGAATAATGTTACATCTTTTTGGTAAGGTAGGCTATTTGATGTGAAGAAACCCGAACGAATGAGAGAGAATCCGTGGGCGAGTGTGGGTCTCCCTGTTTACATCTCTGTCTTACAGTTTCCAAGCTGACACAGACAGACCACATCAAAGCCAGAAGTCACATGATCAGACAGAGGAACATATATACCTCATCAACCCCACCTACGAAAACACATGAGAGAGCGCATCGAGCAGAGAGAACGACAGACCTAGGGAGGCTGAAAACAGAGTCAGTAGAAGCTCAAGAGAGGGAGATTAAAGTTACGTTTTTACCAAAACAAAAGCAACAAAAAGATGCTGTCGGAGTGTTTCATCTTTGGTGTGATTACCTTTCTTATAACAGGTAAATTTGTGACAACTTTTGGCAATAAAATGTTCATCAGATGTACATTTTTGGCAGCCTTTTCTTTCTTTTCTTTCTTTTAATTGTTTCATGTTTTCTTCCTCAGGGGCTCAATGTCAAGAAACGGTGTTCGCTGAAGCAGGCTCTCAGGCTGTGCTGCCCTGTAAATGCAGCTCTTCATCCAGATTCGCCCCTGCCATCATGTGGAGCAAAGTCAACAAAGGGTAAGACACAAGTTTAGTTTGCTGCCTCTCCTTGCTTTGTGTATCCAGCTCCAAACACCCTCACTATCTTCCTTCAAGACTTAAGACTTGTCTCTGTACACTGATGACACTGTATTGTTTGTGACACCTTCCTCTGCAGCACTGTTTGGAGAAAGGAAAAGAACGGTCTGCAGTACTGGGGCTCTAGCTGGTCACCCAAAGGGACCCAACGCGCAAAATGCCCCCACTCCCAGTTTGAACGAGGCGACTTCAGCCTGCAGATTAACGACGTGAGAGAGGAGGACGGAGGAATTTACTCTTGCAGGGTGGCAAACGATCACAGGGCCACTGAAAACATGGTCAAGCTCATAATCATTAAAGGTACGAAAATAATATGCAGCTTTAAAGCCCCCGAATTTTTGATTGTCTATTCTTGAATGGTGGTTTTCTTTGTTAAATCAATGCAGAAGAACTTTTTTCACTTTGTTTATTCAGTTTTTAAAGCAAAAAAGTGAGTCTCATCCCCAGGTCTTCAAAGACAGATGCTTTGGGTTGGTGTCCGTCCTGAGCTGCCAACCCAAAGTGTCCGTGGGATGAGACTCAAAAATCAACTGTCTTTCGCTTTAAAATAGAAGTCAGTCATTCATAAAATAAAAATTTACTACAGAATATACATTTTTGATGTTACAGAACCCATGAACTAAGGGCTCTCATTTCATTAGACCTGAATGTGTACATCTGGATCAGAAACCAGCTGTAATACATGGCAATAATCTCATCCTCACCTGTACCCTTTACAGTGTCTGTCTCTCCGTTGGAGCCCATGTTGGGGAATGACGTTTCAATCAGGTGTGACATGACTCCAGAGCCTTACGGAGTCACTGTGCGGTGGATGCTGAACAACAGCCCATTTGGGACTGCTAAAAGTGTTCTGGAGGAAAAGGCATCTGCGACAATGACAGGAAACTGGACCTGTGTCGTGGGCTACGAGGGCAAAGAGGGGCGAGCTTCGGCAACCCTGAATGTGAAGGGTAAGACTCAAAAGAGATGCAGAAAACTGAAATATCTTGAGCTGTTTGGTTCATCTTTTTTCATGACAAATGTTCCTAAACCCTCCTCTTTCTCTCACAGGAATCATCCAACCATCCAAAGACGACACTAAAGTCTACGCTGCTGTGGGATCTGCCGTCACGCTCCCCTGTGTGTTCAGCCCTGAGTTATTGCCAACTGAACCAGCCTGGGCGAAACTCAAACCTGGGTCTCTTTTCATACACACTCCTGATCGCCTCCCTGCTTCTTTCATTGCATCCTCGCCGTCCTCTCAGCCCACCTTGGATCAGTCTGCCACTTTGAAAGAGGTTGAGTTTGAGGACGAGGGCACGTACAGATGCTCTGGGATCGTAAAGGAACATCGGCTGGCTCGAAACATGCAGCTTGTCGTTGCTAAAAGTAAGCCTCCACAGATTCAGTTAAAGCTCGAGTTTCAGCTGTTTGTTTTTTTATCTTAAAATAATACATTTAATCGTCCTGTTTTTCTCTCAGTTGACAGCAGCACCCCGTCAAAGAAAAGAGACTCCATGACACTGACCTGCCAGCTGACCGACACAAGCGAAGTCGTCGACTACGAGTGGGTTCATGTGGTTTATGACCTCAACGGCACCCAGTCAGTCGGGCCCATCCAGAAAGGGAAGACGCTAAGCTTAGGCAAGGTGTCGGAGGAGAACCAGGGCGAATGGACATGCCGTTTCTATGGGAAAGAGGGCATTCTGGGAAATGTAACACACCATATTCCACTGATGGGTAAGCTATGAATAAATATACTCAAAATATATCAACATACTGGATTGATGCCATTAATCATATTGTGCCTTTATCTGACTGTGTTATTGTTGTTTTTCCTCGCAGGTGGTCTGAGTGGACGAAAATCATCGGGTGTCTCAAATAACACCATTGCCGTGGTCGGTCTCAGCATTCTCCTCCTCGTTCTGCTGCTGGTTTTGGTTAAGATGTTCCTGAACCACCAAAGGGTAAGACCAGTACTTCATAGTGCTGGGAAAAGTCATTTAACCCTGTATTAAATTTTAGAAATTAAAATCCAAAAATTAAAAATACAATTTTTGTTATTTTAGAGAAGGAAAAACAAAACAAAACAAAGACAGATGTATGGGATGATTCCAGTTTTCAAATGTCTTGCAAAATCTTGAAATAAGGGAACATTTTGTGTTGGATTCAAGAAAATGTTTTGCATTTGTTTTTTAATGGAGTGAAATGATCTTATCTTATTTACCGATTTCTAATGTTATATAAGAAATAAATGCTAAACATGAATTATAGATACATGCATTCACGCATCACATTTTTTGAAGTGGACTCCAGTGTTGCTCATTTAAACAACTTTACATATCTTTCTTCCCACAGAGGAAAAGGATCTTCCAGTACCCCGCGCTGGAGACGATTGTTCATACCACCTCCAACGAGCGGGAGGAGAGAGAAAGGAGCCGAGAGAAAAAGTAAAGACACATTGAAGCAGAGGCGTCGCAGGACAGATCTCACGGTCCTAAACTGAAGTGAGATCCGTCTTCTTCATGCCTTCAACACCTTGGGAAACTGTTGTTTGCACAAGTTTTGTAAATATAATTTCAGAGCAGACGTTGTAGCAGCACTGTTGTCGAATTTGAAATGTATTATCCTGTAATCTGAGTTGTAACTGTTTTTGGTTGTTTTACTGTATGTGAGGATCTGTTTCTATATGTAACTACTAAGAATAAAATGTTTTGAAATAAAGCAAACGCAACAGAAATAGATCTGGTTTCTTTTATTACATTATTTACAAACACAAGCTCTCTTTCTCATGACTGATATAAATAATATATACAGAAATTTACAGTGTCCGTCTCTCCGTTGGCGGCCGCATCAGCAAACAATGTTTCAATAATATATACACTAATTTATAAAAATAATGTTTCATTATATTAACACAAAACACTGACCACATGTTTATGTATAATTCTAAATACTCATTATACATTATTATACATTAATTACAGGATTATTGTGGCCTATAAATTCAGATTGAAGACCTTTGTGCCAAGTGCTGGGAAGATGTTTAATTTACTCTGTTTGCAAAGGTCCATTTCCTCTTCTGTGTGCTTCAGTTTTTCATGAACAATCCCTCTGTCCTTATTAATTTGTCTCTGCAGTTCATATTCATGGACTGAATTTTGAGTTTGCATTATTCAGTCCATTGGCAGTCTAGTTCTGGATCCAAACAGTGACTACAGGACACAGTACAGCTTCAGAGCTACACCTGACTACACTCTCCGTCATCATGTCCTTGAAGGTCCCAAAAGGCCAAAGATCGGCTGATGCCCTCCAGAAGCCCCTCATGTCCGGGTTCTAAATGATCCATGACTTCATCATCATCAAAGCACCAACCGGACCAGTCCACGTTTACACCGTCCGAAAAGACAACACTGAAGGACGGATGGAAAACAGAAGGTCAATCTCTGTATCAAGTTGCATTGTAACTTTATAATGATAACTGCAAAGACTAAATGCTGTCTATGGGCCAAAAAAGTATAAAATATTGGCATGCCCAATATGATAATCAACACATTATCCAGGGTATTCAACATCTGAAGATTATGAGAAATAAAAGAGACAAAGAGCTTAAACAATGCTCTGTACAGAGTAAGACATTAAATCAGTAGAAAGCAAAAACAAAGTTTTAGCAAACGTTTCATGAGATACAACATGCACTTGTTATGCAAATTAGGACTTGAGCAGGCACACAGCACTCTGAGGTGAGAAACATGGAACAAACGGTAATTTTATGTTTCCATTCTCACCGAACAGTCTGTCCATTACGAGCCTACTCAACACCGAAAACTAATTTCAATAGTAAAGATCTGACTGCAGTTTAAAAATACATGTCCTTATTAAGGGGAAAACAAACTGAGAATATATTAAGAGCATATTGAAATCTAACTGTCTGTTATTTAAGAGAGAAGCAAAGAGAAGCGAGACATCTGTGATGCCAATGACATGTTCTGCGTCAAAGGCAGTAAATGGAGACTCAGACAATGTAGATCATCTTAATAACACAAACAATTTGAATCTCAAAGAACATCTAGATTGTGTAAAAAGAGGACCTGGGCTTTCGTCAGAGAGCATCCTACACCCTACTGAAGCAAAATGATGCATCAACACTAGTTCAGCCTTTTATTCTGTCAATTGTTGGTTTTTCTCGTGTTGTTTTTGTTCTGTTTTCAACAAGTAAACTGTTAACTTTGTACATTGTGCCTTAAAGTTCCCACACTCAAACTAGAATTTGCTGTTCTTGAGCTATGGCGTTGAATAATGGTAATTTTTACCAAAATATTATAATGTCACAGAGCATTTAACCTTCATTTCATTGTTCTGCCTCTCCTGTCACCGGCACAGAGCCATAGATGATCATTTGCTTAAAGCAGTGACTTTAAGTATTTTAATAACATATTATATATATCATTATATATATTATATATATACTTATGTATGTATTTTAATGTAGATTTTCCATCTGATTTTATTGCACAAGTTCAATGTAAAGGGTCACAGTTAATGCAAGTGTTTCTAACATGTTGATTCAATGTGAATTAATTAAATAACGTATTAAAATACATTTAATGCAAACTTATACATAAACGTGTTTATTTAATACTTACATATAAAGTTAAGGGGGAACTTCTACATATCATAAGTGTTTAAGTGTTTATTATTCAATACGTATATTCATAAATAATAGTATTGCACTTCAAATAGGTTATTCTGCCTCTTGTGATAAATCACACATCACAAAGTTTACATGTAATTAAAATTCCTGAAGTCAGTGTTTTTCGGCAAATTACTTTTTTTGAGGGCAGATAGCCGGATCAACAAAAACACACACCTCCGAGAGCCTCACTCGCTCTACTTACTTTTGCTAATCCAGTTATGTGCCTGTTCTGGGGCTCACGGGCTCACAGACTGAACAGACTAAACTGCTAGATAAATAAACAAACAGGTAAAGTTTCTTCATGTGTTGAAAACTGGGGACTGCTTCTACATGCAAAACTGTGGCTTTCAGATGCCGAGACTGAGAATACTGAAGTCCCACCACGATTTGGAAGACAAAGGGATATTCCACTCTTGAGTCACACATCAATTTCAATAATTGACATGTGACACCTGCATGTTTCTTCTTTTGACAAATTTTGAAGCTCTCTTTTCATAATCACTCCCTTCTTTATTGTATTTTTGTTTATCAATGACTGCCTATTTGGAAATGCGACAAATTGTGCTTTCTGTTTCTAGTATTGTAGTCTGACTTGTTTTGCACTGTGAATGGGCGGCCAGATGCTTTTTTTCCAGACATTACCCACCTAATTAACAACTTGTTAATTAGTCAAACAATGACTAACATGTGAAAGTAAAGCACACTTCGTCATACTAACCTGTCCCTCTTCTCATCTTCATCTCCATCCACCAGCTGCTCCTTCCATCCTTTACTCACTGTGAGAGCTCTATGTCGCATCAACGCCACCTCCTCCTCCCACCCTGTGTCTCTGTCTCCATCACTGGGCGGTGGTGAGGGTGTGGTGGAAAACGAGGGGGAGGGAGAAGGATTCCTTGACCTTAAGTTGGTTGTTTTGAAGTTTCTGTCTCTTTTGAGTCCGTCCTTTACCCTCACTCTCCCATTGGCTCTTTCCAGAAGACCCTCCAGAGGTGAATTGTGTCCATTGGGATCCTGTCCCGAGATGGTGAATCGTGCATCCTTTGCTTGGGGTATTGTGTAAAGACTATTAGAGTACAGACGAAGTCCATGGTCTCCTTCAATGATGATGTTAGGATTGGACACACTCCTTTGGGTTTTTATTTTGGGCCTTTTGTTGTTAAAGTTAAGATCGGGCAGCTCGGACTCAGACATTGTTTGGGGGTCTGAAGAGTCTCTATCTTCCCTGTTCCAAAACATCCCCTTGTTCGGCTTCAGGGAGCCCAGCTTTAGCACCCGATGTGAATCTGAGCTTTGGCCAGAAGGAAGAGAGTTTCTCTTGACATTTGTGTTGTCGTCTGAGCCAGAGTTGGAGGGAGAGGAAGCCTGTTCTGAACTCTGAAAGAAGTGCCGAGTAGAGGGACCCTGATGGATGCTGACTGGCCTCCTCCTGCGTAACCCAGGTGACCTCAAATTTTTGGAGAAACTCCAAGCCTCTTGAGACGTCTCCATGTCTCCAGACTGGCTGTAGATGGAATTTCTCCTTGTGTCCTGGTTCACAGACTGGGAATCTGAGCCTCTCCATGATGGTATTCCTCCTTCTTCCGGTACTCTTAACAGCTCAGGCCCCTCCTTGGATATTGTTGGTTGGTTAGCAGGTTGTGAACTACTATCTTCGTCAATTGGGTAGTCAACATCTGGATATCCACCTAGTAGGAGAACGTGCGGTCCAGTTGTGTTGTATCTTAATGGATCAGATGCGCTACTACGAGCAAAATGATCCAGGTTAGGGGCAGATTGCCTGTGGCTCCAGGTCACAGTTCGCTCTTTAATCATGAGAGATTCAGCTTCTTCCTCCGTATGGATCCCAATTTGTTGTCTTCTCACTCCCATTTCTATCCATTCACATCCTCTGATTGCTTGTTGCCGACCAGCGAAGCTCCTTCGCACTAATTTACGATCATTGTCGTTGGGCTTGGAGTTCATAAAAGGTACAACAGTTGTCTTAGTGGCATCAACTGGAGGATTCAGTTCTTCTGCTTCTTTAGATGCCAGCCTCCCGTTTATCGATTGGTGGATTATAAAATCCTTTGTAAGTTCATCCACAAAAGTCTCTTCTCCCGATTGATTAAGAGGTCGCTCTTCTGTCTCCATATCGTCTGTCTTGGCTACTGTAACAGGTTTGGCCTCCAGCTGCTGGATTTTCCAGATTTCCATTTGTCTTTTGCTCTCCGCCTGTCTCCAGCTCTTCAGTGTTTCCTGACAACATGAAATCGAAATAAATAGAAAATTCAACAATGAATGTTAAGAAATCTTACTAGATTACTATAATTTCAAAACTTTTGGTCAGGTACATCAGTTTTTACCTTTGCCTGGTGGATGGTGGAGACCCACGTGGAGCAGCTCTCTGAGGTGCTGGCTGCAAATATGTAGACATTCATAGCACTCTGGAGCTCACCTACCTCCACAAGAACAAATGAACCTGGGAGAAAGGAAACAACCATTATGGGATCTATTATGTATGTACTCAGAACTGTCCAACTGTCTCGTATCTTGACCATAAGAAAGTGTTACTCACAGCCATCTTTCAGCGCTATACAAAACGTTCTGTCGAGGGCCAGAGGAGGTCGAACCACTTTCAGTCGCTCTCCTTTCTTCTGGACTTTGGTCATTAGAAGAACATCTGAGAAGAGTAGAGCCACCACCTCCAGCTGCATCATACCATGTGCGAGGGAAAAAAAAGTAAGTTAAAAAGCAATGACAATGATGTTGTGAAGAGATGAACAGTAACTGAGTGCACTGGCTGTCCTCACCTTACTGTCTTTTCTCCCCCGAATCTTCAAGTTCTCCTCCAGCAGCAGCTTACGTACGACTTCAGGACCCACTCCTCTGATGGGGCAAGAAAGGTCAAACTGGCAGACCTCTCTCACATGCTGTCAAGGAAATCCATCATGAGTAATCATTATGTAGAAAAACATTTTAGTGCAAACATTAGTTTATCTCTGTAGAAATCTATAATGTTCAGTATTGTTAATGCAGCCTGACATTTTGCATGAACTCTCATATCCTGTGTGATATTAAGAAGTAATAAAATAGTTTTTTTAAACTGTATTCCAGTGATACTAAACTTAACTAACCAACCTATTAGCCTTGTTTTAAATAGTTCATTTTGTACATATTAAATACAGCACACAGAGTATACAGAACCTTGTGAGCTTATATTTCTTCTGCATTGAAAAGAAATATACAGCCTTTACTGGAAAACATCATATTTTACCTTGTCAATCTCTTCGTTTATTCCCTCCACCTCGTATCCCTCCACCCTCTGAGCAGAGATGTTGAGAGCGAGCTCCTCATCCTTTAGTCTCAGGTAGTCATTGATGCCCTCCAAAAAACTGTTTACACTGGATAACTGGAGAGGAGCAAGCAGGATGGTACAACTGAAAATACTTGATACGGCTTCATTTAATTTAAAATATAAGCCATCCTTTTAATTGGTAAAGCTCTTCAAGATTTAAAAGTATCTCACCATGCCTCTGATGGTGTGTTGCACGTTAGTGTCCTCAGTGTATTTCAGCACAGCCTTGAGCAGTAGAGGGTACTTTGTGACCCTCTGATGGGGTTTGGCCTGCATGTCCCCAAGACGCATCCGCTCACACTGAGGGTGAGTCTCCACCCACTGGACACAAATGAGAAAAAATATGAAAAAGTCTGAATTTATACGGTTATACGGTTAAACGATGTTTTAAAATGTATTTTGTTTGTGCTTCTCAGATGTTATGTATAGAGCAAGAGGTTTGTTTTCAGGGATGTCTGTGGATTAACTTGATTAACCAAGAAATTACTCTTTCATTATTCAACGCCACAGCATTAGATTGATGGCAGACCAAATCTACCAAAACAAAACCTCCCACAAGGTATAAGTGAGTTGTTTTTGTTTTGTTTGATTCGGATGAGAAGACCCCTTAACACCCTACACATTTTACCAGGAAATGGTCCATTTCCTGGTGAAATGTGTCTGCTGTGTTGTTAAACAAAAAAACATCACCTCCCACTCTGGTTGAAGTGTGATGGTGTGACATAAGTGAAAAAGCAGGTGTTAAGTAAATACATTTTACAGGGGTGGCACCTGGGTCTTTACACAAGTGCCGGGTTTGTATAAAAATGTGATTAAAATTCTGGCTTTTCGTCTTCCAGGCTTTTATGTAACTGTTTTAGAAGTGCTTACAGGGCACACTTGTCTTGCAGTTCCTGAAAATGTCTTGACCTCAGTTCTGTGAACAAGAAATCATTTTAAATGCTGTCGAGCTCTGAATCATTTGGAGAAGACGTTAGTGACAAGTTGTGAACTATGACAGTTCAATCACAAGGATGTGAAAGCATCACAAACCACACTGTGCCACCATTAATAATACAGCACTTAGTCATTACAGTGAATTCCATTGAGGTGTACCGAATGGTAATAACGGGGTTTGTGTGTGTGCTTGTTCAAGTGTGCGAGCTTTGAATGTTGTGCATGTGGGTGTCGGCTGCTCATTGTACCTGGACGAACGTGAGAAAATGTTGGTTGCTCTCCATCTGTCTGCGCGTGAACTCCATATTGTTTTCCTCCTCCCAACAATAATGCTGATAGCAAGAGAAGCGCTGATGGAACTGGGGACACAAATGAAAGGATATATAACATATAACATCAGTCCTGCAACCAAAAGTGTATGGAAATTTAGTGGTACCAGGTACTACAGCATATGTGGAAAAAGTAGTCAAGCTCTAGAGTGGAATGTGCAAACTCTGATTAAAAAGTATGTGGGACGCAGAGTAAGACTGAAGAAGTGATGTCATGTGATGAGACAATGTCTGAAGACAACAAGGACAACAAGGTGTGGGTGTGGCGTTAGAAAGAAATGAGCTTCAGGGTTACAAGGATCCTTGAAATCAGTGAACATTTGTGAATTTCAAGAAAAGATTAAGGCCTTAACATTTTTGGTCAAAGATGCTAAATATTTACATTTTGTGCAAGAACAAAAATTGAAGCTCTTTTTTTTTTTCTTTTTACTTAAAGCAGTATTATGTAGAAATTGTCAACACCGCCGTTGTGAATGCAAATCTCAGGTCCGTAACTATTTGTCACACGTAATGTAGGTGCTAACTACAAGCAAACTCATTGCATCATAAAAATGTTATGAGTTGACAGAGACACCATTCACCCTATTACAAGACACTGTACCATCAACATGATTGGGGAGCTGTTATGTGAAGGTAATAAAGTTATGTTTATGTATACATAATGTTGCTTTAACGTTAGTAAATAGGCTTCGTTCAGCTGTCTGCATGTATGTCTTCTGTTTTCAATTGTTGTCCGTGAGCTTCTGTAAAGCCTGCTTGTTCTCATCATAACAATTCTTAGTATTGTTACAGTAGTTAACCTTGATCCGTGTCTCAAAATATGCCGCGTTGGATCCTTGAACTTTAGAGAATTTGGTCTGGAAAGTCCGTAAAGAGTCATTGAATTAGATGTTTAAGAAGGCGTGGGAACCCTTGAGCTCACAAGACCTAAGGGTAATGTAGGTGCCAGGTTTTTACAAGCTGAAAAATGCATGCGATCAAAAAAGATCTTATCTCAGGTTCTGCTGGTTCAAAAAAAAAAAAAAAAAAAAATTTTATTGCAAGGCTGGCAGTGGTAAAGGAGTACAATGCTTAACAATGTGGAGTACTCTTGTCAACAAACATTGTGGAGTCGTCTCTAGCTCTGTGACTCCATTTCGGACTGAAATCCAAAGCAACCAACAAAAAATATTTTTAATTGAGCTGATGTGAGTAAGCTGACAGAACTTGAAAGTAGGACGAATGATAAATACTTACTGAGAACGCTGCTCTTATCTCTCATCTTATTGTCTTATCAGAAATAACTTTCTAAGAAGTGTCGGACCAACTTAATACCCGCGGAGAGAATTACTCATAACTTGAGAATCCGGAAGGCTTAAAGCTCTAAAGTGATTATTCATCCACATTCATTACATATTATTTTATTTACCTTTAATTCCCGTACTGAGGATTCTTGATTCATTTTAGATTTTTTCACACATGTTAAAAAGGTCCTTCTGATTTTGTTTTGTTTATTTGATCATTTTAAAATGTCAGTCAAAAGAGAATTCAAGAAAATAAAATGACTTTAGTGCATAACTGTTATAAGCAATTTTTTATTAAAATATGTGGAGTTAAAGAGCTATTTGTGAAATAGACTGGCTCCTTTTATGTTATTTTGTCACATTATGTCCTGTTAAATGATTACATGTTATATTATTGGACACAGTGATGGAGTGTAACTAAGTACATTTAATTTTATATGATTCTGAGGTACTTGTACTTAACTTGAGTATTTCTATTTTCTGCTACATTATACTTCCACATCATTTTTGGGGTAGATATTGTACTTTTTAGGCCACTACATTTATTTCATAACTGTAGTTACTAGTTACTTTGCACACTGCGTGTTGCACCAGCACCAAAGTTAAGAAAAATTAATTAATGCATTTTATCAACAATGGGATAAAAAAAAAGTCTTAATTTTGAATATTGAAGCCAGTAATCAATCGATCCTTGGCATGTAGTGTACATGTTAATATAAGTACAATTTACTTTTACTGTTACTTTTGATACTTAAGTACAGTTAATATCAGATACATAAAGAGTTTTAGGTGACTTTCACCTTTGCCAAAGTAATACTTGAACACGATATCTTTGCTTTTACTTTTAAAGTAGGACTTTTGGGTATTTTTTACAACACTGACTGGACTTATTTCTGATCATTTAATTGGTAACCAGCAATTTGATGTTGCAGCTGGTTGTAGTTGGAGCTTTTTTAAACTATTTTGTATGCTGTTGGGTCGTTTTATTTAAACTCGTACAATCTATTAGAATTTACATACACAAATATGTTCTTGGAAATCTTTACATTACGATGAAACTGGGAACTTGAGCTGTCCGATACATTTAGTGGAGTAAAGAGTATAAAAGGGTGTGGTAAAAAAAAAAGTATAGTATAGGGGAATATAAGTATAGTAGCATAACATTGTAATACCCCCGTGAACTGTATGTAAGTAAAGTACTTGCATAAAAGTACATAGTTACATTCTATGAACACACTTCTGAATGTGTGTGTGATCTTGCAGACAGTGAGTTCATACCTGCAGGCAGCCGGCCTCTAACCTCATGGGGTCAAAGGGCATGCCTGTCCTCCGGACCTCGTGTAACATGGGATAAATCACCTCCTGCCAGAACAGCTGGTGTGCGGCGAGGATGGAGGAAAGGTTGGAGAAAAGCAGCTCAGGGGTCGCCTGTCACAGGAGGAAGTCAAAGCAAAATAAAAATCATAGCGTTAAAGTTTAACGCCCCTGCTTTTTGATATTTTTCCATCTGCTCAATGGAAATCTGTCGCTGTGCTTCATTTTCCACTTGTGTGTTGTATTCTGTATGAGCCTGAGCGGATGTTGTTGTTGTGCCAGTCAATATATGTCAGTGGTATGCAGATCAGTGGAAAATAGGCCTTTAGACGAAGTGTGTGTTGTGCTGCATGTTTGTGTGTTTCCACTCTAGATGAGGCTGCATGCTCTGCACACTGACCTCCAGGAGAAATCCATGTTGGTGCATGTTGACAAGAGCTGCCATAACCAACTGTGAGAAGCAGACACAGCTTTGTTAAACATCCTGTGGAAAATCCCTCGTCAGCTCTGACATATATAAGAAGAAATAATGAGACAATGTCAGCAGGTAGAGAATGAGAAACGTACGTCTTTTATGATAATGAGCTTGTTGATGTAAGTGAGCTCAGTGTGGACAAACTCCCACAGCGCCTCCTGCTGGTGCCTCTGCGTCTTTGTCATTGTCTGAAAAATTAAAACAAAACAGAAAAGGGGACAAGAAAGAAGAGATGATTACGAGAGATGCATCATGAATTGATTGAGTCATTTTACAGTAAGAGCAGAAGAATATGGCAAGAGTCTCAAGTTCAGCAAATCCAATGACACCACAAAGCACTCGTAAGTGGTGGAACGTATATTTTAAAGTACTTTTACTCAACTAACTTTTGAGGTGCTTTATTTGATTCTTTTCATATTTTGCTTTTTTGTTTGCTGCAATTATTTGATCACTTACAAGTTACTGTACAGATCTAGATTATTGATACAAAATCAAATACAAATCATCGATTATGATGTATTATTATAGATTAAGAAGTAATGGTCATTAGCTCCGTCTTTGCCAGCTGCAACATTAAACAAATAAACACATTAATGTGTCAATAATTACAATCCAATAATATGATATATAATTCTGAAATGGCAAAATGATCTGAATACTTTTCCTCCACTGGTGTTATTTCATTTTTCATTTTTTTCCCACTTCCCCAGCTTGTTGGAAGCTCTGAGCTCTAACCTATACCCATTCATTCCTACAATGCACATAAATCTTTAAAAACTGGTCATGAAAATGCTCTTTTATATTCAAATAATGCTAAATAATTTCCCAGAAAAAATCAGGGCACTGTAGTTGCTCCAATAGGAGTAAATAGTTGTTTTTGTTGGGGACTATTTTCATTCATTTTGAACTACAATGCCCATGTTCATAGTAATTAAGGAGCATGTCACCAAGTACAACTGTGTGGCTCAATGATGTGTTTTTTCCTTTATAGTTTTGGACATTGAAGCTCTTTGACACGGAGGAATAAACTACAGCATATCAGGCTTTTGATACACGGACAATACTTGTTAGCAGTGCTGTGAAAAGTACCCAAAAGTCATGCTCGAGTAAAAGTAAAGACATCTTGTTAAAACATTACTTTGGTAAAGAACTTGAGTAAAAGTAAATTATACATCTGTTTTCATGCATGTAGTATTTACTGTATACTATAGGTCGACCGATTATCAGCCTGGCCGGTTGCCGGATCAATATTCAGCATTTTTCTGATTATTGGAATCAGTGTTTGTCTTTATCCTATTGCAGACACAATAGAAGTAACTTAAGTTATAAAATAAATGTAGAGAAGTAAAAAGTACAATAATTGCCTCCAAAATGTAGTGGAGTGGAAGTATACAGTAGCAGAAAGCCAAAATACTCAAGTAAAGTAAAAGTACACGTGAGTAAATGTACTTAGTTACATTCCATCACTGCCTGTTAGTAGGATCAATTCATTGCTGGTTTTGGGGTTTGTTGACAGTGACAAAAATGTTAATAGTTAAATGAGTTATACTCTACGGGCCCGTACAGAATGAGAGTCCACTATCTCTGTCCAGTTCTTCTCCAGCGTTGTTCCCTGACTTTCCTCCTTCCACCTCCACCTTAGACTAACTGGCACAGCGTAACTCCCCAGATCCTGTTTCAACACATCCAGCTGACCTCGCTCCTAAGAGGGGGGGAAACAGAGATGACAAACAGAGGAATTAAGAATAGGAAGAAAAAAACAGAAGTCAGGGAGAAAAAAAACAGAAGTCAGAGAGAAAAAAGAGGAATTTCTGAGTCAGTGATTCCTTTGAAAAGGTCATTAGCTGTTCTTGTGAATACCGTTCACAAACAGAGCAGTACTGTAGAAGCACTGCTGCAGGTTCTTTCAGTCATATGATTGCATGGACACAGTTAGAGCAAGTCTGTATCTGTTTTTGAGCATGTCAGCATGTAGTGTGACGAGCAGGAGACAAGATAATACCTCAGACGCAGGGTTTTTCTCAGACACTCCCTGGCTGAACAGGACCTGTCTCAGAGCAGCTCTGGGTTTGGCCCCTGCAGACGTTCCCTTAGTCACTGTTGCAAAGTCAGTCACCACCTTCTGCTTCGTGCGGCGCTGGAAAGACAGAATGTCAGGCGTTTCTGTTTCAGGTTGATTTACAAACATGGACAAACTCAGTAAAAAAATACATTAAAAGTAACAGTAATAGTCACATTTTAATGAACATTTTCACATGAATTACATATTACATATGCAATTGGCTTTTTTTCACATGTGGGTCAGTAAAATATACTTAAAGTAACAAAAGTAAAATAGCTTGTTATGTAAAAGTCCCTTTTTTAGTGTCAGGTATATAAGAGGATTATTATCACTGATGCAGTAATGTGTAAGCAGAATGTGATGCTTTCTTAAACTGTTCACTCTGCAAAACCCTCAAAGTTATATAGACATTAATGTCTGTAAGAGTCCTCAGAGCTTTTTTTGCAGAACAGTGAGAATATTTTGACCTGTTTTTAATTATTAACCATTTTTTTAAAGTATGTTTTATTAATAAAGGTCAGTATCTTGAAACAAGAGAGATTAAGGGACTGTCGCTGCACTAGAATCATAAAAAAGTTGATTAGGAAAAGTTGATCTGTGTTAAAATGAGGTTCAAATATTAATAAAACATTGGCAGAAAGAAATACAACTTAAACGACTCAATTCCAGACTGAAACGTCTTGATTAGAGGTATTTCTCTCACTGAAAAAAGTCAGTTTTAGACGAGCAATCATATTCTTAGAGTTAAAAACTCCAGGTGAAAGTAGTGGAGTAAAAGTACCTCTCTGAAATGTAGTGGAGTCTGGAAATACTCAAGTAAAGCAGCACAAAACTGTATTTAACCACAATGCTTGAGTACATGTGCTTAGTTGCATTTCACCACTGGTGATTTCAGGACAGGAAGCTGCCACCACCCTCACACTTCTGTTTCATTTCCCTCACCTGATAGCCAAACGTATTGAACCTGTGTTTCTCGTGTTTCTCTGCTGACCCCCGGCGGTGAGTGTTGATCTCTGCAGCTGCTGTCGTCCCTTCAACAACATCTGGCTCTCTGGTATCCACGTCCCTCTGCCTTTCCCCGTCCACACCGTCTCGCCACGGCACCATTGTTTCTTCCATCAGTGACTCATTTCCCCCACCGTTGTTTACATGCGGTGCTTTTGAGGAAAGGCTGAGGACAAGCACACAGGGTTACTCATTACCAAAATAAGGTGTGTGAGGGAACCAGAGAGAAGAGTGGGTTATGACAAAAGGCTTCCCATGAGAGTGGACGACAGAATGGAGGAACATTGTGGGCTTTGTTATCATTTCAAGCAATTTACTAAAGCTTTACAAATGCTACAAAAACTAACAAACACAGAAGACTTAATCTTTTAAGACAGTGGCTTCTAACATTTTTACTTCTGACCCTTCAAAATGAAGGATGTCTGCTGTTTCATGTGTCTATTGGTTGTGAACAGCTCAACCAAAGAGTTTTTTCCCTTTTTTTTTTATTGTTTAATGTTTATTTTTAAAGAGACAAGTGAACCAGTGCCACACGCTACAGCGTTTATTGCCTAAACTAGATTGCAGTGGCACTGGATTAACTTTAAAATGCATAAACCTTAAGAAGGAAATAGCACAAACCACAAATAACCAGATTTTTTAGAAAACTTTTTCAACTGCATTTCAAAACAATCTCAGATTTGACAACAATCTCACATGTTTCACATGTCGAACCCGTGAACAAAAAAATGTCTGAATGAAAATGTACAAAAAGGCACTGTATGGTTCCTTGTCTGTGTTTCTGAGCCGGAAAACCTGAGAGGTACCATCAGAGCGCTGAGCACATGAAAAGCCTGCTTATTCAGGCGTTAATTGATGAGCTTAAAGGTTAAGTTCACCCAAAAATGACCCTCAAGGACAGAGGATATTGTTCACTGTACTGATTGTAAAGCCCACTGAGGCAATGTGTTTGTGATTATGGGCTATATAAATAAAAAATTGATTTGATTTTGATTATGAGAGTTAGGTGAATTTTTGTAGCCCACAAAACATCTCTGTGACATACAGTAACAGTGTTTCAGCATTCTCGTAAACAACTGACATTAAAAAACATGTCTCCATACAGCTCGTCCGCCGTAATCCAAATTTGATTTCCTTCACCCGTAGCTGCTAAAGTGGGTGCACAAGTTGACTGGATGTCCAGGGTGTAAACGATGTCTTTTGAAATCATTTTGGGATCTCAGGACTTCCAGAGACTTGGATTATGCTGGGCGAGCTGTATGAAGCCATTTTTTTTCTTCAGTTGTTTTTTTTTTTTTACATGTTTTAAAAGAAGTCCCCATCTGCTTCAGTTATTTAGGAGAATGTGCAACACAGTTTTGCTGTGAAGCTCCAGAAATGTTTTGTTTCTACGAAACTTCACTCGACTTTCCATCAGCATTGCAGATAATGACTAAATTGTTATTTTTTGTTGAACTTATCCTTTAATATTGGCAAATTTAAGAAAGCAATCAGAACTTAACATTTCACTTTCTTCAGAATTGGTTGGTCAGATCTAAACGGCATCCTGTACCAACTTTTTATGTATTACCACACGACCTGAACTTCTCCACTCATCCAGTTACTTACAAGAACTTTTGTATGGCAGAAATGTGTTTTTCTTTTATCTTATACCATTTAGATTTATCTCGCATCCTAAAACGCTCTTGGATTGATTCTTTACAACGAACAGACGCATTTTCTTTTTCATTGGTTGTATGCTTTTGTGATGCCCCATGTTCTTTTGTACGTTGTTTTTTTGTTTTTTCCCACTTCTGCAAATCAAGCTTCCCCTTGAGGGACAATAAACGTCTGAACTGAACTTAACTGAACTGAATCCTGAGCCTGAAATATCCTGAAATATAGCACAGTATATGTAGATTTTATATCATCTTGAAAAGAAGAAGAAGAAGTTAACTATTGCTTTCTAAGGACTGTCAGAGATGTACAGATTAAATACCAGAAGTCAGTCAGATAACCAGGCTGTCAGAGAAACAGAAATCACCACTGTTGCGTCTCACAGACAGTGGCACTGATTTAACAGGACACCAACAGTTTCACATAGTTTCAGCTCCTGTTACACGGTCGTGCGGGTCAAAGTGTAACTCCAGGACTCATCTGACATCAGTTCCCACAAGTCCAACACCGTCCTAACTTGCAGAACGTCCTGCTGCAGATTTAAGTTACAGCAAAGAGAAATGTGTCTGCATTCTCGATATGTTTGACCTCTTACTGATGTAGCCGTTAAAAAAAGTGACCTTTTTACTGTAAGTGTGGTGTGAGTTTACTGCAGTAACTGGTAATCACGATCCTATTTAATCAGTTAGTAGAGGTTACTCCAAAAGCAAACACACTGCTGACAGGTACGCGGCACTAATCTGCTCAGCCTATGCTGTCAAACATCAAAGGACTGACGCAAGCGTTTTCATCACGGTGTCATACCTGTTTACAATCACCGTCTGTCCCCCGGTAACACACGAAAGACGGTAGATCATACAGCAGCTGTAAAACTAATTTAAAGATTGATAATGGGTCTGATTGATAATGAACAGGCCTTCAGGAAGTTTTATAGCCTCAGTAAATCAATAAGACAGCACACACAGGACAGTCCGTGGATCCACAGAGCAAGTGACTTACTGTAATGAAGACATGAGGTAAAATGTTCCTCTTAAATATCCTGCACCCTCGCCTCCTCACCTTCCCAGCAGTTCCTTTTAAATAGATACAATTATAGACTTTACCTGGGCTTGCTTGAGTCCATTTTGTTTCACCCAGTCATCTTGGTTTCTGTTAGCTTTCTCCTCCTCTTTGCTTCTCTCTGCCTGGATTCGGTCCCTCCCTCTCTTCCTTTCACCTGCACCCCTGCCCTCTGCAACTGGCCCGACGGGAACGACTGGATTCTGCAGCCAACAAATCAGTGCTCAGGGCTGGTTAATGTGTCGCAGGTAAAAGTGCTTAGAGGAGTGGAGGCGGTGACTGATTTTTCTTTGAGGATGGTCTATTGTCATTTCATGTCAATCAGGGTTATTGATCACCTTGAGCAAACAGGAGGAAAGCATTTTAAGAGGGGAAGTGAGGTCTTGTGTGTATTTATAGCAAATTTGTAGCACATCAGTGTTTTTTTGTTTTTTTTTGCTCATTACTTGACAGAAAGAGAGGTATTCATGTGAAATTGACCATGACAATCTGGTGTTATGGGCAAGTGGACAAGATCAAAGAATGTACTTACAGGAAAGACAAAAGGTCAGGTCAAAAAAGACTTAACAGTTAAACGTTAAAGAGGACAAATGTTGTTACAAACGTGACTAAATGTTTGAAAGCTAGAGCTGGAATGTCGACCGGCAGCGTCCCTGAGGTTAAAGACATGATCACGTCCTCATTAACACTCAAATATTTTCTCACATTTACACCTCATCCACACCCTCTCATGTGATCTCAGCCTGTTGATGGTGTTTTGAACCTCCAGACAAATGTACTGCACAATTCAGAAACACACATGAAGATAAATTATATAATGATTTATTGAATGTTTTTGTATTATACAGGGTGATATAGAAAAAAAGTGCTTTGGAGTGACACGTCTTCAGTCGCTACTGATTCATATCTGAATCTGCACGCCAAGACTGGTATTATATAAAAGTAGCTTGGCTGAGGCATACTGAGACAAGGCGTGTCCTGGTTTCTCCAACAGTCATTGTAATGCTTGTATGAGGGGGCTTAGAAGAATGCGAATGTGGCTGTGAAAAGCCTGTGAAAACTGACAGGGGTCTGGTCTACATTAAGGAACTATAAACTTCCCTCGCTTTGTTATTGTTCCTGGAGAAGATGACTAAAATTGCTTTCAACAGCGTAACCAGGAACTACTGTCATATACATACACACATAACCAGTTACCCTTGTGGCTGATCAGTCTTTGGGTTTTGCACTTCCCTTTGCTCCCCCCAAAAAACTATTGGCAATAAATGTAGCTTAAGTTTCAGGAAAATTGGATAAAACAGTTTGTGGTTCAGAAAAAAAGCAACACTGATACAACTTATTTTTGCTGTATAATAATAAAAAAGTGATCAGTCTATAGTTACCATATTCCCAAAGCAACAGCACATCTGAGAGAAGAATTAGTTTGACATTATGGGAGACAGGCCTTTTCACACTTTCATGTTTGTATTGTATGTACAAAGTTGAAGTTTAGCTTAGCATAAAGACTGGAAATGCTAGCTAACATGGTCTACCTGTAGCTCTATATCTCTGTCTCAAAGCCAGTGGGCTTCTGAATGGGTTTTTAGTTAAGTGCCTGAAATAAGGTCTGTGGTCAACACAGGCTTAAGAGAAAAAATACTAAGTGGTGAAAATTATCTTGCTGAACAAAAGTATTATAAGCTTGTGTTTGCCACGAGGCTTATTTTCAGCAATAATTCAACCAACTCAAAAATCCCACAGGCTTTTTGTCGAGGGAACCATGGCGATGCTAACTCCCAGGTTAGCCTACAAAAATACGTCACCCCAGCAGCAATCTATAGCTCACTGCTCCAAAACAAGAAATAGTTCCAGCACCAAACTGATCCTTTAATACTTCGTTTTTTTTTTTGTTCAGATTAAAGAACCAAGGGGTAACCCCCACCTATACACCACTTGGTAGCGCTGCACCCCGTATAAAGTCTGAGACCTCAGCAATGGCCGCGTCGATTTTGACCCAATGGCACGTTGCTGCAAGATCTTCAGCTGTCCTGTCTTAATCAGGGCACAAAAAGAACCTCAAAAGGAAAAACAAACGAACAAAAAACGAACAAGAAATAACATGGTATTCATCGAGCTTTGAAGGTGCTGGTAGGACGACAGAACCATTTTGAGTCCTGTTGAGCTAACTGTGCAACAAAGTGAATAAGCGTAGTTCCCCCAAATGTCTAACTATTCCTTGAAGATTTTAAAAAAACATATACTGAAATGCTAAAAGTTCTTTACAAATTTAAAGCAGTGAAAAATCACATTGGTGTTCACTCTGCCTCCAACACCCATTTGATCTGTGGCTCTCAGTAGTCTGACCCTGTCAGCTCAGCGAGTGACTGGCAGGACGAGAGGTAGAGTGTTCAGTGATGCTGGTTGCTGTGAAATGAAACTGCTTTGGTGGTAGCACCGTGTTGGTTTGTAGGCTTGGAGTCTGTCCGTGAGAGAACAATACTTGGTTTCATGAGCTTTTTGATGCACTTGGCAGGCATTGAGAATTCACTGAATGCCGTACTTTGTCCCCAGCTCCTCTGCTGCCCGTCCCAGGTGCATCTTTCTCAGTTCGTCCAACATGTCCTGCAACAGAGGCCAGTGCAGCATTCCACCTGCACGTGACCCTCTCTCTGCCCACACCCTCAGCATCTGGTAGTGAGCCTCCCGACAGGAGTGATGGTCCAGCTCTGCTTGTTCGATCTCTGTGTCCCTCACACCGAGAGAACGCACCAGCTGCTTTACCTGCAGCACAGGAACCAGATCCAGCACGGTGTAGATCAGGTCAGGGACTGAGAGTGGTAAGAAGAAGAGATAAGAGTTAGAACAATAGTTTCCTGTATATTTGAGCCAAAGCAAACTGGACCTGTGCTATGTGCAGTATAAAATACACTCACTCTTGATTTCAAACGGGACACAGTCAGGCAGATTGGACAGCTGCTCTTGTTCGCTCACAGGACTTTCGGGAGTAGCCTTGACATTGTTGTTGTCTGGAGCATCCCCGTGTATCAGGACCTGCTACGAGACGAGGAAAAATCTAATTTTATTGACTGTTGATGTGCATCCAAGAGAGAAAAGTAACCACAGACAGTCCGATGAGCGTACCTTGCATGAGTCTGTGGAGACTTCAGATGACTGGGAAGACATTCCCAGCAATCTCTTCTTGGTAGACCATTTGGTGACCATGTGGGTGATGGCAACCGCCACCGCGAACACTACCGCAATCGCAGCTGTAACTCCAGCAATTAAATTTAACAGATTTTTCGTATCAGGACCAGGAGCTACAGAAAATAAGAAGCACAATAAAATGATGAGTTTCATTAGTGAGGTTCTCGTACAGCATCAGAACAGGACAAGAGTCATAATGCTTGACTGCTACGCACGGCTGTGGCTATCTATAGTACTGCGCTCGCACATGTACATGAAGACCCATCATTGGACAGATTTTAGTTAAAGACAAAAGATAAAAAAATATATGGCATATGTACAGGACAGTGAACCTGTGTTCGGCTTGTATTGGACCCTTCATGTCAGACTGCTCTTCAGTACCTGGTTGCGACTATCTTTACAGTGCAGATGTGGTTCACTGCACATACACATCTCAAAACCACAGAATAATACCAGATCTTGCATTTTTCATAGTGACAGTTAATTCTACACTTTCTGCTAAAGCTTCAGCGTTTTTGCAAAATAAGAAGAACAAAGTCTATGACTAAGTAGGCTAAAGGTTTTCAGCAATATTTACAGTAGGGTGACTGTATGGTTGTGCTCACCTTTTGTATTCAGAGGGGGAAGTGGTGAACAGAGATGCTTGCACCCAGTGGTACAACTGTGGAGAACAGAGAGGACGTTTCACAACATTAGGGAGGAAGTAGCACATCTTAAGAGGAAGCGATGAACACAAAAGCCGATGTACTTTTTTAACGCCAGCGAGTGAGTTGAAAGAACCGCTTGTTAAGTATCGCTTCACAGTCAAACAGGAGACTGCTACTAACTGAAGTAGATATGATCATCTGTCACAATCACAAGTAATGGCTATGTTCTTGCCTTTGTGTGGACAAGAGTGTAGCTAAGAATTATGGGAGATATGGGCAGTTGGTTCCACTGGGCCCCCTTCCTTTTTCACCTTTTATTTATGACAAATATTGGTGTCTGTCCACCAACTTAACACTTAATAAACACCTCTTGATCTGATAGGATTCATATTGCTGCCCTGTTCATATCTTCACTCGTAAATCACCTTTTCAAATGCCTATGAAATAAGTATTATTTTCGTCAAATCACATGTATCTCACATGTGTATGTTACTGATTTTGAGGGTTTTAAAATGGATCTCTGTATTAAACAAATGAGCACTTGTTAAATGTCAACATGGCAACGACCCAGTCATAGTGTCGTGTAACTTCTCTTTTGTTGCAAACATGGAAAGATTGAACAGTCAGAAGTCGGACGTGTGCTGCAAGTTTCAATTCAACAAACAAACTTCCGCATTAGCAACTTTAAATAAAGCTGTTGCAAACAGAAGGCTGGGAACAATGCATGTGCCAAAACCTCATAAACATTAGTATACTCACTTGTCGCAGTGTTCACACTTGACTTTGCCCTTGACTCTGTAGTAGTTCTCTTTACATTCACACACGGTGTTATTGTCTGGTGTACCTGTGCACAACAAAAATACTTCTATTTAGACTGGGCGAACTAAGTATTACTGTAATTGACTACATTGCCAGATGTTAAGACTTACATTTTTGTATTTCCTTTTCATCTGGTCCACACGGTCTACATTTGCGACAATCGTATGTTTCTCTGTCGATAATGAATTTGTAATAACCGTCCTTACAGCGACAAATAGTGTTCTGGCGTCTTCCACATGCTGTTTCCTCTACCTCATTTTTTCGTGCTGTGAGAGAATGGACGTGAGAGAAAAAGTGAGCAGAGCAAACCAACACCTGAGACAGTACTGCCAAATCAAAGTGGAAAAGTCACTCTACCTCTGCAGCGTCTGCAAGATTTGCAGTTGGGTTCGTAGTTTATATTGTCCATGTATAGTCCAACATCACAGGGTGTGCAGTTACTTCGCTGGCCTGCAGAATGGCACTTTTCTACAAGCCTATAACCTGAAAAACATTAACATCACATGTAAACACAATTAAGACTTGACTTGAGAGACTGGAATTGATTTAACAGAGGAAGAAGTGTGATGTTTCCAATAATGAGCCTGGTACCTGAAGGGCATTTGGGGCAACAAATTCCCTGATCAGTGAGAATGTCCCCCTCTGGACACAGCTTCTCATGTGAAGGCTGTACCAACGTCAGCGTGGGGATAAACATGCACTGCAACAGAAAACATGCAAAGAAATGCTTTATTGTCCACCACAAGGAAAATTTCAAGAATTCATGCTACTCCAAAGTATTAAGTGAATTCGTTTTTTTTTTACCATAAGGAGCAGTATTGTGCCATTCCATCTTCCTCTGTGGACACCTCCCTCCATTATCTCCCAGGTTTAACTCAATCCATCTGAGGCCACCTGCAAGGAAAACAATGTAATTAGTAATATCCCTCACAGGCCTCGTGACTTTTGGGATGAGTCCTTCTTTTGCTGAATGATGGGCAGAAAATTAAGTACTATTTAATTCCTTAAATGGCCTGAAAACAGAATCAAGATTATAACGACGTCATTGAGGTTGTGTTTTCATCCGTTTGTTTGTTTGTCAGCAGGATTACACACAAACTAATGAACAGACTTCCACAAAACTTTTGGTATTGATCCTGATAAAGGAACAGATCCTTATCTTTCGATATCCAGTTTTTTCTCACTTTTTTTTAACTTTGCGAGATGGCGCATTTTTCAACATTTTTGTTAATTTTTCAGGGAATGATGCATGGATCTTGATGAAAAAAAATAGGCATATTTAGGTGGCTGTTCTCTAAGAGTTAGTTTGATTTGATGTGGATAAAGGTGACTCTTGGTACTTGTCAGAGGTTTGTGCAATACATCAAATTTCTATTGTTTGTGATATGAGACTATATATCATATTAGATTATGGATATTGTTAATTCTTGATATGACATAAGTGTTGTCTTTCCCTGGTTTTAAAGGCAACATTACAGTAAAGTCCCTTGTTACCTACATCAGTAATACGGCAACATGGAACATAAACACGAGCCATATCATATAAAGGTCAAGCAAAGACTGTACTTCCTCAGGCAACTGATGTAGTATCTTGTCAACAAACACCTGCTGGTCCACTTCTCTGAAAACATCACAGAGAGCATCCTCACATCATCATTTCTCATTGCCTGGTAGATCAGATAGTCGCTCCAACATAAAACTGGACTGTCAGTAAAGCCTCCAACATAATTAATTGGCAGTGACCTTTCTTCAGTCAGCTCACTGTATATAAAGCGGACCTTCAACCGAGCAACTAAATTAACCAGCAACACCTCCCACCCAGCCCACAACCTCATTCAGCTTCTTACCACTCGATTCAAAAACAGCGTCTTTCCTACAGCAGTCAAAACACTTAACGGCCCTTGCTAATATCGCCTGATCTATCAATTACCACCAGCAGGTCACAGTTTGTCTTACACAACAGTCCATGACAGGATATTTCTAGAAACAAAAATTACCATCAGCTCAGCTGCACTCACATGAAAACATGAGCATGCTAGCATTATAAATATTAGCATTTTAGATTAACAGAAACATGCAAAAACAAGAACAGCTGGGCTCTATTATTAGCCCCATTAATCCCCCAGTCCTCCCATTCTCCACTCCACTGCCCGACCCCAGGTTTGTGTTGTGTGTAGTATTTGATAAAAACAAAGTACTCTGAGAATATGCAACATACGTATACTGTACACACAAGGTCAAATTGTGCCCATTTAGTACTGTGAGGCTTGAGTCCACCTGAGGCTGAAAAAAAAACAAAAAAACTCTGATGTAGTCTGATGTAGAGTTGAGTCAGATGAGATGAGTCCTAACACGACCAGAGTAAAGAGACATAATCTCTAAAAACAGAAATCTGTATATGAACGCAGAATCTGCAGGCAATGGACAGGACTGTGATATCAGAAGTGTCCTGGTGTCCGTTTGTAGTCTGAGTAGCGTTGACCAGACATGTTTGAGTAGGCTTTGGCTGCATGGAGCTGCATGTCTGTGTGGAGAGCAAAAGAGGTGGAATGCAATTGGCAAAATTCAATTTCAGATCCCATCAGCTATTGTCTGAGAAGTTTTATTACTTTTTTCTTTTTTCCATTTTATCTGCATTTATATGCCCATAAACAAATGAAACGCTGAGGTTGTAGATGTCATCTCTTAACTTCTGAAGTTGCTAATCAGACTGTAACCAACAACTGGTGCTAGGAAGAGGAAGTCTTGGCCCTGATATCTGTTATCTGTATATTTCTGCTGGCTCCACCTAAAACCCTGAAACACTGGACAATGAGGATAAATCCCTCTGATCTTGGTAACAACAGCCTTTACTCACGTCATATTTCAAATGTTTCTTTCTCTCTATTCTTGTATTCACTGATAGTATGTAAGGAATTCAAAGAATTTACATTGTTCAAATTTGACATTTATCCAAACTCAATCAACTCTTGATTCTTGACCTGATTACCTTAAAGGGCCAGTGTGTTGGATTCAGTGGCACTTAGCGGTCTTAGAAGACTGCAACCAACTGAATACCCCTCCCTTCACCTTCGTCTTCCAAGTCTATTTTTGATGGACGCAGACCACAATGTGCACCGAACAGATTGAGCAAGACAGGAAGTCAGGCAGCGGAATGCCATAATGCATCCAGTCAGTTTTCAAAATAAAACAACTGCGTGCCGACTCAGGATCTACAATAAACACCCTCAAAACAGACAAATAATGAAACGATTAAACTATGTAGCCCACTCAACCACAGTAGAAGCACAAAAATCAAAGAAAAATTATAACTAAAGTCAACAACATCAGGCAGGCATGACGCTCTGCTTCTGAAACGGTGTGGTGGACAGGACAAATCAATGGCGCTAACGGAGACGGGCCCGGTCGAATCAAAGGTTTAGTAATTATCTTCAACCCCCCCGCCCTAATCCTACATGGTGGACCTTTAAAGGGTCATTTCACCTGGTAATTTATTTTAGATTTACCTGGTGAGATTTCGAGGCGGGGGGTCCCTGGGGGGCCCCATTACCCCTGTGGCTCTGCCCCTGCATCCACCTCGATGCTCTAATAAACACAGTTTTCTGAGAAAGTACCACTTTGCCAAGAAATACTCTGAATGAAAACAGCTCAGATGTTTGTTGATTAACCTTTAAACCATCCAGCAGAGTGGGCTGCAGTTTCAGAGGTGACTTTTATCAACAACCAAGCAGGTAAATCGAAACTATCTTCAAGTTCAGAAATAGGTAAACAACAGTAAACGCCACCATACCATACATGCCAAACATGTTAATTCACCCGTAAACTGAGATTAATTGCCGGCTTTCTTAGCTGAACTGTTTATAAAATTCCTACCATGTAGGACTAAGTAAACGACTGCCACAGACAATCACATATTTCTACGCCACTTGGCAGCTCCAACATCCCCTCCACCCTCCCGTCGCACTCAAATACTGAGATTAGACTGAACTTTGGACCGCTGCGGTCACTTTAAAACCTCCAAAAACGAAACGACCACCGATAACGTTGAAATATTTTAATGCTAAAAAGGCACAGTCGAGATTTTAGTGTTTTTGTTTCTTGTCTGACTGGTTTCGATTTGTCTAATACACCACATAACGCCCACTACACTCAGCCTCAGGTCTGATATGAATCTGCTCTCCCCACAGACCGATATGCAGAGGAATGTTTACCGACACTTACCTGGACATTCACCGTTACAGCGACGAGCTACTCGTTCATTCCAAGTCCATGAATCCACATTAATGTCCGTTTTGTTGAATGTTTCAGTCAAAAAGCAGACTGGCTTAACCGGTTCCCCTCTCCTCTGAGCGCGTGCGGGGGCGGACTAAACGGGAAATAGCTGCGTCACGAGCTGTTTCAAGGAATTGTGTATCAGAGAGAAGCAGGACTGGCTGAGGGCAATAACACTGCAACACATCAGAGCACAGGTGAGCGCCCCTACACCACTTTATAATATCTGCACATCCACTGCACTCACTCCACCACATTCATTTTTCCCAAATTAACAAAAGACGCCATAAAACTACTTAAAAGGGGAAAAAAAGGCTGAATTACAGAAAGAAATGTATAGATTTCACATTAGTTTGCACGATGACCTTAAACGACTCCTTGATTTTCTTTAACCTCATCTTAAGGTCAGGGGAAAAGTTGGAAATTTGTCATTAAAGGGTAAGTTCGCCCCAAAAATGAAAATTTAGTCATCATCTACTGACCCAATCTCAGGGATGAATAGGGTGGTGTAGCAATCACGTATTTTTGTGGGCTGACCCGGAAGTTAGCACCGCCCTGGTTCCCTCGACAGAAAGCCTACGGCATTTTTGTATTGGATTTTGGAATATCGCTGAGGTTTATGACACTAAACTGTTTTGATGAACACCACTTTTTTTTTTTTTTGATGAACACCGCTTTTGTGATTATTTAAGTGTAAATGAAATCGCTACAATAAAAAGCAAATATTAGGCTATAAACAGACTACATGCGGTCGCATGGCTTGAACGTCACCACCGCTAAGCGTCTTACTACACAATTACTATAGGCTACACGTTTTCTATAAATTGATCAGTCTACAAGTTGTAAAGTTCGAGTTAGAACAGTTTGTAGCTAAAGTCGGCCGGTAAAGACGGACTAGTGAGTAGATGAGTCTCTGTGTTTGGCATGATGACGTTTAATGTCCCTGACCTCTGTAGTCTCATTTAGCCACTTGTTAGCAACCGCTGTTTTAAGACACGTAAGCGCTTTATAATTAAATTGTGGGAGATTTAAAGGTATAGTTGGTAATCCTGTTCAGAAACACTGTTTGTTATACTGGGTGAAATGGTCTTCCCATCCTGAGAGTAGTCCATACATAATGTGTTCAGAAAAAGGAACGAAATAAATCAGACCTCTGTGGCAGCTGCAGGCCTGTAAAAACTGACCAATCCCTCCCTCTCGGTCCGAGTTGAAAGAACCAATCAGATGCCTTCATGTCTCGTCCTGCCTGCACCCCCCTCTGTCCCCCCCTCCTCCCTGCGTGCACTCATCACGTGTCACCGTTGCCGGATATATTCAGCACACTGCATATGGAGTTAGCAGGAGATCCACTCCAGGTCAGAAGGTGGCGGTAATGCACACCTAACAGTTGTTTGCCAACAGCCATAAAACAACTGAAGAAGAAGAGTTAGCACAGTTAGCAAGAGACAACAATGGCAGAGAAAATGCAGCCAAAAGTAGCACTTCCAGAAGTGATGCAGAGGTTGCTGTCTTTCTGTTGGACAGGTAATTATTTGTTTTGCTTCGGGGGATTTGTTATTTTCATGAAATATGTAACGTTAGCCAACTTAGCTACTTTTGTAGCTCGTATTAGCCCAATGCTAACGGCTCTCCTCTGCCCTGCTGACGGACCTTCTGATGCGCGTTCAAGTTTGTGGGGGCGGGGCTTTGGACGGAGCACTGACGGGAGGGGGAGAAGGGGGTGGAGCTTAGACGAGGTGCCACTTTAAAATCTTGCTAGCTCTCCAACATTACCAACTATACCTTTAATGATGAATTATATGTCGTAGAACAAAACGTGTAAATATCTTAATCCTGTGGTAACCACAGAGCTTATTTCAGGCAACCGAAAACCAATTCAAAAACCTCACAGACTTTGAGAGGAGGGAACCGGATGTGCAAAAATGCTAACTGATTTTAGGACTAAAAACTACACCACTCTATGTTAGCTAAGTATGTTACTGTTTCTTTATGTTGAAACTTTACGTTCGTTTAGGTTAAATTTTCTGTTTCTCTCTAGTCACAATGCTGTGCTTATGGTCTTCTTTGGTTTAGGCACAAAAAACACTTTGTTACGGGTCAGAAAATCATCATAGTTATGGCCTGTTTTGTTATGGATCCTATGTCTCACATAACCTCTCTCCAGCCAATCAATGGCAACAATGACAATTACAGGCACCATAATTAAGGACAAGAGTAGGCTGGAGTCTGAAGGCTGCTTGGCTACTGTATTCATGAGGCCAGTCGAGTGTAGCGTCACGTGTTTTTGCTGGTACACTACATGAAAGAGCTCAGTCAGCAGAGCAAGACAAGTGCTTCCTCAGAAAAACCACATCCTTTATCGCCACACTTCCTCTCTCTGTCTCTCTCCCTCTCTCTCTCTCTCTCTCTTTGTGTCACACACACAAACTGTCAAGGACCTACACTGCCACATGTGGTGCACTTAACTAGGTCTTCTCACAGCTCACACGCACGTGCAAACACTCACACTGGTGGTGAGTTTCATACAGCCTGTGAGGCCAGCTGTGATGACTGAACAGCCCAGCTCTGCATGGAGATTTTGTGGTTCAGGCCGAGCAAAAAGTAGATTTTTGTCAAGTATCTGTTTACTTCAACACAACACGGTCAACATGTTCCTGGCAAAGATGCCTCTGAGGTTCTAACGTATGAATCCTCACAGTCAAGGAGCCTAATTCTGAAACCTCATGATAAGCATGACCAGGTTTGCTCTAAGTCAGTTCAGACTGATTTTGATGCTCAGTCATCTCTTCCAGTCATCTCAGTACTCCGTTTGAGTGGCGCCGAGAGCCACACCGTGCCCTGGCAGCCCCTTTCTGTTCCTGCTTCGTCAACCTTAGGCCCCGTTTCACAGTTGACTGGAGGTCACGTGTTGTGGCCTGGTTTCTGTAAAAAATGACTGGGCTGTTGAGATAAGAACATGACAGCTGAATGGTGGACAAACTGAAGAAAAGCCTCAAATATCCTGCCACCCGCTGTCTAATTCGGGTTGAGATGGTGCTGAAGTGGAGACACAACTTTACAAAAAAAGTGGTTGATTCTTCTTTGAGCCGTCAGGTATCCTCTGGTCTTCTCAGGCTCCATGTCTCTCTCTCTTGGCAGGCAGTTTCACACAAAATTAAGAAATGTCTCCAGGTTTTCTTAAGCGCAGAAATGCTGTGTCCGCAGACAGGAGTTTGGCAGGCTTCTTTCATAAAAAGTTCTGCTCCCAGAATTGGCTTCAGCATGAAGCTAATGTCTGGGCGGCAAGTGGTCCAAAACATAGAGTCCACAGAAGAGACTACAAGGGGTGAGAGGAGCGTCCCAAAAAGAGAGCAATCCTAGGATTTCTTCTTTGTCTTACACTTTCTCGTGAAGAGGAGGTGGCAGTTTGATGTCAGTGATGCAACACCTCACACGTCCTCTGTAGCCCTCCTGTCTGACACTTTCTTAGTTCTTTCTAAGGAATTACTGACATTTGTTATAAGTTTGAGGTTAACATTTTTTAAAGCGTGGCACTCTGCAGAATTTACAGGATATTGGGTGTAAATGAAGTATAATGGCAATCAGGTTACAAATATCAAACATGTAAATGTATGTATCCATAAGTATATTTATATGCATGGCAAGTATGAAACAGTGAAACAAAATCAGAACATGTTGTTTCCTGGAATAGTCTCAAAGGATTTCCCTTTGTCTGTTTTCATTGTGTGGATTTGGAACTGCAGGAAAGGTTGGGTTGGCAAATAAAAGCAACATTGTGTAACTTTTTTACCTTAAAATAACAGCTTCAAAATCATTTTGATGGTACAGTGTCTTGTAATAGTCTGAATGGTGTCCCTGTCCCAGCCACTCCACCCCCCGATCACTTGTTTCTGTTTGCTCCAGGGAGGAACTCTTCTTCTTACTGGAAAAACCTAATACGTCGGACTACTTCCCAAGGTAATCTACTTCCTGCCGAGGTCTGCCAAAGTCTATTCCTTCTGTTCACAATAAAAATGTAACTTACTCCATATCGTGTCACTTGTTTTGTTTCTATTAAAAGTCTCTCCTTGAATTATGCTTCTGCATTGAATCCACATCCCACTTACAGTGTAGCTTCTGTGTAGGTGCATTCCCTACACCGTAGCCTGATGTGCACCTTCCCCAGAAATGTAACTGCACATGACAACAACACAGGCCATAACGACTCTAATTGGTCTGTTTGGTCAGTCGCATTTTCCAGCTGCTCCTCCGTGCTTAGCCGAGGAGCAAATAACGGGGACGGTGACCTGTAGTTTCCCCAGTAAACACACCGCACTCATCGGTTGTTGCATACCTTCCTGACCGGCCGGCTGCTGCTCTTCCTAGGGTTATACTTCTCCTCCTCCTGGACTAGAGAGAGTGGACAGGCTGGATGTGTGAAGGTTGGACTGCTCCTCTGCGAGCAACCTGTTGGCAAGCACTACCTTGCAGGAGCCCTGCACTTATTTTGCACCTCCCAATATGTTGCATCTAAAGCCAGACATTTCAGATCATCCCTACAGTAAATTTTGCATCTTGATATCTGCTTTTTGACATTTATAATCAGATGACTAATGTCACTTCCATATTAAGGAAGTTTGATCATATCTTTGCATCTAGTATTGTTTACAAGAATCTCCTTTTATTGCTCATAAAGGAACAGAGCAGCATCATCTGCATGATGCGATTTCTTGGAATAATGTTCTTCTCAACGGCTTTTTGTAAGAACAACAGGATGGCTTGGTCTTAAATGAGTGGTATATGATATTCTTACTGAAATGAGCTCATCATCCAAGTGGCAGAGAAAACATTAATTTGTTTGCAGCAAAAAAAAGACTGATTTTGGATGAAACGAGAGAGATGGCGCCTGTGGAAAAAAGAGGAGGCTGCATGGGCATGTTTTTGTGCCGAGCCAGGGGGTCGCAGCAGAGAAACAGAGAGAGGATGAAAGAGCGGGGCTGACAGATATCAAAGACAACGGTATAGTCTTAGCCTTTTTCGAAATGAGTCATCAGTCATCTCTGACATTTTATGAATAATCCCCTGACACACTTCTGGTCCCCTGTTCAGTCTTACACTCAGAGGGTCTCAGGTCACATCTTCTCTCGCCTTCTCAGCCAGGGTAAGTCAAGACTGTAGAAAGACTTTTTCAGCTGTATCTGTCACATAAAAGTGTCCTGTCGAGTTGAATGTTAGTAGATGTATTTACTAATGTTCCTGTTAACTCATTGGCAGTGAAGTTACTAGTGTTTGTACCGTTACCAGGCTGAATTTCTCTGACAGTTCTGTTGTATGTTATATGTCTTACAAATCTGAATCGTGAGTATACGGTGCATTGTGATGCTTCACTCCCAAATTCTGTATCCATTATCAATTGTGTGAATATTGAAAGCATTATAGACTTTGCCATTTTTTCAAAGATGCATGTAATTTCACTGTCTGTTAGTGTTAGTATGTGAATATATCTGACCACATAAATGACTATTTTCCTTTACCTCCTACCTTTCTTCTCATCCTCCTCCTCCTTTTCTTCTTCCTCTTGGTCTCTTCCTTCCAGATGCAGCCACTCTTTTATATCACTTTTACTTTCCTGTGCAGTCTGTCTTTCCTCCCTTTTGTTCTTTCTATGCAGTGTAATAAGACACAATATCGCTGGCCATCGAAACAACCCCAATTTTGCTGTGACAGTTGCCCACCAGGTACAATGACTTCTTTTCATCTTGATGGATGTCATTTTTCAGTTTTGATGCAAACAGCTCATACACTACTGTAACTGTAAATTACTGTGTGTTTTCCAGGTACACATTTGATCCGTCGTGCTATTGACAGTTGTAAAATTGATTGCAAATCTTGCGTGGATAAGCTTTTCAGTGATGCCTATGACGTGGAATTGACCTGCAAATTTTGTGCAAACTGCGAAAAACGTGAGTAATTGTACAGTTCTTCTCTCATATGTTTTTACTTAAGTAAAAGTAATAAAGTACAGTACTCTCAGTACTCTGACATGTACTCAAAGTAAACAAGTAAAAAGTATCCCTCTGAGGGACATTTCTACTCACCATTTCTGTGCATACTGTAGCTCACAGAACCTCACGTCATATTAATTTGATTCAAAGACTACTAAACTTAAAGGTATAATCAGTGCGATTTGTCCAAACTGTTCACCAGAAAGATGTTTCCAGGATGTCAAATACAGACATTTTGAGTTTGCAAAGCAAAAAAATGAGAAAATAAGAAGGGCTGCAGGGTCTCTGCAGATACAAGACACTTAACACGCCTGCTCTCCTCAGTCGAGTCTCCCTCTTTGTCTGTTTCCATCTTGTTACGTCAATTACGTAGTTTCTTCTTGCTACATCTGCTGTGTGTGATATGCACTGACAGGTTGAAATCAGTCCTAGCAATGAGGCAAAATAAAAAAAATCTATAATTTTGAAAATTATCTGTTTATTATCTGTTTTGAAACTGTAAGGAGTAGACAGTACAGATATTTGTGTTACAGTATAGGGAGTAAAAGTAAAAAGTACATACTCAAGTAAAGTACAAATACCTAAAAAATCTACTTAAGTACAGTAACAAAGTATTTGTACTTTGACAGAAACAGCCTGCAACCACAATATCATTATGTTTGTATGATGTTCAGCTCACGTGCCACTACTCACAGAGCTACAAGGATTTTTGAGCCCCCTTTGTTTTGATACTTTGCCTTGTGATAATGCATGTATCATAACCCATTATATAGAGAATAAAAGTGTCAAGTCTGTAGATTACCAATGCGCAAATACTGTATAAAATTATCAAATGTGCAGGTTGAGGAGGAAAGCTAACAATCCTAAAATCTTGAAAAACAGAGCTTAACAATGAAAAACAGAGCAGTAAATGTCATGTGTCACATCTGAAATTCAGCCCCATGTGAAACATCCTGGTTCCCTGTTTATTTTACGTGTGTGTCATGTGTGATGTCTGTGAGTCTGTCTTTTGAACATGAAATCTGAGTGACTCATCATTTCTTTCTAGTCCTGACCACCAACTTCGTCCAGTTACGGCACAAAGCCTTATAAAAGACAGGTTGTTAGCTGTTACTCAACTCTGTCTATAGAGAACATGATTTCAGAGAAATTTGCCCAGACAAAACTTAAGGTCACATCTGCAAGGGTATTCCCCTATGTGTGTGTCATGGTGGGATACAGTCAGAGAGAGATTCATAGGCGGAGGGGGGATGAGGTGGGTCTGAGAAACCCTCTGAGAAGCAGCTCAGGGGGGTATCAAGGTGGGATTCTGCAGGAGAACTTCATGTTTTACATGGTAATAACAGCAGTATCAGCACAACAGCCCACCAGTTGTGGCAAAGGCAGGAGGAGGTTCATAAAGCAGACCATCATTGTGTCAGTGGAAAAAAAAGAAAAACACAGAAAAGTGGTAAACATCGGAAAGAGGAGCAGACATAAATGTCATGTTCTGTACTATTACTCAGGTCTCTGCCCTGCGACAGGTGAGCAATAACAGCCTGTTTTGCTTATTTTCAAATGTCACTGTGGAAAACATAGAAGAGAGAAAACACACAAGTGAGATAAAGTCTGAATTTTTGGGTACATTAATATTTTAACAGAGACAAGACATAGCATATTTCTAAGTCGCAGTGCAGCAGTAAACAAACCTTTTCTGACCTGACCTTACATTCTGCAGTCTTTGATATCTGTTGTAGAATCTGAGGTGATGAAGGTGGGTGGTGAAAATGTCATAAAAACTTGAATCGTGCAGGGGCTTTATACCAATTAACGGCAATGGAAACTAATTTAAGTGGAAATGATTCGACCCACGCAAAAAATTCACACACTGCTCTTGCAATACAACAGCTTAATGTTTTTTTGGGTTATACTTTGGTCTTCTTCAACTTCGTTCTCATATCCCCTTTAATCCGTTGCATTATCAGTCATATCTGCTGCTCTGAATCTGCAGTCCCCCATAACTTTTACGCTTGTTTCTGTCTTCTACATTTACATTCATATCCGATGAGAATCCAGTGTAGATATCCTAGAATAACAGCATTTGAAGACTTCCAGAGTTATTTTTTTTCATTCACCTACAAAAGGTCATTGTGGCACAGCAGACGGAAGTCACCTCTTAACCCTGCTCAAGAACCCCTGTCAAATGTATGATTATGTTACTCACCTGCAGAGTTTTTAGATAATCTGCGCTAAATATCAAGTTTAAAATGTGCTCGTGGAGACATTTTGTCGTCAGCACTGGGTCACAGTGGGGTGTAGCACACTGAGTGCACTGACGATAATAATATAGTAGTAATAATGTAATTACACCCAGCAAACATAATGAAAACGTGTCTGTGTTTGAGGCTATAATTAAGTTTTGACTGTCGGCACGTGTGGTTACATCAGTGCATGCTCAAAATTTAAAGGGACAGTTCACCCCTAAATCAAACCAATTTTTTAGATATCGTAGAGAAGTCTGCCTTCTGTCATATCTAATGGGATTAGATGGCACTTGGCTTGTGGTGCATTTGAAATACGCTTGAAAAATTCAACAGAAATGTCTCTTTGCAGAAATCATGACCTGGTTACTAGCTACCTACCAAGCTAGCTAGCTAAAATAGCTAACACTACAGCCCAGATGAGGAGGACTCCATGAATATTTATATTCTGCGCTGTCACTTGCATAAAAACACATCTTACACATCAAACTGCTCAGGACAAGGTCTGTGGATTATCTTGAGTAAACGAGAGAGACATGACAATGACTCTCTCGACATGACAAGCCGAGTGCCGTCCAACATTATATTTGAGAGACGGCTGACATCTCTGCAGCCAATATCTCCAAAACACAGCAACTGACACAAAAATTATCTAGATGGATAAATATCCCTACAGGTAAGAGGAAAAATATATGTGTTTGATTTTGGGTTGAACTGTCCCTTTAACCACTACGATCCAAAGGTCCTCTCTGAACTATATATGACCGTAAAAGACACAAAACTTGATCATCATTGAAGCAGTTTTATAAACTATGTTGTATTGGTTATAACAAATGTTTTGTGATGACTATGGGGGCTCATTCAAGTAGTTTGGTCTTTGTTCATTTCTGAATTTACTTTGAAGTATGCGTGTTAAAGCATTTGGTAACAGAGAATGTTTTATCAAACTGAAACCCGGCTTTTACTGAGAAGTAACAGCTGTCTGTAAAAAATGGGTTTCTAGCGTGATAATATAACCGTCTTATGACTTTAATCCAGAATCATTACCTGCCATGCCTTGTGAGTCATTTTTCATTTTCTGATTTGTGTCATATTTCACCTTTGTGCATATGTGTGTTCATCACACACACTAACATACTCTTTTAATGATAATGTTTTTTGTTTGTTTGTTTCTTTTTTACAGCGAACATGGAGTATGAGTCAAAATGTAACCACACTCATAACGCTGTGTGCAGATGTAAAGATGGCTACCAATGCAGAGAACAACCCTGTCTGGAGTGTGAGCCGATACCAAGTACCACCACACCCATAACCCCTACATCGACTACAGGTAGGATTTATTCATTTAGATTGTTTGTACAAGGTGAGCTTTTTTTTAAATTTTGAGTTGATGTGAACATCGGACACCTGAGAGTCAGCATACGGTACAATACAGAAAAGACTGGGAACGCAAGGATGCGATGTGACCATAGAGGTGATCATACAGGTAGCCACCGACATCACTGTTGGGTTTGGTTAGAAATGCAAAATACATTCACACATATGCTGTATACACAATATAAACTAATCAAGAGGAATCTCTCTCTCACATAAGGTAAAGTCGCTAGGTTTTGGGTTTTTAATTTTAAAGCCACGTTGCCTCTTTTGGGCTTGTTTCCTTAGATCTGGTTGCTTGTTTCTCCCGTTAGATCTGGCAACACTGATAATAATGCAGCACTGCCAGCTGATGAACACAGTGGAGCATTAAGCAGCTAAAGAGCTAATTATTTCCCTCAGGGGTTGATGGAGGACAAACACAGCAAAACAAGGAGAGGGAGAAACATGAAAAATTACTCCAAATGAATGTCATGTTGCTGAGTGTCTGCTGGATATGTAAAAAGGCGATTGTTTGCTAGCTTCTGAGGTGATAACATGTCAGTGTTGTGTTTGTTTTGCTGTCTGAAAGCAGCCAAAACTTTGACTTTTACTGTTTTAAAGGGCCCTGAGCAGATTTAGACTCAGTAGTTGATGTCTTCCCTAATCATTGCTCCATAAAAAGTGGCACCCTTTTGTACTCCCTGAGAAAGGCTAACTTGAACTGCAACCGTGACAACATGTTGCGCTGCAGAGAGTACTTTAACCATGGCAACATCCTGCTACAGCATTCCAGGCTGGCTGCCAAGTTCAGCTGAAACAGATCGGTGCTGATGTAATCATTAAAAATAATACAAACAAATCTTTATTTAAATGTTCACAGTTAGCGAATGTTTTTATACTCTCTGGTATCCACTGAGTAAAGTCCTGTGTCCTATGACACAAGTTCATAATAAATCCTGTTTTGTGATAATAAATGACTTCCTGACCACAGAGTTAAAAATAAGAGAGTGAGCTCAATGACTAATCTGAACCATAAACGGTTTCCAATTTCCATTGAATTTTTAAATGCGTCGAAGTCTAAATGTGAGCTGATATAATTTTTAATCTCTTCCCTCCAGCCCTGAAACCTGCAACCAGCACTGCCACACCCCCGGACAGTAAATCACTCGGAGGTAAAGTACAGGTTTCGTTTGTGCCAGTACACAACAAGGAAATACTTGATCTTGATCTCTTGATCTTCATCTAAAAAACTCAGAAAATGTCTGTCTTCCTTGTTCTTGCAGATACAGTGTGGTTCCTGGTGATAACTGCCCTACTGACTGCAGTAATCTTACTCGTTGTTGTAACAAATAGCAAGCCCTTTCTGCGCTGGATCAGATGCAAGTGTGGTAAGTACACTGTTATCAAGATACAGATAACCCTGCACAAGAGTACACATGCAGGAGCTGCAATGAGCATTGTACTTTATCATTTTATAACACCTTAAGTGATCATTACGTCATAATGAATTCACGCTTCCCCCATTCTCTTGTTGCTCAGGCTTCAACCTTTTTCCTAAACCACAACCACAACCACCAACACCGTACACCCAGGACGGAGACGTATCCAAGCCTGTCCAGGAGGCAGGAAATGTGACCAACCTCAAGACAGATCCTGAACTTGGATTATCACTAATTTCACAGACAGTCATTCAGTGACAAGTGACTTGTTGCTTCGGACATTTTTATAACAAATGGCAGCAAACGTCACTCGGGTCATGCTGATGAATGGAACCACACAACATTTGTTTCAAGACTTATGCTGTTTGCTGAGATGAAACATGACTGTCTGACATCTGTGACGTTAAAATGAGTGTATAAAAGGACAGATTATGCACCTGAAAGACACTGAGATGCGACACTGTGAAGGTTATGCAGTATATTGCAAAACAGTGGTATGTACTATGGTACACAACAGTTAAAGATATTTCACATCTTTACATTTATAGGTGTATATAAATAGACTTCTTCCTGCATATTCGCAGTCCGATTATACATATATGTGAATGCTTTTAACTTACGTACATTTCTACATAGTTTGATTCAAAATAAAATTTCATTGCCAACCAAATGCCTATTATTTATGCAAAACATTAAACATGCAGGTACTTTAGAGATAGCTGCCAGAGCTTATTAACGAGTATTTACATCGTAAATTATAACTTACAAAGGAGAGTCCAGCTGTTCTTCCCAGAGTTAAAGTTTCTGATGTGCACTGAACACACGTTTTCCCAGAGCCTGCAGATGAAAATGTCTGTAGAACGCTGTGATTCACAGTTTGCCAGAGAAAGATAAATATGCTCCTCCCTCATCTGTGGTTTCACAATTTCACGGTCCCGTCCTTCTCAAAGAATGTTTTTGGAATCAGTCAGGACTGCAGCGGTCACAACCACCGCTACAAATCTTCTGAGGTTTTTACGGTGCATCATAGCGCCTCCTCTTTGGACACGTGGTAATCCTTCCCCTGCTCCTGGGCGGGAAAGAAATAGCTGTCAATCTCTCCACTCCTCTCCTCCTCAGAGAGATGAATACTGGGAGAGGATGTGGGATGAAACACAGGACAGTCCCTCTCTTCTTCTTCTTCTTCTTCTTCTTCTTTGGCGCTCCTCCTCTCGGCCGCCTTCCCAGCTTCAACTGTCAAACCAACTTGGCCTGTGAACTGACTGAGCAAGCTAAAGATGACCGTCCCCGGATTGTGGACATGTACTGGACCTACAGAGACAAAAACAAGCAAATAGTGCATTTAAAGGAATGATTTAATTGACCCATAGAAGTTAATTTACACAGTGAAACAACTAGTCACAACTCAGACTCATAACAGTAACACAGCTGCATCTTTTACATGTTTTGTTTTCAAAATGACCCCACAGAGTGTCAAGTATGGCAAATGAAAGTGTTCATTTCACTCATCAGTACCCAGATTGGCTGCTGAAAGGGATGGTGGCTGCTTTGCACTGAATGAGTCTCTGGGGAACTGATGCGTTGACTCCTTTGACTTGTGAGAAGCATCTCGACCTCTCTAAAGAAGAACACGTGACGATCATCAGTGTGGGGCAAACAAAAGAGAAATGGTGCCATATATGGAGGTACATGATAGAATGAAGGTTTGAAATTAGCCACTTACCTCATTGCATATCAGCAATGCAATAGCTGGGGAAAAAATAGATAAATAAATTAAAAGAAGAAAGTCCTTCAGGATTTGCCCACCAATGATGACTCAACATGTAAATGGTTTACACAGAAACTAACCATCTATAACATATCTGCAAAGCTAATGAAACATTTCTTGGTGACCATAAAGTTAGAGGGTTCGACTGGTTAAATTGAGACTCCAGTTACTGAACGTAAACAAAATCTTACCTTGCTTGAAACATGATTCGTCTCCAGGCCGACGAACGAAGAACAGGATCATGAGGGCCACACATCCAATGATAACCACTGGACACAAGATGGCTGCCAGCTGACCGCTCATCTTGTCTGAGAAAAAGAAACAAGATTAAGAGTCCACAGCTACTTAGTGGCTCTATGAGGCTGTACTAAGGCAAAGCAGTGCTTTCAGCTAAATGCTAACATGCTCACAATGACAATGCTAAGCGGGTGATGAAAGCAGGCAATATTGAGCAGAAACCCCAACATAATTTAGCCTACATCAACAGCACAAGTCAATGGTTAACTCAACAATGACTAAGTTATAACTCAAGATAACAAAGCAAATTTCTCTTGTGCTAGTTAATTAATTTATATCATTATGTAGAGAAAACAAAAGGCTGATTTCTCAAGATCAAAAGGTGGGGGAGACCAGGGGCAATTGCTGATCGATGTGGAAGCAGTGAAATAATAACTATATGTCAGATCCCTTGCGTCTATGCGGCTTGCAATCTGGAACACAGTAGTACCACAGTTGAGATTCCCACCCTGAGCGTGAAAAATGGCCGCTTGTAGCATTTTTTTGTTTTAAAGTCATTATTCAAAAACCTCTTAAACTATTTAAATGTAATTTTTACGTAGGTAACTTCTTTATGTGTTCTATGTGTTCACAGTCATCAGATGCTTTCACAAGCCATGTTAGAGTAGAGAGATGTAGAGATGAAAAAAAAAGACTCAAATTTGAAGTACAGTATAAGTCACTAGTTTGTCATTTGGCAGAAAGAGACGTGTCATCATAGAACATGTGTATTATCATTTTCATGGTTCTGTCTCATTTCTGCTTCTTGTAATTTGATGTTGCAGTTGCCCCCACTCTCCCGTAACTTATTGCAAGAAAATAACTTGAACTTTAACTTAACTAAGTTTTCTCAAGATCAGAGATAATTATGGAGAACTGAAAAATGAGTAGCTGATTGATTCATCCTTCAAGATCTGTGATGACTGTCAGGGAGAATTCATAACTAAATAGTACAGTTATATGCTGTAGTAGTACTGAAGGGCATTCGCATGTCAAGTTGCAGCCAGGCAGCTAAATGTAACTCTGACAATCCATCCCGCAGCTGTAGAGCCATTTCACATAAAACCTTAAACTTGAACCTCCTGGTTGTGCCAGTGGACACGTCAGAGGATCATCAAAGTCAGTAGAAATAATCCTCTGGGTATCATTAATGTTTGTTCAAATTTTTGTTCCAGTTAGTACAGTATATGTTGAGACATATCACAGCATGTAAAAGTTTAAACAGCTGATACATCATACTGACTTTGGAATCACCAAAGTCAGTATGATGTATCCTCTAGGAACCGTGAACAAGTGTACTTAATTCCAAGGCAATCCAAAAGTTGTCTGGATATTTCACTAATGGCACTAGATATATAACAGCTGGTGGCACTAGAGAAAAGGTCAGGGGATCACCCATGTCAACAGGATTCTTCCTCTGGGAATCAACAATGTCTGCACAAAAGCATTCATGCATTTGCAGAAAAATAAAGGGGAGGGGGGACAGTGAAGTCTGGACCCCTTTCCTGGAAAAACAGATCCTTGAGCCTCAAAACAGTAACAATGAATTATATTCTACACTTCCTGATCTCACGCTTTCTTTTTTTCTTGTAAACACTGACCTGGTTTGAGATGCGGGCTATTTGCTGTTGCTGGGACTGTCGGAGAGCCACATCTGTGTGAGATAAAAGTGAAGGGTTAAAGTATAATATGTGACCCCATGAACAAGGACTGTATTAATAACATCTGTAAAGTCTATTATAAGTCATCTAGACTGAATCTGTCATGAGAATGTGGAGTTTTAACACTCTGCTCTGTGAGGTGTTTATTATGCGCTGCATCGACGGAAATCCATGACTCACTTGGGGAATCGGCAGGGCTTGGCAGGAGTGCTGCTATGTCCTGAGGAAGCTGAGGAAGGCGTTTGTTTATCTCGGTCCGAGATAATGGCTCCTGCTTCTGGAGGACACAAATCATCACAACAGTAATGAATACATTTAAAAAAAAAAAACATCACAGGTTTGGTTTCAGATTTACAAAGAACAAACGAAACAGAACCTCACTGACATCTTGTGGCAATAAGTGCAACAAACGGTACAGATATACACAGATGTACATAAATGTGTGACACAGGGTCCTTTTTGTAGAATTGCCAATATAAGCCAAACAAAATCCAAACAATTACTCCAGGGGGGTCTTAAGGTAAAATTGGCTTCAATAAAATTCATAGTCGAGCAAGTGAAAGTACAATGTACAGCATGAGGCAGAAGAAATCTGTGAGGTTTAATGCTTTTTGTCTCAAAACACCCATATTTGGAACATTATTCCTTATTGTCATCCTTCCTTTATGTACTTTTGTTAAGTTAAAGTCCTCTCTTAAACCCCAGCTTGTAACGTTTTCACCTTGTGAGTCTGTGTGTTTGTTTGTGTCATCATGGCAAAATGTAGTCCCGGTGACACCTCTTGCGGCAGGAAACTACCACAGAAGCAGTTCTGAGGACTTGGCCAGGTGTTTATTTTTCTGTCTGTGGACAGATTTTGTCAGCACGATAGCGTCAAAGCCATTAAAGGTGCAGTCACAAAATTTTACAGGTGTGTACTTGAGGTCAAAATGAAGGATTTGAAGATGGGGTGGTCCAAGCCACTGGGCCAGAAGTAAGGACATGGCCCGCCTCACTTTGCGCCCCTGGCTCATAACTGTGTTCCTGGAGACACCTGATGTAGTGTTGACGACCACAGACGCAGTTTTGAGTATTTTGCCAGGTGTTTGTCTCTGTTTGCGGACAGATTTAGTCAGTGTGATAGCAACACAACTGTGCAAAAAACGTGACATCTGTGTAGCTGAGATAAAAATGAAGGCCGAGTTCAAAGATGGCTGTCATGAAGTAATGTATTAAATACTACTGAGTAGTCACGGGTCCAAATGTAAACATGATAGATGATAGAAGTGCTATATAAATAAAGTGGATTATTCTTATTCTTATTATCATAATATGTTTGTGGCACTTTAGGGGTCAACGGTCTAGGAGTTAACGCACTGACCATGAACTGCACGGGTTAGCGTCCGACCAAGGACCTTTGTTGCATTCCTGTCTCTCGCTCCCTCTTTCCTCATTTCCTGTCATCTCTCTCTCAAGAAAGGCATAAAATGTCCCACCAAATAGTCCAGTCCAGACTTACTGATACTGTGATAAACAGTCGAGGTCCAGCCTGACTGAGATGCACTTTTGATTGATTGACTTGTCTCGACCTGCATGTAACCTTACAACTAATCTGAAAGCATAGCATTCATTTCATTTGTTTCACATTTCCTCATCATCAGTGTTGAAGTTGTACATGAGACCTTTAACGAAAATTCATTAAAAAAAAAATTCATACACTATTTTGTTTAAATATTTGAGTATATTTTCTTGCCAGTGCTTGCTCATGTGTACTCAAGTAGGACTTAATACGGGACTATTGGTAGTAATGATTTATTTGTGGCAGTGTTCACCTCACTGAGAGGGGGAGTCCCCAGAGCTCACTTATAACTCACAACTTCTTCATACTGTCACATGTGTATATGACTAATGTACAGTCTTTGGGATTACTATAGGTCATTTCTTTTACAGTCAGCGAAAACTCCTGAAGTGTATTTTTTTTTGTCACGATATCCCCTGCTGGTTGAGGCCGTTCTCATCTGACAGAATTGAGTCTGTTTTGTATTTACCAGTTGTTCCCTGGATCTTTTCGCAGTATTTGCAGCGCTTTGAGAAAGAATCCCAGTCAGAGCATTTAAAACCAGCCTCACAGATGCACTTCACGTCGGACTTGCTGGTGCAATTCTGAACCACCTTCAGATGAAAAACTGAGACATAAAGGGAAAATAGAGACGATTTTAGGTATTTTAATCACAGGAAAATGTCATTTCCAGAAATGCAAAAAGGATGAGAGTAATAGATTTTCATTTTAATACAGAAACCTAAAGATCACTGGTATCATCACAGTCCTGACTGGGCTGGGTGAAACTGTTAGCTGGGCAGAAATGACTATGAGTTTCTGTACCTGATCTGCAGTCTAGGTAGCAGAGATGGCAGCTGTCTTCTTTGTTCGGTTCACTTGTGTATCTTTCAGCAGGACAGGGCACGCACTCTGTACAAGACTTCTTATACGTACCTGACAGAACAGAAAGAAACAAATGAGCCAACAACCGGATGACAAGGAGAGCGAGACAGAGACTGCTCACCCAGAGTGCATATTAATGAAGGATGTGGTCATACAGCATAAACCAGTGTGCAGCGTGCGTCATTTTTCATCAAGACAAACAGAGAGAAGTGCAAAAAAAAAAAAAAAACAGAGAGAAAGAGAGAGATACTGTATGCTTCACTGCTCTGTAATTATTTCCAAATATGAACATCTGCTGATTCAACCATTAAAACCAGTGAGTCAAAGCTAGATGAGGACAGAAACAGATCCAGAAACGGAAGAAACTCAAGCCCATATTGTGTTTTTCTCACCTGCAGGGCACATTCTTTCACACGTTGTGCCTTTCATAGAGTCCTGTTAACACATTAAAACAATTAGACACAAACAACTATACTAGAGCAAAGTCCTGATTAATTTGTTTACACATGTACAGACACAGTTTACTCATTTGCTCTTTCTTATTCTTGAAAAGCAAACAACATAACATTTTTCTGTGAGATTACAGATAAACTGAAGAGGAAGGGCTATATTACCGCCGGATAGGTGAAGGCCGACTTTGCAGATAACATCAAGACTATCACAAAACATTGCACGAGTCCCATCCTATAGAGAAACATTTACAACATAGGAAAATAAAAGGCAGATATCAAGTGGTCAGTTAGAAACACCATATTGAAAGGCAGGACACATTCTGTAAAGTCTGCAAAATGATAAAACAAGGCGTGACATGAACATTTCATGTAAATTTAACAGAAAAACATCATTTTTACCTTCAGTATGATGCGTCTTTTGTTCTCCTTCTATTGTTTGGTTAACTTCCTTAAGGTGTGACTCTCCCTCTCTCTTTCTCTCTGTCCTCACACTCACTCTACCCATCCTATGTCTCACTGTTTCCTTACCTGGTGACATCTTCCTGTCTCCCCCGCCCACTGATCTTTACCAGTCCTCTGCTGCTGCTGCTGCTGCTGCTGCGGTCCTGTTTACCCGTTCAGCTCTCAGGCGGAGACCCGTAATGCATCAAAGCCTCATTACTTTCCATACAAACTGTCAGATCTGACGAAGTCAAAGAACTGCTCTCTGTGCAGCGTGTCAACAGCATGATGGAAGAACAGATCTTTTAGATAGTGACGGTTACGATTCTGAATAAGTCATGTTTGGTTTTTTACCATATTTGTCTAGATTTCGTTAGATTTCCTTGATCAAATGGAGTCTGGAGGTCAATTAAAGGGTTAGTTCACCAAAATTCACAAAAAGAAATCAACAACTTATTCTTAGTGGTACCATATAGATAGTCGGTGGTTGTAGCACAGAAGTATCATCAGCTAAATAGACTTCAAGACTCCAAACTTAAGGGTCGGGCCTCCGAAAAGGGACTGTGAGATAATTGATGGTAGAGGAAAGAAGTAAAAAATGTGTCACTTGTTCGGGGGATTTTTTCTCTCTTTCTCTTTATGTGTAAATTACGCAATAATTTGACCTCTTTGGGCTTTGAGCAGTTATTTAAACAAAGCCTCTGAGAAATTTAGTGAGGAAATATCTCTTTGATGGAATGGATTCCAGCTCATAGACGTCTAAAACTTGACAGAGGGGTAACCCATCAGACATTGCTTGTAAAATGTTGGGAGGTTTGAAAAATAAAAGCATCATATGCAGGATTTGTCAGTTGTTTGAACACATGAATCAAAGTTGGCCCCTCCTCTCTCGTTCAACGGGCAAGACGGATAACCACTTTTACACCAGAACTGCCTTCACATTGTTAGTGGACGAGTTTGCCTTTCCTTTTTTTAATATTTCCTTTCTTGTGTGTTATGTTCGTCATCACGCCAGAAAAACAGGGAATAGTAGAAAGCGGCAGATCATATACCTCTTCAGACTTCATCCAGAAGGTTTTAACGCTAACATTCTGAATACGTCACATCGTAGTGAGACTTCCACTTCTTCTCTCATCTCTGTTGAGAGTTGCACATGCGCAGTACTGATCAGGCAGCTCAGAAGCCACCCCAGGGGTTTCTTTTTTTAAAATATATTTTACTTCAGTCTCTCTTTCAAACTCGTTAACTTTAACACACTGCATCGTGCCTGAAGAGTGGCCAATATTAGTGTGGTCACCTGGGCGGTACATTATAGCTGATACGAAGTGGAGACGATGTATACCTGTGACTACTGCAGAGTCACTTCAGGAGTGATTGCCCATTGTAGACATTCACACTGAAGACAGAAGCCAGATGTAAGGAGGTGTCAGCAGATTTTTTTGACCAGAAAACAATAAAGATTTGACTTACAAAATGCATTACCAGAATTTCCTCACTTGTCTCTCTGGACTTCTGTATAATACCGTATAATGCCCTCATCCTCTCTGGACTTCCCTATAAATATCTCACATCTTGAGAATTCAACACAATAGGTGCTTGCTTTTGGCCCGTAGTCCACCATTGAGTTGAGAAAAAGCCCCAATTTAAACAATTATTCTTTCTTATGAAGTCATCAGTGACGAAAATCTTATTCTAAAAAAGTAACTATAGTAACTATAGCTTTTAAATAAATGTAGTGAAAAGTGCAATATTTCCAATTCCTCAAATTGCACTTAAGGATGTTTCTTTCCACCTCTGCAGATAGTTTTAGTTTCAGTCACAAACGTTTTGAGATTTTTATCACAAACCCAACACAATGGAGAGCTGTAGTGTTCAGATTTACTCACTTTCCATGGTGGACAGAAAAAGCTGAATGGAAATTGTCGTGTATCGACTTCTTAATCTTTGTTTGTCCAAAAAGGTGTTTCAGAGTTTCAAAAAGTCACCGATAAAAGGAAATAATCTCCAGGAGTCCTCCAAAGCTGAGTGCAGTAATGTTTAATTGTCGACAATGAAACATGGGATCATATAGACAAAAGTTCATCCGATAAGACCCAACTTCTCAATACAAAACATACTCCTTATATTCACTAATTTGGGGGCTGGGCCGCATGGTTTGTCCAATCCTGGCTCGTTCTTTTGTTTACATCCAAATTTTGCTCACTTACTTTCCTTCTCGTGGCAAAAACAGGTGCCCCCTCCCCTTTCTGCTTGTGCCCGTCTTAAGACCTCTCTACGATATTCTCTGCTCATCCTTTTCTGCTCTACCATGGCGCCAACTTCAAATCTTGGAGGCCGGGCAAGGCGGAGCTGGAAAGGCGGGGCTGGCAGCTGCACTGACTCCTTATCTACATGTTTGGCCTTGGCTTTTCTGTGAGCAGAGCAACTCCTTCTCTCCTCCATGATCTGCTCTACTGACTGAACAACAATAATATAACATGACTTCACGCTTTCATTTGTGGTTATATTTCACTCCAAAGTAACACAATTCAGTAGTTTAATCATCACTTCAATCAATAGGTGCTTGTTCAATCAACTAGTGCAGAGCAATATGTGTTTTAACCATTCATTTATGATTCATTCACATTTAGATTAGATTCTTTAATATTTCAGTACTTGTTACCGGTTGTTATATGTTACCACTAACTACTTATTTATGATTATATGATTATATTACACTACAAAATACACAGAAATAACAAATAATGACACATTTTTCTTGTTGCTCAGTTGCATCTTTTATTCTATCAGTCTCTCTTGACACATTACATACTGTAGCTCTGCAGTGAAGCTTGTTTAGCCTAGATTACTGTCTTGATATTTAAAGCTGCATAGTCACACATCTGGAGTATTCAGTCAACATTATAATGAGAAAAATCGAATCAGAGTACTTTTGAAAAAAGGCTTCTCCTCTGAAGTGACAAGTTTTTGTCACTCACTGCCTTTGTTTACATTAAATAGCTAAATAGAGCAATCAGGTCATTTCATCTCAATTGAAAACTTAAAGCAGTTTTCTTTTCAGGTGCGTGACTGTGGACAATCTTCTTCTGCAGTCTTTGAAAACAAGTATATATCCAAAGCTATATTTCCTTTACACATATATTATCAATGCCATCAGTACAGTCATTTCGCTAAAGCATTTGCATTTCAGTATTTTTTTTACTTGAGTTATTTTTAAATTGACTTTATTTGGCAACCCCATACACTCATAAAGAAAGAGTACCAATGGAAAACATATCTCCATTGTCATTTGATTTGAATATCTACAATTTTGTCAAAAGACACTTCAGTCTCAAATTTCTCTTGTTAAGTCAATTGGACTTGTAATGTTTCCTTCTTCTTCTTCATGTTGTACATTTGCCCCAGTAAAAGTCTTTTTTAAAAAACACTCACGTTACAGACATAACACCCAAAAACACACACACTGACACATGCATACATAGAGACTCACTCAGTGTGTGAAAGTAAACCTGTACAAAGGGAAATGGTGTGTTTTTATGTCTCACACAGTTCATCTCTGACATCCTCCTTCTGTTTAGTGAAACATTGCGATTAGCGTTCAGCTGATTCCAACAGCCACACATGCAGGAGTTTATATAAGCTTCAATTAAACGGTCCTCCAAGTGAAATAAAGTCTTGAAGTCGCAGTCGAAGCAGAAGAAAAACATTTCACCTGGTTCAACCACACAGAAGAAACTACAGCCAGGACTACATTTAGTCAACAGTGTCTGATAATACAGCAGTGATAGCAGGGGGGCCGGTCCCCTGACAGTTACTGTAGCAGAGTGTCAGAGTTAAAGTTAGTTAAATGTGCACAGAAAACATAAATAAAGTAAAAATGAGGTGTTCGTGTTAATTTGTTATTCTAGTACCCCACCAGCAACATGTAAAATATGAGGAAATATGAATTGAAGAAATATAATTTTCTATTTTTACATTTGTCATTACATGTTCTACAATTAATAGTGCTGATTGTTTCATTTACATTTTTGCTTTGCTCTTCCTTTCTATGTGCAAACGCTTACAGGCTCAAAAATAGGTTTAGTTATATACATCAAGCACCTTGGTGAAATAGCTTCGGCAGCTATATTTAGTCAATCTTTTTTTTTTTCTTCCAGCAATTTCCTGTTGTTCCTTAACCTGACCATTTTATTTTGGCACTCAGCAGCTAACTTCTTTTACTATCCTTACACGGATTCAGCTCAACCATGCAGCTCTGCTCGAATAACACCGGATCCGTCTCTAATCGAAGCATTCTGTAGCAGTCACACACTTGTCACTTGTCACACTTGACTTTTCTTGTCTGGGTGTCAGTGACACAGAGAGCAGAAGGAACTGACTCAAGATCAGCTTTGAGAGGGTGCTGACTGAGTTTTAACAGCACAGGACGAAGATTGCGGCTACATTTAGAACTGAAAACAACACCTTTACGTTTCTTATGAAGCACCATGAATAGAAAATACACACCTCTGAATAGGGATGAGCGATATGGTGTCTTTTTGTAGCTAGTAAATACCTGCTTCTCATTGCCGATAAGATAAACACCAGTTTTATATTTTTCCTAACCTGTCCATAGCTCTAATAATGTATGTTAAAACACATCCTCTCTAAACCTTTTGCAGAACATTTATTGCAAATTGCAATCATGCTGTCTTCCTCCGAAACCGTAAAAAACGTGCATGCCGGCGATGACATGTTTGACTGGTGCTGCAGTTTGATGTCATGAGTTTGACAACAACGTGCTGCGCTTGTTGTTGTTCTTCTTCTGTGTCTATTGGTGGATCGCAAACCAACTTTAAAAGGTGCATATTGACACCCACTGTATCGGAGTGTGTACATGCTGCGCTTAAGTCAGTGAAAGCAACTTGGCTTTGTATTAACGGCTCTATTTATCAGCTATAGTTTGATTTTCGGCAGATAATCTATCAGTCCAGTATATATTGTGTGCCTCAAACTGTTTATCTTCGATGTTCGACGCATCTCAGATGTGTTTTTTGTTATATGATATAAATGGTGTTTCCCTAGTTGGGGTTCTAACTTTCCTTAAAAATGCTTCTGCTTCTACTTAGTTACAGACCAAATTCATTTCCAACAATTCTCACTGAGAAATTGATGTCGGTGCCTCTGTCTGGTTTCCTCTTTTCCTAAGCCTGACACCAAACAGATGGTGATTTTTAAAGCCAATAATGTAAGTACTGATTGTAGTGTGATATTTATTCATTCATAGGTTTAATGCAACGTTTACTGAGCTAGGAGCTCCAAAGTACCTCAGCGATGGATAAGATGGTTCAACTGTTGAACTGGTGGATTTCTCCCATAAACTCTAGTTTGGATGCAGCTAAATCAGAGCAAACAAACTTTCTTTTTTACTGTTTTCAGTATCATATCAAATTTATATTAGCAAGGAGGAGGAGGCACGAGGCAAAACTCTGCTGCTCCCATTTACACACACCTAAAGATTTGGTTGTTTCTTAAAATAAAATGACCACTTTTTGCTTTGCTGAATAAAGCAAAGATGTTATGATTTATTTATAACCAAGAGATGTAAGTAATTTTTCCATTTTTTGTTAAAATGTCTAAAAATGACTAGACCTTTCATATATTTTTTTGAGTTGCGTTTGTGTTACATTATATTCCCAACATTGTTCAAACAGAGAAATCCATAATAATTTTATCCAAGGTAACGCGCGTTTTATTTGGTTGCCTGTTGCTATAACTACCGGGGAAACACCAGAGGATATGGCGGGAGGTGGGGAAGGAAGTAGGCGAGGGTGACTAAACCTAACATGAGTAAAACTTTAAAACATGCCCTCATCCTTGAACTTTTCTGTCTCAGTCACATCATTTTCAACTGCAGTGGTGGTTAATAATAAAGACAACAACTCCCACGATCCATGAAACTTTTGGTCATTAGGTTTCATTGCAGCAACATACTGTGCGTTTAAGGTTTGCCTGTGATTTAGTCTGTTAGTGTACACACACAAGCTCAGAGGCTGCAGCTGTAAGGCAGTAAAATGCTGAATCATGACATCTTATTAGACATTCAAGACGCACGCTCATCATTATTAATACCAAACTCGCTGATCATTCTCAGACATACACTCATTACCTCCAGGACAACCTTTGTTGCACAACTCAGACCATCCTGCTCTGTTTTTTTTCTGTGTTTACTGGTAGAAGGTAAATAATCAGCCTGTAAATTGGTGTGAAACGGACATGAGGTTCCTCGCTTGACTAGCTGTGAGTTATCCACTATTCTTTTTATTGTGCGTGGGGTGAAAGTCATACTATGTTTTCCTGTATCCTACAGTACTGTCTCACTACACAACAAGACAAGAACAGCAATGATAAATTCAGGATCTGCAACGTTCTGAATCTTCACAGGACAATCATTTGTAATATTCATTTTCTTAAGCACCTAACACAAGATTACAGGGTCCAGCTACGAGAAGAGCTCTCCCCTCTTCAGGGCAGTGACATCTGCATGAAGGAGTCAGGACAAAAAATCAGCTCTGCTACTCAATCACAGTTCAAATGCTCAAAGTCTCCTCAGACCAAAGCTGACCGCAGGAGGAATAAACAGCATGACTCAGTAAATGAAAAGGTCTGTATGTAAACATGGTGTTGTCATAGTTACAGGTGTGTATTGCGATGGTGTGGTACTGTAGCGGGATGTCAGCAGAGGTCACGTCCCCTTTGCTGCCGGAGGGATGAAGTGTCAAGATCTCACGGCGCTCGAGGAAGATGGTGGAGATGCTGAAGAGCGGTCGCTGTCGTCAGTGGACGCAGGTGCTGCAGGGTTACTGTGATGAAGAAATACAATTTTATGTGGCACCGGAAAAAGAAAAGTGACAGTCTGCCAGTTTTCTGCCATACTTTGAGTTGCAGCGATGGCAGAAAACTGCAGGAAACCCACATGCAGACTATAAATTCAAGCACTCTCAATAACAAATGCCTATCAAAATCAAATTCCCATCTGTCAAGGATTTCAAGGACCCACGAGAATCCTGCTGTCAACTACAACTCCTCCTGTGAGCGCTCATGAGTGGAAACAGACCATGAATGCCTGTATAGTAAAGTACACTTGTAATCATTATATGTTAAAATATGTCTTCACAAATATTGTACACTAAGAAATACTTAGAAATGTAATCATAGCTGTTTAAAACAACATTGTATCATGTCGTAGACCATTTAGTAAATGTTTGAAAACTGCTTAAATGTGCTATAATGGGACTTAAAGTAAAGTGTTACTGTAGGAAACTAAAGGTCCTGTAAAATAAAGCGTTAGCTAAAGAAACAAAATGGAGGGACAGGACTGGCAGAAAGATAACACAGACTGAATCCAGTGTGTGTGAGTGTCACCTGTCTCCACTCTGTGTGATGAGTCTCCTGCAGGTCTCCATCTGAACATCCAGGCCTCTCTTCATGGAGCACATCTCCATGTACTCGTGCAGGTGTCGGTTCATGTCACTCTTCGCTGTGGCCAGTTCCAGCTGGAGTCAGAAAACACACGGTCAGACATATTTGGAATGTGTGTTTTCCATGAAAAAGTTTATTTATTTATAAGCTTCACATGCCTTTTATGTCTGCTGAAAGAACAATTTCTCAAGATGTTGAATTACTCATGTCAGAGATTGGGTAAGGGTGTATGATGTTGAAAGACCCGAAACACCCAATGACCCCAGGTTCCATCACTGATGATGTGTCTAAGTGCATCAATAGATGTATATTTAACTAAAGAAAATATGCATTACAATGCAAGTTAACAAGAAAACAGGAAGGACAGATGTATAATGGGGCTCTTGAGCCTTGATTCAGGAATGTATCAAAGCATCATGATTCACCATTAAAGATGAACAAATCAAAAACAGAAACAGAAGAACTGTGTGACACTGAATGCTGAGCCATGGCTTAAATTTGCAGGCAACAGAGCACTGCAAAAGCCTTAGGCGCATTTATAAGCAGGAAGAAAAGCTCTTGAGCTCAATGCACAATGCAAAGGGCACGATAAAAAAAAAAAGCTGACAGTACTTTTGTAACTATTTGTAATTTAGAAATATGGAGCAAGTGTCTGACCTCAATCTGGTCAATTGTCTCTTGGTATTCCTTCTCTCGGGACTTGAAAAGACATTCAGTGTCATTAATCACCTGTTCCAGACAGTCCTCCTGCTGGAGAGAAAGAGATTTTGAGTGTGTGTGTGGAGGTGGACATACATGTGACAAAATGCAGAAACATCGAGCAGTAAACAGAAATGAGTTTGTGTGCTAATCATTAAAGCAAAGTTTTATGCTCCATCAGCTCAGATTTCACTGACTAATGCAGCTCCACCCTGCAGACTGTTCGGACACCACACAGCCGGTGAATGAAAACAAACACCTACATGCATTTCTTGGAAACAAACACACTGTACACCAATACAAGCCAGACACTGCATCTGTCTCAGTGTGTGCGTGTGTGTGTGTGTGTGTGTTGTTCTGTCCTCAGATGGCCTTGCCACAGTGGAGCTGTGAAGGTCGGTGGATTCCAATGGACATCAGCTCTCATGACGTCAGAACTTTAAAAGCTTTTTTGAAATCTGAACCAACAATGTCAACACGCATGCAGCCGTCTGTAGGATGACGAGTGAAAAAGTGCACGGACTGATTCTGCTTTCTCAGCGTCGTCCTCCCTGAGAATTACACACACTGACTGAGTCAGACATCCGCTGCATCTGTAAGCCAGACATTAGTGGTGGGAGAAAAAACCCCAATTCTCAACATTATGATCACTGATAACAGACCGGGCTGTATGTCTCTTATGGCTGAATCAAGTGGATAACAAACATAAACATGTGTATCCCTTAACGTTCCAAGCTAGGCAATTTAGCTCTGCTTTGATTTGTGTATGTCTTCTTTATTATTGTCCTACTTGTTTGTCTTATATCTATGGCGACACATGGTTTTTCCAGCGCTCTGGCTTCATGGTTCTGCAGAGTGAGGCTGGACTCACACATTAAAATCCTAACCCATTCTGAAATTTAGTTGTGTCAACTAATGGCAAATCACACTACAGATTAGGTTATCATACCAGAGGGAGCAATGCACCCCCTCATGTGATCGCATGGGGTTAAGCTCCATAAAGTTCAAATATGTTGCAGCTGTTGTATTGGATTGCATGACTTGTCTAGGTGTTGCCTTTCGTTTATAGTAGAAAGATGTGTAACATTACCACATTAAAATGTCTAAAACAACTAGATCTTTGTTATTTTCTTTTGGATTTGTACTCAAATCATCCCACGTGTTTCCTACAATGATCAAACCCAGAGTGAATGTTTTATTCAAGGTACCGCTTGTCTTGATGTGTCAGAGAGTGAGGAAGGAAGTCAGCAACAGGGCTTAATGTAACATGAAACTTTAAAACATGACGTCATTTGTGAAAATTTCACGGCAGATAGATTTTCATTGGCAAACGCAGATGTCCAACAGTGCAGACAACAATTCCCATGATCCCACGCTACTTCAAGACATCATCAAGTCTTCTCTCTCATGACAGAAATGACATACTGATGGTTTAAAACCAGAGCTCAGAGGTCTCATTGGAGTGAGTCATGTGACCGCAGCCTACCTCTCCTGGTGGGTGGGTGGGGTCAGGAGGTAAAGTGCATCCTGGGAAGTCTTCCCAAAGAAGCAGCGTCTCCTCAGTTTCCTCCCAGGCCAGACTGTCACAATCATCCTCAAACTCACATTCACGCCTTAAAATAAAAACAGACATACGCACATTGAAATATAATTAGCCAAAGTGCAGGACTGAAGGACACTGACATTACACTCATCGTATCGCAAAGTCAGACCACTCACAGTTGGTTCAGCATCCTCTGCATCTCCTCATTGATCTGATTGGCCGATGAACTGCAGTGCTCTTCGTCTTTGACCACGCCCCCGTCAGTCTCAGAGGTGCTGACTGTTTTGTCACAATCACTGACGTTCAAGGACAGGGGCGTTTGTTTCCGGTGGCAGTTCAGGGGAGATTGGTTGTTTGGAACCTGCTGGGAAATATTCAGGATTCAGACCAACGATATCAACATATACAGCACAAACCTTCACAGTAAGTGGATTTGATAAATTAACTTCCTGGTACCTGGTACATCTGGATCACATCTTCGCAGTTCCTCTGCTGAGCGACGTCACAGAGGCGAGCGGTGATATCGATCCTGCGGCAGATGTCCATGTCGACCTTCATGGCTTTCTCCTGGATCTTACTGTCCAACTCTGATAAGTTCTACAGAGAGGATGCAGGGAACCAGATGAGACAGACAAAAGGGAAAACTTTCTAGAAAATACTTCTATCTACAGCTGTATAAAAGCCAAAAAATCACAGATTTTTGGATCAATGAAGAAATTAAATGAAGAAGAATAACTTTTGGGTTGCAAAAACTCTCTGGTTGACTGATTTCTTCCTCTAGCATGACCTCGTATTTCTATAACATACATATGTTTCTATTTGATAGTAATGCAGGTATAAATGTAGGTACTTCATGTAAGGTCAGTGGGTTTCTTTCTTATTCTAATAACCCACCCAGTCTGCAGGTGTAAATATGAATCAGTTGATAATAAGTTGACTGGCTCCGTAGCCCTGCATCAAATGGTAAAAAGGTTTGGCATTGGTCCAGTAGATCACCTCAGCTGGAAGTTGCAACGTTCATCAAAGTACGTCCACTGAAAGCGACTGTTTTTGCCACTGACAGACTGGCATTGTTGTTGTGAAGTGTCTGACAACATTATGGCATCCTCACAAAAAGATAAACCTTTTTATTCGAGAGTAAAATCCTAACCAGAATCAGATCTTAACCAGAAAGAGACACTATGCTGATCTCACCAAATCCACCAGACTCCATTTACAGACACATTAATCTTATCACCGTAAAACAGACTTCATTTAAACTCAGCAGGTTCCGCTTTCCACTGTTCCGACAACATCACCAACTCTGGTTTGGTCAAATTAAACCCTTAATTCACCACATTAGATGTAAGAATATCGGGAAAGGAGCAAGAGGGAGGGCAGACATCACTGTAGCAGTGGGGGGGAAACACAAGTGTGTAGAGCCATAACATTTTCTGATCTAACTTGGTGGACTAAGGGTTTAAATCAACCAAACCGTCTTTATCTTTATTTTAATGTTAATGTTGTTGAATGGTTTACGATAATAAAATTACTGTTTCTCTCCATTTTTTCCTCAGCATTATCAAACACTTATAATAACAATCTGAGCCAGTCAGGGGGAAAAAACAAGCACTTTTAGTGGACCTCAAAGGTAATGTTGCAGCCAGTGTCACAGCTGTGGGCTGAGGTCATCTACTGGACCGGTTCCAAAACCTTTTGTACCCATTAGTCAGTTGGTCAAAGCGTTGGAGGGGTCCTCCTCGTAAAGGTCTAGCTAAAAAGACGAGCTGGAGGAGGATAAACACCTCCCAGAGATCTCTTTCCACTGGCAACAAACCTGGCAACCCAAAGTTAATGGATTATTACTGACACCTAAAACATGACTCATTATGGAGTTTTGTTTAAGATATCACACTCAAGCCATCGGTTTCAACTTATACAGCTTTTATACAGGGTTTCTTAGTAACAATACATAATAATATAATTTTACTTTAGTGATTTAAAGAGTTGAATGCTAGGCTCACATTGCTCATGAGGCCTTTGAAGAGAACCAGCTCTGCCTTCAGATGCTGAACTCTGAGAGCCAGCTCGTCCTGACAGCCTTCACTCTCCTGCAGGTCCTGCACACATAAAGAAAGCCATGAAGACCACACATGAACAGTACATGTAAGTGCAAACATGCCCACATACACACACAGAGCAGGCCTGGCACATCAGTTGACTCTACTGGATATTAGCCTACGTCGGCAAACAGCACAAAAACATCGTAAATCCTAAATGCATAATCTTCTCAGGGGAACTGCAGATTTGACTGATGGCATCATAATTCTCTCTTCTCCCTGATGACTTATTCATACAGTATGTGCTGCAAGTCTGGTCCGGCTTTTTCAAGTTTCAGCTGGCGGTTTGCTGCTTGTGGTCTCATGTCAATGTGGTGCTGCAGGCAAAACAGGGTCAGGTGCAGATAGATTCCTGGCAATGATAAACGTGCACTCGAACTCACAAGTACATAAACACGTGCACACACCTACCCACCCACACAGGAAATCAACAAAGCATTTGTTGGAAGGAAGCACAAACACAACAGCAGGTGTCAGATAAAAAGCAAAGCTCCATTTTATCCAGAATAGAAGATTTCTGCAACTTTTAAATGAGACGAGTTCGTGCACTTTAATGAGTTGCTGGTCAGTGGTCAAAGACAAACAGAAAACAAATTATAAGAGTGCAGCAGCTTTGAATGAGTCAGGACTTGAACCAATGTAATAATGATAGATGTTGCAGAAAGGAGATGATCAGTGCCTTCAGAGTGAGAGCTTACCGCCTCCTGCAGCTGCACTATACTCTATTTAAACCAGCTCATCAGTTTAATGAGAACTAAACATCTAAGATATTTAACCACTGACCAGAAAACACGCCTGGTAGCTTGCTGTCACCACTTACAATTTATTTTGGTTGTCTTAATGAGTCATGCTGATGTCAAAGCTGTCAAACAAATATGAGGACATAAGACGCTTCGATTAAGACACACTGCATTGTTGACCTCCTGCCATGTGTACCCACACACACACACACAAAGATTTGCATAATGTTACCTCCTGTAGGTCAGCAATTTTCTGTTGCAGATCCATCCTCATAGTGTATTCCTCTTCCCATCTAAGAGACACACGGATAAAATGAGAAAACAATCTTTTAGTGTTTATCTTAATGTAAACAGAGAGACAGAGAACATACAGGCCATGGGTTACATCCATTATTGTGTACATATAAATATGTGACTGTGTATTTGGCCCCATGTGCCCAAGGTCACGGGCAGGTATAAATGGACCCATGACTAAACTACTTCAGAGGTGTTAAAGGGAAAAAAGGCTAAAATCACTCAAGCCAGATTTTATACAACTTTAAGTGGATCTGTCTTGCCAAACCACCACAATATGACAATCTCCTCCCAACACATATCATCACATGACGCTGGCGTTCAGGATTCTCCAAAAAGCAGACGGATTATAGAATTAGATGTATGAAGCTGTAACCTTTGACAGACTCTGTAATGGTGACACTGTTTCTAAATGACCTAAAATCTAGTTAAGCATTTCTGTACATCTGCTGAAATAGAAACAACAATAAGCTGCTATCGGTCCAGCTCAACATGAAAATGGCATCCGCTACTAACATAAAACATCTGACTGGACACTTAATTCACTTAAAAGTTCAAGTAGTGCTATGGCGCTGTGTTTCTGTGTGTGAGGTGTCATGGTTTCACACTATTCACTGATCTGCATCTGGTGCTAACACACCAAGAAATGCAGCAATGAACCAGCACAGACACGGAAGACAGCAAGTAAACATGGTTGTAAAGAGGGATGGAAACCAAGAAACAGAACTGTTGAGGCCCGGTTCCAAACTCTCTGATCCATCACAATCATACGCCTCTGAGCTTACCAATTCCTTGTATCGATGCGGGCAGGTTTTTCTGACAGCTGTGCATTGCAAAACAATGACATCACACCCATGCGTCTACCTTGGTGGAAACAACAAGGAGGAGTCATGACGTAGGGGAAGAAATGGTGCAAATCGCGGCTTCATTTCACCAAGAATGATGACAACAGTGCTCGTTGTAATTTTTGGTAAAATGGTAATTTCAAGCCAGGGTGGAAATACCAGCGATATGCTGAAACATCGGTCTACACAGCCTAAATTCCAGGAATGTCTGCATGTAGTTTTCGTGGCTTCATTTGACAGGACAGGTGAAGAGCAACAGAAAACGAGGAGAAAGAGGGAGAGAAGACATCTAGCAAAGGGCCACAGGCTGGGATCAACCTGAGCTGCTGCACCCAGGACACAGCCTCTGGGGTGCACGCTCTACATGTTGAGCTCCTGGGGCACCACAGCAATGCTATGTATCTCTACACTCTACACATGAGTGGCACTACTTCCCAAATAAGCAGCATGTCTGTTACTGAGGGTAAATGTCTAATGTAATAATAACATCAGTGCCACGCAGATAGGCTTCGCATATTTTTTCTATGAATATAAAAACCTAAACTAGATAGATAACCAATAGAAAAAGCTTTATTTTTAATAAGTACCCAGTTAAGTGTGGACATAATAATAATAAATAATGAGAGACAGTTGCTACAGCCAAATTGTGAATGTTTAACAGCTTTGCAAATGTTATTTGAACGAAAACACACTCAAGGACACACACAAGGCATTTTGGTGAGTAACACTGGATGTTAACATAAATGTTGTTGTTTACGAGAAAACTCCATATGGCACCTTAAGAATAACCCTAAAAAACTGCATTTCTGCATCAGTCAACGCCAAATGCAAGTTGAGGAACGACACAAGCACAAGAGGCTGACCATCAAGTGCTAGATTATCATTTTATATGCACAAAAATTGCAACTGGATTTCAATCTGGCTGATTGCCTCTCGATCTGACATTAAAATGTAAATGCAGTTTGCAAGTTGCATGAAACAATCGGGTGTAAATGGGAAAAGTGTGACTGAGTCAGTGAGTGATTTGCTTATTCACTCCCTAATGAATCGCTGGTTTGATGAATTGTGTGCATGAATCTGAGCTTTAATACATCTAAAAGCCTGAGCACCGATCCTGCATGTGACTTCATACAACACACGTGCCCATGGGGGGGACATCCACTCACTGCAGAGTCTGTAGCCTCTTATATAAATGCTGTTTGAAATGCAGAATGCTGCGGCACGTCTACACCTATAGGGAATACTAAATCTGAAAGAAACTGAGTCATGAAGCAGGAGTTGTTGTTGTCGTAGAGGAGGTGTGTTTGATCGGTAAGGTGAGAGCGTGCAGAAAGCAGAGAAGTGCTTCCTTCTGCAAGCCAAGCCCCCGTCCGGCCGTTACAGCTTGCAGTGCATGCTGCATTGCAGATACAGCGTGGAGAGGGGAGAGGGGAGAGGGGGGTGCGCAGTGGGAAGAAAGGGGGAGAGGAAGTGCTCAGCGTGTGAGGTTTCTGTGCGAAAGAGAAGGTGAAACTGTGGTGGGCAGAGTGGAAGGAATGAGGGGGCAGAAGGAGGGTTAAGAAGAGCTGGAAGAAGGTAAAAAAAAAAGATTGACTAAAGACGGAAAAAGCACCAAAATCTTTAGAAACAAATGGGATACATAGGTGGTTATTAAGTCCTCAAAAAGATGGAAAATGACTCACAGGGGCAACAAAAAGCATTTCATTATTGAATTGAGATCTGTTGTAAATATCTGACTGCATCAGTAATGATCATTTATCTGAACGAGCGAGTTTCGCTGGGAGGAACAGACTTAAATGTCCCCATTGTACCGAGGTAAACTGACACCTACAGTCAGCTCACATTGGCTGAGGAACAGCCCAGAGCCCGAACAGAAGGCTGAACAGAAACTGATTGAACACCGAGTGGGATAAACAAAAACAAACCAAAACAAAAGTGTTGATGGTAAAAACCATCCACTCTTGAGTCCCTGCGTACGGTTACATCACTTGTCTGGTGTCACACACTCCTGGGCAGTTTGTTCACAAAGAGCCCACTGTGCTGCGGTCGGTATCTCCTCTGTGAAGAATGCATGGCTGCTCATTTGGACCTAACTTGAGGGAATTCGGTGATGAATGTGCTGGAGGCTACTGGAGCTCACGCAGGGCAGATAACACGTAACCAAATTCACGATAAGTCGACTAGACGTGGGCTGATTTCTCCAAGAAAGAGAGCTCACCTTGTGCTGAAAAGTGATCAGCTTTCTCCTGGAAATCACATTTAAACAGGTGATGTCATCAGGTGACACACTGTTGTAAAATGGTACGATGATGATAAATAAGAAGTGACTGTGTGTTCAGGGAAGTTCTGTTTGAGTTCGATTGTTTTCATAATGAATAAACTGTTTTGTCTATAAAATGTGATTAAAAAAAGTCTGAAATGCCCCTCAGAGTGCCCCAGACCTGAGAGTAATGTCATCAAATTGCTCATTTTCTTCCAAAATGCAAAAATATTTATTCAATTGTCGTATGAATCAGAACAACACTTTCACATTTATCAAGTTAGAATGTTTATTAAATGTCACTTTATTTTGGAAGGAAACGAAAGAAGAGGAATGGCTGGATTTGAAAAAGAAGATATCTCTGGTTGTCCATAATGAGTCCAGCAGTGTTATAGGAGTGCGATGCAACCTGCCTTCTACATTACCCACAATGCAACTTAGCCACTGAGTGACATCACTGGAGGCAATTTAAGACCCCAAGACCTGGAAACACACTTTGATGTGTAAAATTGACCGAGTTACCCTTTAAGTAAAAAAGATAATCATATTCTGTTTTTGTCTGTTTTTGTCTCTCTCGCTGTCTTTCTTTTTTTTCCTGAGAGGTAGTAAATGTTTTTTTTATGTATTTAGGTTGTGTTTGTGTAGTTTTGGTGCTGTGTTTATCGTTTTTGTCTGTTCTTTGGTGAGTAATGTGATGTGTTTGTTAATAAAAGGAAAAAAAAACAGAACAATAATCTTACTTTCTGAGAAGCGACAAGACGGAAACAATTAATCTATTACAAAAATAGCTCCATCTAATCATCTCAGCTTGAGATCCAACATAAGTTTTAAGGCTGTGAATCACAAATGTCCCAGTAAAATCACTCTTGGTGCTGGTAAATTGGGTTGCAGCTAACAGTTAGTTTCATTGTCAGTTAATCAGAAGTTTATTTTCCTGATTAATCTGTTAATTGTTTGGTCAGAAGATGTCGATCGATGTGACGTCCTCACGTCTTGTTTTGTCCACAACCCAAACATATTCAGTTTACTGTGATAGAGGAGTAAAGAAACCAGACAACATAACTTAAATATATATTTTTCTTTAAAAAACTACTCAAACTGATTAATCGATTATCAAATAGCTAATAGGTGAAAACTAATCAGATCTACAGTTAAAGCACCAGAGGTTTGTTTCAATAAGAGGCCTGTCTGGACCACCTCCTAGATTTGTCTTTAGATGACATCATCAGTACCTCTTGACACCATCTTGTCCAGTTTCACAAGATAAAAACCTGCTGCTTAATCATCATGAACTCTGTTTGTGTGGATTTTCCCTAATATTCCTGTAACTGAGCCACCCATGGGTGAGTCATGGAGCTTTGAAGTGAACATTTGTGCCACAGACTGATCTTCACACCTCTCTTTTAAGCTCTGACCTTCATTCTTCTTTATATTTAGCTCATGACAGGTGGGTTTTTTTATTTTTTTTTATTTCTAGCAGCAGCACCTGCCTCGGTGGTCAGCCATGAAGCGGACGCAGGGTCAGGCTGGAGGTGATGGATGGATGGTTGGATGGAGCGGCTTTGTGCTGACTCTGCTTGGGGTGGAGACAGCTGGGCTGCAGCTGCTTTACGGCTCCAAAGCAGAACATTACACACACTTAAGAAAGCTACATGTGCCCTGCAGGCCTGTTACAAGCGTAATAAAAGGCTTTCACTCCATTTACCTGCGTTTGTACTCGTCTCTCTCCCTCTTCACTTTGGCCAGGACGTTGTACAGCGCTCTAATCTCGGGGGTGATGGTGTCAATCTGGACCCCGACTCCATCGGGGTGCATCCAGGACACTCCTGGGCTGGTCAGACGCTCCGCACCAGAGCCAAACTTGCGGGTGTGGTTGTAGGACCAGATGGTGCCTGGGAGGAAGCGTGGAGGAGGGTTGGTGGAGGTCCCCTGGGCTGTGGTGGTGTTGAGGGCAGATCTAGGGGCCGAGCCAGGGGAGTCCACACAGGGAGAGGACTGGCTGATGGTGATGGACGGGTTACAGGTGTTTGTTTGGGTTGAGCTGGAGTTTTCGGCTGCGGGTGGGAACAGTGTTGTAGGCCTCCTGGCTGAGTTGTTGGTGTTGTGGAAGGGGAGGGATCCGGGCCTCAGCGGTATGGTCCCCACAAATCCTGTCTGCACACCTGTCTCCTGGGTCTCACAGCATCCACCTTGACAGCCCTTGTTGGCATCCAGCGCCTGTTGTAGCTGCTTCTCTAAAATCTTATTCCTGCGCTCTAACTCGTGCACTTTCGCCAAAAAGCATCTGAACCTCAGGTTGAGGGTTTTCAGGACGCTGATGTTGGATCCCAGGTCGTTTCTGAGAGCCATGGCTGCGGGGGGATGCGGCACAGCGCGGGGCTGGTAGTGGCTGCTGGGGTGGAGGTAAGGTGACGTCTGGGAGGGTGCGGTGAAGTCAGGCCCCGGCTGATCAGGCCCGGAGTCAGGCTGCTCACCCAGGAGGAAAGACGCCGGGTCGGCACCGAAAAGGGCGTCGGGGAGGAGGCCTGAGGGCGAGTCTGGGTGTCCGGGAGTGTGGCTCTGCTGCGGATGCTGTTGGAGATGCGTATTGGCCCCCAACAAAGGATTCATGCTATGGTATGGAAAACTAAAGCGCTGCAGATCTGGCATGAACACGGACGGGAATTATCTTGCTCCAAATGACTGAATGAATAATAAATAGCTGTTAAACCAACGCCGTGCGCACAGAAGAAGCCAGTATTCACCTGCTTATATAACCGCCTCTAAATAAGAATCTTTATCCTTAAAGCTGAGCGGTCTTAACGTCGGCGGGTGGATCCGTGATCCTTCACCGTCCGCAAACTAAACACCAAGAAGCGGCTCCAGACGGGCTGCGAGCGGGGAGAGCAACGCGGGACCGGAGCCTCGGTCGGATGCTCTGCAAAAAACAAACGCGATTTAACGAAGGAAAAAAGACGCAGAGCGTGAATGAATAACAATGAAATCCAGTGTCACCGCGTCACTGAAGTTCTGGCAACAAGATGTGACCGCAGGCTGGAGGAGAGCTGCGGGATTGGAAGAGGGCAGCTACCGTAAATACCCGACCAGAGGCGCGCTGATCCGTTAACTCTTTGTTTTCTGTGGAGTACGACACTCATCAGGGCTGGACTTCATGGAGAAATAGGAGCCAGTCATGAGTGATAAACACAAACTAGAATACAATCTTCAAAAGCTTAATAAAGCACGTTAAAAAAAAATGGATTGATTAGGTTATTAATCAGGCAGCTGCCCCAAAACACAGGAGCCCAGAGCCAGCAGGCCTCACTTTCACTGTTTGTGATCACCTGATTATTGGAAGTTAATATCAACTGACATGATAATTGGAGCTGTGATTAGTCATTTCATTACTGTTTTTCAGCCATTTTTCAAGCATTAATGTAAGAAATATCCTTTTTCCAGCTTCTTAAAGGCACAGTTCACCCAAAAATCAAAAATATACAGGCTTGTTTTCATCTTATCTGCAGTGCTATTCATCCATCTAGATCAGTGTTTTCTCAAACGCTTTCAGACCAGGGACAGTTGAACCAATAAAAAAAAGACCACAGACCATTAAGGAATCTGAAGTTTTGATTTAAAAAGACAGTTAAGATGTTATACAGCATTTTTTTTAAAAGTAAATACACAAACCAAAGTGTAAAAATGACAACTATCTGTTTGAATGAGATGTCATGTTCCCAGAAACTGGACTATAGAGAGCTGAAGTCCCGCTCCCTCCAGTTAGCTCCATGGGACCTTATTTTTTGGAAAATAATTATATGGTGGTGAATGTAGAGAGACAAATTTTCAATCCTGCATGTTGTGCCATGAATCACACATATGATGTTTGACAATTTAAGATCATTTCCCAAGTCCAGACAGTCAGTTTGACATAAAACTAATGGAACATAAGACTGAAAATGCATAATTATAAAGACTACACAGTCAGTGTAGCTGCCGCATTAGCGTTGTCGTCTTGTTAAACGGTCACTTAAACCAGTAACTTAAACATTGTAGAGCTGGTCCTATATATTAGCAGCTCGCAGAACTGACAAAGTACCTTTTAACATAACTGCAGTTGTCAATATGACCAGATTTATTGAGAGTTTCACCTTTTTTGGTACCTTTTCTGTACCAAGTTGGCGCCATGTTGGTGTTGGGGATGTGTGTTGAGCCAGACGATGTAGTACAAAACTAGATGGTATTTCACTTTAATTACTACAAAAAGCGACTTTTTTGACTTGGAAAATTATCTTTTAAATTGACAAACATCATATGTGTGATTCATGACACAATCCAAGTGGGATCAAAAAATGACTTGTCTCACTACAAGTTTTTCTGAAACAAAGTTCCCTGGGGCGAACCGGAAGGGGAAGTTTTTAAATACGAATGACAAGACAACAAGAAAAGAAAGACAATTGTTTTGTTTGAGTAGAAGAAATAATTATTTTTAATTGTTGCTCAGAAAACTTGCACTTAAAGAAGGTTACTTAACGTCTTCAAGAAACTGAAACACATCCAGTTGCCTACGATACAGCACTTACAATTACCATGACCTGGATGACCTGGATGACTGAGAACCTTCATCAACATATCTATTATCTAGTAGCGTTATCTGGCCAGGAGTCTGTTCCCTCGCTGCTCCGTCGGCTCTTCTGCTTCTTCAGACTTCTATTTTTTCTTTCCATAGAGGAGGACATGGGGTGGCTCCTGTTCCTCCCAAAGCTCCGGCAGTAGGAGAGACTGATGCTCCCTTAAAGAAAAGAGAAGAAAAAGAGACTCAAGACAACAAAACAAAAACTTTCCTTTTAAAGACAACGACCTCAGGAAACAGTGATGTTGCTTACTTTCATATAAACTATCCCTTCTCGCCTGCCCCCGCCCCCTCTCTGCTTGGCCGAACACCATCACATAGACGTCATCCCTGAATTCCCGGTTCATGATCTGGTAGATTAAAGGGTTGATCATAGAGTGGGACTTGGCAAACATCGCAGGGATCAAGGTGACAACAGGTGGAAGAGCGGAGAACAGCTGGGGGCTCTTGATCATTGGCTCAGCGTGTTTGCTCGGGCTGGAGGTGATGGAGACTGAACTGGTGTTGTTCACTTCACTCCACTTGTTCTCAGGAGTGTAAATCTGTCTGTATCCTTCTGTAACGGTCCAGTTGAGCAATGAGGGGATGTCCAGGATCTTTGGAGCGTTTAGAGAGCTCGAGGCCACGGCCGTTGACTCGTCCACCACAGTCTGTAAAGTGCTGCCGGCCTCTTGGTCGTCTCTGGGCATGAGTGCAGAGATCAGAGACACGGTAGCATAGGGCAGCCAGGCCAGGAGGAAGGTGCTGCACACCACAGCAGCCATCTGAAATAAAGACACAGATTATTTTTCCTGCAGGATGTTTATCAAAGAAATGATCCTCACTAGGGTTTACCTTTGTAAGTCTCAGGTCTTTGCTGGTGTGACTGACAGAGGAGGACGAGATAGATGCCAGAGTTCGATTAGATTTGTAGACCTGGAAACAGAAGCAAGCGTTAATGCTGCTTTCTGTGATTATACCACAATTTACAAGCACTTTATTTCTCAGAGGACAACATATATAAAACACTCATGTACATATTTTAACATATGCATGTGAAGAATTTCTCATTTCTCTAATTATAGCTTATTTTAAACTATTCTGATGGCATACTGGACGTTGTTGTTTCCAGGATTCCTGATTTCACTGCTGTTACGCAAGTTGTGAGCTTTTATTGTATTATTTAGCAGCTTGTACTTATTTTACATACAGCAAACACATCTCAACATGACAATGTCAACTATTTTTTAGTAGAAGGGTGTTTGCCTTTACTTTTGTTTGCTTTGTTTCGATAGTGTAGGAAATCCCAGTCAGCTGATGGTTTATTATCCTTTAATCTTCATGTCAGACAGGTAGGTAGATCTGTTATATTACTGTGATTGCTTTGACACTTGCAGGCTATTATTCTTTTGTAGTTCTCCTATATTGTTTATTTTATGCGTCTTGATTTTTGGAGCCAGAAGTGACCCCATTTGGACGAGACAGGGAGGATACTGATTGGATCTGACTGAGAACCTGAGGGCATGCCGTGGTAGTGACTTGTCAATCACGAGGTAGCCTCGCCCTAAATCATAGCCTGCCTTTTGTCTGGTTTACTCCAAATGTGTGTCATGGTCCTGTCATTTCAGTGTTACTGCTTACTGTATTTACCTAACTGCCCCAGAATGCATTGCGTCTGTTCTGATGGCGGGCTCCAAGGCAGACAGTTCAAGCACCACTCTGGAGCTGCATTTATAATTTTCAGATTTATTTTATTTTATTTATTTAACTTCACTTCTGAGAATATAAACCTTATAAGATAATGTACAGATCCAGACACAAATCCTCCTCCTCCTCCTCCTCCTCCTGCTCCTCCTCCTCCTCCTGCTCCTGCTCCTGCTCCTCCTCCTCCTGCTCCTGCTCCTGCTCCTGCTCCTGCTCCTGCTCCTCCTCCTCCTCCTCCTCCTCCTCCTGCTCCTGCTCCTGCTCCTGCTCCCAGCTCAGCAGCCTGCTCTTCTGCTCATTAAAACAGACTGACAGGAGCTGTTAACAGCCTAAGTCCAGTCACGTCCATTCCCACTGTTATCTTTAATAAAACATCCATTGATTCGCCCGCCTGCCTGCCCTCTCCTGCATCGGATCCACCACGTCTGCTCTCAGCAGATGGAGGGATTATAATTTTCAGCATGGACATCATGCTGTATTGAAGAAGCCTTGAAACTTGTTATTGATACCAGCAGTTCATTAGGAAACAGTTGACTAAGGTAATAAATCAAGTGAGAAAAAAGGTCTTTTTCTTATGAGCTTACATACGAACAGACTTATTTTTGAAACCAGTGGAGTCGGCCTCTGCTGGCCATTAGAAAGAATGCAGGTGTAAGACATATTTCATACAGTCAGTGGCTCTAACAGTGCTTCAGGTTTGATATTCTCAAAGAAATCTACAAATGATATAATTACGACAAACCAATTGACACATAATGAATGAAGGTCCTTTGGGGCCCCTGAGCATCAGGGCTAATAGAGCTTTTTCACACTGTGCTCATCTGGAAATCCCCTGGGTCCCTGAGGAGGTAGTGGCATACACTGCTTTCTGCTGACTAATGCATTGAAACAAAATAATTACACAATATACACACACAGCTTCCACATCCACCATTTTGTTGTCCTCACCGTCAGCAGGATGACCAAATACGAGGTGATGATGGTGATGGTTGGAAATCCGAAGCACAAAGTCAGGATGAGGAAAATGTAGATTCTGTCATTTAGAGACGACCTCATTCTCCACCTTGAATCAAGAGTACAATTCAGAAACAACACAGATGTCTAGCTGTAGGGCATCAAGCAGCACTGAAAGTGAAATGAGAGATTACCAGTTGATGGTGCAGCTGGTCCCATAAGGTTCTGGTCCATAACTTCCAAAGCCAAAAGCAGGCAGGAAGGCCCAGAACAACGTGCAAACCCATACCAGAGCTATGGACAGAGACACATGGCGCCTTTCGATCCATTGACCTAGAGAGGCAAGAAGCAGGCAAACCACTTATTAACTATTCAAGCAGTGTGTTAAGGTGTAAGCATAATGTGCACTTGAGGGAATTCTTGACATTTCACTTTTCCGTTTTCTTGAAACATCAGCAAGTTTAATTGGTCTTTAGTGTCACATAAGCACGGAGCCGCTTTTAAATCAGTCTTTAAATCATTACAACAACAACAACAACAAAAGAGGTATGTTGTGTAAGAAGGCCAAGGAAGAGAGAAATCTGTTCAGGAAGAGTCAGATGGATTTTGAGTGCAGTAATGCCTGTGTGGATTGTTCAGCTTGTGTCTGTGTTAGAAGAAGTTGCCAGACTCGCCATATCTTAAGCAGCAGATCTTCAGGCAGCGGTCCACAGAGATGAGACAGGTGGTGAGCAGAGAGCCGATGCCACACACAAAGCCCTGGATGCCGTACCAGAGGCACCCAGCCTCCCCGAACACCCAGGCATGGCACAGGCTGACAGAGAGAGAGAAGGCTTAATGGATCATCACCTTCTGTCTCCGACAAGTGGCTGCTGATGTAACCCTTGTTAGTGTTAAACTCACCACAAATCCAGGCCTGGCTGCTTATTGGTTGATACAAAATAAAATAAAACATGTAAAAGTGTTCTGTACCTGGAAATGATGAAAAATGGTGCTCCCAAGAGGCTGAAGCCAAAATCACAGAGAGCCAGGTTGATGGTCATGAGCTCTGGAGGTCTGAGCTTCTTTCTTTTCCTGCAGTAGACTAACAACACTGTGCCGTTTCCCAGCACGGATAAGACACCTGCAGAGAGAGTAACTGAGGAAATTAAAAGGACATGTAGCAGAAGCTCACAGTGTCTGTAAATGTGTTGCACATGATTACATGAAGTGGGTCACAGAGTGGATCGATGCACAGTTTTTCCACCTAGTTTCCTCTAAATCACACACTAACAAGCCGCTCTCCACTCATGCTGCCCCACAGGGAGCAAACCAACCCGGAGAAAGCCCGACACAAATGAGCTGAAGTTTGACTGTGACAGGAGAACATCTGTTCTTCTGCACCGATTTGTTGTGTAGAGCAAACTGTGAGGTTGATGCTTGAGATTCAGAGTATTTTTCTCTTGTTCAGCTTGATGTTAGCTGTTTTCATCCTGCTGTTAATGAGATAACGTCTGGTTTGTTCTTTTGTGTTGAGCAAAGAACAAAAAGTAAGAGGGTAGGGAAGTGTGTTGCCCTTTAAGGTCAGTTTGTTTGTTCAGTTTAATCAGTCGTGAGAACAAAGAGAGTTTGTTTATTTAAAATAAAATCAGTCAGTGAAGATCTTTGTCTTCTGATTAAAACTTCTTCCCCAAAACTACACAGTGCACCTTTAAACAAAAACTTTTTTTTTATCACTTTATGTAATCTGGCCTGATATATTTGGTATTTTGGGGAAACCTGACCATAGATTTCAGTGTGTCTTCAAACCATCTCTCCTCAGAAAAATGAACCAGAGATTATTTAGTAAAAGTATTCTCTTGCTTACCCGTGAAGGTGAGGAAGGCAGCGACGGCGAGGTCTGCAGAAGGGGACAGCTGGGAGAGGAACAGCGGCTGGACGGACGAGGGGACGAACCAGGAGCCGCCCTGCGAGCCCGACTCTCCCATGGATGTACTGCACCGACCCACAGCAGCATACAGAGATGAGAGGCAGCCTCAAAGAGGAGAATAATAAAAAAAAAACTGCATAGATAAAGACTTGTCATGACTCGTGAGGAGGGAAATGTCAGGCAGCTGAGGAATTATTCTGTCAAACATGTCCTGATCTCTGTGTGGTCTCCGCTGAAATGCTCATTCAATTCTTATCTCTCCTCTGCTTTTAAAGTGCAGACAGAAATAACAGTAGAGCAGAAGATCAGGAGACAGTGACTGAGAGAGACAGCGGGATATTTTCAAAGTAGTATTCACTTTACAAATTATATTCATAAAATATTTATATTATATTATATCAGTTTTCCACATTATTTAGATTTAGACTTTAAAATCACAAGAAAACTCCAAGGCACTCTCTTTATAAGTATTAAAATAGCATTATTGTCTTGGTATAGTCATGTTAGAGCTGACATAAAGATATTTGCCTTGGAGTTTTCTTATGATATGTATGTCTACATTCATCCCTGTCCAAAGAGCACCTCTAACAAACTGAATTTAAGTTCAGGAAGCGCTCCTAGCCTTTCATTTTTTTTGATTATTTAGCTTGTCTTTCTAGTTAGCTTCTGTTTTCCTCTGCCAAAGCATTATCATGATGTAATGGATGATATCAGCTGACATTTACATAGATGAATGTAAATGAACGCAGATCAAACAGTCACGCCATCTTGCCTCTGCTGGCTGACAGATCCTCTCTGGATGCAACATAATTTGCATCTCTAATGGTGAAAATCTGACATTCCTTCAGACACTTCACAGTTTTGCACTGATTGTAAATATTTTGGTAATATCTCAGGAAACTTGTGAATCAGAAGAGTGTATCATTTACAAAGTTCAAGGTTCAAGGTAGCTTTACTGTTGCGATTTTTTTTTTTTTTTTTTTTGTAGCTCGTTTGTTTTGTTCCCTTGTGCTTTTAAATTAATTCATATTATGATGTGATTTTTCTACTGGTGTGGAGAAGAAGGAAGTATAGATTCTACCTTGGTAGTGGCTACTGGGGATCTGAATCAATCAATCAATCAATAAATAAATAAATAACATGCACTGAGCTTACCAATATAATGTGCGGTGAAATGCACTTCAGACACTCCAAGATCAGCTTATAGCTCGTAAAATTAAAAAAGTAGTGACAAGATATGGAGATGAAAAGATCAAGATAAGATATTATAACATGTCTACACACTGGATGCATGCATGATCACTGTTCTTGTACGATTCATATTGCCGTGTGTTTTATGCTTAATATTGTCATATTGTCACCTCTGTAGTAGCTCAGGCTATGCAAGTTTTTTCCTGCTGTAACCATCCTTTAAGATCTGCCCATTCATTGCTTAAAATCACACATGTTGAAGACTATTTAACTTGTTTCATCTGAGCTCCTGTGTCCACACCCCTTTCCAACACAAAGTGCTGCCCTTGTACACAACTATAGACAAATAGTAACACAAATAGTGAAAGTGGCAATGTGCAGTAATGAGTTAGATGGTGCAAACGGTGATATGAGGATACAAATGGATAAAATGGTTAAAAGTAGATTAACAGTGCAGTGCTCTTCATAATTCTGTCTGCCTAAGAGACAGAGCTTCTCCACGGCCTCTCTGTCCGTGCCTTCAGGCTGCAGAAGCAGCATCCTGACAATTAAATGTAACAATTAAAGGCTTGTTAATGATCCTTGTGGACATCACACAAGGACTCTTTTCTGCAGGACTTTATGTGATGATCCCTCTGATGATTGCAGCAGTTGGTCAGCTGAGTCTCATGAGGGACAGCAGGGTGATAAACTCAAACATAAAAAGATGAATGAACGCAGTCACATCAAGACAGCAAGTGAGAAACAAAAACAGAGGTCTCCTGAGATAATCAAAATCCCTCCACACTTTCCTCTATGCTCTCTCTTTATCCAAGATGCACAAAAGCAAACACACACCGGGAGGAAAACACATTACACATCACACCAAAACAAGCACCAGCACTCACCTTCCCCTTGTCTGTCTGTCAGTCCCCCCCCTGTGAACTCTCAGCTGGTCTTTATGTTAAAGATCTTCTTGTAGATTATCAAATAATCTTAATCTGAACCCTCGTGCTGTTAATCCATGTGGCATTTCTCTGGAGAGCTGGAGAGAAATTTTGCAGTTGTCAATCTGGCTTAGAAATAATCAGTGATGGAGAGGCACGCGAACTGAGAGTGTGTGAGTGGGAAACAGAGGGAGAGAAGAGAGGGGGTGGGAGTACTCGAGGCTTTAACCTCTGTCCCGCCTTTTATCTCCCCTCCATTATCCAATGTCTTTGTTTTGTTATCCACAAAATCCACACATCAATGTGTGTCAATGGGATCCAGTTTTACATCGCTTTAATTATGATGCTCATTGTTGTCACTCTAAAAGTACACAAAGGAACAGAGACATGGATACATTTGAATACAGTCTATATGAGCGTTCACACAGAAAGAACATCGTGTTAACTAATCAGGTGTTACATCAGAACTGTGGCCTCTATTCTGCAGGTGCAAGCAAAAGGTAGAGGCGTCAGAAAATAATGAGACTCATAAATAATAAATAATGGTATCCGATCATCAATTTGACTCTAATTGAAGGAATTACCAATCTGATGTTTTGATTACAGTTTTGTCCTGTAGTTTAAACACTGGAGCTCAATTTCTCCAACAGTCGACCATTCTGTCAAAATGAAAACACACTCTCTCTTGTCAAAGCTGATTCTCTCCACAGAAACGGTGTGCAGAGCTATCATATGAATATCTTTTGCAGCAAATAACGTTTTTTCTACATTTAATACACACATAACTTTGGGCCACAAAAAAATCCCCTAAATGTTACAAAAAACTGAAAAAGATACCAGTTTTATGGAGAGCTAAACAGAACAAAGCCGATATTGATTTTGTAAATATAGATGATGCTTATAGATGAGATTGAGCTGGATATTCACATATGAAACATTTAGACCAGTTAACTGGTGAAAGTTCTGGACACAATAAAAAAATGCTCTTTATATATTTATGTTATTTTATGTTCTATTATTGCTCATATATGTATTACTGGTAGATTTTATTTTATGGTGAGCTGATGGTGTCTAAGAATCCCATGTGACACACAAATACAAATTAACAAACTATACTTTTTTTGACCATTAATGTATGATGCATACAGTTTAAAGACTGTTGCAATAATGTAACACAAAACTGACAATCATTGTATCAGAGCAGCGAAGTTGTTCAGATCTAATAAGAAACATGGACTCGCCTTCATCTTCCTCTGTTTTCCCCAAACCAGTCCATGTCGCCTGTAGACCTCCTTCATGCTCTGACAGGTGATGGAGGTGTTTGGCCAGATGACTTTTCAACAGGTGAGTGAGACTAATTGGTGATCAAAGTGTGGCATTTTGAAGGCAAGTGTCTTCCAGGCGAACAAAGTGAGCTAAATAATGAGATTTGTGCTTAGAGTTTGGCGGTCAGGCATTTTGTTTTTGACAGATGAGCAAATTGCGTGCACAGTTCCAGTTGTGTGTACAATGGAAGAAAACTGACACACACACACACACACACACACACACACACACACACACACACACACACACACACACACACACACACACACACACACACACACACACACACACACACACACACACACACACACACACACACACACACACACACACACACACACACACACACACACACACACACACACACACACACACACACACACACACACACACACACACACACACACGGGACTGACTGAAAAAGACTCCGGTTGACTAAGCTCTTAAAACTGCATCCAGTCATATTCATATAAAACAGGGGGGGAAAAATAAATCATTAAAAAATAAATTAACAAGATTCAATGGAGGTTAAAAATCATCTTGAGAGCAAAATTGAGGGAAATACCATTAAATTTGCCAACAATGAGCATGTTCCTATCGGCATGGTGTTATAATCAATAAATTCTTCTCATTTACAGTCGATCAGCGGAGTTGCTCGAGGACATCTTATCCTCGAGCAACTCACCTCCATTAAAACCAGTGATTCGGACAAATGATCAAAATAGACGGATCAGTGAGCAAAGTCACAATAACAACTTGTTGAATGAACTTTCAGCGCTCTTGACATTTTGAGAGTGAATCACCAGCAGGCAGACTTCATAAAGCCTCTTATTGAGCCATTGTAGCTGGCTTTTGTCAGGTTGTTAGCTATGCTGCAGTACTCTCCCAAATGGACCAGGTATTGAACGGGACCAGAGGGAAATACATTTAAAAAATGGATTGTGTGACTGTTCTGAGAATTGATTTGAAAAAGGCCAACATGCAGAAATTATCCTCTTTAGTCTCAATTACTCAAGAAACCAAGCAATTAAGAGGTGTTGGTGTATTCCCACAGGAGGGAATTGATCTTAACTTCTGTTAGGCTGGAGTCACTGACCCCTTTAAAGAATCCATCTACAGATTTCAGCATTTATCCCTTAGGAGGAGTTTCTCTATAGGTCTGTTCGGTGCAGGGATAAAAAAAAGAGAAAAGGAGGACTTGAATCTCACAAACAGAGGACTTTATTCCACCACTGACTGCAGCACTTCAGCACTACAGACAGAATCTCTCACACCTTCACTCCATCTCACACAAGAACAGAACAGGGAATTTAAACAAATACAAAAAAGGTAATTGGTCACCAATTTGAATCTTTTTCGTTTGCTCTGTGGGTTTTTTTTTCCTCAGGCATCAGATGGGGGTCTACTATCTTGATGGAACCGGGCAGAATCATAGCAATACAATGTCTTATTGTACACGTATAACTCTGGTATCAGGAGAATTGTGTGTGGTGACGGTCGATCGGCAGGTTTGGTTTACTCCTTGGTGGCCATGTGGGCCATCAGGTCGCAGACACGGTTGCTGTAGCCGAACTCATTGTCGTACCTGGTTAAGAAACAAGAGAAAGGAGTCAAGATGAGTCTGTGGAAGTAGATATTTGGATATGAAAGCCATCCATGATGAAGGCGTACCATGAGACCAGCTTGACAAAGTGTTCGTTGAGGGCGATGCCAGCGCCAGCATCAAAGATGGAGGAGTGGCAGTCGCCGTTGAAGTCTGTGGAGACGACCTGCAGGAGAGCGAAAGAGGTTAACGAGAAAACTGTCAAACTTTTCCAAGATCATAGAGAAGAGACAAACGCATACCTGGTGCTCTGTGTATGCCAGGAAGCCCTTCATGGGTCCCTCAGCCGCAGCCTTGACGACCTTCTTGATGTCATCGTATTTGGCCTGTTGACAAGAAAAGAAGAAATGCATTTATCACACAAAATTACATTTGTTAGAAACATAAAATAACAGTAAAAAAGAAAAAGTCTAGCAATGTTCAAACACAGGCAACCAAATAAAAACGCATCATTATCTCAGTATTTGCAGTGTGGTTTGTGTTCACTCACAGGTTTCTCCAGACGGACTGTCAGGTCAACCACTGACACGTTGGGGGTGGGGACACGGAAGGCCATGCCGGTCAGCTTGCTGTAAATTACAGACAAACCAATAGGTGAATGTCACACTAAATGAAGAGGATTTAGTGCATTAACATACTACGCTGCGATACAAGTCATGTGTTTTTGGCACTGACCCGTTGAGCTCGGGGATGACCTTGCCGACAGCTTTGGCAGCACCGGTGGAGGCGGGGATGATGTTCTGGCTGGCACCACGGCCATCCCTCCACAGCTTGCCGGAGGGACCGTCCACGGTCTTCTGGGTGGCAGTGATGGCATGAACTGTGCTCTGATGGACACAGAGAGGAAGAGAAAGGAGGATGATTGAATATGGCTTAACGCGCCTGTAACTTTTTAATGTCATGTTGCCATTTTGGGCCGTTTGTTAATCTGGTTTTAGGGGCTGCTGAGCGTCTCTCTGCCAGATTGTTTCTCAGCCAGCGGAGTGTTTTAATCCTCACCATCAGACCCTCGATGATGTGGAAGTTGTCGTTGATGACCTTGGCCAGGGGGGCCAGGCAGTTGGTTGTGCAGGAAGCATTGCTACGGATAGGCAAAAAGGGTGAAAGCATCAGTTTTTGGTTTTTTTTAAATCTTGTAACACTTGAATTTCCCCTGCTGCACGATCAATAAATAAAGTTTCTATAATTATCCGAGTTCTGAGGATTTTCAAAATAAAATACAGAGTCATAGGAGTGTCAAAAAAATAAATCTGCTGAAGAAAATGAAAATACATTTGAAAATCTGAAGACTAAATAAAAGAATTACATAAAAAAAAAACGTAGAATTATAAAAATAAAGATTCTTAAATTATGACTCAATAATAATAATAATAATAATAATAATAATAATATGATTTTTTTGAACTGCAGCCTTCAGATTTAAAATCTCTGTTGCAAATTTTCAAGTTTAAAAACAGACATGGACACTAGTAGATTGACCAGACTGGCTGTCTGTGAGACACTTTGATTCTTACCTGACGACTTTGAGGGACTTGTCGTACTTCTCATGGTTGACACCCATGACAAACATGGGAGCGTCGGCGCTGGGTGCAGAGATGATGACTCTCTTGGCACCACCCTTCAAGTGAGCCTGCAATTTTAAAAAAAATATTTGTTAATCTACATCCTTCTTGGCCAAGTGCACATCACATGTCCCAATTATCTTTACATGATATTTTTGTAATGGGACTGAGTACGTACAGAGGCCTTCTCGATGGTGGTGAACACACCAGTGGACTCAACCACGTACTGGGCACCAGCATCACCCCATTTGATGTTAGCGGGGTCCCTCCTGAAAACAGAGACAGAGAGAACATGAAAGTTAGGGGTCAGTTCTTCCTTTTGCTAATGTGCATCTTTATAAAAATGACCATCCTGTCTACATTTAAAGCGAACTCACTCGTGGAAAACGGAGATTTTATGTCCATCGATGACGAGCTTGTCACCCTCCATCTTGACCTCGCCATGGTAGCGGCCGTGGGTGGAGTCATACTTGAACATGTAGACCTAAAGAGGAAAAATAAAAAATAAAACGGTTCAGTTTTCACTAAACGGTGACTGATGATAAATGCAGAAGAGATGCCAATTTGAAATTAATTTATATATAAAGATGACAAACGCATCTCAGACCACAAAAGACTTCATTAATATTTCATTTCAATGTTATAAAAAGTACTCAAAAGTCAAATAAAATGTTACCCATAGGAAAAGTACTTGGGTAAAAGTCCAGTTATCAGCTCCAATATTCAGCATGTTTCCTCAATATTTGAATTAAAACATTTTATTAAGAAATGCACTTCTTTGGCTCTGATGCAGCTGGTAATCTGCAAAGTAACTAGTTACTATAGTCATCAAATGAATGCAGTGGAGTAAAAAGTATATTTACCTCCAAAATGTAGTGAAGTGTAAAGATAAAAGTACCTCAAAGTGTTACTTAAGTGCAGTATTTGAGTAAATGTACTGCTTAAATTTAGCCAGTGTTCAAAGACACAAGATGCATTTGCCAAGTGAATGCACACCAATGGAAATGACATGAGAAAATATTTTACTTTTTTTTTTATTCACCATAATTCTGAGTAAATATCATCGTTTTCAGACTGTATTTTAGTTTCAAAGCTCCTAAAACAGCTGAAAAAGTTTCCAGCCGTCACCTACAGTTTGTTTGGCTGATGGCTGGTGTGAATTTCAAACCCAAACCCTGATGGTCTGATCTTTACGTACCATGTACTCCAGGTCGATGAAGGGGTCATTGATGGCCACAATCTCTACCTTCTTGGAAGTGAATCCAGCACGGGTCACCAGACGACCGATGCGGCCGAATCTGAAAAGTGGACAGTGTTGTTTTTTAGTTTGGCCTCTAGATGGTGGTGCAATACCATGTTAGTCTGACTAAAGTCAGTTGATGAGATTACAGTCATGTCTGAAATAATCAGTCATGAATATGTAGAATTGTGTTTCTGACACTTCAACCTAAGCGTGGCCTACAATCTGTTATTGTTGAAGCCTTCTCCCTTTGTGTGAGATAAATAACTCCCGAGGAGACCTGAAACAGCCGACAGAAGGCCAAGGTTCAGGAGGAGGGGCAAAGGGAGGTGTGTTGCCTTGCACACTCTCCTCTCTGGGGGCTAAAGTCGAACTGAACCTCTAATGTGGTAATCCTGGTGACGGCTGTGCGCTGTTTGATCAAGCGGCTGAGTTACTTTTTAACCGAGGGTCCAAAATCCTGGCACAGAAACGCTCTGTTCTCAGACAGTGGTGGAGGAGGAGGAGGAGGAAGAGGAGGGGCGGGGAGATAAAGAACAGATCCATGAAACAGATAGGGAGCCTTTAACGTCACATCATGCGTGTTCAATAATATTTAAGTTACGCAGGTCCTCTTCAGTCTGCTTCAGGCAGCAGAAAAACAAGAATGACCCTCGTCATGTTGAGGCCCTCATTGTTATCTGCTCAGGGGCAAAGTGCAACACCAGGTGACTGTTCACAGGTCGCCATTATGTGCATCTGTGCATGTCCTCCAGTACAGAACCTCTCTGTGCTGTACAGAGTCACCATTAGTTAATCACAAAGAGACTGTAGTTATCCTCAGAGCACAAGGTTGAGTCAGTCACAGATAAAGACAGTCTGTGCCAGTCTTTTTATTGAGCTCTTGCTCCATATTGAGGGATGTAAATGCTGTGGATTCTTTTGAAGTGTCCCACAGCTTCAGAACACTCAATATAAAGTGTTATTAAGGGTTAATCTTTTAACTGTCTCTAGTATCAATAAACTACAGACATGTTTATTTACTTTCAGTAGACAAAGTGGAAGAAGTTTTCAGATCTTTTACTTAAGTACAGTGGTGGATAGAGTACTGAAAATCTGTTCTCAAGTACAAGTATATTGCTCAGTTCTGTAACACGTAATTGAAGGTACAAAGTATTCTTCTGAAACACTACTCCGAGGATTAGTTACTTTGTTTACCGTTGATGTTTAGCGTATCATCAATAGCAGACGTTCAGTCGAAAGGGTTTCTGCTTGTGATCAGTTAGCCTTATTGGCTACAAAAATGAAGATGAAAGGTCTGGATATTAATTCAAATTATACTCAATTATGAAAAGGAACCAAGTAGATTGCATGGTGTCATGCATACTTAAGTGCGAGCAAAATTACAGACTTGAAAGAAAAAAAATGACTTAAAGAAGTCATTATGCTTTCGGGGTTTTTGCCTTTCCTTTACTGTGTTATGAACATTTGTGTGCATGTGAAAGGTCTGCAAAGTGAAAAAGCCCAAAGTCCACAACAAAGGGAGCGACTCTCTCCCACAGAAAACACTGCACTGCCTGAAACGCCTCCAAAGATTGAACAGAGGCGAGATGTCTCTCTCTCTCTCTCTCTCTCTCTCTTAAATTGAGCATTCAAGACAGTGTGAAAAGGGGAGCAGCAGCAATGCACCATGAGAGAAAAATATTGTTTTTTGAAAATTAAAGTTTGTAAACCTATTCTACTAAGACCCCCAAATAAAAGTATGAACCTGAAAATTAGTATAATATGATATATGGTTTGAGTAGTTGTAATCAGTTACTTCCACCACTGCAAAAGTAGCAATACCACAGTGTAGGAATACCCTGTTACATGTAAAAGTCCAATATAACTTAAGTAAAAGTTAAAAGCACATTACACAGAATGGCCCATCTCAGAAAATATATATTATATTATTGGATTATAAACAGTTGCATCAAGTGTTCATTTCTTCAGTTACAGCTGATGACAGTGGAGCTGATTCAACTGATTACTGGGCAAATTACAGTAGTCTCAAATGATACATCATAATCAGTGATATATTTTATATTCATGAACTGAATCTCCAAACTGAGAAGTAAATGTGGAAGAAAAAAAAATGGTATAAAGTTGCTTCAAATGGAAACACTCAAGTACAAGTGCCTCAAACTGCACTCAAGTACAGTACTTGAGTAAATGTGATAAGTTAGATTCAATCATTGACGGTAGATCTCTTTAAAGTGTTCACTGTGCACACAGAGGGGTGTGGCATTGTGAGTTAGGGGTGCAGAGGTCTACAAAGGTAGTGTTGCTCATTTAGTTGTGTAAGGGGACTAAGGGGATGAATGAAAAGGAGCTCTTACCCATTGATACCAACTTTCACCATTTTGCCTGGGTTGTTTTAGTCCTCTGTAAGGAGAAACAAGAGGAGGGTTAGTGCATCCTGTTAAATTAATGATACACCATCATTTATGATGCCATATATTAGCTTTAACTCAATGACAGACACTTCACAAAAGGTTGTATGTTGAGATAAGCAAAGAGTTTAAATGAACAAGGTAAAGACTTCCACTGATAAGCTATCTGTGACCACAGAACAAGAAAATGTAAATGCAAATCTGCAGACCAGAACTTTCCCTGCAAGGGTAAAACCTACTGAAAATCAACTTCACTGCCTCAGAAGTAACAAGTAAGCAAGTAAGCAAAGTCAATTTCATTTAACTTTACAACCACTTCTGCTTTAAAATTAGTTCCAATCAAGCCCCTGCAGATTGTCCCCAGGTGATCTAAATCAAGTTATCCAGTCATGCAGCCTGTTGCTGAGGCCCTGCAGGCTCCTGACCCTCTCTGACTGCAATCATTTCATCATCATTGCAGGTATTTACCGTTTGTGAGATGCCTCAGTCTGTCTTGCTACTCCGGGTGTGAGTGGGGAAGAGCAAAGTTTAGCTGTGTGTTTTTATGATTAACCAGAGGTTGAAGCCACGCCCCATTCTCATAGGTCACTGCTCCTCGCCCCGCCCCCTCTGAATGTCAAGGTCGTCAGCCTGCAGAGAGAAATGCAAGCTGGCCCCTGCAACTTCATGTGATTAAACAGACCAGAAGTTTCTGTCTTAGCATCCCATTTCTGCTGCTAATTATAGGTCCAAAATTGTCAAATGTGTTGTTTGGATTCACATTTTTCAGCACAAGTTTCCAACTTCCTCGTCTGAATATAGATACTCAGATATTAAAGTCCTCAGATAGTGGACTGAAAACAGAGAGGGGGCCCTCACTGACCTTCTCAGTAAATACAGACACACAGAAGGAGCAAGTGAGGGATCAAATCTCTGTCTTAGTGACTGTGACATTTAATGTCCAAAGACCATGACCCTTCACTTTCTGCCCTTCATCCTCTGTCTCCGAGTCTCCTCAGCAGAAGTCAAAGTTGACTCTGGGTTACTGAACATGAACGCATGATCATTACGCATGTGCAGAGGAGGCGTCTTCGGTCTGCTGGAGTCCATCTTGTTGCTTTGTCAGGTTAATTAGAAATGATTAACTCCAACAGACTCTGAATGCTAAAACATGTCACTGAGAGACAGTTTCCTTTGTCCGAATACACATGCTGCACTCTGTGATGCATTATGCTGCTGTCTTCACTTTTATTCATTATGCACAGACTACGTGACACGTCAGTTCTCTGAGTTCATTTTGACTTTTTATCTGGCAGCAGAGTTTGCATTTGAAAAGAAAATCACCCCAGAGGCTAAAATAAAATGTTGAATCAGTATAATGAGGATGTCACTTTGACCCAGCAGGTCGTTCAAGGTGAATCCTGCAGGAAATATTCCTGCTCCCTTGTGGAACAAGAATATTTTGACATATGCTGAAAAATGGAACATTATATATTAAAAAATACATTTAATTTAAGGAAAGAGGCCACATTTATCTGACGATGCATACATCATTTTGTTGTTTTGCTAAGGATAAGTTCTCCAATTTATCTACTCACCCATATGCAAAACAGAGTTTTTATTTTTGGGTGAACTGCTTCTTTAAAGAATATATGACAAAATATAATGAATTTACATTTTAGTCAAACATTGTTCATATATACTATATATATATATATGTATATATATGTGTGTGTGTGTGTGTATACAATATATGAAATGCATGTTTGTCAATATATAGAGAATATATAATTTATCAATATACTGCAAATACATTATTAAATATATACTTCAATATGTATGAAGACACTTAATTCAAACACAAGCTTGTGCCAACTCTTCACATCAGTGTGAAATGTCTTTACAAGTCAAAATAATCTCATAAAACTGTTGAATTAAAAAAAATAATGAAAAGAAACTTAAACATGCAAAATCTGAGGCCACCTCTCAAACTCCAAACACGTTGGGGGCAGCATATCACCAGAGTAAGCACGAACTGCTGCTAACTGCAGCTAGCTCAGTTAGCCATGCAGCTAGCGGTCCGCACTGGGAGCTGGGAGTGGTTTTATGGAAACAGGACGAGCTGGGGCTAGCTGGTAAGCATGCTGACTTCAGCAGATCTGAAAAACATTACATCACTTTGAACTAACGTCAAATCTCCTATTTATTTGCATTCTGTTGATAATTTAAGTTAATTCTCGAGTATTTCAAACTTAAATTCTTACATATTGCACCTTTTAAAATGATAATTAGATCTAGGTACAGTATATGTCAAATATAATTCTGTTACATCAGGGCTGGCTGCATACTGGGCCTCAGCAGCAGGCGGTCCAGACAGTGAACTGATACCTTACCCATGACATGGCATCTCTTCACCACAGCTGACCATAATGGTGCAGTACAATACAAAACTAACTTGACCAAAGAAAACATTCACTAACTAACACTATATATTTATATGTATTTTCCACCTCAGCAGGTCAGGTGGTCAGACATGTTTTGCAGCAGGCTAACAGACATGTAGCTCTGCAGCAGGACTGAACAGCGCATATTTTATGGCTGCTGTCCAGATGTCCAGGCATTGCTGAACTACCACAACCCCAAATGTGTGCCAGTCTTGGCCTCTGCTTTGCAGTTTAAGGTCAAAGAGGGGAAGTAAAGGTCAGGCTAAGATTAGATGCTGGCTGGCTAATCAACACTTGGACCATGTTGCGCTTCCAGTACTGTAAATGCTGCCTCATACAGATCACATGTTTTCTGGTCAAACTACCAACTGTAGGGAGAGAAGTGAGCAGCCATGGAATAAAATATCTGGGGGGATGATTATTTCAAGCTCAAGATTATAAGGAAATCTATCATTATATCACCATTTTAACTCAATCACAGCAGCATGTCTGTAAATTAGTCTTATTTCTCAAAATATCGGTTATATTTTAGTTTACTTTATCATGAAGTGCAGCGACAGCAAAACATAAGCAGGGCAGTTTGGTGATCTATGCACAGCTGAGCGCACATGTAAAAAGGGCCCTTCACTAGATTTATACAACTTGTGTCCTACACTGAAGTCCGGTGCAAAGTCCAGAGGTCAGCTCTGTGAGGTGGAGAACAAATAAACACATGATGGAGTTAGACTGCCATCTAGTGTGGCAACAGAAGCAATAAACAGACTATATGGTAGGAAACTGTTGTAATTGGTGTAAGAAAATGTGAGTTCAGTTACCTACCAGTTAGTTGATCAGCTTCAAGTAGACAAGGTGAACAGACCCTAGTTCACCCAAAAATATAATAAATCAGTGTTTATCTACTCACCTCCATGCTGATGAAAAAGTTTTGTAGTCCACAAAATATGCCTGGAGCTTCACGGTGGTCTCCTAAACAACTGAAGTAGATGTGGACGTTTTAAAATGTTAAAGGTCTTAAGATGTCTCTGTAGAGCTCATCTGCTGTAATCCAAGTCTCCAGAAGCTCAGAAATCAGAAATGTTTTGTGGACTGCGAAACGTCACCTGACTTTCCATCTGCACAGGAGCGGGTAGATAAGCTCATTTTTTGTTAAAGTTGACTAAACAGCCTCATTAAGTAGCTGCTCTGGAGCTTTCAGTCATATCAGTTTTTTTTTTTTTGTGACCTATTAGTGATTAATATGATGTGATATAACGAAATGGATCCCGAGGTGAGACAGCAAACTGCTGTTTCCAAAATTGAGAGTGAACTGTGTGTTAACTTTTAAACCAAAATGGACAGGAGCTCCTTAAATGCTCTGAACATTTACTTTCATAATTGGCTTCTTATTATGTAATACATTTTCAACATCAGAGATTCCTGTGTTTGTTTCTGTCACTGTGCTCTTGTCACTGGTTTAAAGTGGGTGGGTCAGTGGGTCCTTGCACCAATCAGGACTTAGGGAGATTTAAATCAGAATCTGATGACAGTCGGTGGCTTCATGAGTGTTAAACTCTCAATATATGACACCTAAACATGTTTTTTAGTACTTTGATTGCTTATTTAGTCACAATTTTTAAAGTTGTAGGAAATTCTTGCCATTCTTTGACCAAAGATTTCTCATGATTGCTCCAGAATAGCTTCTAAATGTACCATGAGGTGAGATTGATTTGGCACATCGCCTTTAAGTTTAAAATAATTCATTTGTTGTTCTCAAACTGGGCACATTGCTGGTGCAGAGACCAGCACAACTGCATCATATTTATCTACATTATACACATACTTTATAAATATTGGGTGGAATATTAAATGAGATTATCTGGAAAAAGTGCCAATATATTTAGATTTGTCTGCTTCACTCTTTTTGCTCTGGGAACTTGGCTGTAAAGCCAGAATCTTTTTTGGACGCAGCAGAGGGTCCTCATACATTCAGTTATTAGGATTGGCCACCAATCCTCCAGAATGATGTGGGAAGAAATGTGACTTCCTCCAACAACTATTGGAAGATTTAAGAAAGCATTAAGAGTAAAAAATAAATAAATAAAAAATCTATCAGAATTTGAAGGTCCGCTTTGAAGGACAAATTGAGAGAGTCAACAAACTGGGACTGACATGCGAGACAGAAGTGGACGACAAATCTCACACAAAAATATTGAGAACACAGCAAATGTCAAATCCATTTATTCATGCAAATCATAAGTGAACATAAAAACAAACAGCAGGAATTACAGGTGCCGTCCTTTATGGACCTGACTTTACACACAATCCCCCGACCACAAATAATCTAAATACTTTTACATTTACTGTACGCAGACAAGGCTAGAAACAGAAAGTGCCAATTTACTTAAAAAACAAGCCCAACAGCCAAAGATGATCATTTGATGTAAACATAGCTCACATGATCTAATACTCAGTTTACACATGGAATAAAACTACAGCTGCTCTGTCAGAACAGCCAGGATAGTGTGAAGCGTCTGATCTATGGCACCTACGCTGGATGAAACCACATTAGCTGCATGTGAACACCATACTACATGTAGTGTACACGCATGTAAACATCCCTCTCTGCATGGCAACACCTTTACATGTGTGTTTTCCCCTTATTTACTCTAAGAAGGATGTCATCAGTCTTTTTATTTTCTCTCCACTAACAGCCCAGTCCGCTCATGGACCCGATCCGATCCAGTTTGAGACCAAAGCACCCTCGGTTCCATCCCCTCCGTGACCGGTCTGGTTCTGCTCGCTTCTGATTGGCCAGAGCCCCCTTCAGCAGGCGCAGCCAGGGGGTCTCAGCCTGCGTTTGTGCGTCGGCCCATTTGGGGTACTCGGCTGCTTTGGCCCCCGAGGAGAAGGTGGACTGCTCCTCTGGCTGGCTGTTCAACAGGTTTTCCAGGTCGTCCAGGGTCAAAAGGTCATTGTAGCGTTCCAGAAACTGCTCCATGAACTACAGGAGGGGAAAAAAAAGATGAAATTTAATTGTCAGGGAGTGTGCGAGGGAGAATAATTCAATCAGTGATACATTTCATTCCCTGCTCCTCTTATTCTTTCCGTCACTCCCTCCCCTCCTTCTGGACTATTCTTTTATATCCTACATCCACTCTCAATCCACTCTTTTCTTCCTTTTCCATCCTCCCCCTCTCCCCTTAACCTCCCCCCTGTACCTGCGCGGCATCAGGAGAAGGGTGCAGAGCGCGAGCCTCCGTGATCTCCAGGGGCGTCAGGAGGAGCAGAGCGGCACAAAGCAGCACAGGACACAGCATGGCAGCAGCGATGTCGGGCAGGAAAAACTGGAGCAGCAGGACTGAAAATACACAAGCTGCAAACACCCAAATATACATAAAATGACTCGTGCAGAAAACACTCAAATATATACAGACTGTAAATATAAAATAATGGCGTTGAAATATCTTTGAGAAAATGTGAGAGGTCTCAATCCTCAATCTGTGTTTTGAAGATTTAAAAATAATGATTTGCTTCATTCATTTGTATACATTTCAAATACATACAGAAAAGCAATGCAACAGATGTATATAGGGCATCTAGCTGGAGCTAATCTGCAGCCCCCGTCTCTGGTAAGGCTTCTAAATTTAGATTAAAACAGACAAACAAATAAGTCGATAAAACAGAATCTGGATATATTTATCATAGGAGTATTATACTATATATAGTTTTTTCTTGAAGAAAATAAAATTGTTATGATTTAAGGGTCAATAAGTGTTTCAAGTAGGACTTATTAGATCCAATCCTTTGTAAAATTGGGAGGATTGTTTTGGTAACTGGTTAAAAATAATGAAAGAAAGAGCTTTTCAGAAAAAGACTTTAACATGTTTAACATTTTACATTACAAGTTTCGATTTCCTTATTTTATGATCGTACCTAAGGTTGCGTTCAGGTTTAAAAGCAGTATGAATTGTTTTCTCTCAAAATTTGTAGTTCCTTTAAAATACAGCTCCATTTGTGGCTACAGCCGATTTTAATTAACTTGATTCAGTGTTATCCTGTTAAAGTAACTATTTGCATTGATAAAAACTATAAAATAAAGTTTTACACAAATATCTAACCATTTTAAAGAAAATCTAAGCGTGCTCACCTGTAGTTGGTTTTCTCTCAGAGCTCGGGGTGTCTTCTTGCTCTCACAGGCTCTTCTCCATCTCCCTCGCTCTTGGTCTCTCTCTCAGCTACCTCTCACTTGTTGGCACCTGCTGGGAGCATCACTATCTCACTCAGCTGACTCCTCCTACTCCTTGCTCCGTGATGGAATTGAAAAGGATGATTTTCTTCCTCTTGCGTCTGTCCTCTTGGCAGGAGCTGAATGTTGGGGCATCAGCTGGGATGCTGCAGAGGTTTTGTAGAGCCAGAGATGACCCCCCCCGCCCATTCTTCCTCCTCCTCCTCCTCATCTCCTTTTCTTTGGAGTGATGTCATAGTCTTGGAGAGTGATTGTCATTGCCAAGGTGACTGTGTGTACCGTGAGCCATACTAGTGCTGCACAGGAGAGGTCAGAGGGCAGCAGTCAGTGAGCGCCTCGTCAATGAGACCAATGAGTTCTGAAGTGAGCTCGCTGGAGAGTCTCACGTGTTTTATGTCACGACTTAATCTGAATAATACATTTCCCATGTGGTAACAATGCTTCTTGCGCAGGTTAGCCTCCCTCTCTCCCCTTTGTCTCCGTGGTTGTTCCCAGCATGCACTGACCTCCCCTCTCTGCTGGGTAAGTTACAGTCTGTCAGTGCCATCTGCTCCCTGTACCCCCTGCCGCCAAATTACAACACTAGCAGGAGCTGCACGATCCAACACACTGACCTCAAAGTTCAGCAGCCTCTGATTATTTCAAGTAAATAAACCCCAGCAATTAGAAATGTACGTCAGAGAGCCAACGTGCAATCAGTGAATATTTTCTCTTAGAAATTAAAGCAGCTTCTGTGAGCAAAATGTGTTTTCATACCGGCACGAACAAGCATCAAATAAAGTTATGAACCAGGCAAATTTACTCATGTTTGCACACTTAGCACCCACTGAATACATTTAACTGAAATTTGTCCACAGATAAAACCTAAAGTGCTGCTGCAATCATACTGTTAGCCTGTTGTTGGCAAGTGTCTTTACATAACATATCAATCACACATACAGAAAATGCACCCCTCTCATCTTTTCGGAGAGGACAACGTGTGGGAGAGGGTGTAGGCGAAAAGGAGAGAGATTAGCGATGTGGGGAGGGGAGGGAAGGGGGGGGGGGGTTAAACTACCGTGCATGAGATGTCAGTGAAGAGAGGAGAGCTGTTGGAGGAGAAGTAGGCAACGGAGAGTAGGAGGACGGGAGGGAGGCAGAGAGAGCGGAGGGAGACCTACAAAAGAGATTGATTACAGGAGAACAGAGGCGGCCAACTAGGCAACAGCAAATGTGTCAGACAGAACAAGAGGGTAAAAAAAAGATTGTAAATAAACAACATGCAGCCACACTCACTGCTGAGGAATAGAGACTGGACTCTGATATGACAGAACATGCTGTGAGAAAGGAAAAGAAAATTGAGGAAAATGAAGTGGAGAAGCATGTGGGGTAGTAATTCTGTCTGGGCAAGCTGTGACAACCCATTAAACACCGCTGTCCAAACACATACATTCAAGACATTCAAAGTCGCTTGAATGATGGTATAAATTTACTTGACATAACCAGCGGACACTCAAGACATTTGTCAGTGTCAGCCCCTGGAGTTTTCTTCGGTGAGTGACGCAGCTCAAACAGACACAGACAGCCGTAGACTTCTTATGAAAACCAGAACCAGGTTTATTAAAAACAAGTCTTGATTCTATGTCCTTAGATACATCATCAGACTACTTTAGTTTGGTGCTATATGCCAGTATCTTTAAAAGAAATATACAAAAAGATTAAAACAAGTAAAAACATGTAAAAATGCAAGCTTGAAAGGGAAACAGAAAGGAGACAAGACAACAGAAGATGGATCAGTTTCTGAGGCGAGCTCGTCGGGATGTGCGGGCGATGGGTGTCGTCACTTTCGGGGTCTCACTCTCTGCCATTACAGCATCTGATGGGAAAAATAAAGATGATAAGAAGTCTAGAAAGCAAAATAATGCTGTCCTGGACTGTCTAGTTGGCCACAAATCTGGGCCCAGGAACAGTTTCAAGTGTTGTTGTCTGAACGAGGTGCGACCAAAGAGACTTGGCAATACCGTTTCCACTGGGAGCTATCCCTTGTGCCTCTGCTGTATATATTTGGGATATTTGTGAATCCAGCTGCCTTGCATGTAATGTGATTTGTGCAGCAGGACTGCTTACCACATTCTCACACCACGCTTGTGGTGGCATCGCACCTCTAAGCTGGTTTGCCACAGAACAGAGTGTTAAGAAGCCACGGAGGAGAGTGACATTGTAAATACAGAGCGGGAAAGCTTTCATTTTTGTTTTTAATTAACGTGTCATGTGAGGCAGTTCTTGTTTGTGTGGAAGTTCCAAATAAAAGAAGAAAATAATCAAATGTGATGAAGTACGGTATGATATGCTAATCTTAGAGCATTTCATTGAATTTACAGAACAATTACTGTATTGTGAATAATAATAATTTAAACAGGAGATTATTAAAAGAAAAACTTACCATGTATAAACACTATTAAACAAACATAACTCACCAATTTATTTTATTTTGAAGTTATCTTTGGTAATTCGTAGATTGATTTATTTCTTTCTATCAAAAGCATCCTCAGATCTTGGATTAGTACTGCTGCTACGCACTGCTCACTTTCAGTGTAAAAAGTAAAAGTCCTCAATCTTCCAGATTCTTCATGTGGTTCAGCTCAGTGCTCCGAACACTCTGAACTTTGTTGTATTGATCCAAAGTATAACTAACTTGTGCCAGATCATAATCACCTAAATTCTACACATCAAACCAACAGCTGGTTTTGGGTGATAAGTCAGACAAAAGAAGCAAACTGAAGACGTCACTTTGGGATTTAGAAAACTTTGATGGGTATTTTTCACTATTTTCTGACATTTTTTTAGCCAATTAATTATGGAGAAAGAGACTAATTTTTATGAATAATAAAAATAATTGGTCACTGCAGCCTTTAAAAATATATATATTTTATGTATATTAAAATGAAAATCATTACACTAATTGATCAATTGTAGAAAATGAGAATTTGAATTGGAAGACAGAAGAATCCTTGCGTCTCTGTGGCGGCACTCACCCTCTTCATCCTCCTCTTCATCACTGCTGAAGGTGACCACTGGCTTCTTGGACTTGCGAGTTCTCTGAGGCGTCACAAAACTGTCGTCACCGCGGTTAGAAACGGAGGGCTTTGTTTGACCTGTAACAAAAAACGAGAAAATGCTTGTGACAAAACAATAACCATTTTTTCTGCATGCACGTTTGCACACAACAGGACCCTTGACAGCCAAATCCTCTGAGAACCGACCTCTCTTTGCCCTGGTCCGACCCCTGGTGCCCAGAGGTGTCTGCACGACCGTCCTCTCAGAGGGTCCTCCTTGTTTCTGGTTCTCCTCATCCATCTCCGGACTTTCTACATTCTCCAGCCCGCGTGTGTGAACCGCCGTCAGCCGCTTTTCAAATTCATCTATCTGGGCCTGGAGAAACAAGACGTTACCCTCTGTAAACACAAAGATTACATCAAAATAACAAAAAACATAAGTAAACATAAAGCACCTTAAACTGAGGTTTGGCCCCACGGCGGAGCTTGGCAGTGATGGAGAGCAGAGGCTGGTAGACTCCAGGCTCAGTTAACTTGTCACTGTAACACTCCCAGCACTCCTGCAGCCTCTTGAAACCACGCTCACACATGGACAGCAGAGACAGAGACATGGCAACGTCGCACCACTGACGCTCCGTCCTAAGGAGAGAAGTAGGATGAGAGTCATCGGGACTAAACCTGATTAGAAACTATGTGAAATGCATATAAATTCTACATCCTCAACATAAAAGCTCATTTGCCCTGGCATTTGGACTAAATCTCATTTACCAGGAGCCTCTTGTATCTAAATTCACTTTGCCATTGTGTAATATAAAATGTCCTTCCTTTGAGCATGGATGATGCATGAGTCAGAGGCAGACCGAAGCCTGGCCAGGCCGATTGTTCTACCTACATTCTTCAACTACATGGGAAGATGGTTTCCATGACAAAATGAGTGAATAAGATGTCAGAGTGTATGTGATAGGTCACTCACTGAAAACACCCTCTAATTACCCACGTGTCCACCCCGTGTATGTTGAACAAATGAAATACTGCAGGATGGACTCAGAAATGAGCAGCGAAACACAAAAAAAGAAAAGATGCAGGTCAGAGGTGTGAGGATTAGAAAAAAAAAGGAGGTGGAGATGTACTCACTTGGCAGTTCTGAAGCGCTGACACAGTTTCTCTACCAGGGACTCGGTCTGCCTTTCTTTGGTGATGTAGGAGAATAGCTGTCTGAAAAAACACACAATACAGCATCTAAACAAAGCCCACTAAATAGCGAAACTGTCGATTTTCTCCTCCTCCTTAACAAGTCACGATTTGTCCCGGGGCTGCTGAGTGCTGCTCAGTGTGGACAAACCCTCTGCGGGCGAAGGCACCAAATGGGACTCGACATGTACTGAAAAGCCATCCAACTCACTTCATGATGGTATTGAAGTCCTCTGAGGGGATGCCTCTCTCTGGGTCTGACAGGCGACTGATGATGTCTGGGAGCAGGTTGTAGATGGCATTGTCCTGATGGGTAACACCAAGACCAGAGTTCAAAACCCTCCCAATTATTCAGGCTCCATTAAGGGTGTGCGTGTGTGTGTGTGTGTGTGTGTGTGTGTGTGTGTGTGTGTGTACCTTGGTGGCAAGCTCATTGAAGAAGTTCAGGGCCAGGCTGGTAATGTGAGGCTCAGGGTCAATTAGCAGCACGGCCACCTCGCTGACTTGACCTTTGACCTTGAGCACATCCTTAAGCACCAACTGAGTTAGAACTGTCACAGCTGTCTGCCTCACTGAAGGAACCTCGTCACTGAGCCTGGAGAAGAGGATATGAAATTACTGGCTGAATAATTTTCTGCCTTTTCTGTACCAAGAATGACAGTCTACAGTCATGCTAGCCGCTCTGGAAGGTTGAACTTGGAACAGTGGAGCTTTGAGCTGAATGCTGATGTCAGCATGGCTAATATGCTCATATATAGCGGGTATAACGTTACGTTATCAGTTTTGCAGGTATTTGGTCATTAACCAAATCAGAAAAACTATTTTCTCAATCGTTTTTTTACTACGAGTGATGGCATCCTATGTGAACACGTCATTTTCCATCACAATTTTGGTTATTTCCAATTTTCTGAACTGAAGTGGGTGGAGCACATTTTGAAGAGTGCAATGGCTGAAAGCTACTGGACGTGTGGACTTAAGTTGTATCTACTGTAATGTGCTCACTGTCATCACAACAAATCTCTAAGAGAGCAAGACTGCAAGGATAAGACACCGATAGACACTGTACCATGATGTGGTAAACATCATGAATGTCTGTGCAAAATATAATGACAATCCAAACTCTTGCCACCTGTGCATTTGTTATTTCCCAGTTCCAGTCTCAATTAAGCTCTCCGTTTATACTGGGTTATTAGGCAGAACGTTACTGAAACCAAACGACTGTCACAGCCTCGGGCTGAATACAATGGGATTGGACAGGCTGTGGCAGGGCAATCTGACAGCATTCGGAGACCAATTTAGACTTACCCTCGCCCAAAACCACTGAACAAAAGAAACTCATTAACCATTTCTCATTTATGCCAAAGTGCAAGACTCCTGGCAGAGGATCAAACACCCGTACATGGCACTTCCACATGCCAATGCAGGAGCTTACAACAGCAATGAACTGGTAATTAATTCTTAATGCGCTTATCAGGAGGCTCCAGGGCAGCAGCCTTGAGAACAGTGGAGGTGTTGGTGTGTGGGAGACAATTAGGGAACGCTATGAAATACTAATCAGGCAGAAAACACTAGAAGGGCAATGACGCATAAAAAAAGAACAATGTTTTACACTTCTGAAACACCTCAATGTGAACATTATCGACTATCATAATTAATACCATTCTTCATAAAACTACAGCTTCTGTGTTGGCTGTAGGGAAACAGTGCAACATTAGAGAAACACACGGAAACCATTAAAGGTTTTTAAATCAAAGCGTACCTACAAGCTTCAACCCTTGTCGAACCTTTGTCTTGACCCCAAATCATTCCCTTCTGCTCACCCAACCGGTCTGTATAATTACAACACACTAGTCATTGGTTTTAGTCACAATCTGTAACACAGATAGTAATTATGTTGTTCGTTGTCTAAAAGTGCCCGTGTCTGAGATGTCCAAGGCTCCACCCCAGTTCACCCCTGGGGGTTTGTCTTTTCTACTGGCCATGAATGAAGCTCTGGCTGGTTTCCGTGGCAACCAAAGAGGTCAGAATACGAGGCAGAAATCAAGAGTTTGCCCACATAGATCATCTAAAAGTTAGCTTCCCCCACCCCATTATAAAGTCCTGATGGAAAGAGTAAACTTTTCCCATCATGTGGCTCAGTGGAGCATTGTGACAGCCGCGTCACTTCAGTGGCTGAGGGGAACAACACACTGAGACATCGTGGTGGTGGGATCCAGATGAACATGGCTCAAGTGTACAAGCAGAGGGGGAAACGTCATTTACAGCACACCCACTCAGCTGAGCCACCAGGCATAGGATGTTCCTTATAACAAAACAAGCTACGGATATGATGTTAATGTTCGTCTTAATTGGGGATGATGAGCTTGAGCTGCTATGAAAATGACAAATTAGTTTTATATTGCAATCATTACATTACCTGGCGTAGAGATTCTGTGTCCAGGGCTCCAAAATGTTTGGAAAACGGACGGTGAGGTCTCCCAGGGCTATTATGGCATTTGCCCTGACCACGGGAAGAGCAGAGCGCTCCAGCACCGTAAACATGAGACGGATGTTTTCTTCACAGGCCGATGGGCTGACAAAGGATAACGAAATCACAGAATTAGACATTTTGGCAAACTTTTAACGGGGCAGTCTAGCAGCAATCTTAGAAAGTTTTGTTTAAATGTAATTTATGGTGCTCCATTTTGGCTCCAACACTATTAAAGAAAATTATGTAAATTGTTACACAAAAAAAACTTGGCAACCCATTTAATCCAATGAATCACTATATTGAAATTGAGGATTTTAAATTTATTTTAGGATGATGACGTTCAAAGCTTCATTCAAAAACATCGACAAAAGCTTCTAATGTAAAAAAAAGACTGGAAGGTCCTATTTAATATCAGATGGAGAAAACCAGCAATTAGATTAATCGATTAATCAACTATTTTGATAATCGATTCATCATTTCACAAAAACTATTTGTTTCAGCCCTGCATAAATACTTTTTATTAGCTACACTTGGTTAAAACTAATGTAGTCCAACACCAGTTTTCGAGGTGATGAGTCAACTTTATGATCATTTTGGAGGATGAACTGGTGCCGTTTTGTCTCAACTGTATACAAACTGTTCACTGTATATAATAATAAGTGGACGAAGTTATGGAAAAATCCATCAGTGTCACGTATATGGTGAAAGAACAATGAAAATGTGTTAACCTTATCATCATGAACTGAGAGAGTGCCAGGCAGGCAGCAGTGGTGAGCTGTGGGTGGGAATAGCGTCCTGGGGAGCTGCAGACTCTCACCAGCAGAGGAAGGAACGCACACAGCAGGTTCTCCTCTAAACAAGTAGAGGGAGGACAGTGGGGAGAAGATGTTATAGAAACAAATGAAAGCACTGTATTATCAAAATATGGTATTAAACCCAGTTTCATGTGGGGCAGAAAAACAAAATAAAAGAGGTTTTTATTACCAGCAAGTAATTCAGTCTCGCATATTTTTCTGATGAGTTCAGCCTCTGTATCTTCAGCAGAGGCACCCATCAACCCCAGCTCCTCCTCCATAGCGCTCTCATTAGCAGCTTGCTGTTGGAAAAACATAAAAGCTTCACAAAACAGCCACTTCTCTAAGAAACATCATGCTTTCTGACTTGTAGCACAGACAATGTATTTTGCTTCCCTTTCATTCCTATGTGGAACGGGGCAAGACATATTTGTATCAATCTGATTGAGCTCTAAAAAACAAAACTGTAAGGCTCTGTAAGTGTCTAGCCAGTTTCATTCAGGATATGTTTGTTGATCGCAGTTTTACAACTGCAGGCAAAATAATACAAACAGCAGAGAAAACTGTTTGGCTGAAGTGAGACCGAGGTCAGAGACGGTGTGATGTTTGACCATCTACTGTCTTTCTGCTTTTCACTACATCATGCAATAAATTTCACCTGCTGGATTTGGGTCTGACTGCAGCTTAAAGAGGCTTAAAGTGATACTTAGTGATATTAAGTGGACGATTTTTTGTATGAAGTACTGCCAATAGATTTGAAAGGAGGCTATAAGGGTTTCCAATAATTAACGTTTTTACAGGATACAGGAAAAAGTATTTAAACTAAATTTAAAAGTAAATTGAAACTCAGTTCACTCATGTGGCATTTTGCATGGACAATCACTCCTCCCAGCAGGTACACCAACTGGCAAGGACTAATTCTACGTGTGAAGCCACTTTCTGCTTATCTAAGCAAAAATGTGAAAAACTTTTAATGCTAATTAAGGCGACGTTTACCTTCCTGCTCCCTGATGGGCTGAACAGTTATGAGCCGTCACTCATCTGACTGTGCCACTATAATAAACCTTGTTTAGTCATCCTGCTGATTTTCAACACACAGGGGGTTGTTTTGTTTTCATTGTAACATTAAAGTGTCTGCAGAAGATCTTCTAAACAAAACAGAGACCTGACATTTAGGTGACACCTGATAAGACTCCAGTAAAGACAATATGAACTTAAATAGGGCTGTAACTAATGATTATATTCATGGGTGATTATATTTTCTTGATCAACCGATTAATTGTTTCGTCTATAAAATGCCACATCATTTTTACATAACCATCATTGCAAGACCAAAGATTCAGTAAACATAATAGGAAACCGAAAAGCAGCATATCCTCACATTGGAGAATACAATTGCTGGCACAATATTATTTATTCAAATGTAATTTTCTAAGATCTCCCAACAGTAACAGGGCTCATTGGAACTTCTGTGCTGTGCTGGAGGGCGATCATTTGTTAACATAAACTGACTCCAATTCCCAAATAATGTTAGCTACTGTTGTTCTCTGTTAGGCATTCGAGAACGTGCATAAAGTCACATTCTTTGGACTGTCCTTAACACAGAAATCCACAGTCCAGCTGCATTAAACAACTTGTATGGGCAACCAAGAGAGATGGGGAAGGTCTAACACTTTAGTAAGTCTTAATTAATACTGTGTATTGTAATGAAATAATATCTAGTTCTACAGATGCCTCTTTAGACCTTTGTATTCTCCAAAGTGAGAAAAAAACCTTTGAAGTTGTCCATATTGAAATGAAAAGTGGGCACGTAGTCTCTCATTGGTAGGTGCATGACCACGTGCTGGGGCGACTTGAGTAGTCTACGTGCTCGACACAAGAGGTGGATGACATCACTTTTGGCACAGCACCCTCCACTTTAGCCAACGTACTATTTCATTTCAAGGACATTGTACTACATTGTTTTATACAACTGTTCAGGTGTTATGTACACGTATCTGCAGCCTCATTACCTTAGCTTTGCTGGACGGGCCCTTTTCCTTCTCCTCCCTCTCTTCCGTCTCTCCTCTCCTCCTCCGCAGCTCAGCACTCACACTGCGCTCAAGGTGAGACACCTGCCAGAAAGCCACGCAGCCACACAGAGCCAACAGCTGGGCCAGACACACACAGTTCACTGCAGTAGAGAAACACATGTGATTAGGAGTATGCCGAGAGAGCAAGGCGCACTGGGACAGGTTACAACGAGTAGACAGAGACACACTGGGACTCACCTTGTTCACCTTGCTCATTGGACTCTTGAGATCCTTCTTGCATTTGGCTAGTATCCTTGTTGATCTCGCCGCCTTCTGCAATCTGATCTAGTAAGAGGCGAGCGCTGCGCTGGAGCAGCCGGGAGCACAGCTGGTCAGGAGATTCAGCCAGGAAGTAGATGAGACGGACAGCCTGCTCCATGAAGCCCTGCCAATATGGGTCCTCCATCACCACACCTTGAACAAGTACCAACAGACCAAGTCAGAGGAAAGAAACCAATAGTGGTATCTCAACAAAGGGCACATTTGTCAGCATTTACCTTCAGCAACAGCCTGTGTGAGGCAGGTGAAAAGCTGATGGTCCTGGGGCAGTCTGGATGGAGCGCCTTTTGATTGCTGGTGGTATGTAATAAGTGCAATAAATAAAAGATTCATACAGCAGCAAAAAGCAAAAATGAATGATGAGTAATTGGAAATGATGGAGGTTTTAGTTTTAAATCTCTTGTAGAAGAGAAGATGCTTGACCTACTGACTCAATCAACAGGCTCAAATCAATGTGGCCCTCTGGTAATAAAGAAGTGATTTAGAAGAAACCATGGTTTGTGTCCCCTTACCCTGACGTGGTCAGTGATGCTGCAGATGGTGATTACTGTGTCTCTGGCCAGAAGGAAGTCTTCAGTCACCTTTTCTCCCAGAGCCACGGAACAAAGAGTATCAAGATTACTGAGGACCACCTCTCTCTCTGCCCTGTAAGATTCAAACATAAAAAATACATAGATATTTTTAATTCCCAAATGATCATGTGATTATGCAAAGGGAAGTAATAACATCTCTGCCCTATATCACCCCAACTCCTGTGCGCTGGCCTTGCCAGTGCTAGGCTGCTGCCCAGATAATGCGTGTAGGAGGACGGGTTAGGAGAAGCACATAAGATTTAATAGGTTATGAATGCTGCCGGCTGGATGAAGAGAGGCAGCAGTGTGGGTGGATTACAGATAGTCTCTCTTTACTCTCTCGCTTGCTCACTCTTCCCTACAGCAGTGGCAGTCTTTGAGGTAGATTGAGGGGGAACACTAAAAAAAATATATATATATATATTCAGAGAAATACACTGGCAAGGAGCCTAGTTATATGGTCGTGACTTCGATTACAATGAAGAGGAGCCGAGGCTGAGCCTGTTTTCTGACTAATGAGAGGATTTGCTGAATGTCAAGTAGTTGAGGCAGCACCAGAATGTAGCAGGAAGTGGCTTTGTGCAGTGAGAATTTCTAAGATTTTACATGCTTTAAAAACTGTAGTCAACCAAACTTAAACAAAAAAAACAAAAAACATAAGATTTTCTCTGCCAATAGATGAAACAGCACCCCATTCATTTTAATATATGACAGGGAAGGTTTATTCTCGGGGCAAAAACATTTAAACTGATAAAATCCAGTTTATACCTGCATTTAAATACAGTATGAATTTGGATCTAAAACATTTTTTAGGCAAAAATATTACTAAACTCGTCAGTTGTAGCTCATTCATTAAAGATTATTAATGTGCAATCAAAATGCTATTGCAAGTCACAACAGAAATAAACCAACATGAGGTTTAGAGAAAGTATATTTGAAAAGCAATGCTACTGAGACTGCCACATTATTGTGCATTATTGTAACTTCTATATGACTTGATAGCCAGTAATACTGAGTTTATTCAAAATGAGTAATACTGTTGCTTCAAGATGAAATGCATTTTCTCATCCATAGCACTCTGTCAAAAATCTGATTATATTCCCATCATAATTTGTAACATCAGCCACATGTAAATGCAATTTACCATGTTGTGAGAATGGACCGCTCAGTGTTGCAGAAACATCATGACTCAGTCTGAAATTTGCCACACTCCTCAGCAGAGCTCCACTTAAATCTGTTCTTGCGTCAACACACCTCTCCCACATCCATAGTAAACAAGCCATAAGTATGCACAGCACCAGAAAGCACGACCATAACAAATACAGTTGCTTATGTTGCCTTTTAAAAAAACATTTAAAATCAATACAAACTGTAGACCATCATGTCTAATTATAATACAACTTTGATGCATTTGTTTTGGTTGACATCCCCACCTACTCTACTGCACTGTGTAGTGTGTGCAAAATGAGATCAGACCACAACGTGAACAGAATGAGAAAGTGAATCAGAGCAGTATCCAAATAAGGAGTGGGAATCAGAGTATTGCACGATACGATTCATGATACGTTGCCCATGATAACAATCAAATGATGATGAGGCGATTCTGCTGTGGTTCCCCACACAAACTTTACTCAGACAGGCCACCCGGGTATACCAACAGTCGCCAAAGTATATCTGGCAACCCATTTTAGCATTTCATACTTTTATTTTTTTTTATCCATCCGAGAGTACAATGCCATCTGCGATCGATTAAATAGTGGATAACCTGCCTTCTTTCCATCTACTGTGAATCAAACACGCTCTGCAGAAATAGAGAGAGAGTCTCTCTGGTATAACATCCCTCCTGTAAACATACTGATTGTGATGCGACCACTCCTATTTAATGCTGTAGTTTTGCGATGTTGTTCAGTGCACGTTGCTTTTGATTGGCTGCGTACTTAACAAGCTTCTTCCTCCACATGTGGCTCATCTGCTGTTGTCACAACAGAATCTTGTGTGGAAAAAACAAATCCTAAACACAAGATGTTTTTTGGCCGACTTCATAAAAAACGTACTTCTGATGAATAAAGCAGATAACGCTGCTGGTAGAGAAAACGGGAGACAAAGGGGAAGGAGAGGCAAGCCAGCGTGAGTGCATTAAGGTGGGGCCAGTGTTTCATTAATCGTACCGAAAATAAGCAAATCGATAGATTAGTATCAATATTTTGTAACACCCTCTAGATCTAGATTCAGATCAAAACACCAGGTGCGAATCAAGCAGATTTTGACTGACTGAATTTTACATTTCCATGGCTTAAACACAAAACAAAATGCATGCACACACTGTGACCACTTAACAACTCTTCTGACTCTACACACTCTGAGTAGGAGGGACTGAGTCACTTTGGCCTTTTCTTTTAGAGCAGAGTAGAAAATGTTACCAAAATTACCGGTCAGTCAAAGAAAAGTTGAAACCTCTCATTTAGTAAACATGCATGACCGTTTCTTCATCTTTGCAAAGGGGAGATTATTTCTTAGGAGCAAACTAAAAGTTGTCTAGTGTTCTTACCGTGCAGCCATGCCCAGCAGTAACACTGCAGCCCGCCTGTTTAGGCCAGACGTTTCTCGTTTGCCAGTAAACCTCTCCCACAACACCTGCACTACAGTGGACTGGAGATTGCTGCTACTGCCGAAGAACTCCTGCACCTGAAGAAACACCCAGAAACATGTAAGGTTACAACCCCAAAAAATACAGTAGAAAAGTAAAGAAAACACATGTATACATTTCATGGCAGGTACAAACATGTCTCAATATTCTGCATAGTTGTGCTCATATATCTGACTATCACACAGAAATAATCAATGTTAGAGTAATAAATGTTACTCACTATTTCCTCAAGACATTGGATTGTTCCCAGAGATGCATCCACCATCAGCTCAGACAGACTGTCCACAAGAGTCTGGGCTTTCGTCCTAATTAAAGATGAGACAGCTACTTTAAGAACACAAATCTGTCACAAGTGTTTTTAGGTTTGCTTGCATGCCCATATGGCATGCTAGTAATTTAGTAGGGGTGTCACGTTTCTCTAAATCCAGACTTAGATGAAAAATGTTCCCAGCACTGACCACTACGCTATTGTTACACTATCAAATCTGGACAACTTCCATTTACATTTTCAAAATCTCTATAAAATGATAGGGGTATTTCACAACAACTGCTCGACTTTATCCTGGTGGCTTTTTCAGGTTATCGTTAGGCAAGATTAAATAATATGTACAAACTAGAATTATGTGTGAAGGAGTTTTACAGACCTGACTGAGTCCCCCTGGGGGTTCAGATACAGGCGCCTGTAGGCCTGAACCACAGCATCTTTAATGGCAGCGTCAGTTGACCAGACCAGAGGCAACATCTTTCTCACCCCACTGACAGAGTTGGCGACGCTGAACTCACACACCGTCACGCAGAACTGTACAGCCTCCTGGACCACTAGAACCACACAAACACTTCAATTGATGAATGTGAAAATATTAAATAACTTTGAATAGGTTCGCCCTCTGGTGAATATCGTCTTCTACCTGAAGTGGTTTTCCAGTAGAGCATGGTGTTAATGACAGAAATTGCTCTTTCCACTTGTAAGGCGAAGGTTTCTGTATCTTTCAGGTACTGCACCAGCATCTCCTGCTTCTTCAGCTCCCCCTCCTCCCCCTCCTTCTCTCCCTCCTTCTGTGGGGTTGGTGGTAAGTTCTGACTGAGCTCAGAGGTGTCCTCATCAGAGCCTGAGGGGAAAAAAATTAAATCAGGGAACATAATGTTAAAGTAAGTTGAAAAACAATCGTCTAGGATTCAACTAATAAACCATTTTCCATTGCTGCTCAATAACTCAACACATCCTGCAGCTGCTGTATAGTAATTAAGTCAAATCAATTCTCTTCTCGAAGAAGCTTTTAGTGTGTGTAAGGAAGAAGTGTGAAACTTACATTAAGAGCACACTAAGGAATACGACGTCAAATTTTGATTGCCTTTGCACAGTGGTCTAATTTTTTTCTGTCTGTCAGTATTACAAGGCCAGTGTATATTAAATCTATATGAAGGCATACTCTGCTAGTTGATGAAGTGCTGTATCATAGGCAACTGGACTTGTTTCTTGAAGATGTTTCACCTCTCATCCAAGAGGCCTTCTTCAGTTCTAACTAACTGGAGGGGAGTTGCAGGCTTTAAACCCTGCATGGGAGTGTCCTTACAGAGATGTGAAGGACACGTGTGCACTCTAAGTTTCAGAGTCATTAGGGCCATTGACCCAACCGGCGTTCATGTGGCTTGCTAGGGCTAGGTGAGCCCAGGTGCGAATGGATAAGATGTCTGGGGAGGGAAATCTGAACAGAGGAGGTGTCTTACGACACCTACAATGCTGTAGTGGGTCATTCCAGCTTGATGTAGATGGATTATTTTACCCCTTTTTTTCCTAATCTGCCCTCTCTGGCCAAGATGTGAACATTGTTGGCCTCAAAGGAATGATTTTGCTAGCCCTCCTGTGTTGTGCCATTTGCTTATGGATTATAGATTAGTTCTATAGCAGCGCTTAGTTTGCTCAGATAATTTTTTTTTTAAACTCTTCTGATACCCAACTCATATATAGACTGTAAGAGAAAACCCTGCAGATGAAAAGACATAGACTTCTTTTAAAGCAGACATATACAGGTAATTATAAAAAAATCTAAAAATGATTCAGTATCAAGCTTTCACCACAGACTCAAAACACTTCATCAGCAAATCATCACATCATTTTAAAGAGAGTGCCTTGGAGTTTTCTTGGGATTTTTTTTTGTCTACATGTATTTGTATCCAAAGAGCCCCTCTAACAGACTCAATTTAAACCCAGGAAGTGCTCCTACCCCTGATTAGCAATTGTCCACACCTGACCTGTTGGATGCCAGAACAGTCACAACAAAAAGGCTTCGAAAAGGCATAAAACATGTCCTGTTTCAGTATAATGATGTAAAACAGGTTGCTAACTTCTTTTATGTAATGATAGCAACTTTTTGTAGCGACTCGACATGTGTATCATCTGACATGACTGTAAAACTGCAGCATAGCGTTGGTGGAAGTTGTGTCATACTCATCATAGTCATCAAGTGTTATGAAATATATCACGAATGAGATGGTGGTGTAGTGCTCTATGTTCTAAAATATATCCTGTACTCTAATGAATTGACACTGAAGGAAACTGATTGTATATTACCTTTCAGACAAGAGGAAATACAAAGAATTGACCCTTAAGTGTGTTCAATCTTGCTTCCATTAAGACTCACATCAGAGAGCACTTCTGATGAGTATATCTGGATAGAAATGTCTACGATGAACCGTGCCAGGGCTTTACCTTTGAAGATGAGAGCCAGTGTGTTCATTAAAGTCTCAGGGGTGAGAGTGGACAGAGAGGCAAACATCTCAGATTCTGGGAAGCAGGCGTGAGCTCTTATACAAAGACGCACAGCATTCCTGTAGAGGAGGGAAACAAGAAATTTCACACATCAAATTGTTGGCTAATTGACAGTGCGGGTGAAAAACATCCTTCAGGTAGTGACACTTGAGTCAACTTTTACCCAGGCCAACACTGGTGATTAGCATCACCTGTACTTGTTGACACGAAGGTACTGAGCAATCTTCACTGCAGTGGCTCTGTCGTCTTCTTCCTCCTTTTCTTCCTCCACATCTCTGCCATTGTCCTCCTGTTGCTCGTTCTCTGCTTCACTTGTGGGCTCCAGCTCTGTCCTGACAGTGACAAGCAGCTCGGGCTCCATGGCGGCCCACAGCTCAGATGCTTTAATCACTGCCACTGCCAGGCAAGAGAGGAAAGGAGGGAAAAAAAGGTCCAATGAGGCAATGACAACTTAAGGTAGAGCTACAGAGACAATTTCAGAGGAAAAAAGGGCGTAAAAGGAATTTCAAATGAAATCAACTAGCAGCAGGACCAGATGGTAAAACAACTGTTTTTGCATGCATATACAACAACAAGACTTTCGATACCTGGTAACTTTTGACTTAAAGCACTTTGTCTAATAAATTAACTCCTGGCACGTATTAAAAATATAGAATTTTACCAACTGTGATGTGGCTGAAAGTTACATGTGTACATTCGTCTTTTTTAGGGGACAGACCTGGTCTGTTGGGTTCAAATGAGTTTCTGAGTTTCTTTGCCCTCAGATTACCAAAGAAGCAACTCATGGCTGACTGAACCACAAAGAGAGCTGGGTGAACTCCTTGCCTCTTACACAGACACACACACACACACACACACACACGTACACAAGGCGCACACACACACACACACACACACACACACATACACACTGTTAGCTTCATCCCTGTGATTATTCCACCGTAACTTTAAAGGAATAATTTGGGAGCGAGCCAAAATTACTGTAGGCAGGCCCTTACAGCAGAGCAGGAACGCTTCTCTACCCTACCAAGATTACCTGCCAGTCAAGGCAAGAAGGACCCAACTCTCACTCAGTGAGCTCGTATTCGCCTTGGTCTCATCATAGGGCAAGTGTGACACAGTATGAAGAAAATGAAACTTCATTTTTTGAAAGAAGACAGGGTTCATCCTGACCTGGTGCCTTTCCCTCCAGTTTCTCTTTCAACTCTCGGAGTTTTGCCGTCTCTTTCTCCAGTGGTTTCTTCAGATCTGCACTGCTCAACTGAAAGAACAAAAATATTCTGGTGAGATTGTGAAATCTGAAGAGACATTTCTGCTGTTTTGGGTGAAAATAAAGATGCTTTTATCTACCTTGCAGCTATAGGGGTTGTGTGCAATGAAGGCTGCCAGTAACTGGATGGCACTCTTCACTGCATTTATAGATTTGTCCATCAGTCGTCCTACGGCAAGCTCCATCACTTCACTGTACCGACACAGGGGCAGTGCCTAAACACAGAGACACTTTTTGTTACCGAGAGAGATTTAAATAACATGCATTTACAGATACATTAAAAGTCTGAAAACATACTTTGCTGTTGACGATGCGAGTGTAGACCTGCAACACACGTGCCCTGACATGGGAATGTGTGTCATGCAGATGTTCCTGCAGTGTGTCAAAGAAGCGGTCGCGATCAGCTTTACCAGACTCGTCTAGGCCGTCACCACAGAGGACCCGCACAAGGATCTCTCCCAGCACCTCACACACCGCAACACGCATTGTGTGGCTCTGGAAAAACATGGGAAATGGAGAATAATTTGTCATTGAATCTTGTATCAGTAATATATATTAATCACAGACTTTTTCATGAGGATTTATGTGTTGTCGTATTTCACAGCAAATCTTAAGAAGATTAATTTATATTTCTCAATGAATTGTTTTGTCTTATTTTTCTGTTGTTGAAGAAAATAGGGTCAAATTATTTGATTAAAGCTAGAATATTTTCTGGTTTCTTCACTTTTCTACAACTGAATTTCTTTGTAGAAAATAATAAGACTTTGGAGGACGTCATCGTGGGTTTTGGGAAACATTGATCAACACTTTTTGCCATTTCGTACATTTTACAGAACAAAAAACGAATCAAGAAAATAACATTTATAAATCAACGGATTAATCACCATTGAAAATTATTGTTAGCTGCAGCCCTACATTAAAATAAACTGTTCAGAATAAACATTATTTTGTGTCCAGATGAGTTTCTGAATTTTGCCCTCAGATTACCAAAGAGGCAACTCATTACTAACTGAATGGCAAAGAGAGCTGGGTGAACTCCTTGCCTTATACACACGTTCACACACACACTGTCAGGCTTCTCCCAGCAATTACTCTCACTGTGACTGTAGAAGAATAATTTGGGTTGAGCCAGGTCGCTGTAGGCAGGCCCTTACAGCAGAGCAGGAATCCTCCCCTGCACTGCCAAGATTACCTGCCAGTCAAGGCAAGAAGAACCCAACTCTCATTCAGTGAGCTCGTATTCGCCTTGGTCTCATCATTGGGCAAAAGATAACTGAACATTAAAAAAAAAACACTCAAGGTGTGTGTGAAAGAGACAATTCTATTAGGATTCAAAGAGTCTGTGCTTTGACAAAGCTCATTTTGTCCCATCTGTGGAGCGGTGCAATGTCACACTAATAGAAAAACTTGACAATTCCTTCTTAAGCACGACACATTACATTTTTGCTTTTCAAGTTCCTTCTTCAGAGTCACCTCATAGTAAATGCAAACTCAAACTTGAAGGCTGTCTAAAACTTTATTGGGTGCTGTGAAGTCACTGCCTTTTTGTGTGACTAGTGGTCTGTTACCCTGTGAAGCAGAAAACACTCCACCACTCTCTTATCACAGAAAACGAAAAAGAGAAAGAACTCTGCTTCTTTTGGTTCTCTTTTGTGTCATTTTTTAATATATGTGTTGACATTACTGCACAAGCCAATCACGACCCAGGATAACGACTGGGCCTTAACAGCAGTTAATGAAATTTATGGACCAAACAGCTCAGTCCTTCCCAGACTACATAAACCTCTACATAGAAAGTCTTGACGGGCACAAAGAACAGTGATTTGTGGGGAATGGAAATCTCCCAACTCAATCAAACTGTGTGTGTGCTCTCATAGGGACTATTTTCATTGCATGAGCAGCCATGTTGCTCACACACCATAGTGATGAGTCATTAATATTAAGGTTTACCACTTTACATTGTCGCATTAACCTTTGTGCCATATCAATGTAGCAGCAGGTTTCTATTGATTTAAGGATGCTAGTTTTGCATTCAGGTCAGACGCAGTAAATTAATAATGCAACATTAGCAGGAACATGTTCAGCGTGCAGTACCTCTCCTTCCAGGTGTGTGATGAGCACACTGATGTTGGGGATCATTAATTCAGGCACCAGGGTTCCGAGTTCCGAAAGAAAGGTAGCAAAAGCTTTGACCCCTGACCCCTCCCGTGCCAGCTCCTCGCTCGACTTCTGACCAATCTCCCTGAAGGATCAGGAAAAATAACAAGACAAATTTCTATGAAAAGGGGAACAAATCAGATTCCCATGAACAGAATTACAAAGAGGATGGCTGGTTGTAACTTAATATGCATGCTGACCTTATTACTTCCCCGATGATAGCCCTCACTCCATATTCAGCGCTCCACACAGACACGGCCTGGGCAAACACGGTTGACAACTGCTCGAAGTGTTGCAGCAACTGGATCACTTTTACACTTGCACCTGTAAGAGTTTAACGAGAGTAAACACTAAAGTCAAAGTAATTTGCAACCTAAATCAGCTATGTATACTGAATAACATGAGTTAGTGTTCTTCTGCTTTTTGCTCTTTATACATAATGCTCCTGAAACTGACAGGATTGATATGCTCCCTCATTTATAAATCTTGTTTACAGCTTCAGATTGTGACTGAGAGACTAACCCAGGAGGTGATTGTACTTCTTGATTAGCACCCCCAGCAGGTGGATTATACAATCTCTGGTGGGTTTGCTCTTGACGTGGCTGATGGTTGGGTTTTCAAGCAGTTTGTAGCAGCAGCACGTCACACAGCTAAGAGAGGAAAGTGACAGAACAAAGAATTCAAAGTTTGTTCATGTTGTGAGGTAAAAACTGCATGAAAAGCGACTTGAGGCCAATGTCGAATTCTACAGTCCGTACAGAAAGTTTTCTATTCTTTAGAAAGAACTAGGCAGACTGTTTTTGATGATTATTTGCCAAAAGCTTAAGTATTAAGAACTTCTAGCGCAGACATGAAAACAAAAAACTAATCTTGTCCATAGGAAACAGTCACTTCAAAACCTGTTGAAAATAAAAAGCTGACATTGTGAGGAAGTGTTCCAAATGGAAGCATTAAATGAGGCAATTTCATGCAGTTACAACATCATCTAACTTTATTAGATTTGGTGTGACATTACTAATGGAAAGGCAATATCATACAATATTGTCTAGACCGGGCAGAGAACCGGAGATGAAAGTGGGAAATTACACCAACTAACTGAATTAAACCAGCTAAGCCTAATACTGCACTTTTGCCCAGAGCTCCCTATCAGCAGGGTACCTGATGAACTCTTCCTCCACCAGGGAGAGGCTCCAGAGGGAACGGATATCCAGCTGGAGGAGCTGGACAAGGGCCTGCAGCACCTTTTCTCTCTCCGAGTCCCACTGCAGCAGTCCTTCACCAGCTTTGCCTTTTTTACCACCCTGTGCAGGACAGACCAAAGTTGATAAATACAATCAGTTAAGTTTCATAGACACTAAACTCATATTACTTAAAACTGACATATAACACATGCCCTCAGATTACCAAAGAGTAGTTCATACCCACCAAACCAACTTGTTAAGACTATAGCCTCTTGCCAACTGATACACACACACACACTGTTTGACATCTCCTACCTGTCCCATCCCATTACTCTTGGGGGGTCAGAGGTTAAAGAAGGTGACATGTTTACTTTTGATGGGCCCTTACAGCAGTGCAGTAAAACTCCACTACACTTCCAAGACTACCCATCTAACAGCAAGCTAGAGACAACAACCTCTTGGTCTGACTGGATCATTAAAGTTGCCATGATCTCATCAGTGGGCATTTAAAATGATTAAACACAGAACAATTCGCTGCAAACCATACCTTTCCTGGTGCTGTGATGATACTCTGTCGACAGGAGTCACTCTCAAGGGTCTCAGTGAGTTTGCAGAGCAGGTACACACTCATTTTAACTGCATTCAGTTTCTCCTTGCGTTCCGCAGCTGTGACAGAGGTGGAGACGAGAAGGGACGGCAGGGTGGCAGCCAGGCCACTAACCACTGAAAGTGGAAAAAAATCCAGACACTGTGTGATCACCCATGCACATCAAGGTTGCATTTGTATCAGTTTAAACATAGAAACAAAAGGTCTAACCTTGCACCAGTAATTCCAGCAAATCCTCTTTCACACCCAGCTCCACTGAATTATAGTGCCTTGAAAAGAAAACATAGTAGCTTTATACTCATGGGGTCCTTAAGCAAAAACTAGACCAAGGAACCGTGGACAAATACTTACTGTAGTACGCTGTAGCCTGTGTCAAAGTGTTCCAGTACACACAAAGGACCCTGGCTTCGCAATGATGCCTTGAATTCTGTGTGGGGGGAAAAAACAAATCTTTAGCAAACAAAGACACTAGACCCAACGAAAAATGCACATGTTTACACATGTTTTGTAGAAAAAAGCTACAAAACATGTGTAGGTTCACTACTTACTACTGAGATAGGGAGGCAGCTGTTTAGGAGGCACCACATCCTGAACAACGTACTGGTTGATGCCCCCGGTCTTCACCAGGTCACCCACGCACACGGGCACGAAAAAGTCCCACGACATCCCTGAGTCGAGAAAAAAAGCAGCATTAGATTAGTTCAATTGCAGCGTGGACTGAACCAGCTATTTAATTAGGACTGTAAAGAAATGTACCTAGAGCCAAGCGGATGCGTCTTTGAACTGTGGCTACATGGTTAGCCAAGTATCGTTAGGATGTGTGTTCATCACATCAACAAGTAGCTAACTTAACTATATTTTGATCTGTTCTTTATGCTAACTGGGAAAGCTAAAGAGCCTAATTAAAAACACATGGTATTAACCTGCACACTACATGGTAGCCGTTATGACTGACTTTATTTTACAAGTCTTTCAATACTGGTAACCAAACAGTTCGGCTTTGTTGTTGTGAATGAAGCAAGCCAAACACACAGCAGTCAGCTAACTACTACTGTTAGTGTTAGCATGCTAACTAGCTGCGCTAACGCAGCTGTGTTGCTCAACTTGTGAGCTGTAACTTTGTTATTTAACAAAAACGTCTTTACTTCAACTTATTCAGCAATTGTTTTTCTAACTTTGAAACACAATACTCACCTTTGACGCCGGCAGTTCCGTTGGCCACAATTAAAACCTCTAAAACCGCGGTGTAGTCCGCTCTGTCTACCGTCTGCGAGCGGTTTGAATCTTCTGACTTTCAAATTTGTTTGGACATCGCGCCAAAGCAGTGAAGCTGTGACGTCATACACATGCGCCTTCGTTACAGGTAGTTTCACACAACACTGCCACCTACTGGAAGACAATTAACACTACAGCACGATTTTAGAGCGACCCAAACTATTATTGGTTACAGATGTACAGTATAATGAAAAACACAGAGACAAGGACCACAGAGGCAAGTTTTTGAGGTAGTAGCTGTATTCAAATGATTGACAACACAAGCACCCCCTCTCCCCTGTACCAATGTTTCAGCTACAGAAATGACAATACTTTTCACAAAATGTCTTACTTTCTATACAGCACTCAATCAAATGTTAAAATGAAATGGATGAACTCACTACCACAGATGACTAATACTGTGAGTATGCAGCATTTGTCTTCATATTCTGTTTCCCTCTTGTTATACTTAAAACATAAAACTAGTGTTCCCAGGCTAAGCACAAGAAACTAACTATGCAACAAAGCAAAAGAAAATAAAAAATATCCATGGCCAAACTTTCCAGAGAAAATACTTAAATTTTGTAGTTGTACATCAGAATGAAGTAAAAGGCAATGTGAAAACTTGAACTGTTAATCCAATAGGGGCAGTTGTAGTGTTTATTATTCACTCATAAAACAAAATATAAAAAAGAAGTCACAATAAGAGCACCAAAGTTAACTAAAAAAAAGTATGTCAACCGTTAACGAAAAAGAAAAAGAAAATCAATATTTAAATACTTTTGTAACCACTTGGTTCCTTCACACACACTGCATCAGACCAAGGCAAATTACGTAAACCAAAAGAAAAAGCACCAAATGTTAAGGAAGATGAAAAACAAAAAAAATTCTAGTAACTAATGAAGAAATATTCTTCTCGTTTTCCATCTGATCAACATCCAAATTTTGTTCCAGGACAACCAGGTGTTTTTATTTCCTCTTTCTGTCTTGAGAGCATCGTGGACAATACCTGCATGGCAGTGACAAAAAAAAAATACAGCGAAAAGATTTAGTTGACTTGAATGGGTAACAACTCACACTTTTATTGCACTAATGGAAAATGAGCTTGTACAGCCTCCATTTCAGATACTGAGTTTTCTTACCATTTGCCTCTTGGTTTGGTTGTCAGGCCCACGCATGCAAAATGGAACCACTCAATGGAGCACTGGAGTAAAGAAAAAACAAAACAGTATGATAATGTGCTGTTAAGTATCACTGCAAATAGAGCACTCAGTCCAGACAAAAACTATTCAAAACAAAAGATCAAAACCAAAATCTTGCAAAGGAGAGACATTACATATAGTATGCGTGGTGTGGCATCTGCTAATCAATCATTGCCTCTTTAATCTGTGACTTTATCCACAGAAGGAAAAGACTCCTAAACCTCTTCATTTGTGTTAAGCATGCCTCGGAAATACATATAAGGGACAAGGGTACACCTACTCTACGTACAATAACTGATATGACATTATTTGAACATCTATCTTTTATCATTATTCTTATCTAATCTTCTCAATTTCAGGCAAGTACAATGTTGTTGACCTTTGTGAGACTGGTATCTCATTTTAAGGTAATTTAAATAAATACACACATAATATCATAACTTGTTTGGACAGGGCGCTCACATTAAAGGTCCCATGAAATGAATAAATACATTTTCTGCTTTCTTATGTGCTCGGAGATGCATTGTTGTATATTTATTTTTTTTATGTGCAAAATGTCAGTAAAGGGCATTTTAGCATACCAACATCCCACCGTTCCTCTTCCATGTGATCGCATTTCTTTGCTGATAGATCTTGCTCTTGTGAATGTTTACAAATTCCTCCGATAAGATATGATTATAGATTTTAAGACAATGAAACTAACCAGCAGTAGGAAAAACAGATACAGAATCAACAAGGTACAAAACTACATAGAAAACCATAAACACACTCTAGTTTATTCCTACAAATGCAGGCGTCTGTAGTTATCATCTTTTGTCTCACAAAATTTTCATTTACTTTTATTACATACTTTTTATGTATTTTTGTTAAATTGGCTTCTGTACTTGCAATGAACATTATGTTGTGCGCTCTTGTCACTTTCCGCCTCTTTTGTTCAGTTTATTCCTTTTCCCTTTTTTTTGTGTCATTTTCCTTTCCTTTTTCAGTTCAAAACATCATCAACACCAATGACAGCTGTCTCCTCTACCAGAGGCCCAAACATACACAGATAAAACAGCTTCGCCCTTTGTACGCCTCCACTTTTTCTCTAAGTGCAACTGATGTAAAACATTATTTATCCACAAAAATCGAGCAAAGAGCAGCATCAGTGTCCTTTATGTAATGTTTATCCCATCTACTTTTAAATTCTCATGTCAAATCTCCACCCAAACATCACTTCATAGAACCCATGACTGACACTGAAAGGAGGCCATCGACCAAAACTCACATCAGTGTTGTCACAGCCGATCATCTCGCCATAAGACACCTGATGGCACAGACAGTAGGTGGGTTCGTTTGGGTCCACCGGCATGTCCAGCACATCAGATGGGTGCACATTCCCAAAGTTGGTGGTAGGGCTGTTGAATTCCCCTCTGATGATGAAGGAAATGTATTGCAAGAGAAAATGAATGTATGATTATAAAGTGAGCCAAGATGATTACATTTAAATGTGAAAGGTAAACACAAGCTGGAAAGTAGATGCATAACGTACGGCTGAAGGAGTTTGACTTTCTTCTGTGCACTCTTGGGACTTCCATCTTCATCTGAACTCTTCACTTTAGACCTTGTTTTAGCCGTCTTCTTTTCCTTCTGTCTGGTGTCAACTGGAATGACACAAGCATGCAAAATTTGGTTTTGGCTGCCCTGATAGTCCTCAGCACAAAACATAAAAAGATACCAAGCAAATATAATGGACACACACCTTTCTTCCCCTTACTGGAGGTGGAATCATAGTCTGTGCTCTCAATTTGCTTTTCCTTCAAGTCAGCCTCAAACCGAGCCAGGTCTGTGTCAAGACGTCTGATGTGTTTGTCGACCTGCAAACAACAGATGAGCGGACTTATTGTGGTGGATATTTCATGTCAATTCCGCACAGCAGATGTATGATTTGTTTCCCCATACATATCACCTACAGATGAATGTTAAACGTTATGTTTATTTCTAAGATACTAACCATTTCATAGGTCTGCATGGCCAGTTGCACCTTATCATCGCCAAACTCCTTGCATTTACTGTAAGACTGCTGAATCTGCCTCAGTATGGACAGCTTTTGCTCAGAGGAAAGAGTCCTGGCGTTGGCTGTGTACTCTTTAGCCAGAGAGTCTATCTGTCCTTTGAGATCTAAAAGACAGACAAAGAGTAAAACTCACAAAACAACACTACAATTGTTGAGTCAGTGTTATAGTGTCATAAAACTTCAATGTGTAAAATACTTTTAAAGTATCCAGAAAATAACTACCATGGTAATATTCTTTATACCACATTAGGTGTGTTTTCTTCTTAAACATGCATGGACGTTCATTGTATGAATGCCTGTAAACAACTCATGTTGAACAATACAGGACAGAGCATGATAGGAGCCTGGCAAAATGATTTTGAGAATTTAAACATCACTCACATCTTAGTACACTATATATTTATAATACCACAAGACTGTTCTTTAGAAATGTTTATAAACTCTTAAGGAGTAATATGAACTAGTCTGTTACTGAAGATCAGCGGTTACCAAATATTTTGGCTTGTGACGCCTAAAAATGGAGTCATGTCATGTCAAAGAATGATTGTACTAGTGTTGCGCGGATCAATACATAAAAATCAAACATTAAATCTCAAACATCTTTGTTCTAGGATCAATTTTCATATTATAGGATTGATATCTAAGCTCAGTAATTTTGTGTAGTTTACTATCAACAGGGGGAATCTAGTCTAAGCAGTACACAGTTGACAGTACCTGCTTCTTCATATGCCAACTACGGCTCTGTAAATGCGTAAATTGCCTCTGACAGAGAGTTGACATGGATGACAGCTGAACGCAGACGCAGTCATGTGTGGAGCTTTTTAGACCTCCTAACAGCATCAATGCTGTATTTGATATATGTGTGAGAACTGTGAGGTACTGTGTCAACACCATGAGGTTTAATCACAAGACAGAATATGAAGAAGTTGTGCAGCAACAGTCTAAAGAAGAGGGGAAGAAAGGGTAGGTGCTGCTAGGGCGACCTTATCCAGGTAGCCTACAGAGATATAGTGAGTGTAGCTATTTGTGATTTTATCACTGTCACTGAACGTGGGACAGTGATTCACGTCTGTAAAGTCACAAGTATGTGTGCTGATGTTCAAATGATGGGATTTCCCCCACTCTTACAACTACTGAAAGCCTTTTTATTGAGCTTCTGTACATAGTATCAGTTGTACTGGTATCTGTGATACCAGCCTTGTTTTACTTGGCATTGGATGGGGAAATAAATCAGTGGTATCGCATCATACAGTCATGGATCGTATAATTTTAAGGATTTTGCAAGGCCTAAAGAAGTTAAAGAATTCATTACTTTACCAAGGGCAAAACAACATTTTCTTATTCCTATGATCATGTTATGAACCCTCAGACTTTCCTTGGGATCTCTTTGGGGACCTCGACCCCCAGGCTGGAACCCCTGCTTAAATTATATTGTGTACAGATGTGAAATAAAATTGGCCTATTGAGCTTCAACAGGCCTCTTTTACAAAATGGAGTGCAGACCAGATGCGTTTTCACACCAGGTCAGAGTTAAAATCCACACTAGTTACAGTTCATTGTTCTCACCCTCTGTGCGTTGATCTAGATCCCTCATCAAATTGAAGTTTCTCTGCAACTCGAATGGCAAGTTTTCTATGCCTGGCAAGGTGGAGGTGGAGAAAACAAACAGTTTAATCACACTTTCAGTGAGATCAACATGAAACAGTAGTGTTAGTGCAAGCAGGATGGCTAGCTTAGTCGTATGCGCTGGATGCTGTTACAGCTGCCAGTAACCATACCGCGCGAACTAGCATTCACAAATCTTGCAGTGATTTCGAAAGGGCACATAGATAATTGACCATACTTGTTTACGGGATTTAAACTAGGTGGTACTGTATTGCTGGTGCAGTTATGTTATGTGTGATGTACAATCTCAAACAGCATCCTTTCGGCGCTACGAAGGGATGCGATAACCCAGCAAATAGACTGAGCCCAAATCCGCTGACCGTTGGGGAACGGTTACAGCAGCCTGTTCCGCACACGGGTTAGCCATGAGCTACATTATACTATAGTAGACAAAGACAAAGGGAGCTAGGTGTGTTTAAATTAATTATATCGTGTTTAACGCATAATAAATAGCTTACTGTCCAAATAATGCTCCAAATACATCCCCGCCGCCATCTTAGAAAATGTAAACAACACAGCTTCCGGTCCGAAAGGGAGCAATCTGATTGGTTGTTTCCACAGTCCAGACAACACTGCTGGAGGACTTTCCACCAAAAACTCATGTTTGTCAAGTTTATCAAGTCATAACTCATAAATATCATCAATACTACCTCAAACATGACAAATCTCCTCAGTGTATTTATGATCAGACAAACATGAATTTGAAGATGTAACTAATTACATTTTGAGCTTGTCAAAATTCAGATTTAAGAAATTTCTTCATGCATTCTGCTGATGACACTGAACCACTGAGTGCTATAGAGAATTTCAATTAAAGGTGTCAAATTGAATGTTTAAAAAACTGGCTACCACCAGCCAAAGTTCCCGTTATACATATCTGAAATTGGTATTGACTGATCGAATAAACTAAACCAACAAGCAAAAATGTGATCAAGTGAAACCTATTTGATGCAAACAGTGTTTTCCATAGCTGGCTTGACAATTTAGCTCTATCCATCAAATAACCAGTTGATCTAGGTAATGGTAAAGACGAAAAAAACCTTCCTATTAATGAATCAAAACAAGTGATGAGCAAAATATCTTAAAAGATTTATTGTGTTTCACAAATGTATAGACATTGTCCCACTCTGCAATTAAATCAACAGACAAACAGTGAATATTCTGTAATACAAATAAAAAAAGGCAGGACCAAACTCAGGAGAAAGCGTCATTGAACAGTCCATTTGTACATGAGCATTATAATCATATCTGACTGACACGAACGGTATCAATGCTCTGCTATGACAACAGAGATCACAAATCTGACTACTCATTAGCTGAAGGAAGGTGATCTGGGTCCGTAAGGAAGCTTTACAAAGCTCTTACATAATCTCGTACACACCATCAATCAATTTCTTGTTTTTCCAACATGTTCTTCAACTTTTTGAATTTATTCTTCCCCAATCTATTCTTTGCCTTCATGGGTGTGTTTCTGTTTTTGCCCTGCTTTTTCTCAAATCTGCTTCCATTCTTTTTGTTTGTTTCATCAGCTGTCTTCACTGCGGGTTTCTTGGCCTTTGCCCCTTTCACAGTCTCTCCATCCATCTTGGCGATCTTTGCCTTTTTTGGTCCAGCTGGTGAGTCCTTTTTGCCTTGTGGCTTTACATTCGCCATTTTCCCAGCTGCTTTTCCATTAGCTAGATTTTTCCCTTTCAAGTTGCCTTCCTTGCCAGGGACAATCTTCTTGGTCTTGTCATTCTTGGATGGTTTCTTTTCAGGAGAGTCTGTAACAACTGTGGCCTCAGGAGCATCCGCGCTTTCGTCTTCTACACAAATAACACACGTAGAGGATGAGTTCATGTTAAACGGGGGAAATATCGTGGTAAAAGTTAGAATGCTTTTATAGGAGGAAGTTTTACCTTTTCCTGCCGGTGCCGTTGGAACTACGTTTGAGAATTTCTTCAGCTTGGCCACAAAGAAGCCATCCATATTATGGGAATGAGGGTAAAAGCGCCGAGACAGTCGAAGAGTAGGATGGAATCTACGTTCTTTGAACCTAAAAGGATGAAAAAGAAAATACATTTAGAGCTGGAGATCAGAGGCTTTCAATAACTGAGTGAAAACACTCATTGGTTATCTTACTTACCTGGTGAAGCCTTCCTTGCCAAAGTCAAGTCCTGTGGGAACTAATTTGACGTTCCTTTTCTTCAAAGCGTAGTCCACCACCCATTCATTCTCCTCCACCTGGTGGAATACATTTTGATCAATATCCAAGACTCTGCTAAATACTTCAGACCCTACTCACAAACATGTAAACCTAAGAATGAAGGCAGAAGACATGGAACAAAACTCATTTTGACAGTAGAAGGGCAGAGGTGGGAACGTGTCATTGTTTTGCAAGTCGCAACTAAGTCTCATGTCTTTGCACTCTGAATGTCCGAAGTCCTGAACTTTGAGTTTAGAGTCCTAAAAAAGTCATAATGCGTTCTTCACCAAATCAAATTCCATTTTAAAAACAGTCTTGATTTACAGTTCTTTGTGCAACTTCATATGGTGTACAAAGTTGGAAGTTGCTGTGTCTGTCCCTTTTGAACCCACATGTTTTGTATACTGCAATTCATTTTTTTGTTGACCACTGCATAGTTTCTGTACATGAACATACCATTATTGAACATGTGCAGTAGACCAGATATCCTCCTGAAGGGGACTCAGCATTAACAGAGTCGATGGCAGCCAGAATCAGCTCTTTCTGCAAGTGAGCTGAGCGATGGATGTCCGCATCATCCTATCAGAAAATAGGAAAAAGTATTAAACACCATTCAAAACCAAAAGTACGCATCTATATATGTGTGTATACATGAACAGTGAATGGCGTTTTACCTTGCTGGTCTTCACAGCTGGATCCTTAGCGATGACTCCTGTGCCTGAGCACGGAGCATCGAGCAGCACTCTGTCAAACCCGCCCATCACCTGTAGACAACAGTTCAACAAATCAGTACACTAAATTAAACTACAAAGTGTATGTAAACCACAGAGTTAATGTTCCTCTACACATGTATGAACAATACCTTTGGAAACTGTCTTCCATCGTAGTTGGAGACAACAGTGTTGGTGACTCCCAGACGGTGGATGTTTCCCACCACACTCTTCAACCTTTCAGCATTGGCATCATTCGCAACGATCACTCCTGTGTTTCTCATCAGCTGAGCTAAAGGTGGAGCATTCACATACGTACATCGGTAAATAGGTTTGATGTTCATGTGACAAAAGTTTACATTTATCATAAATGATGGGAATATCTTTGGGTTTTCACTGTTAGTTGAATAAAACAAGTTGTTTAAATACTTCATGGTGGGCCAATTATAATGACCATTATCTGACATTTTATAGACACAGGTTAATTGCAGCCCTAGACTGCATTACACAGTTTGAAACACAGCATACAATTACTGTAATTGTCATTTATACAAAGTATAACTGCAGCACATCTTACCGATATAGGTGGTCTTGCCTCCTGGAGCTGAGCTCATGTCCAGCACTAACTCTCCCTCCTGTGGAGATAGCGCCATGACGGGCAGAAAACTGGAGGCACCCTGCAGCATGTACTGGCCAGACAGATACTCTGGGGTTGCACCTGATTTAAAATGTAGAAAGAATCGCAGTTAAAGCTTATGTGGCTACAGTCGTTCTTTGATATTCTCCCATAAAGATGCTCAACGGGAGAACTTAAATGGCCAAATTTACTGAAACTTACCTATAGGTACTGAGGAGTCATAGATGACCAAGCCCACTTTAGACCATTTCCCCAGTGGATCAAGGTTCACTCCTCTGTTGATCAAGGCCTAAATAAGGGGAAACAAAGACCAAAGAGTTCAAAATTTGACTCAGGCTGAATTTGACAGGAGACTACTTCAGTCATTTGTTGCCTTTGTGTCCAGTGGTGGTTACTTACAAGGTCAAAACTACAGCCAAACTATTAACATCTGTATCTTTGAATCTGGACATCCTCCAAAGTCTTTATATTATACTACAACTACTATGACTAGTACTACTACTTACTACTACTTCTACTGAAGAAAAAAAAGAGACAAAAATAGACAAGAATAATAAATATTATGAAGGACTTTATGAATTTTGACCCTCTCTCGCATTCTGAGCAGTTACCTGTGCAAGGTCCCGCCTCCTTGTTTTCAGTGTGTTGGTCCTAATGGTGACAGGTCTGTGAATTTCATTGGCCTCAAGGAAATCAACCAGCTGTAAGCAAGGTGGAGAAAAAAAAACATGTTTTTCTTATTGATTTTTTTTCCATTCAACTTGACACACAATCTCAATCAAGTCTCGACATCTGTCACATACTCAAACTAGGGACTGACACATTATTGGATCCAGTATTTTCCTATTATCAGAATCAGCAATTGTTTTTGTCAGATTGCTAATAAAATAATTTGTACTACTCTGGCTCTGATGCAACCGGCTCTCTCTAACTAAAGGTATCAAATAAAGTTACCTCAAAATTGTAAATTGTGCATAGTTACATTCCATCGCTACTTATTCTAAATTCTGGCACTTAGTTTTTCATTTTGACTTCAAGTCTATTGGTTGCAAATATTGGTCATCGGTCTCTTTGATAACAAATAAAACAGAATCTGTAACTACCCTTAAACAATTTTATGGGTAGAATTGTGTGCATCATTCAGTTCTACTCATCACTGAAATTGGGATGTTCTTCTCATCATAAGAACGCGCTTTCTTTCATACAACAGGGAAAAAAAGAAAAAAAATCACCCACCTCTGAAAGAGGAAAGAGGTCCATCAATTTCTCAATGAGGAAGTTGTTGTAGCTGTAATAGGTACAGAGATCCTTCTTCAGAAGAGAGATGTACTCTGCTCTCTCTTTGCCCTCCTCCCGTTTTGTTGAGAAATTACAAAGAACATCGATGTTGTCCTTAATTCTTTGATAGATTGTCTTGAGGTCCAGAGGCAGGACACCTATGGATGCAGATTAGAAAAACACTTAAACTCAATGCAAAACAATTACATTCACCACTTTAAAAGGGAGGAAAAAACTGTAATTCACCCACCTTCCTTCTCACTTTCCTCTGCCCCTGGTAGCCTAAATTTATCCATTTCATCAATGTTGGCCTGTACTGTGTCCTCCTCATCCATGTCAGCATCTGATTTCTGTTCCTCCTCCTCCTCATCATCATCATCATCATCATCGTCCTCGTCATCATCGTCATCATCATCACTCTCTAGGCCCATGGTTTCTTTCATCTTTTTCGCTTTCTTGGCTGCACGCTCGATGGGAAGAAGCTAAATGTGGAACAAAAACCAAAGAAAGTAGTCATTAATTATACAAATACAGTATATTCCCCGTATTAACTATCCTTTAAAGCACTGATTTAATACATTACTAGTGAAGTGTGAGAACATTTGGAGCTGTATATGGAAATTTGCAATCTGGGCAATAATAAAGTTTTGACATTTTGAATCACAACTTTAGTCAAATTTCCAGTCTTAAGTACAAAAAACACAACAAAGTCATGGTTGGAAAAAAGTTTAGGTAGTTAAAAGTTGGCAGAACTATTTCACGTACTTCCTCTCCATCACTTTCTTCTTCAGCTTCTTCCTCACCACTGCCGTCATCAAGGGTACCATAGTCATCAACCATTTCGTCGTCGTCGTCATCATCGTCGTCATCTCCCTCGTCTTTGTCATCCTCCCCTTCCTCCTCCCCTTCTTTCACTACTAATTTGGCAGCCTTCTTTCCTTGGTCTTTTCCTCCCTTCTTTTTCTGCTGCTGCTGCTGCTGCTCCTCCACCTCTTCATCATCTTCCTCTTGTTCCCAGTGCTCATCACTGTCATCTTCACTTTCCGGTTCATCGATTTTGCGCTTCCTCTTTGTTGGTTTCAGCCATTTGCTGTTTTCATCACTGAATCCTTCAGAGAAAAAGGAAATGTATATTTTCTCTGATTCATAAAATAACCCATTTATTTTCCCTTAAAAAGGCTCCAACACTCCATTCACTCAAAGAACACCCACAGAAGATCACATCCATGTCTTTTTTCATTCATTGAATCTTTATCATCTGTCACAACAGTTAACTGCAAACCAAATACACAGACACACATATGTGTTTAAGTTCTTTAGTCCTTTGTTACCTTTCTTTGGCTGTTTCTCAGAAGAATTCTTAGGCTTATTCAAATTCTGGACTCTTTTTGCAGCTCTGTAAAATGACAACATAAATGAGCAACTTGTAGACAGATTGATGTTATTTCATGGTATTTAATCAGTAATTCTCTCACCTTTTCCGTCCTCTACTTGACAGGCGTTTTGGTCCTGTTTCATCTGTAAACAGACAAGAAATACTTTTAACAACAAGCCATAATGATGCAGTCAGAAAGACAAAATGTTTTTTGTTAAATTTCATGGTGTGTATTTCGAGGGTGAAATAATAAGGGCACAATAATCACCATCCTCTATAAACTTGGCCAACTCTGTCTCTGCTCCTTGCTGCTTTTTGGCTTTTTTCCCTGGCCCCCTCTTCACCTTGCTGGTGGGATCCAACTTCCGACCCATGACTCCGAGCTACACAAATAGCCTAGAAAATGGAGGAAAATAGTGTTGTCAATATCAGTGTATTTGAACATAGGTCACTGTTAATGCTGTCCTTCATCCATGTTGTGTTGTAAAGGGACTTTGGGTGAACCACAAAACATTACATATACCTGCACATGCAGCAAGTAACAGCATGTTGTTTTGAGCTTGAGTAAATTCCACAACATCCATTAAACAATATCATTATTTAACAAAATTAAGATTGACTTCACCACTACCATATCATCAGGTATTGCTTTATGTAAATACACTGCAGGTTAAAAAGTCACTGACCTACATATATTCATTTTTAAATTAAGGAATTAAAGTAAAAAAAGCACAAAAAATATATGGTATAGATTCACCAGTAAACTCAGAAACTTTATTTGATCAGATAGGAGTTCTGTAATCAAGATAAAACATTAAACATTAATAATAATAATTCAATAAAAACAAAAAAATCCTTTATTGAAGACTACTACACTATCTGCTATTATTAGGGGAAGCAGAATTCAGCTTATTACAGCAAATATAACTCTCAGTATCTAAGTAATCAAAAGACTGTCAGACTGAGAAACTGCTAAAAACTTGAGCAGTGTGGCTGAAGTCATTAAAGGGAAACTGGTCGCTACAACTATGCAGACCAATCATATATTAGACAGGTTGTTATAATCATATGCACTCATAGGTATCTTATTTAAAAGTGACCAAGAGAGCTATACAATATTAGGCTACAATTTACTCAGTTCACCGTTGCTAACGTCACATGTTTTCCTTGTACTGTCTACTCATTTAACGGCGTTTCTTATAGATTCAAGAGTACATTACAGGAGACACATATACCCTAAATGTTCAAATATAAGGTATTCAAACGTCTTTGCACGTTTGCAGTGAGAAATGACAGAGTGAGCAGCTAATACACGAGTTAACCCAACTCCGCATGTCGTGTTTTCAAAACAAGACCTCGGTTATGAACACTCTAACTGAGTGTTTGCCTAATGAGCTCAGCAATAATTCTCCATATACTCACCGATTAATCTGCTTCTTTTTGGCCCAACTTCTGACTCTGCGCTGTAAGATAAAAACGTCCACACGTGAATTTTCCTTCAACACGTTGTAAAAGAACATCCGGCGCACATTAGTGACGGAGTGATGATGGCGCTGGTGATCACGCGCGCACACATAAAGACCGTTGAGGAGACACCACTTTTGTAAAAATAGAAAACAGAAAATGTTTTAACGTTATTACATTAATACAGTAACTAAAAAAAATATACAGGCTAAATTAAAAGGCGCAAACTAAGTACTTACTAGTTACTAGGCACCCTTTTCATGAACGCGCTTTTTAGCCGTGACGTACACATTCTGCGACGGTCCATCAGAAGGCATCATGGACGTTCCTATCTCGAAGAAGCGTGGTCTTGAACATTTGGACGAATATGAACCAAAACCAGCCAAACACCTCCGCAGCCTACACGACCGTATGGCAGAGAGGAGACTGGTTGTTATTCTGGAGGGGGCATCGTTAGAAACAGTGAAGGTAAATCGTCAGGGTTGTGTTTGTGTGCTGTTGTGATGCAGCCCCTACCTGCTACAAGTGGAAGTGGCATCAGTGACCGTACCTTTAAAATTGGGGTCACTAATACAAATAAGTGAATTTATTATACCCAAACAGTTTATGTTGTGTGTATTTTTTGTATTTGCCAGGTCGGAAAAACCTTTGAGCTGTTAAACTGTGACCAACACAAAAATATGATCGTCAAAAGTGGAAGGAATCCTGGCAACATAAGACCAGACATCACACATCAGGTAACACTCACAGAATACTGTGTACAACATCTTTACCTATGTCTGTCATGACTCATGACAGTGCCATTTTGTTTTACTTAATTATCATTAGAATCAGTGAAGAAATCTAAAAATTGGGCAGAGATACACAGGTCTGAATGAGGCCAGTCAAGATCCTGCTGTCACCTCAAGAATGAAGGCTAAAGTGTAGAGCCTGAAAGACATATTGGTTTCATGAGCGATTTTAGCTCATCAGAGATACGTCAGAGAAAACTGACATGATAAAGCAGTCCTGCACGTTTGCGGTACCATAGAAGCAGTGTCACCAGTACATAGTTTGTCCATCAGGGAGCACCGACTCCTGTGTGTTTATGATGGTGATGTAGCATTGTAGTCAATTTATTTTCAATCTATATAAGGTCTTTAAAACAGTAGAGCGATTAATGAAATTTTACTACCAGTATTTGCATCTTTGGTCTCTTTCACTGATTTGAAGTCAAATTGGCAAATGAGGGGGTTGATGTTTTTTAGAAAAAGAATCACTGATATTGGCACATCCGTACGGAAGCCCTAAAGGGCCATGCATTCTTACATTTTATTTCCTCTGTTTTTCCGTGATAATGAGTTCATTTCATTTGTTTTCTCAAGATCTCGAGTTATTATCTGTTATTATCTATTAGCTGGTCAGCTATGTAGTTAACGATGACATCAGGCTCACTTAGATTGCGCAGCTGATATAGCTGAAGCCTTGCTAACCGTCTTTTTAGATTACACACACTAATGTGTATATTATCTGCAATAGCAAGGCATAATGCTATTTCAGCCTGTGTCAGGCCTTGATTGAAAAGATATGTGACGCGGTGATCGATATGCTCCTGCTCCTCTGACATTGCTACACTGAATGATGTTTCCTGCAATGATTTAATATACTACACTTTAGTTTTGTTTTCTCAAGATCTCAATTCATTATATTGTTATCTCGAGATCTCGAGAAAATTATCCCCTATCTCGGGAAAACAAAGTTTGGAAATCTCAAGACAATTATCCCGTTATCTCGGGAAAACGGCAGTTGTTATTTCGAGATAATAACTCGAGATCTTGAGAAAGCAAATGAAATTAACTCGTTATCACGGGAAAATGGAGGAAATAAAATGTAAGAATGCATGGCCCTTTAGGGCTTCCGTACACCTGCTTACTATGCTGTAACTCTTATGTTTCTGTGTTGCTACAAGTAAGCAGTTTTTTCTTTATGTAAAGTTCTTCAAGGCATGTCTTCGAAAAAGGGCAATGTAAATAACTGAAATATCTTGTTTATTTTCACTAGTGTCTGCTCATGTTGATGGACAGTCCACTGAACAGGGCAGGCCTGTTGCAGGTTTACGTCCACACAGAGAAAAACGCCTTAATAGAGATCAACCCACAGACCCGCATCCCAAGAACCTTCACTCGCTTCTGTGGCCTTATGGGTAAACTCCTAATGTTGAATACTTTCTGTGGCTAAGTACTAAGCTGCCAGTCTTACTTACCTGAGCTGATCTCCTAAACATTCCTTTTTCTCTTCTTCTATCTTAGTTCAACTGTTGCACAAGCTGAGCGTCAGGGCTGCTGATGGTCCTCAGAAGCTTCTGAGGATGATTAAAAACCCAGTGTCGGACCACCTGCCTCCTGGCTGCCCCCGCATATGCACCTCCTTCTCTTCTGGAGAGGCCGTCTGCCCCCGAACGTTGGTGCCGGAGGGACCGGCTGCAGTGGTGATTGGAGCGTTTGCACATGGAGCGGTGAGAAATGGCTCTAAATGGAAGCTGATTCACTGCTTTACGCGTCAAATATATTTGTTGCTGATCTCCCTGTCTTTATTAGGTGAATGTGGACTACACAGAGAAGACTGTATCCATCAGTAACTACCCACTCTCTGGGGCGCTGACCTGTGCCAAGATGTGCTCTGCCTTTGAGGAAGTTTGGGGCATCCTGTGACCAACAGTCAGTGAACTACTGATGTTGACCAGCTGGAGGCAGTACAGTACATGGACATTTTTTAATGGACTAGAAATGGATATAATGGAAATGTTGGGCTGACTGTCCATTTCCCCAGTGATGCCACGTGGAATACAGACATGTATCCTGTTACACACTGTATGTGTAAATTTGTATGATGGTGTTTGGCCACTGTGTGAAGTATACATAGATATTTGTACCGAGTGTTCGCTCTTCATGTGGAAGTGTGGCTATATTTTCTACCATTATTAATTACTAAGTTTTGGATTATCAATCAATACAGTTATATTAAAATATACAACCAAAATGATGACTAGTTTTTGTTTCATATTAACTGAGAAGAGTTCACTAAAAGAAATGACAAGCACAGTGGAGACAAAATATGACAAGGTGATGAAAAACATGAGTTTCCCTGAGAACATGGAGGTATAAGACATTAGAAAAAAACATTTCAACACATCAAAAGAAAATACACAATTTTAGGATGCTTGAGAAGTTTGAGTTTATTAATGCTCACCATGAATTTCTCTTAATGCTAATAATAGTAAGTTCTTCTCCTAGCATCCTGACGTTGCCTTGTTTGTAATCCTGATCTTGTTTTGGGAATTCCTCATCTTGCTGGATGTCTTCTTTGGGAAGATTTTTACAGATGCCGGTTTTGGTTTGGTTGACGTCTCCGAGCTCTTTGAGCCTTCCTAGGTGCCTTTCGAACCCGCAGTGTTTTGTTCATTGCAGATAAGCTTTTCTTCCCTGCTGTGATTTTCTTCTTGAAGATGTGATTTCTCTTCTGAGTTTTGGTAAGTCTCCCTGTTTGTTTTACCACCTTCAACTGTGTATTTCCACTTGATTTAATGCTGTCATTTCACAGTGGGCTTTCTTGGCTTTTCAGTTGGTTGTTGGAAAGTTTGACAAGCAGACATGTCCTGATCTTCAAGCAATAATTTTGTGATTTGTTGTGATAAATAACATTTCTTTTGGTTGCTGTGTGACTGAACCAGAACTAACAGACAAATCTTAACTGTAGCTTAATTAGGGGCTCATTTTTAAAACTGAGTGGCAGTACATACAGGACAATGAAACACAAAGTGAAAATAGTTTTTCAAATTGACATTTTATTTTACACAAATACTTAACAGGTTGTGCATTTTATGGACATGCAAACATGTCTTAACAACAACTACAGATACAAAAAAAAGTCAGTGTTTTCTTGCTTTTTACATACTTTAGGTATCCTCACTATAAATATCTGTTATTTAAACTTATAATCTTTATCCCAACATCCACAGTGGGCTTAATATTATCCATAATAATCAGTAATTACAAAAACAAAACCTGCTGGACATCAGGAGTGTGTTCAGCATGTCTGTAATACATGCTGCTGGGTTTTATTGGGGCACTCCAGGTTTGTAGGACACAGGCCAGATTTGGCACAGACGACTGTAATCAGGAATGAGGGCTCCAAGGGCATGAATCCACGGTATGAGTCTGAGTCACAGTTAACCTGGAAAAGATACATTAAAAGGCAAGATGAGTAGTTGAGAGGAAAAGAGATAAACATTGAAATAACAGATAGCACAGTACCTGAGAAAAAGACGTGAGGAACAGACGAGTGTGTGATAGTCCTGAGAGGGAGGTGTCACTCGGATGGTTCTTTAGACTCTGATGATAAGCCTGAGGAAAGACGTGCACATAAATGTGGATTTATGAACCTAATGTTGTTGCACACACAGAGAACAAAGCCTGAAGATGGCTGCTCACCTGCAATGCTATCTGCAGTGCAGAATACTGCACCCACACCTCCTGCTGCTGCGCTGCTGAGAGAGAAAACACTCCACCTCGGCTGGCTTTTTCTGTCACAGTGAGGTAGTGAGCCCACACACATTCCCCCACAGCATGCACCGTCTCACTCTGAGAATAAACTACACCATAACAAAGAGATTAATATGATAATACATTAACAATCTATGAGTGGAGTGTAGAGGACGTTAAAGGTGTAATGTGTAAAATATGGCCAGGAGATGGCAGCACGTCACCAGAGTAACTGACAACTGCTGTTCACTATATTCTTAGGTGTAAATATCTCTATATATAATATATTATTATTTTTCTGCATATTTCTGGACTTTGAATGGGAGCAGCTGTAATGCAAGCAATTTCCCTTCGGGGATCAATAATGTATTTCTGATTCTGATTCAGACCAAATCCAACGTTGCAGCGAAAACACCACGAAATGCTAGTCTTGTATCCTGGTCATTTACTAATATTTCTTTGACCTGTTTACGTGGACAAACAATCACTCGTATGACCAGTATGCTAGTAGCAGAGCGACAGTGCAGCTTCTCCTTTTCTGCAAACTGATCCGCCAGGGTTAAACACCCCCACACCTCCACACAACACTGGACTAATCGCCACTATGCCGGATTCTGTCTGACTGCAGCCTTAGGAGATAGGACGGGCTGGGGCTAGCTGGTTAGCATGCTAACTTCAGTAGATATCTCTACTACACAATACATAAATGTCTTTGACACAACATCAACACTGTTGTTTCTTCACATTCTGTTGATAATGTTAGTTCATTTAAAAATAATGTTTTAAACAAAATTCTTGCCATATCTTACAACTTGCCCCTTTAAGGTAAATCAACTGTATTTGTAACCTAAACATGATACCAAACGCTTTTTTTTTCAAGTAGAGGACAAATGTGAGCTTCTCTTACTGTCAGGCAGGATCAGGTGGAGGATGTCTTTGGCGATAAGGAAACCTATTACACCATAATTCATTGCCCTGTAAAAAAATACAACAGTAAAACAAATATGTTTGTAATGTATTATAATGCTTAATAATAAGCCTAAAATAAAAAATAAACATTAATAACAATATTACCTCGGATACGTAGGATGGAAGAGAGGAGGGACAAACGTTCCCATGGGAAAGAGGAGCTCATTACCCTGGAGGATTGGTGTGACAGACAGGCTAAAAGAAAACGAGAAAATATTACATACATGCTGAAAACATTCATGTTTCTTGACTTTTAGAATATAGACAGACACTCACATATCAGCGGCCTCAGTCTGCTCTGTCAAGAGTTTACGGCGTCTCTTTTGCCACAAGGACAGTAGCTGGACATAGTTTGAGAAGAAGCTCTGTGGACCACCTGTAACCTGGAATCATACAGGCTGTAGAGTTAATGGTGTTCTTTGTTTTGTGAGTTAAGTGAGTTCAGGTGGGTTTAGCCGGGGTTATTAAGGAGGTAAAAAACTTTAAATACGTCATCTGTTAGAGCCAATTGTGGTCTGTAACATACCTCAGAATAAAGCAGGTCAAGCTCAGCCTCACTAGAGATCTCTGTTGTTGTCCAAAGTCTTGGAATTAAAGAGTGAACCTGCAGGAAGACGGGCTTTTACTGACATCCAAACACCAACAAAATGCAGTTCATAAAGGATAAGACAGGAAACTTGCGTCACATGTTACCTTTTTCATGACAAGCTGGAGAGACGTCTGATTTGTCCATTTGAGTTCGCGTAATTTTGACTTGAAGGAAGTAAAGATGTTTTGAATAATCTCCTCTGCCTGTTGAACAACAAATATTTTAATACACTTCATACTGGCCTTATAATTTCAAACACTGCTCAAATCATATGTTACAAATTCCCATGATTGCTACTTACCTCTGTGTGTGCTGTCCTTCTTTTGAGAAGGTCTGTAAGAACTAAGTCAAATCCTCTCTCAGTCTCCAACACACAGTCTCTCCAGCGAGGGGCTACCTGGTGAGGAGGCCCATAATGAAGATGTGACTCAACAAACCAACTCATCCGTGTCATCCTTTATAAAAGTACAGAAGGCAAAGTCTGCGTGTACTCACCCCTTCACTTTTACCCAGAGCCACAGACAAATTATTCTGTGTTTCAGAAAATCTGGAGTCTAGAGCGGGCATCAGGGTGTGCAGCAGATTGAAGACCATGTAAGTATGAAGTGGGCCGCTGAGTGGAGCGAAATGTGGCAGCACAAGGTCAAAAAAGAAAAAAAGGGGAAATATATTTGATTGTGGTTTGTTATGTGTCACTTTACAGTACCTGGTTCTCAGCTCATGCCTGTTCAGCCAATTGCCAATGATGCGGGACATTTGCACCATGTAAGGTAAGTTATGTAGAAGGACATGATCATCTTCAGTGAGGGGCAGTGGATGGAAAGTGGCCTGCAGACAGCCCAACCAATCAATGGCAGGGGCCTGGCTCTGTTGGCATATTTACATAAAGAAAATTAATTATTAAAGCAGATTTAGACACAGTGTGTGTCTACAGTGACACATCTTCCTCCTCTGGTACCTGTAGCTCTCTGATGGTCATGCGCTGATAGAGCTGCCCTTTCGACAGGCGATAGTGCAGAGGTGCAGCAGCCACGGCGAGCTCAGAGGACAGAGAGATGAACGTGCCCACGTGGATCATTCTGGTGCTGGGCGGGGCCCCCAACAGTTCCAGGTACCTCTGACATGATGCCAAGAAGGGACGTAACGTCTGGATGAAAGGAGACAGGAGAATGATAAAGAAATGCATTAGTCTGATAGATGAATATTATTATATTTCTTGAATCAATAGTGGTCTGGCAAAGTCAACAACCTGAGTTTTAGCTTGAGACTTCAGCGTCTTGCTGTTCCATTCAATGGGGATCAACAGATCTGGCTGATCAATCTGTTGACAAAGAGGAGACCGGAGTTAGGGAAATAAAACAAAACTGACTTTGCGGTGGCAGTGCTCCCACCAGCACTTTAGGACTCACAAATTAGCCTAATGGATACTGGCCTGTATGTATCTTCTGGTTGTCCCGCGGGCAGTTTCTTTTGGGTCTCTGCCCACAGAGAGGCTGAAGAATGGGAATGTGGCGTAGTCTCTCATTAGCAGGCTCAGGGTGGAGTTGATATCGGTCCGATTCCACTGGCCTGATACTGCCCAGCCTCCCAACTGCATGCAGAGAGAAAGAGACAATGATGAAATACAAAGAGGGAGAGTGGGACACAGGTTGGGCTGGGTAATATATACGACATATATCGTTGTCGTGATATGAGACTATAAACCATCTTATATTTTGGATATCATACATGTAGATGTTGTCGTTTCCTGGTTTTAAAGGCTGCATTACAGTAAAGTGATGTCATTTTCTGAAATAACCAGACTGTTGTACTTGTTTATACTTGCCTTTACCCACTTAGTCATTTTTGATCAGTATTTTGTGAATATCATCCCTACAATATTGTTGCAATACTGATATTGAAGTAGGGCCTATTTGGTCAAAAATATTGTGATATTATTTTAAGGCCATACCGCCCAGCCTGAGACACACATATTAAAACATTTACACATGTCACCTTTACAAATAATGCATCTCCAATCTGAGACAATCTGTAACAAATACGTGAAACTGCTTCCAAATACCTTTGTCAAGCAGGAAAAACTCAACTAAGGCCCCATTTACATGTCAACCGTTTTACTGAAAACGAAAAGGTTTCTACAAAGCTGTAGTATGCATGCCAGGCCAGTAGGTGGCGGTGTAACATTGCACTTAAACACCGTCAAATAACTTAATTTGTCTGCACACAAACACTTTCTTTGAATGTATGAATGTGTGTAGCACATCTCATCACAATTCAGCAGTGCAACAGTTGTTGAGGCATTTTGCTCCAAACCACAAATGTCAACCTCATGGTGGTGCTAGAGGAAAAGTCAGAGGATCACCAAAGTCTTCAGGCTTCATCATCTAAATGAACGAGACATGTGTCTGCTATTTTTTTTGTGTCTTGGAAAATCTGAACTGTTGCCTGAGATGCAGTACATAATGGACAAATGAATTCCCCTTAACCTTTAAAGAAGGGTGATAAGGGAACATTGTATTTGACATAATGTCTCTTTGGATTTATCATCCAAAGGCTCACATGTTAAGGGCATTTTATCTCACTTTCTGGATGAGTTCGAGGAAGGGCTCCGCTCCTGCTGTCTCTATGGATTTGGTGTCCAAACAGGAATGGTAGAATCCTTTGGCCTTCTGCACCGCTGTACTACCCAGTCTGTCCTTTGATTCTGACAGATAGATCACGAAAAACACAATTCAGTTTATATGATATGCTCTCTTATACAGCAATATGATTGGATTAATTAATACAACACAGAGTGGTGTACATTAGAGGACATTTTAGTGGCAACTCCTACCCAAAATCTCGCTGAGATACTGCAGCAGCACGGTATTTCTGTCCGGTATTTTATCCTCTCGCAGTCTTCTGTCTTCTCTCTTTTTCTTTTGTGCTTTCCTCTCTGGCCCCACGGCCTCTTCCTTCTGGTTCTGTGGATGTCCAGGGATGCCCTGACCCCTTTGTCGCCCCCCGCTGTCTGGTGAAAGTCTGTCAGAGCCACATGTGAACAGGAAGTAATCACAGGGCTGCGTGAAGGGATCAGCAGTCATGGACAGACGGGCTGAGGCCCTTTGACAGGCTGGGGAGACACATGAAGTCTCTACAGGAAAGAGCGAGAGAACAGTTAGACAAATTGGGCAAATTCTGAATTTTTGTGCTATGTGGTTGTGTCATTGTATTTCTCTTGAGGCCTACCAGTCCCCGCCAGGTTTTCCCTCCTATTTTGATGATCTTGATGCATGTAGTAAATTACTCCCAGAATGACAGCACATAAGGACAACCCCAAAAGAAGGAGAAGCAGCCTTCGATGGTTAATCCACACTGGTTGTGTTGGGTGCTGGTGCTCGGGGACATACTCTGACAGCTGTAGCTGGGGTTGGTGATGGGTCTCAGAGAGATCTTGGTCAGGGAGTGGCAGCTGAAACAGAGGTGGAGGCCGAAGCCCCCTCTCAGGTTCTGGCTGTGACGATGGTTGGACTGATAGCTGAGGCTGAAAGACAACAACAAGTGAAACAAGAATGTAACTGGTTCAACTGAAATACCAAAACATTTTTTGAAATATAATTTTCATGTAGTTGCTTCAATATTGTTTTTTAACTGTATAAATACAGAAATATACATGATTTTATGTGGAAAACCCAGCCTAGTGCAGACTTTTGTGTTGTGGTGGAAGGTGACCATTAGTTTATGTTTGCAGACTCCAATTCCAAACTAACGTTACCTACTGGTAATGCAGAAATCCTTCACAACGAAATCCACAGCCCAGCAGCATTAGGCAACTTAAATAAATCGCCAACAGGCTTGTATAGGCAACCGAGACAGATAAGGAAGCATCTCATTTTTCAGGTTACACTCCGCTCACATATGGCCAATAAGAAAGCAATTCATACATTTAAATTGCTTCGTATTGTTACATAGAGCTCCTTCAATAATTAAGCAATGTCCCAATGATGACCACCAATGATTTCGCAGCATAGATTGTAATGTCTACGAACAGTTCAACCAAAAAGTTTCCTTTTATTAAACATCTCCAGTATTTTGCAAAAAGCAAGTAATTAAGAAAAAGTTTGAATTAAAGGTCCAGTGTGTAGGATTTAGTGGCATCTAGCTGTAAGGTTGGTGACTGCAACCAGTTGAAGACCCCTCGTCTCACCCTCCCCTACATGAAAGGCCCTCTCTAGAGCTAGTGCTTGGTTTGTCCAGTCTGGGTTACTGTAGAAACATGGCGGCTCAACATGGCGGACTCTATGGAAGAGAACCCACTCCCTCTGAGGATATAAAGGCTCATTTTAAGGTAGAGAAAACACAATGGTTCTTAGTTTCAGGGGATTTTTACACTAATGAAAACATAATCCTGAATATTATATACCATTCTGCCCCAAACTCAACTAAATAATGCACATTGGACCATTAATAAGACGTTTTTTTCCCGTGTCATTAATCATCTGGTGACACCTTAGATTTGTCTTGCAACCCCTGGGAGGGTCCAGATCCCCAAGTTGGTAGCAACTGATGTAGCCTGTTTACTCAGTACTGACCATAACAGTGTATCATGGGCTACACATTAAACATCAGGCTATATCAAACATCCAGACTGATAAGCCACACCAAAGTGTTTGCAACAAAACACATGTAAAACACATCGGTTCTTAACATCTGATCACAGCTTGAATTATTTCCACCACTCGGCACAAGAGGCCTCTTAATGTTTCCTAAAAGAACCACTCAGGAATTTCTGCTCTCACTTTCATCGACAAATATCCCACTCAGATCAGAGACTTAACTTTCCTATGAAACATTATCAAGAGCTGCCACATGATATGGACCTCATTACAAAGTGGTATTAAAAACAAAAACCACACAACACAACTATATACTTAGATATCTCCACTCAAGTATACTTTGCTATTCAAATATTGCTTTACAGCTCGGTAAAAACATACCGCATGTTTTCTGTCATACTATCTAAAATTATTCAGAGTAACTGGAGAATGCAAATAAAAGTAAAAAAACAGTTTGTATCTTGGCATCCAACAACCCACAAGTTGGCACACTGCAGACCTCAGCAAACCACAGAATTTGAATCATATAACTCCCCAGGAACATAAATGACTCCAGTTTCCAGCAACAAAAACAATGACATTAGCATCATTGCCATGTGAACATAGTAAACTAAGCATCATAACATGGTCAACTTTTCATTTTTGGAGAGATCCTACCTCAAGCTCTCGTGGAATTTCACTCATTCTTAGTGTATGGGTGTCCTGCTTTGTGTTCCTCCAGCGTGTTGCATCCTCTTTTACATTTGATGTTTCACATGTGCTACGTCCTCCTGCTGTTCCTCCGTCAAACAGCTGTCATCTCAGCTCTCTATCTCCTGTCATCACTCACTTCTCTCCTCATCTGACACACTGATAAAAACAACTCTGCCGGCTACGTCTACGGCTACTCTCCTCTCCAGTACACAGATAATCAAGGAGAGACTGTGGTTCTATAACCCCGATTTCCAAAAATCCGGCACACTGTGTACAATATAAATTAAACAGAATATGATTATTTTCTAATCCTTTGACAGATACTCATTTGAAAACAGATGTTGGTGAATATATGATCATTATGGGCTTTGGAACACTAAATAAAACCGTTGTCAGTTAACACGGTTCCTTTGCAAGTGATTGCTCTTCTGTTTTTATTTACGTTTCAAACAGTCCCAACTTTCTTGGAATCAGGGTTGTAATCTGGGTCACGCATGTGGATGTTTGTGGCTTGTGAACCCGGGAGAAACTCAACACGAGGTCTCTAACTTGTGTTTTAACTGGCCAACCTTGCCCGCAGTGACAAAAGCTTGAGACCAGAAGGCTGGGACTGGTTACCAACTGACCAACAAAATGCTTTTGCACATACATTGTTACACGGCATTGAATGAGGGCAACACTTCCTGGAAAGTAAACACTCGTAGATGCACACACACACACGCGTCCGCTGTCGTCATTATCAGCGCAACACATGGTTGTTAACAACTGATAGAGCAGTTTGGCGTCTCCTGTTACGCTATGGCACATCATTGAGAGTGTAGGAGGAGACACGTTTCATGGATGTCACGTGGAGGCCGGCCACAGACTGAATATTTTGGCAAAAACAAAAATGACTAACTCTAATTGTGTGCAACTTTTCAATGACGCTGCACAGTGAAGGAATGTAACTACTCAAGTAATGTACTTAATTCAAATTCAAGGTACTTTACTTTTACTTTAGTTGAATATGTTCTTTTCATGCCACTTGAAACTTCTATCCCATTAAATTTTAGAAGGGAAATATTGTACTTTTCATTTAATTAGTTACTTTAAGATTTTTGCATACAAAACAAACAAGTGAAACTATTAGTCCATTAATCAATCAGTCAATTTAAGGAAATTAATCGTCTATTTTGGGATTTGTTAAATAATTTTTCATGCGAGTGTGTGAGGATTTACTGTTTTTATGTTCAATTATTTTAATAATTTAAGTTTAATTTTTAAATAATTTTGAGTTTTATACCATTGGGTTGGACAAAACAAACATTGTCACTTTTGGCTCTGGGTAGTTATGACGGCACTTGTCACCATTTTCTGAATTTCTACAAACCAAACAGTCAGTAAATCAAGACAATAATCAGATTAATGCCTTAAGAAAATAGTAATTATTAGTTAGGTAGATCTCCACCTCAACCAATGAAATGTTGGTTTGTTGTGTATGTTAATGCATTAACAGTAATGATAATCTAATGATATAATTTTCTGTATAATAGTATAGCAGCCACAGGTACACAGGTACATTTTTACAGTGATATTGTACTAATACTGCTAAATGATCTGACTCCGTCACCACTGCCTACTGCACTAATACAACATTTCATGTACTGTAGGTGTCTGTAGCTGACAGTTAGAAATCAGACAAGAATGTTTGGTATTTAGCATTTTATTTATTTGTTTATCTTTTGATACAGCCAAAGGAGAAGGGGTGGGGCTAAATAATGTTCTTAAACATATACACATTCACACATATCAAACAGGAATTTATAAAAAAGGTATATGAAAAGACAAGGCATCAGCATGTAATACAACAGGACGTAACACAACAAAACGCCAGATAAATGCAACTGAAGGCATCATCATCACATGTATAATATCACATAGTGATGACAGAGGCGGGGGCCACACAGGTGGCATAGTTGGTGCAAACAGAAGACATAATACTAGAAATAATGCCACCACCACCTACACAGCTAGCATGCAATGCTGAATAACTATTGCCATGTTAGTCACTCTGGTGCTGTACTGCACCAGGCTCAATGCAAGAACAAGTAACAACTGTTTTCTTATTGTGGAATGAATTTTTGTGGCTGCAAATCAGGCTCAATTCAAAAGGAACAATAGAATACAATAGTGGAGAAGGCACATCTCCAGGTAAAAAAGGAAACCAAATAATTGTAAGCATTTATCAATGAAATACAGTACAGTAAGTTAAGTATAAAATAGTATATAACCGACATGAACAGTACAAAAGAGGAATAATGGAAAGAATAGTGGTATTTACTGTAACAATACAGATCAAGACCAAAAACTGGGCTCAAACACAAAAAGATGATGAAACACATGAATGTCCAAACATTGAATCCCATAACTGTTTTATTGATTAACCTTTATCTTGCTGCTTAGACATATTTGGTCACTATGTCTTAACATCAGTTACCTAAAGCTCAAAGCTAATGCCTCTACTGTTCTACCACTCCTGTAAGGACAGGTTATTTTAGTACTGGTACTTATATAACCTTAACACTTAATGAAAAAAAAGGGTCCATAAATTAAATTATTTAAAGCAAGAAATTCCAAGAAAATGCATATCAAAAGCTACTGTTATGTTTCTAGATGGCTTCTACTTAGAAAACTAACTAAATTGATCATGTGTGGGGGCTTTAGAGTCAAAGTGACACTAAAAGGATTTTTTATTTCACTATGGAAATGTGCAACTATCACATAATAGGTCCTGTTTTCAGCCATGCAGCTGGCATTTGTAACTACACTGTTTTTTTTTATTATGAGATCCCTGGAATGGAATCTGTGCTTGGCAAATCTGTGCTTGTCTGTTTGTTCAAAATATGTGCATCCAAAAAGCATGCATCTAAAAATACGCTGTTAAATCAGCTCCGAACTATTTTTGAGAAGAAAATGGCTGATTTTTGTTCTAATCTCGCCCTTACACAGTATGCATGATCAAATAAGAGAGAGCAACGAGAGATAAGTCAACGCATGCCTGTAAATGATCAAGTTCACATCACACAAAAACTACGAGCAACATTCACTGTTTTAATCTTTTTTTTTTTGCAGTCAACGTTTAGCCCTCGATGACTTTAAAATGCTATCAAAGTAGATCGGCTGATATGAAGCACTTTGTAGACAGGAATGCATCATTAACCATGCTTGCAGGCACAACAACTGCCAAAGTGTTAAAGATATGCTCTACCGACAGCCAATCAGAGTGATGGAAGCTGCAGAATGGTCCCTGATACTCCTCTCCCCATGCTAACTATCTGTCACAGTAACACTGATATAGTTACATTGCTGCAAAGGGAAAGAGACCAGCCTTAAAGTCTTAAGAAGGAAATATTTCACTACATGATGCTACTAACAATATTGAGAAGAGATAAAGAAAGGCAACTTTTTATTCATCAGACTGCTCTTTTGACCAAACTGTTCTTGTGCAAGTTATGCTGGAATTTTTTAGCGTAAACATACAATTGGCACAAAAAATACCCTCTAGTACACAAAGAAGGCTACATGGGAGATTGGAGAATGATCAGGAGTGAAAGATGAGAGGAGTTTATTTCAATGCAGTACATTACTTCTGCACTGAAGTGGCGTTAACAGAGATGAAGGGAATACTACACTGTATCTGCATGCAAACATACCTTTTCACACAGCTCATTCACGCTCACACCTGCGCACATATACTGAATAAAGCCCTGTCGCAAAGGCAAAACCGGCAGCTGAATGAATCCTGTGCTTTTTGGATTTGGTTCATAGTTAATCTGAGTGATGCTGCTTCAGCCATTCACTGCGCAGCTTGCTTGGCTCGCTGGGTGTGGCACTTCATACACAGGATCCTACCATCCAATGGATAGCAGCCGTTTTCATCCGCTTCTATGGAGAGAGGGCGAGTGCAATCCTACAGAACATAAATACATTTCTTCATTAGCATTTTGTTTCTTTTAAGGGTGCACTGAAGAAATAAATAAAAATAATATTTTAATAAAATGTAATGTTTAAATGTCTTACCTCACAACGGTAACACTTAAGGTGGAAGTTCCTGTCGAGAGCCACCACTCGGACTGTCTCTTCGCTTCCCGCGGCTGGAATGATGGGTTCATTACAGCTCACACACAGAGGGGAGAAACGCCTGGAATAAAAAGGTGATGGCCTTCAGTTAAATTCTCACTCATTCACACCAAATTAACCATATCAAATATGATAATTCTGGGCCTGTTTCCTACTGATAGTGAGGATTAATCATGTTTGCACAATTCAATTATTTAATCCACAGTTTAGCATGCGACTTGTTATCAGCAGGAAATGGAGAGACAAGTTTCAGTTGGTTCGAATCAAATGAGTAAGAAGTGTTCCTGCCTGGTGCAAATGGAGAAATTGCTATGCTATTTCAAGTCTGGCTATCGTCAAAAATTGAGAAGAAAGATTTCGGTTTAGATTGTGTCTTGTGATTGTTGTTAAATAGATCGTGATGTTATTTTTTGGCCAGAACGCCCACCCCTGTATGGTCAGGTTAATCAGTGAGGCATAAATAGCCAGCATTCACCTGTGGTAATCCTGGACACAGTAGGGGTTGTTATTGTCATCAGTGATGAAAGGCGCCCCCTCAAGTACGCAGGAGCAGGTGCTGCAGCGGAAACAGTGGGCGTGGAAACACTGGCCCACCGCCTTCAGCACACGGTCTGTGATCTTCTCTCCACATCGGGAACACACCGCCAGGGAACTCTGAGGAGGAACAGAAAGAACATGAGATGTATGAAGCGACACTTTTTACTAAAAACACACAAAAGAAAACATAAAACTGTCATAATGTGAGTTGTAACTGTTGAAAGTTAAAATAATAAAAGAAAGACAATCATTATGTGCCTGTGTGTCTCTCCTCACCACATAGCAGTCCTCACACTGAGGTGAGCCGTCCCTGTCATAGAACTGCATGCCCTGCAGGGGGCGATGGCAGCTCATGCAACAGAAGCAGTTGGAGTGGAAGAGTTTATCCATGGCCCTCACTGCCGGCTGGGTACGGGAGAGAGCCTCGCCACACTTCCCACAAACCTCTAAAATGAGGAGAGAGAAAGGGGGTTTACAAAAGTACATATAATATATAATAATAATACATCCATCTTTCTAAATCATCACCTCTTGTGCTACTTACAGTATAATCTAATTAGCAAGGATAGTTTTGTGAAAATATTAATTGTAATAATATTAATAATGTTATGTATTTGTACTCGTACTCTTTTGCAAACAGTTTAATACAACACATGTGGCTTAATGGTCCACAAGGTCATATTTGTTATCAAACAGCAGATAAGGAGGAAAGAAACAGCAGCAAACAGAACCACAGTAGAGATAAATAAAAGTCTACAACACATACATTTTTGAAGATAAGAATGGACTGTGAATACATTTTATTATTTTATTATAATTCTCACATAACGCATCATTTTAGGAAATGACAAGTGTAATTAATCCAGAACCATGAATATTACAGCCACCACTGTGTGTGTGTACCTGTAGGAGGGGAGGTGATGACAGGTGCGTGTGTGTCCATGTCTTTAATGAAATCCTTGGTCATTCTCTCCAGCTCCTCCACTTCTCTCATATTCAGAGGAACACCTCCACCAGGGATCGCAACTGGGCCAGGTGGTGACGGCTGCTTGTACATGTACACACACACATACACACATAAGAGCCATTAGTACATACATATACATTATTTACATACCTACAACATGCCTTATAGAACATTTTGTTATTTATGACTGAGCAGTTTACCTTTAAAAACACTTACAGCATGTCCAGAGTATACGTAAATCTGATATGTTGCCTACAGACTAAATAATTTGTTCTTCCTGTGCTTTTCTACTGTATAAACAAAGCAAAGAGTGTCTCTGTGTAACTAAAATAAAACCGAAACATACCGTTGATGCAGGGGGTGTTTTCATTGGTTGGCTAAAAGAGGAGGGAGGAGACACCATCGTCTTGGGTTGAGGAGGAGGCACAGCAGCAGGAGGGTTTTGGTTTGCGTTCACCTGACTGGTAAAAGGAGAACTCTTAATGTGATTGAAGGCCGGGGCAGCCGCCATATTGTTTGGCTGAGCAGGAGGTGCTGGGGGAGCTGCTGGAGGTGGAGGGAAAGAGCTGGTGGCAGAGGAAGGGGAAGGGGAAGGTTTTGGTGTAACACTGATTGGGGTGGTGTTCTGGTTCAGGTTCTGGTTCAGTTTCTGTGCGAGGGCGGTTGATGATGTCGCCGTTCTCCCTCCGAAACCAGATTTGGGAGCCACAGCTGGAGCCTTAGCGAACGGCTGAGCAACAGCGGTTGGTGCAGAGTTGTTGTGATTGGCTTGTCGGTTTGTTCTGGCTTTGAGTTCTTCTGCCCAGGGTGCTGGAGGCGGGCGGTCTCCCATCTCAGGGGGTGGGAGGAAGGAGAGTGTCGGTTTGGGAGCAGTCGGAGGAGGAGCTGCAGGCTTGGGTGCTGGTGCTGCAGTATACTGGTTGGGTAACTGCGGATAAAAAGACAAACAATTCAAATGTTCTTTTCACAGGCTTATTCAGTGTGAGCCCATTCTGCACAAGCATTCAGCTTGTTCAGCAACACAAAACTTCCTTTCATCTTTTAACCATAATTCAACAGAGGAAGTTAATATCTAGTGTGTAACATTGCACACTGAAATGGTGCAAGCAGACACTTTTATTATGTTGAATGAGCTACTTTGATTAAAGTAAACATTGGAAGCGCTCCACAGTTTGTGCTTATCAGAAGTGCTTCGTCTTTCTGACATTTATTCTGTGGTTTTGAGCCAACGTTATTCTGCCGTGATCCAGTACCTCCCAGTTGGATAAAAACACTCTCCATTTATGGCCCTCTCACTGGGTCTCTGGCAGCACACTTTGGCTTCATCACACTCTCATGCTCCCCACTCAGTTCTGTGTGCATCACTCTCTCTCGCTCAGTGTGAATCACCAGCTACCTCACTGTTCGTTCCCTCTTTCAGGTCTGATGTGCTGTATATGCAGTTCACTTATCATTGAGCTTTCAACCTGAACAGATGAAGGGAGACTAATGAAACCAAGCTGGCATCTATCCAAACTATTTCCACTGACCTACCTTGCTGTTTTTCCCTTCTCTTCCCTCTGTGTGTGACTCATTCTCTTTTTCTACAGTGCGGCTCCTGTGAGTCAACGCCTGCTGTCATTTTCCCTCTCATCTGCTCTTTGGCTCATTTTTCTATCCGTAACGCTTTGTACCTTGGGGTTGAAAGGTCCCCTGGTCTCCATCTCAGACAGCAAGTCAGTCAGAGAGTCGAGCTGTTTGTCGAAGCTGGTCTGCTTTTCGATCAGTCTCTGGCGGAGGAAGACATAAAAATTATTTACACACATAAAGTGATCACAGTGAAGCAAAAGGAGGATGAGGTGAGGACGAGCCAAGAATAAAAAGGTGGATGACGATGTGAAATTGTTACAGACTGTTAGTAATGCCTCAAGAGAGTTTGGCTCTTTTATCAATTCCAAAATGCAGAATGAAATGTGGCAACGGTATAAAAAACTTCTGGCTGTTACTGGGGTGGAAAACCAAGAATGAAAAGACGAAACAAACAAACTCAATGAAGTAATTAATGATGTGAATGAATAAATGAATTTTACTTCCCTGGTTGGATGAAAGAGAATACTGATTAATTCAATTACTTAATTTCTGATTCATTGGATTGTTTGCTGAAAGGCACTGAATATGAGATGTTGTGCTATTTTCCTCAACGGTGGCTTACAACGTCTAATTCCCAACATGGATGTCTTTGTAGTCTGATAAACCAGCTGCTATTAAGCAGTCCTACAATAAACCTTTCTCCAATAAACCTTTTGTTACTTTTTTTTTGTTACTGTAAAAACTATTTCGGTAAAACAAATGGGTAATAATCCTGTTGGAAGCATGAAGCTGGGTGATTTACCCCAGACTAATGCTAATATAATTTGTGGGAAATTCTCAAAAGACAGTATTTCCTGCCAACACTCCATAGACTCACTATGGTCCTGCAACAATGTCCTCCAGTGTCCCAACTGATTATCAAATTATACTGAAATGCAGTTACATGCAGTGGAAGGAAGAAACATGCAGACAGGCAAAGCAACTTTAGATTCCATCATGACTCACCTGTGGGTTCCCAACAGCACTGGGAATACTGGTACCGGAGGTGGGGAGCGGCGGAGGGGGTGGGGGAGGAGGGGGAGAGGGGGAGGTAGGTGGACAGGCACTCTCCTCGGGGGGAGCTGGGAGAGGCAGGTCGTCTGCTACTGGAGGTGGGGCGGGGAAGGTGGGGGGGAAGGCGTCAGAGGCATTGGGTGTGGTTTGGCATTCGGGGGGAGGGGCTGGCAAATCATCATCCAGTGGAGGAGGAGGAGGGGGTGGGAAGTCTGACAGAAATGAGGAGGGTTGATTGGTTAAAAGCAGTGACAGAATTGTTTCTATAGGCCACAGTCACGCATACGCGAAATTGACATTAGCCTCCCATACATTTCTATTTTATGTGTACGAAAGGGCCAAAAAACCTTCACATCCAGTTCAATTTCTGTAAACTTTGACCGGCATGTGCTTTACACTCTGGACCAGCCAAATTCAGCACTGGGAGGCAATTTTCATTTGCCTACAGTCGCGTATGTGTGACTGCAGCCTCATACTTTACCAATCATTTATCAGATATACTGAGTGCTTTAACATCATAAGTTAATAGCAACAAAAAAAACAAACAAACAGCACAACAAAGGTAAAAAAAAAAACACAAAACAAAAAAAAACTCCAGTATTTGGCCATTTGGGAGGTATCTGATGAGCCAAGTTCTGCTTTGTAGGTGCTCTTCAGAGTATTCTTGTAAACAAATAAAATGTTTGTTTAGATTCACTGTTTCTGCTCTCCTTTCCAAAATGCACTGTGTGTATCCTTGAGGTCTTTGTTACAAACACGCTGAACAAATTTCTACCCTCATAAAACATTTGGGACTCAGATTTTTTATATATTTCAAATCCTGCACTGTTTACTTCCATGTTTGCTTGCAAGCAAGCAGCCTGTGTCCTCATACTCAATACACACAGAAAAGGGACCGCCTTGTAAAAACACTAATCCATAGTGGTCAAAATCTCCACAGGGTACCTTTAATTTGGCAAGGACTGACTGTGTCCATTATTTCTATCAGCTAACACGTCTTCAAATTCATTCTAGCGGAATAATTATGCACAGCTTTAAAAGCAAAAAAATAAAATTACCCCAAAAGCTAAGAAAACTCTAACTATCTCAACATTTGACTAAATGTCCGAAAGACAGAAATGATAGTAATTAACATAAAAACAACAGCACCACACAACTGAATCTATTATGTGCTCAACTGTGAAGCTCTGCATGCCATCGCGTAAAAAGCAGCAGGGTTGGGATTGGGAGGGCTGCTGACTGGTTATAACTTAAGATAGTCAGAAAAATGGTTCACAAAATAGTATAAATAATGTAAATACCATCACAGAGCGAAGGCGGTGGCGGAGGCAGATCTCCCACTCGACCAATCACAGCTGTGCCTATTGGTGTCGGTGATGGAGCGGAGGGTGGTGTCAGACTTTTGGGCCGTGGTGGTGCCACAGAAGCAAACTTCTTTGGCTGGTTGTAGAAGGACGGCGTGGTGACTTTGAAGTTCAGAGATGATGTCACCATGACCGGCTTGCTGCTGTTGGAGTCATCCATTTTGTGTGTTTATCTGTGGATGAATGGAAGAAACAGGATAATATTTATTTTTATAGCAAAAAGTTATGAACCAGGTTTGCAGTGAGGTTCAAACTCCAGACTCAGGAGTCACTCTCTCTCTCTCTCTCTCTCACCCCACATAATGACACCAGCATTAATCAGCTGACTAGTCAAAGGGCTTGCATTCCTTGGCAGTGTAAGCATGTCGAGTCTTTTGCTGGAGAATTAGTGGTGATGACACATCAACAAAACATTTGGCCAGTCCAAAGTGCATACTAATTGTAAGCAGATTTAGAGCATAATGCCTTAACAGTGAATAAGTGAGAAAATTAACAATACTCAGAGATACCAATTAAATTTGCTTGATGTTTTAGAGTTGTGTCGAAGGATAGTTGTCATTAAATGATGAGGCAGCTGTGGGAACAACTCACAACATTTTTAAAAGTAGAGTAATAAATGTTTCTTTCTCTCTGTTAGGTTTCCAACTTCAGAATGGCCAACAGCTTCCTAAAGTTGCAGCTTGATTTTTTCAATCTGTGCATATTGTTTAGCATTTCCTGGTAACTTCACCTATATTAACTGCAAAAACAGTCAACTATGAAGATTGGTACCTACTGTACACTTTATGACTGGGACACAGCTGTCTTGACCCCTGAAGTCTGAGAAAAACTAATTAAAATAGAGGTTTATTGTGGCTTGCAGTGTCTCTTAAAATGTAGTTTGGACTTGAACTATTTCTGGATTTAGTGAAATAGCATTAAAAAAAAAAAAAAAGTAACCAGCAGGCATTCTGCAAATCCAGTGTTACTCTTTAAGCTCTGGCAAATAGTTGACAGTGGAATGAGAGAAAAGTGTGTGAACATTTCCTCAGGCCATGTGTACAGAGCAGACATAGTGGCACTCCCAGATGCCGGAGACGGTTTACAATATTTAACACATGGCTGTTTACAGTGACATAAAAACACGATGACTGCAAGTTTTGTTTGAAGCGTGGACGATAGCAAAAAACTATCATAACATTTTCATGTGAGGTGCGTCAAAAAGAGGCTGAGCTCAAATATTTACTTCGCACATGCTGGTAGTTAAACAAATGTTGATGTTACTTCAGTGTCTCTATCGAGATTCCTCGCAAAGTCTGAACACATTTCCCTGAAGGCCACCGGCCCCGAACGTGACCTTTAGTCAAAAGTGTGGCTGTTCTTACTGACCTCCTCCACCAACGCACTAAAACACACAACTGTACACACACTGGCTGTCTTAACTCAGTGTTTAACAAAGTATTCGACCCTAAAGCTCTAAAATAACTGCATACTGCTCATAATAATAATAATGATTACAACTGAGACGATAATTAACACACTTGTGTTTGAACTTTTACAGGTTGTAAAAGATAAATGTCAGGCACAACACATAACCTGTAACAGAATGAGTCGCAGGTGGTAAAAGTTAGACAAATTGGAGAAAACATTTTCCAGCGCACAAACAATATGTGATTATCATCTCTTTGTTGTGTGGCATTTATCCTCTAAATCGTAACGAAGGCTACATGGCATTGATGCCTCCTTAAATGTCAAACTTACTATAAAAGAAGAGTGTTGTGATTATTTTCTCATCTATAATTCAATAGCACTTCAATAAATTCTCCATTTATTGTTTGTTCGCAAGACTAAAGCTTCACCAATCCTTGCAGCCAGAACAGATGAAAGAAAAACAGCGATTAAGGTAATTTCATGTGTCTTGATTCAGCTTTCTTGTGTTATTTTTAATACTTCTTTTAAAGTACGGGGGTTGAAGTGGATGGTTTTTACTTAAAAATGGAAATAAACATCCTAGTACGTTTGTAGTCAAATTTGCTGCTCTCAATAATAACATAATTGATGATGAGGTAAATAAAAGAGAACACTACAGAAAGAAAACAAAATATCAAAAATTGCAAATATTGAACTAACTGAAGGGGTAGCAGTTGTCTTTTATCCCATACACTAGGGCAATAAAATAGACTCCTTCTAGTTAAACTCACTTTATCTTAAGTTGTTACATTCAAATATACCCTGTGCACACACTGCTGAATTGTTGAGACATCTCCAAAAGCCACAGAAAACTTTGTTTGCACTGTGGGTTGAAATAGAGACTATCAGTGGTTTCCACCATTTAGATATAACTGAGTTTGCATTCGAGAAAATAACCTTTCCAAGAAGAGATCAAGTCTGACACAGCCTTAAATTATCATGCAGACCTGTTGCCAAGCTGAAATGAAAAAGTTAAACCAACCAGCAAATGTTTAAGTATTCAAGTAATTCATCCTCATTCCACTTTGTTGGGAAACACACGCAACGCTTCAAGTTCTGACAAGACAAGAAGCGCTTCGCTCATCAAAGAATCTCTGCTGCTCGTGATACAAGCAGCTTCTCTGACGTGAGAGAAGTGCAACGGCTTCTCTTCTGCTTCGTGTGTCAGCTTCCTTAAACGTACTAGGAAACTTTTAACTGATTATGAAACAGTCTCGATTTAATACTGATCCCTTTACATAACCTACATAAGCAAACAAGACTGTTCTGAACCATTATTATTGTTGCTCTTACATCTTATTCGGGTTTGATAAGTCATGAAATTGATATTTTTTTTTATTGGCGGAGTGCTGAGGATGAATTGAGGAGTCTCACTCTGTGGTCTGGTGATACAGCACAAAAATGTGTTACTTTATTTCAACGTCGTCAGCTTTTGTCCAAGTTATCTCCAGAATCAACAAAAAAATGAAGGTCCTTGAAGTAGCTTTAAATCAACATTTACTGACGTTGAACACTTTAAACCATATACAGTATATCCAAGGCCATGATGTCCTTTAGATATATGGAGGTGTCATCTGTTTCATTAGATAGTCTAAGATGTCCCATTATAAAACACTGATGTACTAAACCTCTTCAACACCACTTTAACTGTACAGCGACATCATTCATCATTTGTGTGTGCATGTACATGCATTTTTATCAGATATCTATGGTGTCCCTGAGGGTCATAATACAACAACATAATAAACTGTAACTGGTATTTGTCTAAAAACATGAAAAAATATACTGTCTCACCTTATTACATGATAAAACAGACATACATACACACACACACACATATAGAGCTACCTACGGTGGCCCTGAGGGTCAAAACACAAAATTTCACAAAACATGACATTTCAGAAAATATGACATTTTTGAAACGATTACATTTCACACTACGAAACATTTCAGGGAAAAAAAAACATTTCACAAAACATTTTTAGAAATGTTGTGTTTTCCAAAATACTGTTGTTTTGACCCTCAGGGCCACTGTAGTAGCTCTATATGTGTGTATGCACCAGTATGTTTATCATGTAACAAGGTATATGATTTAGACAAATACCAGTGGAAAGTTTCCTTTTTTTTCTCTTTTTCTTTTTTACAGCTTTCCAATCTTACTAGACACGAGAATGACAAGAAGAACAATCCCTGACGATGTGATCGGAGTACAACAGCATTATTGATTGAACATTCAGTGGAAAAAGCACTCCATTGGCATGAGACTCACTCTCAAATGTCACTGTCCCCTGAGTTACAAAAACATCAGCCTACAGAATCTTAGCTCCACTTCACTATCCCACTTAAATAATTCAGAAAATTGCTCCATGAATCAATAAGAGGAGGTGGTGAGGCTCTAATGGAGATGAAAACTGTTTTGGTTGCCAACTTTCTAAAAGGCACACAGGCAAATTGTGGTGGAGCACCTTGCATTAATGGAAAATGAAATAGCAAACCAAAGGAAAGAGACAAAGGATGGAGAAACAGCTGGCTACTTATTAACCTAGTATCAAGGCCTACTTCAAGTTGAATGGGAGTGGACAGTTAATGCAAAAACAGATTGACTGGTTACGGTCAAGATAAAGATCTTGGATCAATTAACGTTTGCAAAGGATGAATATTAACAAAGTACTTGAAACAGCACACATGGTGCTATGGCTTTCTAAAAGGAGTGCTTGACAAGGGTGGGTATAGACGGTGATTTAATCTTGTTGTTGAAGTACTTAAAAACTACCTTGTTTCTAAGAGACAATATGCAATAGTCCTCTCAATTATTCAACACTGATGATAACTTGTGGTCAGGTTCCATCTGTTTCTTCATACGGTCCTGAGGGGTTTAATACGATGAGATCAGCTCCACACTCAGCTCCAGAGGTCCTACTGCAAATCTATCTTGAAACCTGATCCTTGAGATGAGAGAGACCCTCGACTGAGGAACATATTTGGCGCTACAACTCAATGACATCACCTTTTTTTGTTTCTCTCCATTCAGCCTCTCTTTGCTTGTTTTCCTCTTTTTTTGTACTCCCTAAATAATGATGAAGTGCCTGTGTCAAGCTCTGGCTCGCTCTCACAATCTGATGTATAGACTGGTGTTGTGTGGTGGACCACAACCATTTTATCTCTTTCACTCTCATGCTTTCCCCAACCTCATCATTCATCTCTCACCCACCACTTGGACTGAATGACATCATTTGGGGCTGCTTTTAATCATTCTACTTTACAGCTGTGATGGAGGATGGCACTGTGTAGACTTTAGATATGTACGGCCCCAGCATAAATTACATACTGTTCTCTGTGTAAACTCCACATGGCAAGACAGCTTTTACAGGCTAGAAAATTGGTTCTCAACCCTAGTTTGGGTACAACAGCCAAGTTTACAGATTTACACATGAATGTACTCAACCTAACTACCTTAAAGGATATACTAAAAAGAGCATGGCTGCAGACTTGAGACTCGGCACTCATATGGACTGTTAAACAGTGCAAACAAACACAATTAAAACTCAGCTCTTTTTGTGCCACACTTTCTATAATCGTTTGTGTTTGTCAAAGTTTCACACAAACACCCACCTTCCTCTGAGGGCACAGACTACGTGATGCAGCAGCTGTTGACGAGAGAGCTTCACACTTTTCATAGGAAAACTGTTCAACTCAGCAGTGCTTTATTACTCTGTGGTAATGGAGGAACTAAATGTGGTTCATAAACTGTGCTTCTGCTTTTTAAAAGGTCATATGTGTCGAAGTCTTCTTTGTCCTCATCTTCTCTAAAACCAAAACATCTACCTATTGTGAGAAGACACATAGAGACATCTTCTTCAAGTACCAACACCAAAACAACACCAGTATAGCTAAGGGTCCCAAATCAGTAAGAAGTTCATTAGTTGCCTGCTAAATATATATGATTGGCAAATGCCCCAAATTTTCTGATTTCAGCTCCTAAAATCTGATAATTTTCTGGTCTCCTTAGTCCTCTATAGTGAACAGTGAACTAAATATCTTTAGTTATCAACAGTTTTTCGCCTTTTTCTCACATTTTATAGATCAAACAACTAAACGAATAATCAAGTAAGTGACAGACAGATTATCGATAATGAAAATAATCTTTAGTTGCAGCTCTTAAAACAGTAGACAAATCAAATAAAACCAGAGACTCAGTTCCACATTTATAAAAATGCAGGTATCATAATAAATAACCTGAAGAGAAACCTAAACAGTTTCCAATTCTTTCCATGTCTAGTCAGTCATTGTATCATTGACCGGCGTGTTGTTGATGAAACTCTCCATTGTTCGGATGCTAATAGCACACCCAGTTTCTGGGGAAGCGTGTCTAGGCCGGGGGTCACTAATGCGGGGACAAACAACCCTATTAAGTCCAGTCTTACAGGTCACTGGACATGCATGCAGCACCAGTGTTACGCTCACTCTCAGACTACAGTTAGATGAATGATTGAACAGACAGCGTTTCAAAACTGGTAATAACATCAGCGAATGGGCTCAGTGTCAAGCTCTCACCCAAACACAACCTTATCTGCTCGCACTGACATACACTAGAATGGAGCAGGCCAAACAAGAGTCACAAGACACAATCAAGGAGCCAGACATGCTTTGATTCTGGGCAAAGGGATGCCCTAAAATAGCCCGTTTATCTTGACTCACGTAGGCTACAATTAAGGGAGGATTCCTCATCACCCAAGTCAAGAAGATTGAGCACATAGCTGTTCATAGATCATCTTCATTCACAGATTAAATCTCTGTCTTTTCAAACACAAGCACCACACTAACCACAGGCAAACCCAAGCCCGAGCCTTCTTGTTACAAGTTATTCTTAAACACGGCTCTCTGTGGTCTTGGGTTGAGGCTCCCCTCCTATTTTGTTGATGAAAAGGCAAATTAGAGAGGCAAGGCACAAACACTGATAATCACAGGATTTTCACATTGAAAATCCTGTGATGAAATGGCCTTAATTCTCATGTATTCTCCCACCGTCCTCTGTTTAGTGCAGAGAGCTGTGGCACATCTCTTCACATCCACTCATACATGACCTGAAACCCAATTAGGCAGCAATATAGCTAGCTTAATTGTGAAGACTATACTTGCAGGCCTCCTCAAACGTGGCACCTGACAACAGATTTCCATGTAATTGGCACTATCAATAAGTTAAACATACTGTGCCAGGGTGCTCCACCCACCTCCCTCCATTGATTAGACAGGGTTAGCCAACTGTTAGCCACTGCTCTGACAGCTGACAGCTACGGGTGAGCGGTCACAAACACAGCAAATGAAGGCAGACAGCTATAGGTTAATTAAACACAACCTTTCACCACTAACTAGCAATATACAGAAGAGGGACAACGGAGGTTTCTAGCTCTAGCTCAAGCTGAAGCATGGACGTCATGGACTAGCTAGGTGGCTAAGAGGACAAATCACGTTTATGTTAACATTAGCCTACAGAGTGTTCGTTACCTACGCTCGGTAACGTTAGCTCGTCTTCCAGGTTGAATCAGGTCATAGCTTCAACACACGTTAGCGCAGACATTTAATCCACACACGGTTGAATGAGAAATCCCACTGACCTGCGAGTGTGAGGACCAGCCACCTTTTCTTTGACGATAAACCTCTCTGGCTTGTCATCAATCACACCACGGTAATGTTAGCTTCACTCGCACACACCCCTAACCGCCACTCCTGAGCTTCGGTCAGTTAGTTTCGGAGGCGAAACGCCGCCCCATTTTTTTTTTCTTACCTCATATGGCAAAGAAGACGGCTTCCCTTAGATGTGCTGTCATCAAGTTTAGTAATTTCGCTACTCTCTGAAGTGCATTATCGCTCACAGCTGCATTGCTAACAAGCTAGCTAGCTTGCTTGGTCAACTTTTTAGCTGGACTTCCTGTTGGAGCTTCCGCATAGCGCGATCCTTATCGCTCGGTGTCCATCAGCTGGTGTTGCAGCGTACAGTGCAGTTCAGAGAGATTTGTGCTCATTCACCCACCAAAAGGTATCTTTCAACAGGGAGTCTGCAGTAGTTTTTTTATATGTCACGTATAGCATAACCCACAGTGGTTGTCACTTCACAAAGATGTCATTCCCTGAGGTGGTAACAGCACCCTTCACCTTGTGATCAATAACTCTGTGCCATCATGATCCACGCATTGACAAAAGACTTTACCTTATTAGGTAATCTCCAACAGTCTGCCCCCCTCCCAAAAAAAAATATATGACATGCCAGCTATTATCCTCATTCACACACACACACACACACACACACTGTACTCACCCTGTTACTGCAGCTTCACTGTGAATCTCCCTTTTCCTTCCCCCTCTTCCTTTTGTTCTGCTTTTTCTCTTGGTCCAGGCTGAGTAAGAGTTGACTGTAATGGTAACTTCTCTTTCTCTCTTCCCCTCTCCAGCTATTAGACCCTCCCCCTGTGCTTTTCGGTCTGGAAAAGGAATGACACCATCCTTCCAAACAAGTTCTTTCTCGTTGGACTTTGGCTCAGGACTTGTGTATTACTATGTAAACAGCACCTCTCTCTCTCTCTCTCTCTCTCTCTCTCTCTCTCTGTGAGTGTGTGTGTATATATGTGTGTGTGTGTGTTCATAAACTGTCCAGTCAGACCCCTCCTCCTCCTCCTGCTCTCCTTTCTCTCTGGATTCTTGCAGCATTCTTCAGTCAATGACATCAACCCTGTTGCCTCTCCTTGTAAGGTCAGACCGAGGGAATGAGAGAGCGAGAGGGAGGGAGAGATAATGGGGCTAGAGGCTTGATTAGATACAGGCACTGAAAGCGGTCAGGGTTTTCAAACACAAGAAGGCATAACTGCTGAAGAAAGTATGTTCAGAAAGGGCTTGGCTGTGGAGAAGTTTCACTATTTCAGCTTTATTTACTGGCAGGAAAAAAATAAGGCAGGTTTTTATGCTTTTCTTCCACTTGCCTCGACAGGCAAAGCCGAGGATCAGATTGTAAAGGCGTTATTGTGTCTGCCAAGTGCGCTGCCACATCGTTATTTGCTTTGCACTAAGGCAGTAAACATGCAGAGGCTTAGACTGCTCCTCTGTACACGATTAGTACGCCTGATTATAGAGAGTAAGTACTTTTTATGGCTCTCTCTGAAGTCTTACTGTTGTTCTTCCTGACAATAAGGATGTGATCGCCCTCAAACTGGTGTTAAATGACACCTCCCATCCTGCACATCAGCCACTTCTATGACTTAATATCCTTTTGTGTGTCACCCACCCACACACACCACACTCACACAGACATCATGCTCTTGAAACCCACATTTTTTATCTTATCACACTTTCAGGTGTCGTCATTGCTTGTACCAAGCAAACAACGGAAACATTTCTATATTCATTTTAATGTTATTCTGACATTTGTTATATTACATTTTTAATTTTAGTGAGTGAGAGTGAGATGTTTCACCCTCTTCCTTATACAAAACAATTCAAGATTTTGCTTGAATTAATGTTAATTCTGTGTTATAGCTGAATAACAGGTCAGTTATTAAGGTAAAATACTTTTCTGTTTTTCTTATGTGACAATAAACTGAATATCTTCAGTTTTTAGAAAGGTGGTTGTACAAAACAAGCAATTTAATTATGTGTGACTTTTATTTTACGACATTTTATAGACTTAAAACTACTTAAAATTAGAAAATGAGAAATGTGATCCTCTGATGGGATCACACCAGCCAAACTAACCCATGACTATTCAGTAGTGATTACGTTATTATTTGAGACCACACCCATCTTTGAACTTGGCCTTCATTTTTATCTTGACTACACACCTGTAAAGTTTCATGACAGCTTCTTACACGGTTGTGACGACAAAATCTGTACACACACAGACAGGGTGAAAACAACACCGGCTGCACAAGAGAATGTGGGCCAGGGGTGTAACATTGGGGGCCAGTAGCCCCTCTCCTACAACCAACCTCCCTAGTTCTGGCCCCCTTGCTCGGTTGACACCCATCTTCTAATTTGGCCTCATTGTGATCTCAGCTGCACACCTGTAACGTGTGGTGACTGTATTTTGCACAGCTGTGAAGCTGTCACGCTGACAAAAATCTATCCACAGACCGACGGTAGACATATAATCACTTGGCGAAATACCCCAAATCGCTTCTGAGGAAGTTTCCATTACAAAAGGTGCCTCATGGACCACATTTAGCTATGATGAGAGACACACACAGAGACTCACCAAACAAAACCATAATCAGCAGATTAGTCATCTCGTCCTACTGTCAAGTTTTTTCTCTGTCATATCTTTACTAATGATAACATTTTCAAATTAATGTCTTTCAATTGAATGAGGTCATTTCTTCTGCACTTTTTATTCTGACTCATGGCACCTCTACAAGATTGCTGATCATCAGATGAAGTTCAGGTTGTGAAACTATAGGCTACAATCAAACCCATGCAGTAACCGTTGTGTAACCTGTTGCTGCCTGATTCATGTCTATGACCTACAGGGAGTGGTCATTGGGGTCTTTGATAGCCTATTGTCCCGCAAGGAATGTTTCCAGTCTCTCCCCACTTCCACTGGGACAAAAATCTGTGTCGGATTTCCACTCAGAGATTTCCACAGCAACTCTGGTGCTGAGAGAAAAAAAAAAGCACATCCCATCCTGGCTGCCGGCTCTCATGCAGGTGATATGCGAAGGGAAGAGGTCGTTCAGAAATCCAGCCAATTCATGGGCTTGCTTTCTGTCTGAGGGGAGTAAGGAAGCTGAAATGACAGACGTGTAACACTCTTCTGCCCTTTTTTTCAGCCAGCTGCAAGCATCAGGTGGTGACTGAAGTTTGGAAAGTTTGGATCAGGCAGGGAGAAGGCAGCTCTGGGGTCCAGTCAGTCTGGAGGTAAAACAAAAAAAAAGAAAGTAACAGGAGGCCGTCAGAATCAGAGCCAGACAGGCTGGAATGCAGCCAAACCTTGGAATGAACAGTTCCTCTCCCCCTCCCTCTCTTAAGTGCCATACTTCTCTCTCCCTCCTTCTCCATCTCTCTTCTTTATGCTGCATTTTTTCCCCCAATTTTCTCCCCCAATCCCTCTATTTCCCAGTCAGCCCTCCATACGCTGCACTTTTATTTCCCTTCCCATCTTTCTTTCCGCTCCACCCTTCCCACCTCCCACTGCTCATGTGAGTCAGAACCTGCCCATAATACCACAGTGATCAGAGTTAATATCCTGATCTTGGATCATTCCTGATCTGCACAGAGGCATAGTCTCTTTCTCTCTCTCTCTTTCTCTCTTTCTCTCTGGACACACTCATTTTCTCAACAAAGGAAAAGTTGGAAACCACTTGAATGTAAGGTAAATGTTTTTAATCGCTCACACCCAAAGGCAAAGAACATGGGCATGGCAGAGAAGGCTGTATGTTTGTGTTCTGTCTGAGCAGCTAAAAATTATAATTCTGTCATGCTTTCCACTTTTCCTCCATTGATATAAAATGTTGCACATACAAATTACTTGATGTGAGAATTGCGTTTTCAAGCTTTCAAATTTGAACAAAATGTACAAATAAACACACTGGTCCAGGCCCTTGCAACCCCAGGCCCCACATGCACAAGAAAACACACAATCAAAGGTGTTTTTCAAAGGTTAGACAAAGATGGTTGCATTATTTTATAACAGTTCCACCACCAGTTTTCATGTCTATGTCATCCAAATAAGGCTTGTATATCTTTCCAAGACTAAACATGAGCTTTTACTGTAGCTGTAGAGAGTGGGGGTTCAGACTTCCATATAGGGTTGTTCTGATGCCAATACCGGTATGGGAAAATGCCTCCTACACAGCCTTTAATGCTGGAATTGGTATTGTCGATATATTTTTAATAACAAACTGCAGGGGTGGTGAATAATGTAGGCCTGAGGCGGTTAAGCCTTACATAAATTTACTGCTAACTATTATTCATATTTAGTGACGTCGGATCGCAGTTACATCCACAGGCTAATCCACGGATTGGGAGGCCTGATCATAAAATCAACATTATGATTAATAGCAGATGGGATGTAAATATTAGTTATATTACCTGCAGCAATCCCCCAGTGGCAGTAACATAAGTGCGTCCCCCGTGTACATGTACGCACGAGACACAGCAGTTTAATTTCAGCGATTATTTAAATCTATCGACAGAATCGGTCAGAATCTAATGTGATTTAATTTTCCGTGTTCTTACACACATCCCAAAGGACACACACACAGACAGTCCAGATTCATACAGTGAAATTGTTTGGAGTAAAGCAGCTGTCCACCAGATAAATCCTGAGCTCCATCAGAGCTGTCTAAAAAATATTTATTTCAGCAGTTAAAAGTTGAATTCTGTTTCCTCTGGAGAGTTTCCTCTGTCCTGCCAAGTTTGTAACTATAGTTTTTAGTTTTGCTGCTTAAATGTGCCATGATACTTGCTGTAGTGACATTACTGCACGCAAGGAAAGGTTTAAAATACACAAAAAAAACCCAACAAGTATGAAAGAGCTTTATCCGTGCTGGATCTTGCCTTCCTTAAAACCGTAAACAGCTGTTTTTTATGCACCTCCTCTATTGATTTTGAGTGATTCTTGTGAATGCTCCAATAAATAAATGTACATAAATAGCTTTGTTTGTGATGACATTTTATTTTATCTTATATTCTTTTCGCTATAATCAACACTAACTAGCTTCCCTTAAAAACTAAAGATACAGTTCAAGATACAGTTGATGAAAGAGGCTTTAAAATAGTACAAACTACAAATCTTCCGCAATATTGTATAAGCATAAAGTGTAGCCTGCAATGGACGACGATAGCTATGCCCGCAAAGCATAAACCATTTAGCCATCAAGCAGAAATTCCCGGCGTACTGTAGACAGGATGAAAACCTGCATACTTGAGACAGAACATGGTCTCTTCACTCAGCACCCGGAGGAAAAATCTCTCTGCTGCCAAACTGGCTTCCATTCAAAGCCAGTGTGAGACTGCAGTGGCCCAGTCCCACCAGCAGGTGTCAGACTGATACACAGCATTACTGTGGCGTGCACAGCCAGACTAAAAATGCCTCTAGGGAAGAAGATTCTCCAAGAGTCTCTGACAGAAAGCAAATCCACATCATCCAGAGATGTGATAAAGGACAGCAGGGTGTGTGAAGAGGAGTCACACAGAAACTGACACATAAGAGACTTTTGAGGAGAATGTTTGAAATGATAAAATAGCTGGACACATGAGCAGCAGGAGGATGAACAGTGCAGCCGCAGTGGTGGGTGGTGGAGGTCCAGACAAGGAGGGCCGGAGCGGGAGAGAATGTGGGGTAATGTGCAGGAGAGAGGGAAAGAGGATTGTAAATAATGGAGGAGAGTTGGGAACTCCTCATACGCAAGGTCTTGTGTGAGTGCACAAACACACACACGGACATCATGAGCACAGAGACTCCTCATACCACCCACGCACACATAAAACACCCCAAAAATTGTGTGTGTGTGTTGAAAAAAATCCTGCCAGCCCAAGGCAGCAAGTAATAATACACATAAAGTGTATCTCCCACCGGCTAACACAAAGCTAATCAGATAAGCACAGCCATTAGAGAACACCGTATGAGAGGCTGCCTCTTTTCATAACAACATTTATATCTCTCCCTCGTCCCCACCCACCTTCTACGCCCCTTCTCTCCTCAAAAACAAGCCACATAATTTCCTCCCCCTCATTTTACTTCCCGTTTCATCTTCTTCTCGTCTCTCTCTCCGTCCACTCTCCCCCCCCTTCGCTTCTCCTTCCCCACATAGTTTCTCTTCTTCTTTTTCATATGTGAAACCCAATGCAGACACACACACACACACACACACACACACACACACACACACACACATTCTCCCTCTAACTAACTTGGTGGCTCCTTGAGGGCAGATGCGTAACATGTGGTTTCAATTAACACATGTAATAACACACTCTAGCAGCAGTTAGGCTCAGTGGAGCACAGAAGGAAGGTATGTGGAAAGAAGTGGGCAGTGATGAGGAAAAGACAACGGGCAATAGATATTTGCACGTTTAAGAGCATCTTAAACCAGTCAGAGCTAGTTTTCTCTAAAGAAAAATGATTCTCTAACCTTTAGAACGACTTTTCTAAACAGGCATTTCCATTCATCAGCGCAGAACATCTTTACAGTGCTTGAATGAGACAGTATTAAAGCTGTTATTCATTATCCTTGAGGTGCAACCTACATAACAGCCTGGAGCTGATAGACAGATAGTGACAGGTACATGAAAGTCACTGATTACAGGAATGAGGTCTGTGTGGGTCCCTGAGATAATATTAAACAGAGGCTGCTGCATTTAAATTCCACACAGCATCTTCGCCCCAGATAAGAAAACAAGAGACGTGCTGACAGGAACATGGTAGAAGTCGTACGTGTCATGTGTTGCAGGGAGGTTTCATGTTATTGCACATGCTTTGTTAGTATGTGGAAGACTTAGACAGGCGGTTAGAGGTAGTCATCGCTGTGTCATGAGTGAGATTAGTGTAAAGAATTTCTTCCCTCTGTGGCTGACCTTGTCTCGCATCGACGGCCCGTATCATAGATCACCATGTTGTCACAGGTGTACTGTATAGATACGAAGCATTAGAGTGTGCGTAATCAGGCTGCAACAAACGAGTATTTTCATTAGGGGTCGACCGATGTGGCTTTTCCAGGGTCGATACCAATAGGATTACTAGAAATCAAGGAGACCAGTAACTGATATTTGGAAACAATATTCATTTAGAGTAAAAATGACAATCTTACTGTTCTTACGTACAATTTTCAGATAGTTTTCTTGAGTATTTCCATTTTCTGCTACTTTGTACTTCCTCTCAGCTACATTTAGAAGATAAATGTAGTTACTAGTTACTTTGCAGATTCAGATTATTCACTGTTTATAGGCTGTTAACTGTGGCGTGTTATCAATCAGAGATTGTTGTAGGTGGGACATTGTGTGAGAGGATGCTGCATCAGAGCCAAAGTAGCACATTTTTAAATTAGTTTATTTTATCGCCAATCTGACAGAGAAATCACTGATAATCAGAGAAATGCTGAATATCTGCCCCAATAACTGTCCAGGCCGATAATCGGTCTATCCCTAATGTTCATCATAGATTCATCTAAAGCTCTCTATTTTTTATATCCCTATCTATGTCCCTATTTTATTAAGCCTCAAAAATGCAGAGAAAAATGGCTCAAGATTTTCTAGAGCTCAAGATTACATCATAAAATGTCTTGGAGTAGTTCAACCAACCAAAAGATATTCAATTCATTGTGATGTAAGAGAATGAAAGCAGCACAATCTCTCATTTAAGAAGCTGGTTTGCCATATGTGCTTGCAAAAGTAGTTGATTGAAAATAAAAATGGCACGAAAATCACTTGACATCACAGTTTTTTAGGAAAGAACGTTGTGCAGACGGAGATGGGAGTGCAGACTGAAGGTGTTGAATGTATTTCCCCACATCAAATTAACTTTTTCTTTTGTGAGGGATACCGTGGACAAGCTGTGCTGTCAGTCATGGGGACGGGCTTAGGATTTTGAAATGAAAATACGCTCCAACCTTGTGGCAATTCAAAATAAACCGGAAATCAATAAAGGACTGTACTTTAGCGAGCTAGACAGCTCCTTCAAGTCACTCGTGAAGATATTCATGATTCATGATTATCCTGTTAATGGAAAATTCACCACAATCAACTTTTCCTGAGTGTTTTTACGCTCTTTGTGAGCGTCTCAGTTGTCTGACTGAGCTTGTGCACTTTGATACAGAAGAGTGTGTGAAAGAAAATGAGATCCAAATATGAGTCACACTGACGAGGGACAACAGGTAGAGCAGGACGGACACACCGAGGGTTAACTGAGGATTTTAGTGAGGGCGCTGTGACAAGAGACAGATGACTGAATCATTATACGGACTTCCAGACAGTGTTGGGCAGATGGAGGGGGAATAGAGCCAGAGAGGGAGACAGGGGGTCGAAGACAATATACTCATTCTGCAATTACTCATATCAGAGGGGAGTAGTCCTGTTGTTTTTTTACCAACAACCCTGAGTAAAGCTGACCCCTCCAGCAGCCTACAGCCACGTCTCCTCTGTCCCAGTGGGAGAGAGGAGACACACATCTATATATAAACTCACAGCGCAGGGATTGGCTGGATTATGTATGATTTGTTATGTCTGGCAAGTCACACATCCACTTTAAACCCTTTCTTGCTATACCCATGCCCCTACATCTCTTTTTCGCATCTGTTTAATTCTCAAACTAGGCGGTTAGATTGTTGTCTTTTTCCTGCGGCCATTCTGGAGTGCTAATTCGTATTTCACACAGCATCGTCTCCACACCTCTCCCGCACATTACTCAACTGTTCTTTGCTTTCCTTCCCATCACCCCCCCACCCCCCCACCCCCATCTGCCCATGTTGTCTTTGTCTGTCTGTCCTTCCATCTGTCATGCTGTCTTCCTCTCTCTTTCTTCTTTCGCCCCATGTATGTAAAGTCAGCAAAACACGAGTGACCACACAGACACCGTCTTCACTGTCCAGACTGCCCCTGCTTCATTTTGCTGGAGCAAACACATACATGTGTAATCAGCCAAGAGAAGGGCATGGGGGTGCCCAGACAGAAGAGGAGTAAGAAATATAGGGAGGTAGGACTTTAAGGTGTGGTGATGTTAGAGATATAGATACAAGTCTAATGAGAGAGAGAGAGAGCTGTAAATGATGATGATTTTCTCCAGTGAAGATGGGATGAAGGGTAGGAAAACACTAAAGATGCAGGGATGTGACTCAGAAAGCAAAATATAGGCGCAGGGATGACTGAGGGGCGGATCGATACGGAGAGACGACAGAGAAAGAGGTGGAGACTCAGCACCGGCTGAGAGTGTGAAGGAAAACCCTCGCCTGTTTTTTTCAGGATTGTTTAGTATTGGTGTATGTGCTTACGTTTTTTCCTTTTTTTGTGTGAGGGATCGGTGTGAGGGAGGGTGATTGAGATGGAGATGGAGAGGAGAGAGGAGGTGGCGTGGAAACCGCTGCAGCACATTGTTAGGCAGAGCGCACACAGGAGAGGGAGACAGAGAGAGAATCCCCCATTTTAGCTCAACAATATTACAGCAGTGCAGAGATATCTACAACAATGGCAGCCCGGCACTCTCAGCTCTGTGCTATTGATCTTGTAGTGGCAACCCAATACACACACACACACACACACACACACACTCAGACACACACAGACACACACACACAGTCAATCTAATTGTTTGTTTTAACCATCAGTAACTCAGGTGAGTGTAATAATGACTGCAAATTGAACTGGATATTTTAAACATGAAATTAAAGGTGACATACTGGTGATATTGATACATAAAAGACATATTTATTTTAATGATGCCTCACATCTTTATTTAGTCCCAATATATTTCCCTCAGGCATACTGACTTACTAACCGGATCTCTTCTAAGACACTGCACCGGAGAGAGGGAGAGGGAGGGAGGGAGAGAGAGAGAGAGAGAGAGAGAGAGAGGGAGGGAGGGAGAGAGTGTGAGTGATCGAGTGGGTGCAGGAGGGAGAGAGGAAAAGAGAGAGCACAGGAGAGCAAGAAAAAGAAGCTCGAGCCGAGAGAAAGAGAGTCGCAGGAGGGAGAGGGAGAATGCACGGCGTCTGGGTAACACTTCCACGCTTGTATCCAGGGCCTTTGTGAATACACCATGGGATGCATCGGCTCCAGGAGACTGAGTAAGCACCACTTCTCTTCCCCCCTCTCTCTCTCTCTCTCTCTCTCTCTCTCTCTCTCTCTCTCATTGCAGGCAAGAGGGGAGGTCGGGTTGAGGGTGGTGGGAGGATGGGGTTCTTGCAGGAGCGAGGGTCTGTGTGGAGACTACGGACAGGCTTTGTGTACGTGTCTGTGTGTGTGTGTGTGTGTGTGTGAGCTGTTTGCTTCTCTTTCAGTGTATAAGCGAGCTGTGGGATGTATGCTCACAGAGGTTGTGTACAGAGCATACAGGCAAAATGTCAGAGACAATATGTGTTAAGATGTGCTACTGTGTGTGTGTGGTTGCATCCCCCACCTTCCCACTCTCCTCCCTCCTCCCATCCCTTGATTTATGATGCTGTTTGGCAGTATGTATATGTGTGTGAGTAGGAGGCAGAGAGAGGGATGGAGAGGAGAGAGAGAGAGAGAGAGAGGCAGAAGATAGGGCTTATTTATAGGGTGGTGTGGCTTGGAGAAAGAGAGGAAAAAGAGGAAAAGGATAATGCCATTGTCAGGGGTGTTTGCACAGTTAGTTATTATTTGCATGAATAATAGGGATAGAGAGGGATAAAGATACGAGCAGCAGAGGAAGAATTTCAGTGCATGCAGGCAGGGAGGCAGGGAGGAGGGGAGACGGACGGATGGTGATGGAGAGAGGGGGGAGAGGGAGGGGCGAATATGTGCAGGCGAGGTTGTGCGGGATTGATGGGAGTTTCAGGTGAGGACCCTCCTCGATAATTAAATCGACATCAGGACTATCGTTATGTGGAGAAAGATTGGGAGATTTTTGTCAAACGGAAAGCTGTTCGCACGAGTCTATTTCAGATACGGTGCGGTGCACTTTAAGGTCCTGCACGTCTTAACACGCTCAAAGGTAAAAATAAACACAGACTTCCTGAGCTGTTAAATATTAATGAGCCACTTAGCACATCGGTCCCTTAAACATGTTTATGGAAAGCGCCAGTCTGCAAACAAAAGTGCATAACCTTTACAGGGGTCGTGAATGTCAAAACCAGCTTGCAGGGATCTCCACAGCTTACCATGTTTTTGAGCTAAATTCTTGATGAAGAGGATTTTAAAAATATCCAGAATATGCGAGTGCAGAAGTAAGAGCACTAGCATGACACAGTTAGGAAGGCAGGTGTGAGCTGAATACAGCAGAAACGGTGTTATACACTAGCTCAGGCCCTTCCTCATGACAGTATTTGACAGATTGCAGAGCAGGAGATGAGGGTAGGATCCTCTGTCAACACTCGGGTCAAGACAGGAGCCCAGCGATGGGAAATAATGTGATTGAAGTAGACAGAAGGCTTTGGAAAGGTGCCACATTAATCTGATTGTCAGCCACCTGAATACTGATGCTCCTTTTTCTACAAGTGATCACAGAAGCTTAGGAATTCAATAAGACTGGTTTAGTAATAGCATTTTCTAATCAGGGATAAGAGATGGGGCGCTGTGATAAAGGAGAATATGCATAAGTACACTGAAGCCCGCTAGTCACATGTAGAAAAGATAGTACATCCGCTTAATGGAATATTTCCCTTCAGTTTGTCGTTATCTTAAGATGTGTGCGTTATAATCGAACATCAATGTGTAAATAAGCACTACTTGAGGGAAGTAAAACCAGCAGCTGGAGTCTGAGATTCCCCTGTAAGCAACAGCAGCAGCAGCAGTGCTGTCGGACTCGAGGCGCGGTCGTTGTTTATCCTGGGTGAGAATGGCTGTAGTGTGTGCTATTGATCGGCCCTCTCAACTGCAGTCCACACTGCCAAGCAGAGATCAACAGGAGGAGCAGCAGGGCTGGATCCGTCGCCGTACAGGAGTAGCCCTGATGTATCTGTCTGCCCGCTGGTAACACTATCTCTCCCAGCTCCATCATATCTGGGAGTGTGCTCCGTGGTTAGACTGCGATATCTGTTTGTATCCACACACTGCCATAGTATGCTATCTGTTCCTGTGACATACTGCACCAAGCTGTACATTTTACTTTGTTTTGGATGTCCTAGGTAATGTGACACCGAAGAAACTATAGTTGCATCTTGTTGGTAGTAGCGATATTAATAGAAACCTTTATCACCCCTTGTAAGATTAATGCTTTACCCTACATAATTCTGAAAGGGAAAGTTCACCCACAAATAAAAGAAAATACATACTTTTTCTCTTATCTGTAGTGCTATTCATCCATCTACACTGTTTTGGTGTGAGTTGGTGAGTTGTGGAGATAGCGATGTCTGCCTCCTCATAAATATAGTGGAACTAGATGTCACTCAGCTTGTGGTGCTCCAAGTGCTGAAAAATACGTTTGAAAATCTCAAGATAATCTACAATCCTTGTGCTGAATGTCATGTAGGAACTATTTTCTTTCTACCAAACTACACCCACCAATGTGCGGGGATACGGTTGGCGTGCATCTACTCATGGACGAGAGACTCATGCTCGTGGCAGCGCAGGATGTAAACATTAATGGTGTCTTCCTTGACAAAGCTGTAACGCTAGCTAGCTGTGATAGTTAGTGGGTATTGTTTGTTAGAAAGAAAAATAGTTACTACATAAAACTGCTCTCAACAAGGTCTGTTGATTTTCTTGAGTCACCGGGTCATGATTTCTGGAAAGAGACATTACTGTTGAGGTTTTTTAAATTAATTTTTTGGCTCTCTGAGCTCCACAAGCCGAGTGACATCTTGTCCCATTATATTCAAGAGAAGACAGACATCTCTACAGCTCATATCTCCAAAACTCTGCAACTCACACCAAAACAGTCTAGATGGAAAATTAGCACTACAGGAAAGAGGAAAAATATGTATTTTAGATTTTGGGTCAACTGTTCCTTTAACATTGATATCACTTGCTATTAGAGATCTTTCAGAGGCTAGACATAAAAAACTCAAGCCAGAAAAGCAGCAAACGTTGATACCTGCAGGCAGAAATAAAATGTAAACCCTGACTGCAATTTGTGAGGATAGTTGTTTTTACTGCAGGCGTGTGAGTTTGTGGCTCTTAATTCAGACCCAGATGGAAAATGAGGGCTGTAATAAATTCCAGGGTTGGGGTTAATTCAGTTTTACCATCCACAGGGGTTTTCTTTAGAGATTTTAAGAGTCTGTTTTGCCGATAACAGGTTCAGTCTGCAAATAATAACTCCCTTATCAATGCAGTTCCTTATTTCAAAGTCGAAGGGTGATTTGAATGGGTGTTTTCTTTGATACTGAAATTAGGTTGGTGGTTAACTCAAGCTTAAGAGATTTTCATGATTTGTCCTAGATCATAAAATACTCCACTTGTGAGTTCTGAAGCTTTTATGTCCTAAAATATTGGCTAAACGAGACTACAGAGGTTTTCAGGGACATTAAACGTCTATTCAACTTGGTTTATTGATCAATCTATAGTAAAGTGTATATAGTATAGTGTAGTAAGAACCTGAGTGGTAGAGACATTAAAGTCATTTCTCTGCAATGTAGTTCCTTTACAATCTAATGTTGGCTTTAAACTTCTGGTGTTTGCATTTACACTTCAAAAATCATCAACTTTTGTTTGCCACTTATTTTCTGCAACAACCAAAAATCAAATGAAAAAATCCCACAGGCTTTTTGTCAAGGGAGCCAGGGTCGGCCTACAAAGAAATACGTCATCCCTGCAGCACTCTATTCTGGGTTATGTTTTAAACTGAAAGTCTAAGAAAAATGTACTGACCCCAAACATTAAACATCTGCTTTAGCCCAGCTGCCCCTCATCAGCACTGCTTACTGGGTCAGGTGAAGACAGACACCGATGTACAGTAGATGAGGTGTCTGCATCCGTCACCGCTTCAGAGAGCAGAGGCCTTGAGAAGCGGTCGCTGGGCGGTGCACATTCTTCTTCACCTCATTGGCGAGGAAAGGCAACGAGATTTACTGCAAAGTAACTACAAACTGTTTTTTTTCGTCAGTGACTCAGCTCGGGTGTGCAGTACACAGCTTTTGTCCGCCTCATTGAGAGCAGATTTCAACAGCTGCCAAACACAGTGTTAGTAATTCTGTCACAGCACCATGATGTTGATCACATTTGTAGATGTGATGTTGATAATGCTATTACCCATCACTGTGCTAAAAGCACCACACCAGGAGCAGTTTTCTGTATATAGTAACCAGACCACACTGTGCATGCGAGTGCTGGAAACATTAATCATTGTGTAATTCAGGGCATTATGTGCAGCGTGAAGATAACTGCAGTGGGTCGCGCTGCAGTGCTGAAATTATAGATATGAATGTGGGACATTATGACCACTCTCACCTGTTTGTTCTGCCTGTGAGCAAACTCCTTCACTCACTCTTCACCTTCTCTAAGTTAGCTTTGGTAAAGTGCCACTGCTGACACACCACTTACTGATTCAATAAGCACTAATAGCTGATTCTGTTTTTGTGTGTGAGTGTCTGCACACATATTTTTCCGGTACTGACTGAAAAGTGTTTGTAGCACAAGTGCTGAAAGCTGGCATCAAATGTCTGGCTTAGTCTTTGATCTGATAGTTCCTGACTTGTGTCAACATTTTGCAAATTTTAGTCAAAGTTGTTGCACAGCAGCTGTGTTTAGACAATATTTGGGCAAGGCATGTTTATTTATATAGCATCGTTAAGAAAAAAAAGGCAATTCAATGTGCTTTACAGAGACATAGAATGCATTAAAAAGAAGACATTTAGAAAATGTTCATATTGCATTATAAAGACGATCAAAACAAGAGGGATTTAAAGTTCACCCAAAAATGGAATATCAGTCATTATATACTCACCCCTCTGCAGATGGAAGGTCAGGTGGAAGTTCTGTAATCCACAAAACATTTATGGAGCTTAACAGCAAAACAACTTTGAAGCGTTCTCCTGAACAACTGAAGTAGATGGAGACTGGCTAACACAACGCAAATGTTAATGTTGCTAATGCTAGCTAACATTAACTTTAGGGCATTACAGTATGCTGGGCACATATTGTACAACTCAGCCGTGTTTACATTGTTTTCCCCCACAATCTGGCAACTTGATAAAAGCTGATAAAACACGAATACCACGTGACACCAACAGCGTTAAACTATTGGCTGATGAACCTCGTTAGAAGCTGGAACCAATTCTTACACAGAGATAAAGAAAACAATCATTTTGAACCTGACAATCATTGTAAAATTATTAATTCACAGTCATAAAAATGTCTTTAAGGAAAATATATACTTTCATTCTGCACCTTTCTACAAGCTCGAAAAATTATCTGTCTACAAAACATGTTATCAGTATGACCTTGAAGATATTGAAACAAGGATCTCTTCATACTCAGTTATCATATAGCTGATTTTGAATCATTTCCAACAGTCCCCAGCTTGAGAGCCTCTGTTTCTGCATGTTTATGTGTATATATGTGTTCATGCACGCATCAGTGAATGACCTTAAGTTTACATCTCGCATGATCGTCCTCCTGCTGCTATATTTATGTGCATGTAGGCCCTTGTGTGGGTGGGAATACTGTATAGGCGCCGCTGTTGCTTCAACATGGTGTCCCATCACTCTTTTTTTCTTTTGCTGCTGCGTTACAGAGAGGGATTCCCTGCCATTAAATTTAAAAAAAAGCAAACACCCCCGCTGCACCAAACCTTCACACACATTCAGTCAACAACCATGTCCCAGCATTTACCAGTCCGCAGTCTGCCTGTTAACTGGCAAATCTGGCGGATTGAGGTGGAGGCTGATTGATTGGCTCGTGTCCAGGTTGGAAAAGCCTTGTTCACATGAACGCATTCAAGGTGAATGACTCAGTGATGTAGTACCTCAGAGACACGGCAGGACCTGATGACCCTTACCTGTGTGAGTGTGTGTGTATGTGAGTGTGTGTATGCTTAAACATCCAAGGACTCCAATGTAGCGCATGTAGCGGGAAGTCTTTTCCTCCTGATTTATGTGTGTGTGGGAGTCTCTGTGTCATATTCTGAACTGCGTGCTATTATGGTTCGCCTTGTCAATGGATGTTACAATCCTGGATCATTTCTGGAGGGGGACTGATTTAAATGTATATGGGTGTGTGTGCGTGCGTGCATGCCCTTGTACACATCATTCTCAGCCTGTGTGTGCATGTGGCAGGTCAGAAGTAAGAGGCTTGATTGTTTCTTTTAACAATGTGACTCACAGAATTGATGCGTATTTCTGTGAAACATCCCTACAATTTGATCCATGTGAGTGTGTGAATTTATGTGCATTTGTGGATGTGCTCAGCATCATCGTTATCTGCAGCGACTAAAGCCGCTTCAATGCTGATATAGAAAAAAGGCTGTGTTCTGAAAGACGGGGAGAAAATAAAGATTTCCCGGATACAATGCTCACAAGGTTGGTTTCCTCCGCCCCTGCAGGTTGTCGTCTCTTTGTCTATACACAATCAGCTCACAATATGTTGTCCTTTTCAGGTCTAAATGTCATTATATATTTAGTAGGACAGCAGGAAGTTTATGGGAGTGATCCAGGTTTATGATGCTGGGCTGCAGCTGCACGTGCCAAGCTACAGTTACCACAGTAACTAACCCTGTATCAGTGATGGAGACAGCCACATCCATGCTTAAATAGATTAATGAGCTGTGTTAGGCCTGTCTAAGACAGGGGCATGTAGATTGGGAATGCCATTTCACCAGGTAAAAGACAGAAACTCACGCTGTGCTTGAGTGTCTGCATAAGGGCCTGAGCCCCTGCATACGTGCGGATTATATCCTGAGACACACTTAGCTCCTTTTCCCTCGAAACAAACTCTCAAAACCATCTGGCCTCTGGTCCTCAGCTGTTTCTTTGCTGAACTCTGGAGCAACTGCACATATCGCTGCGAGAGGACTGCCATCCAAGCCGGTACCCCATCGTGGCAACCAGCCGTACTGCAGCTGTCACGGTAAACAAGCACCAAGCCCCCTGGTTCCTCGCCGTTAGTGCTGCAGGGCACAGGGACTACAAAAGACAGATGACGCTCAAACGCTTCCCACTTCAGCGAGAGCCGTCAAGCCACTACAGTCAGAGCCGGAGTTGACAGTGCAGCCGCTGCAGCTCTTTGGCTGTTCGTTACGCACGGCCGCCCTGCTCCCTCTTTTTTTCTCCTCCTCCATCTCCCCACCCGCCCTCACTCCTCCTCCTCGCTCCTTCTCCTCGGCTGAGCTAAGCCTGGCTCCCCTATGACCGCAGGGGGGTATCCAGCGCCGCACCGCTGTGTTGTGCGGGGGAGGAGGGAGAGCGCCAGGGGAAGAAAAGCTGGCTCAGAGCTCCGGTCATGTGCTCCGTTGTTGTTGCTGTTTCCTCAAGGAGGGATCCTGCTTGGCTTCTCAGGAGCAGAATTACGCATTCGTTTACTGTGCTGCTGTGAGCCCAAGAGCTTCACCTTCACGAGTATAGAAACACAGAGCGTGCAGTGGTCGAAGAGACCACTGAGATGCTGGGTGATGACTACTGACCCATCACCTATAGAGATATTCTGAGAACTATGAACAACTCTGACTAATCTCAGCATAATATAGACATCCAAACCCTCCTGGCTCCCTTCACAAATAGCACATGCTTTGATGTAATCTCATATGAGGCTGAAGCTCGCAGACATTAGATAATATACAAACAAAGGTGCACACAATGTACTTAATGATTCTGGTCCATCGCTGTGTAGAGGCTGTAGGGCTTCGTAGTGGTAGTTTGTGCTGCTGCAGTCCAGAGGACTCTTGAGCCATATTGTGATTCATGTGGGGAGAGAGTGACTGCTAATCTACTAATTGGCCCGACGAGGCTGAGGGGTGGAGAGGGGAGAGACTGAAGACTAAAGAGAAGCGGAGAAACAAGAGGCGAGGGAGCAGCATTGTGTGTGTCCTCGTGCCTGACACACTGTATGTCGCTATAGGCCCGATGTATGTGGGTGTGCATTCACGTATGTTCGGTTTGTGTTTTCAGGGCAGATTTTTAACCTAGATGGGGAAGAAATCTGGGACACTCTCCGCCGCCCAGGCAGAAAATGAGACATCTCTCCGTCTAACTGATATCAGCCAATAAGTAACCATCTCACACCGCACTCCACAGTGCCAAAAATCAAACACGCCTGACTAATCCTTCTGAGGTCACACAGAGTTCATTGCTAATAGTGAAAGGAGCGCTTGAATAATAATGTGTCCACCCACAGGATGCAAAATACTTTCATTATGTGCCGTTTTGTTTTTCAGGAATTGTGCCTTGTTCAACAGCTTAAAAGCAAAAAGATGCATTTGCAGCAGAGCAGCTGGTAACAGCTGTTCTCTTGTTGCCCTTAAATACAGTTAAAGTAGTGTTGGGACAGTACCTTAGTCCCCCTTCCACGAGAAAATGAATTTTCTGGTATCCCTGCCCACTTTATCCAATCAGGACAGAGGACAGAGGCAGTCATGTCTGCTTGTGAATGTGTAGAGAGCAGGATCCTCCTGTTTTGGTACCTGCACCAACAATGGCAGAACAGGGAAAGCTACCAGTTCTAGTGCTCCCTGTGACGGCTTATACTACCAAACAGGTGAAGCAATGAAAAATGCTTGAAGAAAAGAAAGAGGCAAAGAGAGCTGCCTCGACAAAAGAAAGGAGTCGCACAAGTGTGGTGACGTAGAGTGGAGGGAGGGGATTGTGTCAACGCTTGCGGCAGCTTTAAAACAATCTGAAACAGTGATGTTATAATTCAGTGTGAAGTTTGAATTTTTCTGTATCGCATTATGGTTCATCATAATGCAGGAAATAAAGGAGAAATGTCGAAGCTTCTCAGATGTAGAATTGGAGTGCAGATGGACTGATATGAGATTTTGGACATCCATTTTTCTTGTTTAAAGCAACATTGAGCAACATTACCATATACCAGAATGGGAATTGGTGCAGCCAGACCTTTCTGCAGTGCTGGACACAGTGATGTGGAGATCTGGCTATGCAAGATATTTGCTCTGGCGTGAATTGGTTCATTCAGACCTTCCTCAGCGCTGAGCAGAAAGGTCTGGACATGCTAGACTACACTTTCATAAAGTTGGAGGACTCGTGAGACGTATTTGAACAAAGCGCCCCGACTTTTAAACTCTTCTGTAGGTCAAGACCCATCTTGACCCTTTCTGTAAATGGTCATGTCTCCAGGCCCCCAATTTGTGAAAGAAGTGTTCAAATTGAATACTGTCATCTCTGAGTCCAAACAGAGATGATATTTTCCAGGCTGTGCAGCACTCCCCTTTGTAAGGAAATTAACTCACTGACACATAAAGTCGGTGGAGTGTCCCTTTAAGGTAAATGTACCCTGGTAATGTACAACTAAACAGCTATTTATACGTATAGTAACTGAGTGTACCTTCTGTGGTGATGTCCAGAGGTATTTCAGGAAACGCTAACTATAGAAGGAATACACAAAGTGGGTTGAGGGAAATTGGGTCAAACAAAACAGGAGATAAAACACTCCTGGAAGCAACTCCTCGCAGTCTAGTAAAGACAGATCCAATATTTGAGCGCAGTGTTAATTGTACATATGAAGCAAGCTGGTCCTGATGTTTTTTAGCTATCACACCCTTCCCTGTGCGAGTGAAGAGGGCCAGCTTCTGGAAATGACGTCTGTCCCTCGTCTCCTGCCCTAGCAGTGATCTGATGCGACTGGATGGAGTTCAGAGGGAAGGGTAATATCTGAGAGCCCAACAGAGACAGAGCGGAGCTGATGTTTGTGAATCACTGGGTCAGTGGGTCACAGACATCACTGGACATCCAGAGAGCCAACAACTCTCCGCGTTTCTCAGAACTCCCGAGGAGTCGCTCTCGTGATTGCCAAAATGCAGCTGTGAAAAATGTGATTGGCTCAGCAACATGCATGCAAACACTCAGACACACACAGAGTGCTGATACAGGAGTGAACCCCTCTGAGAGTTGCACACACAGACCCTCTGATATAGAGAGCAGGTACCAAGAGACCGAAGCTGTGTTTAAACTCTATTACCAGTACAGTCTCACTAATTAAACCAATGTTTTAATTAGGATTTGGAAAGCCAGGAAAGAGGAGCGATAATAACGTTCATTTATCCAACAGAGAACGTGTATTTCAGACGACTCCCATCGACATGGTGCTGGGTGGATGGCTTTGTGTGTGATCGGCCACTGACTCTTTAATATTAGCTGAAGTACAGGTGTCATGTACATGTAGAGGAAGTTCACTAAGGAGAGAAAGACTTTGGTGATAAGACGCCATTGATAGAGGAAGTGTAGGACAGACGGTGGCAATACAAACTCTCAGTTGAATCTCCTGGAGGTCATGGCGGTGATGGGTTGTATGATAGAAGGTCTGCAGTTAATCACAATCTGGCTCCAAGATCTAAATTGTGATTTCTTTAATCTCACTTTTCGCCAGACGTGAAATAGCTTATGATTTCCTCCATTTGCACCAAGGAAATTAAAAATAGTTATTTTTTGACTCAAGCTACTCCTCCACCACGTTGCTACCTCTAACTCATGTTGCTTTATTGCAGCAAAAAAACTCCCTGTAGACCACCGTTATAAAAGAGACATCTGTAAAACAGTTGACCGGACACCTCGAACTGCAGACAAGATACTTTCTATTACGATGTTTCCTCGAGCTGAGAAAAGTGATTTGAAAATCTGTGACGTCATCACAACGTTTCCTAGAAAACTTTTCTGCCGTACGTGTTAATTCCAACCAATTCTCTTTGGTTTGAGTGGGCGCCATCTTTGCGTCTGGCATCTAGTTCTTCTGAATAAATCTATGACATCACCAAATGAAGGGCCACATGAAGTAATTCGTCCAATCAGCATGGCTGTAGTGTCAGTGGGGTTATGTGAAGTTTAGAAACAGATTATCTCAATCTCTGTGATTTACCAGAAAAATAGATTGTGGGTGCCTTTAAGATTGATCACGAGCTGAAACTGTCAGATTGTCAACCCCCGTTTGTAGTAGTACAGCTGGTCTGATATCTCATCGCTGTCATCTGTTTAGTCTTATACGCCAACAAGAAAATAGGAGGAAGATTCTTATTTCTAAAACAATGACTATATATATATTTGACACCAGAATAGCTTCATTTACAAACTCTTAAGTAAACTGTTCTGCACGTGTGTTTGAAACTGTATTCATTTGTTTTCCTTCAGGAAAAATGTTGCAGAAACGTTCATCACACGTAGAATACACTTACAGAACTTTGTTTGTTTAGGGTATACTTAAAAGCTTACAACCCAAAACTTCCAACAAAGCCAAATCATGGCTTTGTTGGAAGACAGTAATCCCTCCTTTGTATCATTGTGGTTTAATGAGCTGTTTTCCTCTGTTCCTTTTGAAAAAACCCTTATGAGTTTTGAAAAGCTCGGGGTAACTTGCTAGACTTCATGGAAAAGCTTAATCCAGTTGTACTTTTATTCTTGGTGTTATTATTATATTTGATGATGCCCCCCCTCCCCCATGTTTTGACAATATGTTTACTGCTGTTGACATATTCATCTTTTATTTTTATTATGCCTCGGCTATGAAATTTGCTTAGTAAACTGTGAATCACTGTTAAGAGTGATTTATGTATTCTTTATGTGTGTGTGTGTGTGTGTGTGTGTGTGTGTGTGTGTGTGTGTGTGTTCGCTGTTCCTTTGCTGGGAATTGGGAACGTAGGGACTTTGACAGCCTGGGAACATGAAAGCGATGATTGACTAGGAAGAAAATAGCAGAGAATAGATCCTCCATATATTTTGTGATTTGATTAAGAATTTAATCGAAAGAATATTAAAAATGTATTTTCCTTCTCTCTTCTCTCTCTGTTTGTCTCTTCCTTTACACTCCTCTCAGCGGCAGATGGCGTGCCAGTCCAGAAGGATGGGGAGCAGGTAAGTCTTCAGCAATGGCTCGCCCCTCTTGTTGACTTCCTCTGACAGTGGACTGTTGACACTCCACCTGAGGAGCCAACATGGCTGCTGATTTAAAACCCGCAGCTGCTGTACGTGACGAGCTACAGCAGCTCAGCCCACCAGCTCTCTGTGGTGCCCTCAAGGTGCCCGCGCTTACGCTCGTAGATTAGTAGAGTGGCACACATCACGTCAATGTCAGTCGCTTAACTTCCGCTACGCTTCCCTGCACGAGGTGGGGCGGTGTAGCCGGAAGACTGAACAGTCGCTGGTTCGGTTGGCTCATTGCTGGTGCAATGACGTCTGTTGCTTGATGTCCATCAAACAGAGTCGCTGCTCAGTGTTGGTTCAAAGTAAAAACAGCAGAGGCATCACTTTCTCTTTCTCCAACTTCTTACACACCATTACTATATCCTCCTCCTCCTCCTCCTCCTCTCCTTTCCTCTCCTCTCCTCTCCTGCTGCTATACTGATCCCTTATTCTAAAACTGATCCCCCTGAGACAGGACACAGGAGCGGGAACCATTTTGGACTAAAATGCAGAGAACTCTACTTTTTTCAACAAATGCACTGTGGACTGATTCCATCATTTATTTATGCACAGTGCCCCAGAATGCCCTTCGGTCCAACTGAGAGGAAAGAAACAACCAGACACACACAAACACGCACACACACAACCACACATACACACAGTGTTGTCAGGGCTATTGGAAGGAACATAGGAAAAGCTGCTTCAAGGGGCCCAGCTCAACCACTCAAGTGTGTTAAATCTCTCATCACACCCACTCCTGTGCAGGGAGAGGATGAAGGAGAGAGAGAGATGAGCGGAGCATCAGAGAGCGAGGAAGTGGGAGCAAAGAATAGAATTACAAGAAAAAGAACGGGAAGAGGCCGATATCGATTAAGATGAGCTATCTGGACACACGCTGCATGTAGATGATGGACAGTGTGAGCGCTGCCTCATTATGTCACTCAGCATTGAATTATCTTTTCTTTACATTTTTTGAGAGGGAAATAAGTAAACATACAACAGCTTTAGATACTTGATTAAAATTTGACATTAGAAATGTAAAATGAATGTACAAAATATACGATTCTTATAGATTACACCACAGAAACGTATACAAAGTAGTTAAATATGAGCACAACCTCAACAAGCCTCAACACTAAAATGCTGTTTACATGTTAACCTAATGAGCATGATAGTATTACATGATGACTACTGCTTTAAAGTCAAGTCAATTTTATCATATAGCCCAAAACTTTAAATCACAACACCTCAGCAGGCTTTACAATCCGTACAATCAACAACGTCTGTCCTTAGATCATTGAGTAGAGTGAGGAAAGACTCCCCAAATATGAAACATTTCTGTTTTGGCATAAAGACTGGAAATAGGGGGGAATAGTTAGCCTGACTCTGTCCAAAGCTAACAAAATCTGCCAACCAGCACAACTGAAGCTCACTAATTAAAGCAGCTACAAGGAACTTGAATTTTCTGTTGATTCTGGCGATTCCTGTGGACAAATGTGGTTTGAGCACCACTGCCTCATTATGTCAAGTCTTTGTAATAAGCCAAGAGCAAGATATAACTCGCTAATAAGGCCAACAATAAATTGTTATGTTGTAAACCGTTTGTTCTGCTGCCATCTGGCAGGACAGAGGTATCAGCTGCTGCAGCACCAGACTACAGAGCAGCTTCCTTCCTCAGTGCAACACCGCTGTCGTAAATACAAAACAATTTGTCAGACGTAGTGTAGTGTACATCATGACAATGTTGCGTCTTGACACTTGTATGTTGAAGTAAACATGTATGTAACACTGTGATCCTACCCTCTCACTGAAGTTACATAGTGCAGAAACAAGTGTTAGGGGGGCAGATTGGCTGAGACAGAGACACCATTCACCCTATTACAAGACACTGTACCATCAACATGATTCTGAAGCTGTTATTTTAAGGCAAAAAAAGTTACATAATGATGCTTTAATAAGTGAGCTTTAGAGATGCTGGAATGTATTTTTCGTCAGCTTTGGGCAGTCGGTCTAGCTATTCCCCTGTTCCCTTTTTTTATGCTAGGCTACGCTAATGAGCTGCTGGTTCAAGCTTCTTATTTGCTGTACAAACATAAGAGTACTACCAATCTTCTCATCTAACTCTAAAGAATCTAATAAGGGTCAAACTATTCCTTCCTTTGAGCGATCTAAGTGCCTCTTCGCCCACTGCTGTTTACATTGCAGGGTGTTGAATATAGAAAAATGGAGACAGGCTAGGAAAACTAAAGAGCCAAATTCTAAGCAGAGCGCAGTTGGACCGGATTTACAGCATGTGTGGGGACCTGTGGGACGTTTCCAGTAAGATGGACAGGAAGGTGAACACATTTCAGCACAGCCACTAACCCACCAGTGTCCCCAGTCTAGTTAGTGTCAACCCAGCTGATAGAGAGGAACGGTGTGGCAGAGGCTGCTGCTTATCTGCTTTGTCCCCAGCATCTGCCTTCTCACACACACACACACACACACACACACACACACACACACACAGTGCCCTTCCTCCTGTTAGCCTCAGTCCCCTGTCTGTCTGTCTGCAGCATCAGATACCGTTCGACGCCTCACTGACATCTCTCTCACACACACACAATTTTCCGCTGGCTTTCAGTGTTTTTGGCAGCACATGTGACCAGAGAGGAGACTCATTCATCCGTAGCGTATTCACTCTGCTATACATAACTAAGCAAATTTACTGATCCCCTGTTTAATCCCCTCCCTTCTCCTTGTCATTCTGGTCCTTGACTCTTGCCTTCCTCGTTCCTGGAAAATCCTGTGTATCTGTCTCTCCCCTCACCCTTCTCTTAATTTTTTCCTCCTCCTCTGCATGTCTGATGTGCGCTCCCCCCTCTGTCCCTCCTCTCTTTGTCTTCTCCCATTTTCCCTCCCATGCATGTCAATGTTCTCTCTGTCCTGTCACTCTTCTTACTCTTTCCCCATCCCTCTCTCCTCCTATTTCTCTTCCTCAGCATGGACGTTCAGAATTTTCATGGGAAGGAATCAATGTAAGTGTTGTGACACCATTCCTTCATCTACTTTTTCCCCTCTTTTTGATTTCTTTCTTTCACCTGTTTTGATTTATCTCGCCCTTAAGCGATCAGCTCTTCTCCCCCTCACAACCCCCTCGGCCTTACAGTTCGGTTTACCGTAGTGGTGCACGGTAGTGAGCACAATCAGAACCACTTACTGGTGCAGAGTAAAATAAAGTAACTTGGAATCAGGGTCTGGGTAATGCAGATTTTTATCTTTTGTATTAACTCGACATCTCATCACCTCTCCTCTCCACTCACCCCTCTCTAACACACACTGTCTCGACGTCTCTGTGTGCCCCGTCACACTTCCCATACTATCCTTTTCCTTTTTTCCCCTCCTCCATTCCTCTGTCTTCTCTCCCTCTAGCTGTCTATGGAAGACACCACGTCAATCCTGCCTCGGCTCAAGAGGAACTCAAACGCCTACGGCATCGGCGCTCTGGCTAAGTCTTCTCTGTCAGGTGTGTCAGGTGTGTGTCTGTGCTGTAACTGGTAAACCGACCCCATGTTGGCTCCGCCCCTCCGCGGGCGCTGGAGTCAGCATGGTACCCGAAACGGGTTCCCCTGTATCACTTCCTCTCCACGCTGGGATATCACTTGTCAATGGCTCCTCGTGAGTCATTGATGGAATTAAATAAGCCTCAAACACACAACACGCACACACATAGTGCATCGTCATACAGCTTGTTGCTCTAAGAAAAGGTGAGTGGTGAGTGGGAAGTGTAGTTTTTTCTTTGTGTTAAGTGGTTGTGCAGTTGTGGTGTCCTGAACAAGTATTAGTCTGGATGTTTTGAACTGTGTAAAGTGCCGTGTTAAACAGATTTCAGTGCAGTGTAGTGGAGTGCGTTCTTTTAAAGCAGTGGTTTTGGTTTGATCCAGTTTTGTTTGTGCAGTGCAGTTTATTTGAAATGTATTACAGTACGGTGAAGTGTAGTGCAGCTGCTGCACTGTGTGGTGTGGTACTGATTTGTCCCATAATTTCTTCCCATAATTTATTCATAAATCTCATCTCCATGCGCCACCATCAGAGAGAATCAAACAACCAGGGATTTACAGTGTGTGTCATCATGTGTGGGTCACTTGAAATATGGAGCACAGCCATTCTGCAGATATCAGCCGGTGTTAGCTCGGCAGGGGGAAATGTAATGCTGCTTTAAAAAAAAAATTGTAGGCTCTGCAGTGTTTGCATGAGTTCTCAGACAGTCAGAGAGGAGAAAGAGAGCAGTTTTCTGCTTACCCAGCGCAGCTTAGCAGAGGTGTGAAAGCTATCATGTCAACAAGCCAACCTCTCATTACTCATGCCGTATCGCCACCTCACCCCAATTAACCTATTCCATCCCACGATGCACCTTTGTCAGACAAGACACGTCCATTCCCTCCTCGTCTCCCTGTACAGACGATGGCTCAGTCTCATTAAACACTCGAATGTCACCTCCACAACCCTTGTCATTTAGCGTTTCTCCTAATCCATGTTCATGAAGCCCCTCATTAAACTACAGACATTTGAATAGTAGGATTAGACTGATTATGTTTTTCTGAACTGGTTTTACCTTCCTTGAAGCTGCCAATAGTTGATATTTTAAGCTAATATTCACTATTTAAAGGGGCACTATGTATTTTTGGAAGAAATTCAAACAAAAGAATTTTAAGACTTATGATGTTCTCAGAGGAAAATAGGGTAGAAACAGTATGAAATTGTGTTGTCCTTTAAGGTCAGTTTGTTTTTGACTCACAATCATATCCCCCCAGCTGCCAAACCAGTTAATCAGTCTAACCCTACTGGACATCCATAGTTCCATAAGTCATCACAGCATCCAGGACCAAACAGCAACGCACACTCCATGATAACTTGTCTATCTTCTGTCCTTCCTTGCTGTTTCTTCTTCCCAGGGGTGACCCGCACCATGAAGGAGAGAGTGACCAAGCCTACGGCCATGGCCCAGGGTCGTGTTGCCCACATGATCGAATGGCAAAACTGGGGCATGCAGACGGTGGGCGCAGGGGGCATCCCGCAGGCCCGCATCACGACCCAGGAGCGGGAAAAGGAGCGGCGGCTGGAGAACGATGCCTACAGTGACCTCAGCGACGGGGAGAAGGAGGCTCGTTTCACTGCAGGTTGGAAGCACACACACAGAGGAGGACAGGCGCTCCAAAGAGCCTGTTAACTGTCATCAGCAGAATTATGTGCTCATCACCTCACTTTCTGGGATTTATGCCAGTTATTCAGCCAATTAAGTTTCATGCAGGCCCTCACAATGATCCTGGCTCGTCCTTTGAATTCTGACCTCAGGCATCCTGCAGCAGTTTGCAATCTCGGAGGCAACGCTTCTGGCCTGGTCATCGATGGATGGAGATAGTCCGCGGTCGGGCTCAAACCAGGGCAGCGTGGCCCATCTGAGCGAGGTCAACCAGGAAAGCATCACCAGTCGAGGTAAAGGGCTACAAATATGGCTGAGGTAGCTTGTGTTTAGGAATCTGACAATCTAATGCTGCATTCACATGCTCCCTGGATGGTCCCACTTCCCGAGATGGGAAATCGCTCTTCTGACTTTGGTGTGTTAGAACATGGACGCCAAAAAGAAGTCATTTTGCATTTTATCGCTCTGAACGTTTAAACAACACGTTGACAGCTGTTTCCAGTATTTGAGTGATAAGGAAGAGCAAAGGAAACGATACAATGACTGTACAATACACGACTTTGGTAAAAGTTTCTTACCGTCGCCCAATCTATGCTTTCGTCCGCCATGTTTCAGCGTCATATGATGTCAATTCAGCAAATCGTGTACCAAGTTTGAGAAGGCATTCACAGAGACTTCAGATAGTCCAAGGAAGTTGTAAGCAGGCAATTTAAATGCATGAATACAGAGAGACAGAAGTACAAAGTTTGGCAGTTGGTGGTTAATTTATCATTTGTTTAATGATTGATTTACAGTACTGGGCTGCTAGTATTTGCAGCTAACGTAAGGGAACTATTGAGAGGCTCCATTATCCGCCATTGCTTTTTCTACTCAACGGCTCTGGCACTGTTCAAATCTTTAGGAAGGAGGGGCGCTTAGACAGAAAAGGCAACTGCCAGGGGAGTTTCAAAATAAAATTGTAACCTAAAGATGATGATTAGGTCGTTAGTCATTATATCATATTGGATTATTATTGTTGATGAAGTGCTGTGTATGCAGGATGTTATGTTGCAGCTGGGCCAAGATATCATAATGTTTTCTACTTTATTTACTGTTGTAGGTAGTTGAATACAAAACAGTGAATCAAATTGTATCACCTGATCATGTGTTTTGTACCTTGATATTTAAAGTTTATACCCAAAAAAAGCTGTCAGATAAATGTAGAGGAGTAAAAAGTGCAATGTAACTATAAAGTAGCATAAAAAAGTATGCACAAGTAAAGTACAAGTACATCAAAACAATGCTTGCGCTTGAAAGAAATAGTGTAATAGTGTTTATTTGATATGCATTATGAGTAAATACTGTAAATATTCCACCATCAGTATTAATGATGGCCAGCATTCAAACAGCTGTGTCAAATGTTTGTGTAGGTGCAGAGCAGCAGCTTGCAGTATAGCATGTGTCACGACGCTTAGTAATGAGAACATACTGTTCCATCTTCTCTCTCCAGGCTGGAGGGTTCGCTCATTATTAATTTCACATTTTCCAACATGGACTGTTGGAAGGTAAACCTGCTGCACCGCATCTGTATGAATAGCAATTTTTGACATTTTCACACTGTCTTCTCTGTGTGCAAACTTTTTCTCGTTGTGAAAAAAACACACAAAAAAAATGCCTTAGGGTGTGATGTTTCGTTAATTCATTCGAATAAGATTATCTCATCACTTTTAGTCGAACAAACTTTTAGCAGAGGGAGAAAAATGTGAGGCTGTGTTTACTCTCTGACCCATTTTTTACCTCCTCCTCTTGAGAGAAAGATAAACGACAGCAAATCAAAGCTATGTCTGCACTATACAGTTTGACACGAGCCATGAATCAACAGTGAAAGGTGTGCCAGTGTTCACACTGTATTCAGTCCATCTAGGAGAGTTTCTGTCAAAACACTTATTCAGCCAGTGTGCAGATTTTTTTCTGCTGAGGTCTTTGATTTAGCTCCCAGTCAAACTGTTCAGCAGGCCAGATCAAAGCCAAAACTCAAACTGATTCAGTTTGCTGTGCGCCGAACAGTCCTGAGCTGCATGATAACAGCTGAAACCAGATTACCCCAACACAATTATAGATATGATTTACTCCTTAAACCTTCAAATTATATCAGCAGTCGGTCATTAGAGGCTGGATTATGCTGAAATAAAATGCTGATGTTTTACGAGATCGACAAAGATGTTTTTGGGATCAAGCTCTTGCAAAAATCAGCAGTATGGCATCAGGACTTCTACTTCATATTTTGAAGATCATATCATAAATCGGTTTTGCTCTAATAGCAGCTGCTGTCTTTTTCATTTTTTCCAGATCAGATATTGCATCACTCCTCAGCAGAGGTGTGGCCTCACACGTACGTCTCCCAGGGCCACTACTGCCTCTCCTCCTCGGATGCCTGGGAGCCGATCAACAACGATCCCTCCGTGGTGGCGACTCCCCCTACTGGCTCCTACATTATGGGGACTGAAGGGTACGACGGACAGGCAGCTGCTCACTTCCTGTCGCAGCAACAGCAGCAGCAGCAGTTCACTCTTCAGCAGCAGAGTCAACTACAACAGCTGCAGCAGATCCAGCAGATCCAGCACTACCAGCAACAGCAGCTCCTGCAGTATCAGCAACAACAGGTGGAGTCTCACGTCTGAGTGTGACAGTTTAACCCCTGTGAGATACAAGATGACATGGAGTTGACATTTAGTATGTAAGCATGTCTACTGTTGCTCTAAGTCACTCCAATTATGCATAAACTGTGAGCACCTGAGAATTCAGACAGGTACCCTTGTAAATCAAACCAGATTACTTTATGTTATGACACGTGATCCTTTATGTCCATCGAAAAATATGTAACTGCCAGGTCTTTACTTGCCTAAAAAGAGACATTGAGAGGGAAAGTTCACTTTTGACCTTGGAAATAGTAGCAAGACAAAATGATCTCAACTCAAGGTTTTTCTTATTTTCTTTCTTTTTTGTTGTTTTTTCAATGTTTTTCAAGTGTCTCAAAGCAAACACCTATAATTATAGTCTGCACACCTACAAAATAATTGAATAAATATCTTAATAAGATTCCTGGAAAGGACAGAGTAATTTGGTATTAATTATATGTGTTCAAAATACTTGCTGATTAATTGATAGTGTAACCTCAAGAGTCACAGCAATGCTAAAAATGCTAAAATGTCAAATTTGCATAGAGGCAAGCACACAATTTAACATTTATAGTAAAGAGAATAAAGTGAATTAATATTTACTTTGGTTTAAAGGGAATCTGTGAAACCTCTGACTAAACTTAGTCAATGTTAGTGGAGGGGAGAGGCTGAGACGAGGCACTCAAGAACATTTATAATGTCACATCCTTTGGACTGTTGTGTACAATGCGATTTGACTCCTTTAAAAAGAAATCCAGTCCAGCAGCATTACACAACTTAAACAAATCGGCCATAGGCTTGTATAGGCAACCTACGAGAGACAGGAAGGTCTCGTCCCTAACCCACCTACTTAATAACTTAAAGGTCCCATATAATATAAAATTAGATATTTTCTTGTCTTTTTTGATTATAAATCAGGTCCAGGCGATATATAAATCCTATGAAAGTATCAAAAGGCTCAATCCACAGAGAAATGCTCACAGCCTGTGCCTTTAAACGAGCCGTCAAGATTTCCATTAGCTTGTGATGTCACAACCATACAGTCGCTGCCCTCAGCCACGCCCCCCCAGCATGGCCGTGGTTACAAAAACAGTGGCAGAGCTGATGCAGAAACATGGTGAGCGGTGCCTGCTCAGGCCTGCGAGAGCTGACAAATCAGAGCAGACATGGCCTTTAGGGAGGAGGGCGGTAAAACGAAGCATTCAGACAGAGGGTGAATAAAGGGGGTTCAGCAATGGATCGCATGAGAAAAGTAGTGTTTACTTTTTACATTAAAGCATGTAAGCAAGTATAAACCTGAAAATCAGCATAATATGGGACTTTAAATAACTAGCAAAAACACTAGTTCTTGCTTAGTTGGAGCAAAAAATGAAATGATAAGCCTCAATCTCATATATTCATTAATAATCTCCTCCTGTACACAAGGAAAAGCAGTATTGATCACTGGCACAGTCAGACAGCGTCGCACTGTAAACTGTTCACTGTATCGCCTTCCTAATCCCTTTTTCTTGGCTGCCGACATGAAGCTTTGTGTGTTTTGTCAGACTGCTTGACACTGTGTCACCTCTGACTCAGAAAATAGACCTGAGTTAGAAAACAGGTGTCGAGCAAACAAGCAGCAGATCTCAGCTCTGCCTCTAACTCTTCCTCCTCCTCGCTGTGTTTGCAGTCGCTGGAGCACAGGCTGCACAGTGCCAACCACTCTTTGCAAGCGACGCCTAACAGTACCATCCACAGTCTGGTCCATTCTGCTCACCCACCATTGGTCGATCTGTGGAACACGGGCCAGATGGAGGCCTATCAGACGGAGGCTGGCAGTTACATGGGTGTGTCGGCGGTGGTGGAGCCGAGCCTCTGCGTCCCCTCTGGAGACGACATGGTGGGAACAGAACACTCGCCGCTACTGGAGCAGCAGGAGGAGGAGGAGGAGGTCAAGGTGAGGTGAATTTAGGGTTAGATGACATAAAATTACAGCTTCAGTGTTTAATAGTTGATCTGTGAAGTGCTGAGCAAGCACTGTGAAAGACCATGCTGGTGGTTTTATTCCATTAACCACAAATCATCTATGATTTAATTACTTTTTAAATAAGTTTTAAAGATTTATTTCCAGTCATTTCGGCATTGGTAAGGGTTGGTTTCAATTCATGCCAGTGGGATAAAAAACAATCAACAGAGCACTAATTAATACTGTGATCAATAAAGCCATCAAGCAACTGTGAAGATCTGCTGCTACTTTGATTTATATTTTTGTAAATTGATTTGGTTATGGGCTGCTGGCTGGACAAAACAAGTAATAGCTTCCTTGGGATCTGAGAATATGTGGTGAGCGTTTTTTTGGTTATTCTGACCCACAGTGTGTCTCGCAATCAAAACAACAGCAAATGACGGAGTATGATGATGTTGTGAAGTTGCGTAGGATCATGTGTATTAGTTATCAAACAACCAACATTGCTGAAAATGAAAATCAACATCAACTTGCAGTGATCAGTAAGTCATCAGTCATGTATCTGTTGCGTAAGAACGGTTTGAAAACCGCTTTTAATTGTTCTTGCAGGGAAACTTAGGAATTGACTTCTGACCAGCAACCTTCATGAAAAAGCACTTCCACCCACTAAACTGCCTGTTAAAAGAGTTGCATAATGACTTTTGTGACTCTGACGGGAGCTTTAAAGAGTTGTTAAAAATAACACTGGTGATGCTAACAGAAGCTCTGTGTTACAGGGCTTGAGACTAACGGCCTCCCTGCGTCCCAGGGATGATAGAAAATGTGCTTAAGACAAGCAGCTCTAATTATTATAGTTACTATCAATAGCTGGCCGTCGGCGCGAGACCTATGAAAGATTGGACGTATTAAAATCCAAAAGGATGCAGTAAACTTATAATGGATGGGGGATGCACCATATCTTTTTACGCCAAATAATGCTACATGTAAACAAACAATCGGCAGGAGGAGAGCTAGTTAACTGTTAGCTGCTAGGCTTGAGGGCAGTCCTGTGGTGTGTTTGGCTAAGGGAGCTAATAGCTTACAACAGAGCTAAACACACAGCAGGACTGAGAGTTTCTGTTCAGAGTAGGGCTGTCACAATGTCAGATTTCCACTGGATGATTATCGCGGGCCCAAATAATTCATGATAACAATATTTTCGAGATAAACAGAAATTTTGAATTCTTCTCATGTCGAATTCATCTTAACTTTTTCTCCTTCTTTTCAGCAGCTTCCTATAGCAGATGTGATTTAGCAAACCAACAATAATGACCGCTAAATTTTCATCTTAAATGTCAACTGTGATGGATTGCCCATTTCAAGCCTGGGAAGTCTTTTCCTGTGAAACTCGAGCTCTGCTGGTTGCCTGAATGATAGAAAATCAATCAATAAACCTGTGGAACTCAGTTGGCAGTAACGTTAATAATAAAAGAGTTAAAGTTGATGTGATAAAACCTGCAAGATTACCAGTATGGTTGTAAACTAAAGAGCTTGCGTGTGTGACCTGGTCTGACTTAGCCTTCTGTGTGTGTCCTGATCAGGAGGAAGAGGTGACACTGTGCATGGAGCCAGAGTCGGCCACGTTGACTCCGCCCACGCAACAAGGGGATGCCTCTGGAGGCAGTAGTCCGGGGCAACCGCCTGCAGAGCTATTCACGGAGCGGAAGGCCTCCGACGTCACCTCCGGCCTCGCTCAGACGCGAGAGGAGAGGGACGAGGATGGGCCAGACGCTTCCATGGCAACCAACTGAGTTCCTGGCTGTCAAGAGACTCCTTATTACAAACTGAGTTTGTCAGCGAGGAATGAGCGTAATAATACAATATATATCTATTAATCTGTTCCTTTTCAGGTATCAAAAACACCACTTTTTGGTTGCGAGATGAATTCTTCAAAATGGTGAGAAACAGATCTGGAAGTGGACTCTCAGTGAGACAGGAGCTGATGCAACAAAGGACACCTATTATTATTATTGAAAGCCTTACATCCCAAAGGTAACGGAGACACTGAAGAGGAGGAGGAGGAGGAGGAGGAGGAGGAGCACCAACTGTCCGAGTCATTTCCATCAGGTGAAATGAAACCAAGTTGAGATGAAGAGGAGGGGAAACGGAAACATGCATGCTTTTTATGAAGACAAGCAACTCGACCCTGTCATCGTCTTATAATAATAATGAAAATCTATCATAATAAAACATTATAATAAGAATAATTTTGTAATAAATCAACAAAAAAGAACGAGACAAAAATCTATGTATAAGTGTATGATAAGATATAACAGTTTTCCTCCGGGGGAACTACTCTGTTTACAGCTGTCACTCAACATATTAGTGTTTAATCAAATTAATTTCCCTGTTGCATCAAACACACACAGTATACTTTAATAATGGCAACCCAGACGATCTCACGTGTAATTAAAGTAGGCTCCGAAAATGTCAGCATTTCAGTGAAATGCAGATTAACCCTCCAAAATTAATCCCTCTATGATGTTGTGGCACCAGGATGCCCGAGGCACAACCCAGGGACAGGCCCGTCCTGCTGACTGCACACACTGAACTCTGCACAGATAAGGATTGTACTGTAAGATAGTGTGCTTCCTACTCTGTCTCTCTGTATGCATGTTTCTTCAGAGCACTATGGAGTACCTGTACTATACAGCACTGTATAGACTTTGCACTGAACCATAGTTTCCAAGGTGGGCCGTGAGCGGCGAGTGAAATAAAAGACAAGAGCTGCATAAAGCGAATCTCTTTTGCACTGATGCAATCCAACAGATCAGAGGTTGCCTTTGGACAGTTGACGTTAACCCCAGTACCCACTCTGAAAGCTTTCAGCAACCAAAACCGAGCCACTTAACAACACAAACCCTCAGCTGCTTTTCTCCATAGACGTAGTCGCGGTAAATTGAGGATGATAACCACTATCTGAATGTACTGGAAGACGGACAGACGGCAGTACATGAGCGATGTTTTTTTTTTTGATGTGTCCACTTGGGACAGAATCAGACAAAGATAAACAAGTCGAGTCTTTTAAACATGTGGGAGGGAGCTGTTGGGAAATAGATGCTTGCTCACCACCACTGCACACACACACACACACACACACACACACACACACACACACACACACACATACACACACATGAAACACACACAAATATCTAAATTGTAACCAGCAATAGGCAGGCAAAACACTGGCTTCCCAACTGCCCAGTGTCAGCCCTGTCATATAGATGTAAATAGAGTATATAAGAATCGCCTCTCACCTACAGTCACAACTGTTCTACTACAGTATGATTTCTTTATTTTTTTACACTTCTCAGTCCCGCTTTATTTTGGGATTGCTCTCGAGCTCACACTTTAGGCCTGATTTTGTTTGTTGTTGTTGTATTTCCTCATGTGTACGGTCACTCAAAGGCAAAGGAAACAGAGGAATGTTTGTGTTGTAAATAGAGCCGATCGCTCGAAGTCCAAGAACAGTAGTAGGTCTGAGCTACACGGGAGGGAAATTACAGCCTGTGTGCCGCTCAATCAGCCAATCAGGGAATAGGACAGAAGACTGGGGACTGAACACTAGAGCCGAAACAGATCGGTGTCTTCCTGCTCGTCGTGATTACTGTGAAGCAGCTGCCTGGAGCGTGATAGTGATTATTAATGATGTTTGAGGAAGCATGTTTTCATTTACTTTTTTTTGTTTTTCGTTCGCCTGAGGAAGGATGGGTGTTTCCCTGCGACAAGGAAGAGGAGGAGGAGTTATAAAGTCAAGAACTCACTGACAAACTTTACAACAACAACACACCACCACTGTTTTCATCTTTTCTCTGTCGGGGAGCACCTTCTCCTCCCACTTTGATGATTGTGTGAGAAAACTTTCAAGATAGAAAAAAAATAATGGTTTATTGACTTGAATGAATTTATTTATTGATTGCTTCTTTATGCAATGTTTGGGGGACAATGTTTATTTTTCTACTGACTTGTTGAAAATCCCTTCCAGTATAAGTTGGAATAGGTGTCATGGTCGTAAAGCAGTCTCGTCTCAGTGTGGTTTTGAGCACTTTAACACCAAGAAAAAAAACAAAAAAAAAACACCCTGACACCTTGTTGAGAGATTAGAGGTGGATAGTTTGGCAGCTCTCAATTATAACAAACCTATCATCATTTTATTTCACTCCAAGGACCCCTGCTTAGTGACTCGAGAGGGCTCAAAACTGCAAACAGAATGTCTTTACACAATGGCACATATTCATTTATTTATTGAACAATTACTTGGCGGGGAGGAGTAATGTGACAGCTTGTACAGAGTCTATACTTTCATGTAGGTAACAACCCTTCTGGGAGCAGTATCTTTTTCTTTATGAGTCATTCGGCTTTAAAGACATAATGTTGTGGGAAGACTGATGCTTTATATTTGCTGATCGCAACAACCGCAAGGCTAATTTGGCTAAAAAGAGATCACAGGAGGATGAAAAGAAACTGCTTCAATTTGGGTGATCTTATCGCTTTCCTTTTTTGTTTTTTTTCGTTTATCAAAATCTCAATGAATGAATAAACTAATAACAAGAAGCCAAATATATTTCTCTGGATGTTAAGGTTTACTGATCACATCTTTGTTAAAAACGACCGGTTTGCGATTGAGTTCCTCTTTTTGTATGATTCTACTGCCATCTTCCAAGAGTAAACGGTAACTTGTCTGCAGGCATGACGCTCAAAATCTGCTTCTGGTCCTCTGCCTTTCTCCTTCGACTCTCTCTCTCTCTTTCTATCTCTTTGTATCTGTTCTGTATATTCGTGTCCGTCTGTATGTCTTTCTGTCTGTCAGTGTACAGTAAGTTGTCTGCTGTCTTGTTGGAAGAATCACTGCCTGATAAAAAAAAAATTAAAAAAAATAATAAAAAAAATTACGTTTTCACATCAACCAAAGGGGATTTGAGGCAATCAGACATGTAACATAGATATAATTTGGAAATGTGTCGCAAAACAAGTAACCGCTGTAAAAAAAATGCTGTAAAAAAATTGGATGGCTTCTGTAAAAGTCTGTATAAAATTGGATTTATTTGTTTTGAAATGAGGCAGTGTGACTGGTGATACCAGTGTGCACTCATGACACTCACACCTATGCATGCTCGTTGGACGGTTGTCACAGGACGGTTCTTCCACGTGGTCCCCCCCCAACCCAACCCACCCTCTCTCTCCTCCTCTGTCAACAACTCTGTTTCTTCCTGTTTCTCCTCCTTTTTCCTGCACGACAGAACCTCCTGCGACCTCCCTCCCCTCCCCCTCCAGCTCCTCTACCTGTCTCCTCTTCTTTTCCTCTGGTGGAGAAAGAGCAAATAAACAAACCAACAAATGGCATTTTCTTGTGCACATGTGTGGATATCTTTTCCAGGGTGTAAATAATTACATTCTCACACGTTCACCCCTTTCTCTCTCGAGCCTTAACACGTGTGATGTGTCTTTTTTTAACCGTGTTTGGCGGCAGCCGCTGTCTCTGGCCAACTCATTGGTGCTTGTCAGACAAAACAGCAGTCACCAAGGACCTGGCAGCAGTGTAATCCAGCCTGTCAGGCTTTTCCAAAAAACATTCCTCTCCAGTCTTTATCAGGGATTTTATGCCAGGAGAATATTAATGACAAATTCTCAGAGACAGGCCTCCTCTACAGGGACTGGCTGCTTATTTGTTCAGGCTCACATAGGAATCAAAGACTGAAATACACTGTTGACCTTCACAGGACAAAACTGTGTAGATGTTCAGAGATATTTGCTTTTAAAGTCTGAATACTGGAACACTATTACTGCGGTTTTTCACCAGTACAGAGATTTCTTTTAAAGCCACACTAGTAGCATATCTGTCTGCTACTCCACCACTTTGGTCCAGACTGAAATATCCCAATAATTATTGGATGAATTGGCATGAAATTTGGTGGAGACATTAATGCCACCTGCAAGATGGGTTGTAATATTTTTTTATGATCTTCTGACTTTTCATTTAGCGACACCATCAGGTCAAATTTGTATTAGTTGTTTATGACAGACTAAGGGTTCAGACTAAAATCAAACCTGTGTTAAATAATACACAGGAATAAAAGAAAAGCTCACCCCAAAAAGAAATTTAAGTGATTATCTACTCAACCTCATGCCGATTGAAAGTCAGGTGAGGTTGCATAGTGCACAAAACTTTTCTGGAGCCTCACAGCGAAACAGCGTTGCAGCATTCTCCTAACCATCTCGAGTAGATGGGGACTTGCTTTAAAACATAAAAAAACAACCAAAAAAAACAACCAAACATAAAATGTCTCTGCACAGCTCGTTAAGCATAATCCAAGTCTCTTGAAGCCCTAAGGTCCTAAATTTATTTGAATGCTGCTTTGCTGTGAAGCTTTGCAGCGGACTTACAACAACTTCCTGTTTTACGGCCAATCATCGACCTTCCCCGTGCTGCCACGGTCACACCGTTCAACAAAAAAATCAAACTTTTAATCAGTTTATATCACAAAGCTGTTAAGATTGGCTTGTGAAAATGTAACAGAATATTGGCATTCCTTTATTCCTTTTCAGGTTAAAGCTGTAGGAGGAGTCCGTTAAAATACAACACGTACAAATAGCCAAATATGAGCAGAAAAAATCCAAATGGCTGTTGGGTTGAGGTTGTGGCATGAAGAGTTTTTTTTTTGTAGATGTAGGTATGATACATATGTGCACCAAATTCCATGTATGTGCATCAAACTAGCCGCAGGGGCTGTCATAAGAAGTATAGAAAAATGCAGTTTCCTGTTGCCACTAGGTGGCGCTTTTACTGTAACAGAATATTGGCATATCAGCGTCTTTAGGCCGGGACTCTTATCCAACATGTGAAGTTTGGGGCAGATTCGACTCTGTACAGTAAAGTTATGAAAGTTACAGAAACTTTACCAGTGTTTCCCACACATAGACTTTACTTGGGCGGGCTGCCCAGGTGTATCTGGTGACCCATTTTAGCATTTTTAGCTATTTTATTTTCATCCATCCGAGATAACGAGAGCGACCTCTCCTATTTCATACTAGACCTACTTCTGCTGTTGTTTTGTACAAGCTTGTAGGTACACCTGGTTGTTGTGATGTGGTTCAGTGCATGTTGGTTTTGATAGTCTACATAATTAACGAGCTTCCTGCAGAAATGGTTCACCTGCTGTGATAAGTGAAAAAAATCCAGAACGGTGTGTTTTTTAGGCGACTTTATAAAACTAACTCCTGATGAAGAGAAAGCAGATAACGTTGCTGTGAGAGAGAAACAGACAGGAGAGGCCAGTGTATGTGCTTAGGAGGACAATTAAAGCAACACTGTAGGCAAACTCTTAAAACAGTTCTGAAGAAAGATAATTGATTTTTGAGTCTCATTCTCAGGTCTTACTATCGGCATGGGGGTGAGTAGATAGTGACTGAACTTTCATTTTTGGGTGAACTTTTTCTTTAAGGCCTCCTTGAGCAACAGATATGTGACTTTGGAGGCATATCAAATGCCAAAACATTGCACTGTAGCTAATAAAAGTCACAGACAAGATTTTATAACTCTTGAAAGATTCATGGCGGCAACTTTTTAAACTTTTGTCAGTTGCAAGCTAAACAACAAAAATACAGCATTAATTTTTTTAAGTAGTCTACCAGAATTGTACACTTGTATTTGATTTGGCACCGAAATGCCTTGTTGGATGATGAAGATGCACTGCGGTAAAGCAGTAATGCCAAGTTCAACTTTTTTGCTAGAGGACTCCCAGTCCGCTGCATCGCTGGAGTGGCTCCACTCAAATGAATGAGATGACTGCGTTTTTTCAGGGCTGAAGTCTGAACGCAGCTACTTGCAAAACATTCCCATTAGCCTCACTTGTACTTTGTTTTAAATGCTAATTATTAGCTAATGTTAGCATGCCAACATATTAAACTACAACTAATTGTTGTAAATAATTAAAATAAGCTAGTAGACAATGTTAATATTTATTATCTTTAAAAATTACAGACAGGTAATAATGATTTGAATATTTACCATACAGAAAATATATGATAAGATATAAGATAAATTAACCTCAATCAGTAAACTTTAAATGCATGATCTCTTTGACCTCTGGGTCAAATTAATTAAGTCTTCATCAATATATCATTTCATTATCATACAGTTCATTGCTGTCAGTTAATTCTTGATCAAAGGTAATTTGTGAAATTAACAGACATTGATATATGATGTACAGCTACATTCAACATTTCCGAGATATGGATGGACATTGAACATCAGTGACATGAAGACTGAACGTGTTTGTTCATCTGCAGTTCAAAAGACACAGGAAGGCACCTGAGATTCTGAGTGAAAAAGTGAGATTGTCGTAAGAGTAGAAAAAATATCCAGTACTACAAGTTTCAGGAGCTGTTTGTGCACCAACCCGTCCTGCTCGCTGTGAGCTGAACGGGTGACCCCGACTCCTCCACCCAGACAGCAGCTGTCTCTGGGAGAAAGGAGCGAAATCAAAAAGTCTTTTCTCTTAAACCCCGTCTATATGGGCTCATCTGACTCCTCGCTCTCCCTCTCCTCCTGCAGGGAGGATAGTGTGAGGACAGGGCTGGTGGGTGACACAGGTGAGGCAGGGGGTGAAGGTGAGGTAGGGGAGGAGGTAGACGGGGACGCTGCTTCCTCTGAAGCACTGTCAGCTCCGTTCGTGGTAGGGGAGCTGCTGCTGGAACTCCCCACGCTGCTGGGGGAGGAGGAATCCGTGTCACACCCGGGAGCTCCTCGGGAAGATGACGCCTTCCCTTGGGAATCCTCCTTGGACTCCTTCCTGACCAGCTCCCCTTCCATCCCGCTCCCCTCCCCCCACAGGTCTCTGTCCCGAGTGGGCGAGGAAGGGGTGGACGAGGGAGGCTGGTGCTTCTTGGCTTTCCTGCTGGCATCTCTGAAGCTGGCCAGAGGGGGACGAAGCCTCACCCCGCTGCGAGTCGAGCCCTCTATAGCTTTCTGTAACTGTTAGAGGAGAAAAAGAGTTTGGAGCAAACACAGCAGAGAAACATGTGTTGAAGTGACAATGTTGTATCACTAAAGAGAACATCCGGGGAGATGAGTTGTGGGCGGTAAGTGGAATAACCGCATGAATTAGAGCGTAAAGCATGATGCACTCCGTGACAGAATGACTGCCCACAACATGAGATCATCACATCTCAATATCGTGATGCATTAAACCAAGAGAGCTGACAAAAACATGCAGATAAAGAGAAAAATGAAGAGGAGAAAAAAAAAGTGACTTTACCTCTTTCAGTGCCACGACGCCCACCAGCTTTCCAATACTGGTGACATAGGCGTGACTGAGACCGAGCAGAGAGAACAGAGTGTGGGTCTGAGTAATGAAAGAGAAAGGACATCATCCATTCAGTGTTAAACGCATTGTGGTGTGACAGTGCTCTGCTTGCATGACTGCTCTGTTCCTCGAAAAAAACATTTCTACACATGTAAAAGATGAGTTATATGGCTCTTTAACAGCACGAAATTCAGGGTTTCAAGCAGACATCCTGACTTTTAGGTTCAATCCCAATACATCCCTTGCTCCTACGTGTACCACTCTGTTTTTCATAGGCTCCTTTAAAATGTCAAAATTTACATTGTCCTGTGTTTTAATGCTTGACCAATGCTTCCCATGTTGGGATATACTTTTATTTGCATTCATGCCACGAGTTAAATGAAAAGACTGACCACTCCTGTGTCTGTATACTAAATATAAAACTACTGGCAGGAGACAGTTAGTTTAGCAGAAAGAAAAAAATCAAGCATGCTTTAAAAGTGGAGCCTGGTTATCCTTTTATCATGAGCAACCATGCGTTTTATTTGTGGAGCCCCCTGCGCTGTTACTCCCACTGAGCTAATGGATCCATTAAAATGAACGACAGGGCTGCGTTTATTCATTCACATGTGTTATCTTGTTAGTGACAAAAGTACAAGTACAAAAAAGTACAAAAACTTCTCCCAAAATGTCAAATCATTCCTTTAAAATCTGCTGCATGGAAATATGAAATGGTTACTGTGCACGACTTATAACTGCATCATCAGGGTGTGTGAATGTCAGCCAGGTGTTGCTGTGGTCACCTTGTGCAGAGACGTTCTTTCCACCAGCTGAAACGGGGAGGGGTCTATACGAATCTGCTCCATATCGACTGGTTTGTCCAGCTCTTCCTCTTCCCAGGCTTTGATCTGCAACATCCAATCACAAGGCAGAGAGATGGACTCTGCGTTCCTAATTTTTTCTTTGGATGGTTTGTCTCGTTATTGGCTGTGTGATGCTGAATCAATAAGATACTGTACCTCCTCTGGGGACATTGTGTCAGTCAGCGGCGGGGCCGTGGTCTCCTAAAGAAAGACGGGAATAGAAAGAGCGAGGGACAGATGGATGGGTAGTCAGTCAGTATGAAAAAGCCATACATGATGATAAGATGACCCCTGGTGGTTTAACGTCATCACCCACTGCACAACATGTCAACTCCTTTATGTATGCATCATGTCCTGGCCACCCCATCGCATTTGTGAAGTTGGCTCGAGCTGCCATGTTGGAGTGATGCCCCTGTCTGAGCTGTCACTGCCTCGCTCGACAGCAGATCAGTGATGCGCTCTGAGCTTTAGGGGTCAAAATGATGAGTATGCAAGGTTGAGCTTAGCGGCGTACCTGAGTTTCAGTCTGGCCTGATGACGACGTGGAGGAGAAGAGTCTCTGAAGGGTCCTCCTGACAGAAGGCAGCTTGCGCTTGTCTGAGGACGAGATATGGCAACACATGTAAGAGGAGAGAGGATGCGACACTTGATGGGTGGACTTGTCTGTCTGTGCGCAGTGGAAATGTCATGTTACCGGAGCCTGTGTGGTTGGTGGAGGGCTCCTGAGGTTTAGGGGATGGCATCGGCCCGTTACATTCTTCCTGTACTGGAGCAGTCTGCGGGAACAACATGGTTGGTAACTGCATGATAAATTTTTCAAGCTAAACGACTTCCTTTGAGTAAATCTATGTTTTTTTTTCACCTTGTCTGCGCCCTCCTCTCCGCCTTCCTCGTCTACGAAGCTGAAGGACTCCCAGCTGACTTTGGAGCCCTGGCCTGGTGAGCTCTGAACTCGTTCAAAGACTCGCCTCTCTGGTGAGAGCCACCAGTCAAAGACCGCTTGAAGCTCCGTCCTCTCGATGGAGCCCAGAAGAATCATGGACTCTGGGGAGAGAAGGTTTAAAGGAAAAGTTCACCATTTCCAGTCCTTATACTGAGCTAAGATAACTTTCTCCTGGCTGTAGCTTCAATTACTGAACAGACATAAAAGAGGAATCAATATCAGTAAGTCACCCGACCTTTAGAGTCGACCAGGGGGATGGTTTTCAGCGATGTGTTCTCCAGCAGATGGTTCAGTTCTCGATAGGTGGAATGAGAAGACAGGAACTTCACTCTGCGCACCATGATGTCCTCCACAAAGATGTTGTATTTGCTGAGGATACAGAGAAACAACAATAAATACTTCTCTTAGCTGTATGGAAAACATGAACACAAAGAATAAGGGTTGAACTTTACCTGATGTGCCCGAGGGCCAGCTCAGGCAGGTAGGGCAGCTTCTTCACCTGGATGATGGAGTCGTAGAGAGAAGGCTGCAGACCCTGGGCCACCATGTTCGCAAGGATGACCGCCACCATCATGGGCAGGATGTGGGAGATTTGACCGGTCAGCTCAAAGCAGATTACTGCAGTGGAAACGGTATGTGTGACGGCTCCCGTCATCGCTGCCGCACCTGGTGGAAAGCAGAGGGTAGGGGTAAAGTGTGATTTGAAATAATAATAGTATTAAATAGGCAAAAAGTATTAAAATGTACACATCAAACCAAGAGTTTTTAAAGACTTTAAAGGTTTGATTTGTGGAAATTGAAATGTTTTGGGTAAAATTATAAAGTCTTATACATAATTACACTGTTTCGAGACCTCATTTTGACCAAAGATGCTACCAAGTCAAGTGAAAATGGTGAAACTATTCCTAAACTGCTGCTGGATGAACATATTTGAACTGTAGGAAGAGCAGTCTTAATATCAGGATAGACAGAGGTCTAGGATGGCAAATGTCAGCAATTCAATATTCAGCCTTCAACAAGTCTCCAGGCCAATGGGAACCTGAGTTCAGCTCTAGGATTAAGAGACTGACCAATGACAGCGTAACCTCCCGGCAGGATGCGGTAGACTATCCCATCAAACAGGATTCCATTTGGGAAAAGAGTGGCCATGATCTCTCCTACGAGGCGACCAAAAGCAGCTCCTTGAGGACAGAGATAAGACATGCTGGTAAAGACAAATTGAACTGAAGCTCAGCAGGAGATACTGCGCTCGCATTACAAAATCCTCTTACCTAATATGAACACTGGCATAAAGGCGCCCGAGGGGATGGGCATCGTGGTGGAAACTGCTGACATCCAGAACTGCAGCACAAAAACAGGATCAAGGTAGAATCGAGACCAATCCTAGAGGGGTTTTTCGTGTCTCACATATATTTAAAGGAACACTGAGTGCACACAGCAGGGGGAAGAGGTACCTTCATGACGCAGAAGAGGACGAGGATGACAAAAACGCTGACGTGTGGATGGAGCCATGCAGATGAGCGACCCAGGCCGGGCGGAGGAGGATATCCTGAGATTTTGGTCCAGGTGAAATTATCAAACAGGGAGTTGATGCACTCCCTGGGCATCAGCTGCCAGAGGAAACAGACACACATAAACAGTTTAACATGATTCTTCCAACAATGCAGCTGTGTGCACATCACATTCTTCAGTAAGACCAGGAGCAGGAAAACAGATTCAATTATCAAATGATCACTTTCTATTTTATTTATGTTTCACACAGCATCACAACTTTTTTGGAGTCAGGGTTTTATGATCTAAGAAGAGTTGAAATAAGAGACTGGGCTTGAATTTCCAGTGGTAGTTCTGTGGTATTTAAATTTCAACAATAACTCTCCAGTTGTGATTAAATTTAAACTAGCATTGCACTCCTATAACATTGTCAGAATCATAATGGATCGTTTAAAAAATGATGAAAACTGCTGAAGCAGAAGATATCATCTTTATATTTTCACAAATTCTTGTGAAAACCTGCCGACTACCCAGGTTGCCCATAATGCAACTCTCCCACAGTTCAGGCAGAGATTCAGGTGTGTTTTGCTAGTTGACTTAACCACTTGATCTATATTCACCTGGCCTAGTTTTTCAAAGATATCAGAAATATTAATGAAAACACATTAAAAGGAGTCAGCGTGCGTGAGATTGTCTCACCTCTCCAGCCATAAACTGTCCAAATCCAGGAGGAAACGTGAAGGTGGCGATGATAAATGTCACTGCACCTGGATAGATCAATCGGCTGGGTGTGCACAAACAAACAAACAAACAAACAAACAAACACATACACACATTCAGTCATTAACAGGAAGCCTGGTGTATTCTCAGAAACACCCAACATGGAAAAATAAGTGATGCTTGTAACAGAAATAACAGTGTGAGAGCGAGTGTGTACCACCACTGATTGTACAGCTTTCCTGGTGCTGCTGCTCGCCGCTCTCTAATGGTGGAGACTAATGTTCCCTGACTGCTGAGTCTCAGAGGATAAGTGAATCTCCACATTGAGTGAATAACTGGCTGAAAGGTTGTTAAGGCTTTGCTGCTGTCCCGGCCAGTGTTGTGAGACTGATGAGTTCAGAGAGTGGAGCTGAGATACATTAAGAGAAATTGGCTTTGAATGCGCAAATGGTTTGAGTTCCTTGGAACAATGTCTGCTACCAGAATCACTGTAGTTTTAGAGCCGAGGGGTCCATTAATCCACAGCAGCAGGGAATGCATGGTTTGTGTTTGTGTGTGTGTGTGTGTGTGTGTGTGTGTGTGTGTGTTGGGATCTCACTGTTTGGTTAGGAAGCGTGTGAGAGCTGTCGGTCTTCTCATGAAAAGAACCACCTGTCTGTTCAGGTAGACGAAGAACGCCCCCAGGAAGCCACACGAGATCCTAAAACATGAGAAACAACTTGTTCTTACTGCTCAAACTGCATCACACGCACACAGGTGTGACTATTTCTATAGCCAGTGGTGGAACGCAAGTGAGTACACTTACTCAAGTACTGTACTTAAGTAATGGTACTTTACTGGAGTGTTTCTGTCCTTGTACTCCACTATGTTTCAGAGGAAAATATTGTGAGTTTTACTTCATGACATTTGACAGCTTTATTAACTAGTTATTTTACAAATTGATATTTGTGTATATAAAACAAAGGAATAGCTTATAACATGATGATTTGTTTTAATTTAAACTACCCAACAGTTTATAGATATGATGTGTAAAATACAATATTCCAGCTTCTTAAATGTGAGGCTTTGTGTCTTTTTGCTTTTAATTATTTTAATTTCAACAAACTAAACATTCAATCAATTAATATAGAAAATAATCAAATAATCGTTTGCAGTCCTATTCAAAATGATTCAAAATGAGTTCCACCACTGTTTTTACATTATTGTATGAGTTATAATAATCTAATGATGTAATATACAATAATATCAGCCACAAGACATATTTTAAAGTTCATTTTCCTGATCATATTATACATCATTTCACTTAAAGCAACATTATGTAGAAATTGGCATTTTGTGTGATTTGGCAGCCCCGGCAGTGCAACACCACTGTCGTAAACACAGGTCTGTAACAATTTGTCAGACGTAATGTAGTTGCTAACTACAAACAAAACTCATTACGTCTTAACAATGTCATGTGTTGAACTTTAAGTAAATGTGTGCTGTGATCCTACCCTCTCACTGCAGTTACATAGTGCAGAAACAAGTGAAACAAGCGAAGTGGCTGAGACAGAGACACCATTCACCCTACTACAAGACACTGTACCATCAACATGATTCTGAAGCTGTTATTTTAAGGATAAAAAAATGACATAATGTTGCTATAAGTAATTGTACCTACCTAAGTAACAGAACTGAATACTTCCCACTGCCCTACTGTCAATAGCAAACCAAAAATTGTTGCAAAAAAGGCATACATTATCATTGCACACACACATATTCATAAATATCTTCACCCTATTATTGCGAATGCAGGCAGCTCCTGCAGGTCAAAAGGGAAATCCATCCGGAAGTTAGTTTTGAAGAGAGCTGTGATTGTGACTGAGAGAAAAAGAAATATAACAAAGAAAATCATAAACTTCAAACAAACATTTGATCTCAGTCCCTCATTCTTTCTTAGCTCAATATCTTGAGTTTGAAGTGAACATCAAAGAATGGACATAAAATATAATAGATAATGAAGTACTGGAAGAGGGAACAAAGCCTTTTGTAATGAATAAAAGGGTTTATTCATTACAAAAATAACAAAATTACAAAACAGCAGTTTGAATATATTTTAAACATGTTTTGTAGTACTTTGAACCTGGACTTTTTTTTTTTGCCACACTCTGGGGAAGAAGAAACAATACTATTTATATTTAAGTTGATTTGGCAAACTTATTTACATACTAATAATTAATTAATAATTTATATTATTATTTACAAATCCTACAGACACGGAGCAACATTATTATCGCACTGGAGTCAAGTACATGTCCACCTGATGGATTCAAGCCCAACATTAACTCTCCTTTTAGCTCTGTTTTTGGTCCCCACCACCTCCTGAGGGAAATATCTTGTTCTTTAGTTGCTAAATGCTACATCATGTTCACCAGCTAATCGCTAACTGTTCCTGTCTCCCATTTGTTGCCGAGCTGGTTTTCATTTTCTTTCATTTTCTTTGGAAATAGAAACTGTAAGAACTTAACAACTAACCTCTGTTGTAATATGTTTGGGAAGATGAATATTGGACTTTTCGACTGAGTTGTAGCTCGTTTATAAAATGTAATATTTGGAGATTATCATGAGCTGCAAGAAGTTGACACAGTAAAGGAAATACATTGTGCAGTGATTTAAATGCAAGTTGTGAATATATGTATAATATATAATATAATAATATATAATTCGCTGGTGCTGGTGGATTGGGAAAATACTGTAAGTGATGACTTGAAACATTTCTGGTTTATCTAAAGAAGCAAATATTACTTAGCTGTCATATTCAGCTACTTTCCATTAAATGCCAGCTCAGCAGTCTTTTACAACAGTGTGTGTGTCTGTGTGTGTGTGAGAGAGAGAGAGACAGTGTGTGTCTGTGTGTTCAGCTTCTCACCAGCATCCTTGTTCCAAACAGAGAGCACCCTGAATATGAAGGCGCTGAACGTGGCGGCAAAATATCCCCGCCAGTAATTCCTCACCGCAAAGTAGGTAGACGTGACCTCAATACTGAACAACACCCCTGGTGGTGGTGGAGAGAGAGAGAGGGGGAGAGAGGAGAAGGACAGAGGGAGAGGAGGGATTAAAGAGGAGAGGAAAAATGAGGATGGATGGTGTGAGATATGAGAGGAGGAGGAGAGAGTGAGAGAAAGAGGGAAAGACGACAGGAGACAGAAATTAGTTAAATAAGCAGAATGAGTCCAAAAACACTTGAAGCTGAGGGTGTAATTATACACAACAGGAGAACTACAGGGAGTGAATACACACACTATAACTCAACCAAACACGCACACACTCACACACTCTCTCACACACACACACAGGGGCATAATCAGCATGTGAAGCAATAAAATAAACATCAGAGCCATCAGACACGTTATTCTGAACAAGATAAAAACTGCTGAACAGAAGAAGGTGATGCAATAAATAATATTTAAGGACTCACATTGTATTTGTTTTCTTTTTATGGTGATTAAAAAACTGAGTTGTAAATGTGGTTTTGAGCTTGTGCATATTGAGGGATGTTTTGTATACTATGTACATTGATAGATATTAAGTATAGTTGCAACTAACATGTTAAAGCTGCTTTAAGCGTTTGTTCTGCAGTCCTGCTTAATTCTAAAACTGACTGACAATATTATCAATAAATTATCAATATTGATAAATTATTGGATGTTTTAAACACTCAAATAACAATATTGATAGTGGTCTTAAAATTCCAGTATGCGTTGGGCTTTATTCTTACATGTAAGACAAGCAGTTGCAAAAGATCTTTGGTTCAATAAAAATATAGACTCAAATAAGAAAAAATTGATAGTTTGTGAAACTCTGTGCTACTGACACATTTCAGCTAGAACTCAAAGCCTTAGTACAGTGTGATCAAGTACAGAGGGATGTTGTGTGCAGTAGTTTTGATTGTAAGAGGCAGTGTGCAAGTCGTACAGTACCTCCTAATGGAGTGCCGAAACAGCATCCCACCCCCACGGCACAGCCAACAGTCAGAATATCTGTGTAACCATAAGGGTTCTACTGACACAGAAAACAGAGAGGGAGAGGAAAAAAACAAGAGGGAAATAAAGGGATGAGAGAGACAACGAGGGATGAAAGGCGTGAGATGATGAAGGGGGGAAATGAAGGTGACGAGGAACAAGGGCGTAGACAGAAAGACAGGAGAGTGAGTTGGAGGAAGAGAGAATAAAAGATCAAGGTGGAGAGGACATAATGGGGAACCACAGGGGGAGAATTGACAGAGGGAAGCAAAATGGAATAAAGTGAATAAATAATGTTCAGTGAAGTATGGTAAAAAAAAAAAGTAATAAAGAAGGAGGGAAAACTCAAATCACGAGAATATAAAGCAGAGGAAGCACGTGCTTATGACAGCAATCAGACTTAGTAGAAGCTATTAAGCAATCAGGAAAAGAAGTGGTCACATTGTCCAAAGAGACAAATCCCTGCAGCTGATTGCAGACCAAAAATCAAGCATAGCAGACATAAAATATTTGCATTTATTATTCATGACCTTGAATTATGAGGTCCTATGAAACTAATTAAAGAGTCTTTTATGATCTGTGTTGCATTATTCTTATTAGAAGAATATACATTTTTGAATCTGTCGCTTATTAAAAATTCAAGTTTAATTCAAGGCTCATGTACTGTACTGGCAGTCTAATCCGTAATAAATGTTTGTTCCCGTTGAATCTATTACTGCTGATGATGGACACCAATGTGAGGTAAGATAGAGGGAGGGGTTAAACATTTTGTGAAATACATGTATTTGTTTTGTAAGAAGATTGATACTCTTATGTCTGTACACAGGATATGTAGCTATAGCCAGGAGTCAATTAGCTCAGCTTAGCATAAAGTTTGGAAGCAGAGGGAAACAGCTAGCCTGGCTCGGTTTCAAAGCAAAAAAACATACACATGCACTTCAACCATGTTTCCTGCAGTTTGTTGATATTTTGTAGTTCGGTTCATCTTTTTTTCTAATCCATCTTAAAGGCTGACATGAACAGTTTTTGCCCCAAGACTGCACATAATGCAGTCTGAACAATATGACATCAGGCAAAAAAAACCCCACTGCATTAATTAGAGAGCTTCAGAGGTGCTGATAGGTGGATTTTTAGTCCTTATGCTAAGCTAACCTAATTCCCTGCTGGCTCTATTTAGCGTACACACAAGAGTGGTATCAATCTTCTCATCTCCCTCTCAGCAGAAAAGCAAATGAGTGTATTTCCCAAAATGTTGAACTGTTCTTCTAAAGTCAAACTTCCCAGGCTCAGCAGCTTTATTTCTGACAGGTTAATCTGTATATTTAAACATTCAGTTTATTCATCACATCTAGTGCAGAGCACTGGTCTGAGGTCAGATTTAACCTCCATGTGTTGCTGATGTTATTTCAGGAGGACAAAGCTGACCGCAGACCTGTGCCTGAGTGAGTCAAGGGGGAAGAGCAGGGCGGGACTTGCCTCCCACCGGGGCAGCGAAACAGGTGGCCACTCCCACGGCACACGCACACACCAACAGGTCCTGGTTATGGGTGTCATTCTGGGGTTAAGGGTCATGGGTAGAGATGGATAAGGAGCAAGGGAGGGAGAAAGAGGGAGGAGCGGGGACACAAACGAGCAGCAATGAATGAGAACGCCATGGGGAGGTGGAGATAGAGAGAGCAGGGAAAGAGGGAGACAGAGATATGGGAGGTCACTGTTAATACACATGCCAGACATTACCATCACACTATTAATACAGTGAGACACAAACACAGACGAGGTGCGAGCGGGCGAGCCAAAACAAAGACCAGGGAGAGGAGGGCAGGGCGTGGGCTGGGTGGGAGAGAGACAGATGGGAGACAACAACAGTCACAGGGTTCCCACTTTCATCAAATTCAAGCACCTTTCAATTAATTTCAAGGACTCAAAAATGGCATGTTTGGCGGACCCAAACTCGTTTGTAATTTAAAATCCTCTTGATGGTGAAATCATTTAAAAAGTGTTGATCAAAAACAAGAATTAAAGACTACAGACATGCTAGCAGCTCAGTAGGACTGTACCTAGGTACGATTATCTGTCTCTAGTAGATTTTATTTTGTTTTGGCATTATGGCTGTTGCTGTATTTGTTTCTTTTGTTTTTTTGGAGCCAGAAGTGACTTTATTTGTATGAGAAGGTGGAACTGCAATGGATATGCATTGCTTCGTCTCCATCCTAATCGACAAGTTACTGCGGTAGTGAATTGTCAAGCACCAGGCAGTCATGCCCTAAAGCATACTCATCTATTTTTACTATAAATTGGACCATAATTTACAAAATGAACATCTTGCTGCATTGAAGAAGACTTGAATCTAATGATTTATACCATAAACTCATGAGGAAAGTGTTTACTGAGGTAATGAACCAAGGGAGAAGTAGGGTCATTTTCTCATAGGCTTACATACAATCAGACTTCTTTTTGAAAGAATGCAGGTTTACTCGCATTGGCTTCACTTCTCAGATGGGTCTGATAAGTGGAGGCGATGCGGAACAAGGTCGACTATTTTGTACAGGCTTTGTGTGCAACGTTTGCTCAGTAGTACAGAAAGTGCAGCAGAGGCTCATGGGAATTTCATCAGCTATTTCCAAAGCATTGTACAAATTTAAATGTAAACCTGATAATGGTGCTAGATGATAAAGTCAGTGGATCACCAAACAACCAACAGTTGTTGATATATCTCTCACCATCAAAGTGGTGGACCAACCGACAGACATACATTGCCATTCCTTGAGACTTGAGACTAGCATGGTTAAAATCAATTGAAAACAATTGATTTTTTCAAACCTAAAGCTAAAGATTTTTAAGAGCCTGTGGGAATCCTGTAATTATAACAAAGACCACAACAAAGGAAGTTACAATGGAAAAACTGCATTCCACATCTTCATTAGTGCATTGATTGTAGTCAGCAAGGACACAAGGCTTCTGGGTAATGTAGGCTGTTTTGGTCAGGGCCTTGGCTTACCTCATAGACTCCAGAGAAGATGGACATGAATCGACTCAGCACAGCAGCACAGATGCTGGCGATGTGGACGAACGGACCCTGGAGGTGACGGGAGGAAATCACTGACACAGATGAGCGACATGTCATGTTATCTAAAGAGACACTGTATACTGTCTGTAAAACAGGGAGTCTAAACTAGGACATGTTGTATCAGAACAGATAAATCACTGTGTAATTGCTGGATGTGACAGTTGCCCCGCTAATGTAATGGGGAAAATGAATGCTCTCCTTCACTGAGGACTTGAATAATTTGCTTCAATCCCGTGAGAGGAGGGAAAGAGGAAAAACATGACAGAAGATAATTTATTATCCTCTGAGCTTGGAGAAAGAGCAGATAGAGAGGTGGAGGACTAAACAAAAGAGAGGAAGGAGGACGATAATAGTGATGCTGGATCAATAATAGTAGATACATAGAAAAACAGATCGTAAGAAGATGAAAAAAGGGGTGTTTGTTTACTTCTTTGCCCACTGGCATGCCACTGCCAAGGCCAGCAGTCAGTCCGATGACTTTAGCTACGAAGGCTTTGAGGGTCAGATATTCCTTCAGCACTACACCCCTCAGGATGGTTTTCAGCTCGGGAATACCAGAGCCTGTAGAAAAACAGAGGAGAGAAGGAGAAGGAGAGGAGACATCTGAGTGGAAGGATGGTGAGTGCAATAAATAAAGAAACAGTGGTGCTGCCATCTTATAACCAGAAAGCAGACAAATGTGGTATAACGAGTAAAAAACAGGTGCTGAGAGTGAATAACAGAGGCTGACAGGTGATGGAGCGCTTACCGATGGCCTGTGGGGAAACCAGGTGACAGAAGAGAGAGGCGAACATGACAAGGATCATGGGATAGGTAACCCAGGCGAGGTACTGGAGCGGCACATTGCCCTTAAGCTCCCCATGTATCCACTTATAGGCTGAAAGAGAGAAAAAGACAGAAAAAGAAAGAGAAGAGAGGTCAGAAAAAGTGCATTACACACAGGGGTATAAACTGAGTAATTATAGACAGCAGTAACCAGAATCCTCTGTTATCAAACTGCAAATCTGACATAATCTCTTTGACCTTGGCCTGTGTTACCTTGCAGGCTCTTGGCGCTGGCGTAGTCCATACTCCAACTGACCAGAGCCATAGTCAGTCCCAGAAGAACCAGGAATATCCAGTCCTCCCCCATCTTGGTCACTATGTACCGCCGCACACGAGCCAAACAATCTGGGACAGAGACTTACAATTAATGATTCATCTTTTGTCCATTTATCTCTTGATTTAACTTCAGACCATTTGTTATCACAATGCCTGAGAGGGAATCATGAAGTGTGGTTATGGACTCAGTGATGCTGCTATAGCTCATCACAGACACACAACACAGAATGATCTGAATGGTTTGTGCTTTTTTTTCCCATTTACAATTGAATGTATGTGCGTTTGCTTGAAAAACATACTCACTCACTGATTCACTGACAGTGGAGAGATGAAAGTGTTTAAATCATTCACTGCAGTAAAAGACGCATCTCATCCCAGTGTTAAAATACTCTGACTTCAAAATTGTGCTTAAAGAGGTTTTAGGGATGCACATCCATTTGACATTTAAAAAAAACCAGTGTGATAAAATTCGATGCAACACAGGCTGAGATAAACTGACTTTAAATCTACAATCGCTATAATAACACAGCTCAATGCGTCTTTTGTCAGAATTCCTTGCTTAAAGTATGCCTTTCAAACTGTTTCCATAATACAGATAATGCTATCTTTTGAAAGTCTATAGACTAGAAGCTCAGGATTTTGAATAGGAACGTTGAATAGGTAGCAAAATGACTAAAGTGATATCAGTTGAACGATTTTCTCACACTCGACAAACCTCCAGCAGAACAACAGACATCACCTAACAGCTGCACAGGCTTTGTAGTGCTCAATGTGATGAGTCCATTGACTCAGTGGAGAAACGTGTTCATGGTGTGAGTAACAGAACAGCATGAACACTCGACAATACACAATGTCCTCAACAATTACCAGACTGTTGAATCTGCCCCTATCTTACACAATGTGTTCACAATATTAATTTAGCAACCGCAAGTACTCACTCTAAAGACCTGCCCCTTTTCCAGAGCGTTAGCTTATTAATACATTGATGCAGATAATGGATAACAAGTTTTATTGTTGGTAGTTCAGGCAGGGCTGTAATTACTATTGAGAAACTGAGGTTAGTGGTGGAGGAAGTACTCAGATCTACTTGGTAAAAGTAGCAATAACACACTGCAAAAACACTTAAATAAATTATTATCATCATCATATCATTGGATTATGATTGCGGATGCATTATAACTATTTGATGTACACATATTACTAGTTACCTTCATTTTAAAGTAATATATTATGTTACAATATTACTGACTGAGTAGAGTGATATTACTTATTACACTATCTTTTAGTTACTTTCAACAAAAAGCCCAAATAATCTCTATAGAACAATTAAATAGCCGAGATCTTTTTAAATAAAGGAATGGCCTTGGACACAGGGACGAGCAGGCAGACAAAGGATCAAAGTCTGATATATTATGAGATGGGAATACATTTTTAGGTTCAGTCATATGAAACACAACAGACCTATACCTTCTACAATGTAGCCTATAATGACATGTCGAGACAAAAATCTCTTTTCCTATGCCTTTTTATTATAATCCACAGAACAAGGAGTGCTTGGGCATATGTGATTCAAGAATGTAAATTAAAGTGCGCTCAGAGGATTAGGCTTCATCATTAGGCCTACGAAATACGGCTCATTTCAGTCACACCGAGAATTAACAAAGAATTTATAGGCTCGGATATATTAAACACACGCAGAGCCTATATTAATATTATCATGCGCGGTGTGGATGGCTTCCTAAAAAAACAACAATAAATGCTTCACTTCGGTTGGTAACGTGGATTGTAACACAGAAAATACAGAAAATATGAGCTGCTGAATGATGACTAAAATATGAATAATCCAAATAACACATTTTTATAACAAATAACACTTTGTTTTGTTAGGTGTTGGTGGGGTACTTTAAAGGACACCTGACCCCAAATGGCCAGTCCAGACTTCCTCGTGTTCTGTGAGGCAGCCTAATTAAACTATAGCAGTGAATCATATTTTATGAGCTCATCGTGTTGCATGTAAAATCATAATGTGCAAAGTAACCAGTAACTGAAGCCATCAGATAAATGCTGCTCTCTCCGCAATGTAGTGTGATGAAAAAATAAAAAAATAAGTGAAGTAACAGCAGCTCAAAAATGTATTTAGTTTAGGTAAAGGTGTGTTATTCAATTTCACCTCTGTTTCCTGGATATCACAGGGGGGTGGGTTCGTAGCTGTATACAGGTTTTAAGGTGTACCATGGTATTTAAATTGAGGGTTATAATACTGTATACATTTGTTTATCTAATATATTGAATTCTACTGTATTATTGTTACTACATCATATATATTTAAAGTTTATTTAAAGTTTATAAGTTTCAAGTGATAAAGCATTTGTTGAGCCCCTTCTGTTTTCATTAATTTAAGGGTCCCTGTAACTGATAATCATAATAGTAATTGTGTAATATTGTACACTGTATACTGCAAAACCATGATATATACTTACTTTTATAAAGCAGTTGGATGTGTGTGTTTAATTCGAATAAATGCTCACCTTGGCATTTGGAGTAGGGACGAGGCTTCTTGGTGGAAGATGCGTGACTGTGATGCGACTCCAAGGACATAGGGTGATGTTGGTGATGCCGCCGGCCGAGCCCTCTTCGGCCGGTGGCTGCGGTGTTGTCCCCTGCCTGTCTCCTCCATTGTCTCTCTGTCAGCAAACGTGCAGCCTCCCGTCGGGCGATGTTTCCCAGCTGCTCCCTGTACTCCCCGTACAGCTGTAACGGAGGGGAAACACTGATAATAATACTTATAATTAAAAAAAAGTGATAGAAACCATGTGTTTGTTGGGCCCCTTAGGATTGTAAAGAGGGAAAACAAGATGCAAAAGAAGAGGAGGAGGAGGGAAAAGAAGAGAGGGAAGAGAAGGAAAAATACCTCTGACAACTGAGACTTGAGGGAAGGATAAAACTAGATCCAGTGCGAAGAGTCTTGAGATAACGAGAAAGAGATGGGGAATGTGCGGCGTGTGTGTAAGGGATACACACCAACCTGAATACCCTGGGCGACATAAATAGACAAAACGGGCATAGAGATCGGAAAAACCCCTCCCTGAGAGGAGGCAGGAGCTGGAGAGGTGCCAGAGGAACAGATCCTGGAAGAGAGGACATTCCACATCTTCCCCTTCCGACTGTGTGTGCACTTTACACCTACAACTGCACACACACTCACTTGGTCAGAAAACACGACACCCTGTAATCCACTGTGATCATTTTGCAGCGCACCACACTCGTTAAAACCATAAGAGCTGTAAAATACTGCAGATCCAGGTGCAGCTATGATGTGCAACTGAAACCTACAGATCACATGCATCCCACCACACAGTGAAGCAAGAGGCTAAATCATAAGGAGGGCTGACTGCCACACATTTCTGTCTCATGTTCACACAGGAAAAGAGAGCTGACACATCCAAGCATGAGGCCCAGGACCAGAACGATTGCATAGCAAAATGCTCACAACTACATCAAGCAATGACAAAATAACGAGAAAATGTTTAAACAATCACAGAATGACACAGACAAGCTGGTGTTTTCTCAGTTTGGTCAGATTTTCCTCAGTGTACGCACACAAAAACTGCTTTACACAAGCGGTCCACTGTTACACATGAGTCACTACAACCACATGACAAAGTGACTGATTTAGAAGCTTATAATTAATACATGAATACACCACATAGCAGGTGGCCAGCAGTTACACTGTTAAAGGCTCTTGAGAACTTTGATGCCTCTAAATCACATCGTTTAAAATCACAAGTTATTTTAAACCTCACTAAACACTATGAACCACAAACTGTTATTCAGAACAGTGCTGCACCACTCACAGCTTTTATGAGCACAAGTGTTTGTTACATCAGCTTTGTACTTATGCTGCACATTAAAAAGCTGAACTAACAGCAGCAGACTACTGACTAACGACTATACTCAGTTTTAATTATATGGCATTATACAAAGACCTGGGTGGATATTACTATTACTTCCATTTTTTTTTTAGCTTTGTTTGCTGCCAGAATAAAGGGACATGCTGCTAAGGGCAAGACAATGATGAATTTGTACGAAAAGGATTTAAAGTTATTTTTCGAGATAGAAAATTTACTTGCCATTAGATGAGTCGTCCAGATGTTTTGAATGTCATCCTTTGGTTATTCTTCACAGGTTAAACAAATTATTTGCTAAAAGTGTCGGACAAAAATCCAATGTACTGTCTTTGCTTCTGCGGTGTAAAGGCTTAAAGGATAACATGCAAATATACTGAATAATTTATCAAAGTTTTGATCTCATCTTTTTCATCTTATCACTGCTTTTAATAATAATGATTCCATTAAATTTAATCTCACATTAACCTCTAATCTGCTGCACAACGGTCAGAAACCATGCGTACCATTTACATTTGAGCTGTGTTTCTTGTGTTCTTCAAAAGAATAAGACCACAACAACAGAAAGTGCGATGAATTATAATAAAGACATACCACACGTTTCAACCGCTTTGGAGTTTCGATTAAAAATGATTTATCCAACTTAATTTTGTTGGTAAATTTCATATTTGATTTGGCAGTAATCTGATTTGAGTACATTTAAAAGAAATGTAACAATACATTAATACTCTGCATACCCTATACACTATTTAATTTTTCAGTATATTCTTATAAAGTATATTAATCTGCATCTAGTGTGAGAGACCACAAACTACAAACAGTCACACTTCATCTAGTTGCACAAACAACCCATTAAAGCCGTAAGTGGGAAAGAGAACTCGATCAAATATGTGAACAGATCCACAAAAGTAACTCGTGGAGATCAAAGAAAAAAGACACAGATGAGAACATGACTGAAAATCACCCTCCACCATCTGACCAGACAGACCCTCTGGTCCCCCTGTCTTTACCTGTTCCTCATCAGTTGTCTTAAGCATGATGTGTTAGCAGCTCTGTTCCTGTCCTGTCCTGTCTCCTGTCCTACACTGCAGATAACCTCACCACCACCACCGCTGCTGCACTACACATTAACACCAAAGCACTAATCCATCAACATCATCAAACAGCTACTGGCACCAGACACCATCAAAAGCAGGGACACGAGAGGAAGCTGTGCACTCCCACAGAGGGGGAAGGATTTGTTACTTAAATATTGTACTTCCCATGCAGTGTTTTCGCTGGTAACGTTTCACCATGGCAGGCCGCCACGGCAACATCTTTGCCACCATAGCAAAAAAGAAAGAAAGAGAGAAAATCACAAAAGAAACCAAAACAATACACAACCAATCATCTGATCCTCTTACATAAGTGGTTGTTGTTGCTGTTCAACGCGTTTGTTAATCTACCCGCGAGGCCTGATCCACCCCCCTCTTCCCCAAGGAGAGGAAGAGGGACGGAGCGAGAGGGTGAGAGATGTGCCCCATGACCAGATTTTCCGATAACTAGAATTACGGCCTCGCGGTTGTATGCCTCTGCCAACCAGTCGAGTTGCAGTTTACATCCATGTCTTCTCCAGCGAGAGACATGCTGTCTTCACTTCTAGACTATTTCACAGTACAGAGCACAGAAGACTGCTAGTTTTATCACATGGTGCAACCACAATCAACTGAAGCTCAGTATCAAAACCAACGAGCTTACAGTGAACTTGAATGCTTCAAATATGGATGCTGCTGCAAAAAAGCTACAACTTCTCAAACATGGATGCTTCAAACACATGTTCAACCCAGCAGTAGAGAAGATCTATACAATCACCACGGCTTCAAGATGGGCACCCAAGATTAGTGTCATCAATTCATCATCCAGCCAAATGTGAAATATGGTCATAATCTCCCCTTCTGTTCTTGAGTTATGGTGTTGAATATTGACTACTAAAGTCTTTTTGCAGAATGTTATGATGTCTAAGTGAAGTTGATCACTTCATCATTTTATTCTATTAGACATTTGTGTGAAATTTTGTCATAATTAGTTCACGAATTCTTGAGTTATAGCCTTTGACCTTTGACCCCAAAATCTAATTAGTTCATTCTTCAGTCAAGTGGATGTTTGTGGCAAATACAAAGACATTTCTGTGAGGTGTTTCTGAGAAATTATGTTCACGAGAATGGTACGTACTTGAGCTGACAGTGATCTTGACCTTTGACCACCAAAATCTAATTAATTCATCCTTAGGTCCAGGTGGACGTTTGCTGCAAAATTTGAAGAAATTCCCTCAAGTTGTTCCTAAGACATCGATATGGCACACAGACAGTCCAAAAATATGCCTCCAGATAAATAAAAATAAAATACAAAATACTGGTGTGACAAAACGTCCTTGTTCAATTTTCTACTTTTTAATGTATTTAATTTTAAACGTCAAACATGTTTCATATTATTAATAATTAAGTGATGATGGATTGTTAAGGCAGCAAACTATCAATCAAAGAAATTGCTTGAAATGTGCATCCCTAGTTGGGATATGTGAAATGCTTTTGAAATGACTAACTTCATACATCTTTGCTAATGTACCCACTGTTTGTGTATTTCTGTATCATCCCAGCCATTAATCAATGTCCTAGAGTAAAGTCACTTTTGCATTAATTTGGCTAATCTTTGATATATTATACATTCACTTAGCATTTTGTTTGAACGCAGTGTCTTAATGTAGCCAAAGCTGCATTTTAATATTCCTTTTGTTAGCTAGGTAGGCTAGCTAGCTAGTCAACTAACTGTGAGGTTAGCTAACTTATGTTGTTAATAATTACTATTTCGACTGGTAAAATAGAAATCATTTATAAAACTATATCTACTTCTTACATTATACTCTTCTAACATTGTTAACTCACAGTGGGCAGTCGTCAGGCATCTTCCTCCACATTTCCCTCTCTCTGTTGTCAAGACCTCGCGCCTACGCTACCCACAATGCATCATTATTTCCAACGTTCAGTTCGGTAGGAGATCCAGGTGTGTTATGCTAGCAGCGGCTAATGTAGCCTCCGCAGCCAGAGCTGAGATGAGGAACGGACTTCTGAGGTCTGGTAAGCTGTCTAACAACACACCAGCAGATTTTATTAGTTTGAAACGTGTAGTCAATGAAACCAACTTGAATGACAGTAATTTAATTGTTTTAATGGCGGTTTTTTATTAAACTTCAGACAGCAGTAGCAACTGCTTCCTGCAACAGACTTCCCCTATCAGTACCCCCTCTTGCTAAGGACCCTCTCTTGTCTGTCTGTTTTCTTGTCAGTTTTTCTTTGTTTCCCCATATTTTATATATCTACATTTTCATTTATTCTTTCCTTTGACTGTTGGACATATAACTGTGAGTATAATAGCCTAGTACAAATTATTAAGCACAAAAATATTTACAAAATGCTGTCAAATGTTTCTATAATCTGCCATGTTTAGTTTCGGAGTCTATTTTATTAAACTGGCAATAGACACGTTTTTATTTATTTTTTATTTTTTTTGTCATTATGATATAAAATAACGACTATAAACGTTTACATTGGTTCCCTATAAGCCTCACGTTCACTGTGCTATTTTGTTTTTGGCTATTTTGGCAGCCTGGCGCCATTTTTATCTGCTTCCATTATAGACTAATGAATGAATAAACTCACATTTGGCTGTTTGTAGTTGCTACTCTGAGGAGAATACCGGCAACAATAATATAACTTGGAACCGTTGGGGGGGGGTAAGTTCTCTCTTTCCACTTTAATTAATACTGATATTATTAAAAAAAAACATTGCGCTTGAAGCCCAAGTAAAATGTCAAGTAGCCAACTGCTGTAACAAGTAGCTGTTAGGCAGAAAATTAATCATAGACTATTTTAATAATCAATTAATTGTGTAAATTCACCTACTGATTGAAAGGTCTCTCAATCAAAACTCAAAAATTAAGTTGCCTGGAGTCAGTGGAGTTGCAGTTTTCATAGTTAAAGTAGCACCATTGCCAATGAAAGTCTATCTACGTGACACAGACGAGGCAAAGTTTTATTTGCGTTATGTTTAAAAACGTTCATCAACTTCCTTCCTTACACACGAACTCTTTCTTAGAAGTTATAGCCACAGGTGACCTTCTGAAACGCACCGTGACCTTAAACAAAACTATGTATTTCTCGGTGTCCGAACATTGTTGGAAACATTTGGGATAATTAGGTACATACACAACATATCTAGTCAGTTTTATTTTCATTTTGATTCATTTATCAAGTATTGTTTATCATTGTACTTTTAAATTTGGGGGTGGGGGGTGGGGGGGGGGTTTAGACAAAAAAACTATCTGAAGATGTCACCTTGAGCTTTAAGAAACTATGATGGACTTTATTTCTTGTAGCAATAAACTAGGTTGCAGCCGTAGTATACTGCCTTCTAAAGACTACTGAATTGTCAAAAGGGGAGGGTGACAGAAACAAAAAGAGGCAAAAGGCTGACAGCGTGAGAGAGACATTGAAAGCTGCAATTCATTCACATCAGGTGACTTTGCTGTCTCCCTCTCTCAACCTTATGTTTACATTTGTGTCACCATGTAACCTTGTACATCCATCTGTGCAACGCAGGGCCGAAAATGACATCAACAACCACCATCGCCCCAACTTTCACACGCTTTTGAACGACTCTGCTGCCATTGTTTGACTCTCCAACTGTGGAATGACCTTCCCACTTCAAGTCAAGAACACCAGAGAATATTATCACCCTCTCCCTACTCTTCTGCTCGCACTAATTTACTCTCAGCAAGATCCCCACTACCTCCCCTGGTGGCTTCTATTATTCTCCTGCACTTTTCTCTCTCTGCGGACACATGAAAGTAGTCAGGCGTTACTGTACAGCTCCGACACTGGCACTGCTCATTAGTTTCTTGTGCTCTACTGTAAGAACTCTTCTAATGTTGTGCTTATTGCCATCTCGTGGGATGAAGAAAATGAAAAAAATGTGAACCAGTCCTCCCTTGGCTTTGTGAGGAATACAAATCCTGTATTAAATTATGCCGGCGAGCTGTCAAGAGCTTTGAATATATTCATAGATCTGCCCTTTATGGGCCAGCTTTAACAAGGTGATACTACTCTAAAACATGAGAAAAAAGAGGTAAGAAAAAGCAAACAACAAAAATCAGAAGCAAGCCTGAAGAGAGAAAGAGAGGCAGAGCTTCAGTCACAGTGAGAGCGGCTAATAGATGGCGAGGTTGAAGGGCAGTGTGACATTGAGAGTTAATTAAAAAAATAATAGCACATTCCTGCGTCCCTCGTGAGAGGGAGTCAGCACTGCATATTCATAAATATCTGTGTGTGTTTGTGTGGCTTCTTAAGCATGCTAACTTTGTATTTGTGTCTGTTTATGAGCGTGCTAAATTAATGTTTGTGTGTGTGTGTGTGTGTGTGTGTGTGTGTGTGTGTGTGTGTGTGTGTGTGTTTCTGTGTGTGAGTGTGTGTGTTGTGAGGCCTTACAACAATATAGTCCTGTCCCGTAGCACAAGGTTAATGATAAAATCTGACCCACTCACTGACGGATAGATCAGGAGATTACCCCCTCCAAAACCCTCCCTCCCAACCAGCAGACTCGCACACAAGCACACACACATGCCTCCATATGAATACACTAATTAACCAGCATAATAACATTTCCATGCCTAGTCTGAACACTGTACAAGCTGTCGTGTTCTAATTAAGGCATGTCGGCGCGTCCAAAAGAGAAAAATAAACTGAGCTGTAAACTTACATGTGTTATGCATGAGCCCACAGTTCAACATTACGCGGAGTAATCCAGGAAAAAACAACGGTTGAGGCCCTTTCATGCGTTGTAAAGCTGGCTTACATGTAATAACTTAGATAACAACATGACATTTTGAATTTAAAATCAATAGACAGCGAGAGATTGTACACAAGTTGCCTTCTTCTACATCTCCCCTCTTAATCATTAATGCATTTTTTCTTGGAAAAGTAAGAAAACACCTCATTATACAAGATAATAAACCTTACCAGAAATTGATCTATATTGAGAACTGTTTCAAAAGTGTTGATCCGCTCCCTCATCTTTCCAGCCGTTCCTCCTGCAGGCTGCTGCTCACTTTCTTGCGTGTCTTTAATATACTGTAATCCCTTTCTGGATATCTTTGTCTTACATCTGTCCTTCCCTGTCTTTGTCAGTGTGACGGACACAGGCTGTACCTGCTACCTGCCTGCATACAGTATGGACCTCAGGTATCATGACTGACAGGTATGGTCAGTGCAGCACACACACACGCACACACACAGAGGGGAAAGCAGTAGAGGTTAACACAGACACTTGAGGCTTGACAATAAATTGTCAGCAGCTCTTAATTCAGAGGGGTAGATTCCCAGTCAGGTGGTTGATCCAGCAGATTCCTGCAGCAGGATCATAAATGATACCAGGCAGGCCGGACACAAGCTTAAGGTATGAAAATAATACCTGCTGACTGAGTGGACGCCATAACCATGATATCGGGATAATACTGACCTGTACTTTAAGTGCCTTCTGCATAGATGACATGCTTTACTAAAGCCTGACTGGGCTGTGGTACAGCAATCAGTATCATGTTTTTTGGGCTAACATTTGTTTTGTACACAAACAAGTACTTTTGGATGTGTATGCTCAAATTTGTTTATAAAGGATTAAGTTCAAGTTATGACAAAAAAATGTACTGAGGCAAGATTGTTTTCTTTCATGTAGCCAATATCAGTATACAGTATGACCAATACTGACTTATTTAATAAGATGTTATCAGCTGGTAATATTGGCTTGCTGTTATATTGATTGGCCTGTATTCTTGACCTTTATTTTTTCAAGCCGTTCTCCAACTGCAGGACCTAAAATGGGTCACTGACTGTTCTGCTGTGACCCAGTAGTTCTCACGTGGTTTCTGGGTCTTTGGGGACCAGAGTGCTGAAGGTAGCTGTTTGCTTTAATCTGAGAACTGTCTGCTTCAGTCAGTTTGGTGGATTATAGTGCTTTAACTTTGTGTCTGTTGGGATTAGATACTTGATCACCCGCAACTCTTTCCATTTCTACCCAATGTAGCCAAACAGAGTGTAAATACGGTGTGTCTGATTATACCTTATCCTGCGATAGAATTGTGTCCTGTACAGGGTGGTGCCCTGGCTTTTACCTGATGCATTTTGGGATACACTCCAACACCCCCATTAGTGACCTTAACCGGTAGAGAATGGATGGATGGATGCAGCTTTCAGTTTCTTTGCAGCAAGTGGAGCATTGGCTGCAAATCCAGAGAAATGTTCCAAACCTCATTTAGTTTAATCCATTTGTAAAGCTTTTCTCCTTCTCATAGTCAGCCTCAGTATGTACTGTGACCAATATCAGTGGTTTGGGGCAGCGTTTTACACCTTTATTAGAGTCAGCAGAGAGGTAACAGGATATGAGGTAAAAAAGAGGGGGAGTGACATGCAGCTAAGGTCCCATGTCAGACTCAAACCAGGGATGATGTAATGCCTTTTCCACAACAGACATTTTGACTTGTCATAGCAGGAAAGTGTCCCACTAAGAAAAAACAATAAGCCAACACACATAATACCAGGGCCCTGAGACCAAAATGCACACCAAAATGGAATGCAGCCATTTATTTTATTTATTTTAATTTTATTTGCACACACACAAGATTAGATAAATTCAGATGAGAGATGTGTCATCAGGCATATATGACTGACCCCCCCTCCCAGAAAAGAACAGAAAAAACAACAAAAACAAAACCTATAAAAGTTAATAAAACATATTTGGGAAAATACGACTAAAACCAAACAAAAAAAACACACGCAATAAACAGAAAAACTAACCAATCAATTGACAATGATCCAATAATAACATAGAAATGCTCAAAAATTTATAGGAGGAAAAAGAAAAAAATATGTAAGAGAAAGAGTGTACAAGAGAAAATTTGACTTGTGTGATAATAAAAAAAAGTGTGATAATTACATCTGCGCTTTCCTGTTGTGAAGGGACAAAATGTCTGCAGTGGAAACGGTCTATCACGTATATCACACCAATGTTTACAGTTTTAATAGAGTTGTTCCAATACCGCCATTGACCTCCAATACAACCTAAAATGCTTGAAACGGTATTGGCAACGACACGAGTCTATGCGCTGGTCCGATACCACATTAATTATTAGAAACGGGACCCTGCTACTTCCTGCAGCGTCCCGTACACCTGTATGCAACTCAACAGATTGGAACGGATTGTACTCGGTATCGGTGCTACACAAAGTTCAGGTTCGGTATCAGGAAGGCTCGAACATGATCAGATTTATAGATAAATCACAATGTCACAATAATATGGTAATAACAATAATTTTGCTGAATCATGAAATTACAATCTACATTTCAATGCAACATACAAAAAACCTTGCAGTCATTTTTAAACCAAATTACTGGTACTGGTACTGCTGGTTTAATCTACTTTATGTCTTTGTAAATAATTACTTCATAACAAAAAACACATTTATGGGTCCATTCTGAGCAGCTGCAACCAGTTTCTTGTGTTCTGGGACGTGTATCTTTAGGCAAAGACAGTTGTATTGCATTTCTAAGTGTATGTGTATTAATAACACCTTAGCCTTGAGATGCTTTTGGGATATAAACTTTTGTTATATATTCAGTTTAGCATTTTGTTTGTTTTCCCAATTGCACAGTCCCGTAAGGCAAAAAAGCATATTAAAAAATCAGATTTTTCTGCCCTTCGCTTCCACCAACAGATTTTCTCGCCCGCTCGTCTCCAAGCCGTCTCACCTCCAACTGAACTCGAGTGTGCAGCCTTTCACCTTTCTCCCTCACTCTCCCCCTGAAACTTTCCCTCTCACCACCCCCTTGTCCCCATCCATCCAACCCCCACCCCTGAGGTGAAACCTTACTCGTGGATAAATTTAGCAGCAGTGTGACCCAATGTTCACTGACACACTTCTCCGCACCTCTCCCTCTCTCACGCTGTTTATCTCTCTTTCGGCTCATCTCTCCCAGGAGGCCTGTTGTACAGACAGATGGAGGGCTTTAACCTTTACACAAAAACAATGACAAGTTATTGATGCTATTTTGCAACATAAACATGATGTTTCATCTTGTAACTATTGATGTAACGACTAATAATAGTTTAATTATTACATTATTGCCACCTCTGTAATTGAAAATGCACATCAAGTGACTGCGATATCATATGAAATTTAATGGCTTAATCGTCTACATCCCTGTCATTCCAGTCTGCGTGACATTTGGCAGGTGAACGCTATCCCTTTTAGTAGCCTGTAACATTTGAGACTTATGAGATCTATTTCACTGCTGTTGACATTCTCACAGATTGAGACTCGTCTCCTCACACAACCTCACTTTTAACCATCAAAAATATTGTAACACACAACCAGCTGTATCAAAGCAAGCACAAACAAATAGTAGGCACACACACACCGCTATGTGTTCTCGCCCACCATGCTGGAGTGTGTCTGTCAATGTGACACAAGCCCACAGAGGGTGCTTCCTCTTCGTTAAGGTCAAGGGTCAACAACAGCTGTGTGACTTGGAAGTAATTAACACAACTTTACAAACCCAGCAAGCAATACTTTGGTGATTTGCGGGTCAGAAGACGTCTAGACGTCTTTGTTTAAACTAACTAAATTCGTTTTAAAAAATAAAATCTTTTAGAAGTTTAACATAACACTTAATTTTGTGGGTCCGTAGTTAATTTTTGAATAATTCCCTAATTGTTGCCAAAAAGTTTTGTGAAAAGAGCTATACATTAGGCAGTAATTATGGGAAAACAACATGTTAAATTCTTACACACCAAGTTTATTAGAAGTTATGTACAAGTCTGTGACCAAAATGTTGCACCTTTATACCAGGTATGCGTTAAATAAAGCTTTGTTTGTACTAATTACAGCCACTGTTCAACTGGTACACTCCAAGTACTTACTAGTGTAACAGTCTTTTAGTCAGACAGTGCATAAAGGGTCAGCTAAACATTCAAAAGTATCAAATTTAACTACAGACAAAAAAAATTTGAATAATAAATGAATAATCAATTAATAAAAGCTTTGGTTTGACAAAATTACGAAGAACTAACAGACTTGTAAAATAAAACGTTGCCTGTTTTTCTTATCTTAACTTTTCCTTTTTTTCTTTTGACTCATATTTATTCAGTTCTTAGTTCTTTATTAATTAGTTCTACAACCACATTTAATTGTGCAATCCTGTAATGTATGATGACAATACAGCTGGAACTTTAACTAAATTTTGAAGGAAAACACTTCAGTATGAGGCAGGCCTTCACTGAGTTAAAAGGAAAGGTTTACCCAAAAAAATAAATTCAGTTATTATTTGCTTACGTCTATGCGGATGGAAAGTCGGGTGTAGTCTACAAAACATTTCTGGACCTTCACAGCAAAAGTGCATTGCATCCTAAAAAGCATCCTAAACACCTGGGAACGGGATTTGTGTTGAAAAAAACCCCAAAATGGCTCCATTAAGCTTGTCTGATGTATCCAAGTCTCCGGGGGCTTGAAATCCCAAACTGATAAAAGATGTTATTTAAATCCTTTTTAAAGCCTAAATCTTCACTGTAGCCGTTATGTTAAAAGCGTTCGTATGGGGTGGACACTAACTCGACTGCACATACTTAGATTTTGCTAGATCGCCTGTATGAAGCCATTTTTTGTTGTCCCCATCTACTTCAGCTGTTTAGGAAAATGCTGCAAAGCTGTTTTACTGTGAAGCTCCAGAAATGTTTTCTGGACTAAGAAACTTCAACCAACTGTCTATCGGCGTGAGGGTGAATAGATAATGACTGAATTTTCATTTTTGGGTGAACTTATCCTTTAAATTTTATTATCCAAATGCGATTACTTGTAACCTAAACATCAATAATGCTTTCACTTTTTTAAACAACAAATAAACAAATAAAACCCAGTTTTTAACCTCACTAAATCACAGATGTCTATTGTGGCCTTGCAGCATCAGTGTGCATCTGTGAAGATTAAGCGAGCTAAACCATCAACCCGAATATATACACGGCTGCTGATCAATAAACAAATTATATTCGGATGATCTATTAACAGCTCTACACATAAACTCCTCCAATCCTTCAAGGCTCTAATTTCCTCTCTCACAAACACACAGACGACATCACCACTTTCACACCTGAGAGATGTGAGATGTTGAGACATTAAGCCTCTAAATAGTGTGGTTAATTGAGATTTCTTATTTATATCTGACCTGTGGGGCCCTACGAGGGCCGGGAATTAGAGATTTGCTTTGGGCAATCGTCCATCGTCTTAGAGGAGGAGAGGAAGAGAAGACGGAAAAGACACTGTCACTGCTCCTCCTCACTTTGTCAGTTGCTCAGGCTGCTTTAACACATACATACACACCCCAGCTGCTCATGTATCTGTCATTCCCTCGTCTTATAATTCACATTCAGTTCTGCTGAAAATGCCCTTTAAAAAAAACCCTGAACACAATGCTTCAAGTCAACTGCTGAAAAAAGACAATGATGCTGTGAGTCATTTATGACCATAGAGCAGAAGAAAGTCAATGGCGGCCATGATGCTCGTGGGAGGAGTGACCATCATTCTGGATGAGCATTTAAACAGATGAACCAAAGGATATAGTGACATGACTTCATCTTAACGCGTACATCTAACCTGTCTGCTCAGGTTTCCTGTATATTGGTATTTATATCCGCCAACACATGAAAACAGCAATGACTTTACAAGGCTGCAGCTTGAGGAGGATAACAGATAGGAGATAAGACAGGGTCACGAAGTAGACATGAAGCCAAAAACAATAAAGGCAAGACATCAAGTAGGAGACTGGTGTCAAAATAAATTATAAAATCCTTGTATTATTGCAGGGATGACTTTCCATTTATCGCTCTCACTCAGTGTTTCATAGCGTGGGCGGTGTGAAAGCAGCAGAAACTGTGAATGTTTCAGGGCTGTACTAATAAACTTGACATTAAGTTGCAGAAATCTCGTTCAAGAAGTAACGAGAACAGAGGAGGTGAGAAAGCACTGCTGGTGGACAAGAAAGGATGCAGCAGGCGAAAAATGACTAGGAGGTAAAAGTGGAAGGAAAGTCTTGAAAGGTCGGTGGTGAAAGAATGAGGGAAAGTGAAGGATGGTTGGAACAGACTAAGTGACAGGTGGGTAGATGGATAGATGAGGGAGAGGCAGGTGGAGAGACATGAAGTGAGGAGAAGGGAAAAGACATTTAAAGAGACGGATAGGACGGCAGACAGGCAGGCAGGTAAAGGAAGTTTTGGGAAAGACCTACCAGGGTCTGTTGGTATCTCAGAGCCTTCCTTTGCGACGCATCTGCAGCCATTGACACGCTGTCACTGATCCAAAAATAACCTCGCTGGACACCCCAGCATTTCCAATGGCGTGGGCAACACCATACACAAACACACACACTCTCTCTCCCTCTCTTTTAAGTACACACACACGCAGACTTCACACCAGGTCAAATAAACATCTTCTAAAGTTTCTCACTCTCCTATAAACTCATTCTCAAACACACTCGTTACACGGAGAAAATCAAAGAACGCAGATGACGTCCTTCCCGAACGCGTTCTTCTCCAGATGATCCAGAGGCTGCAAGCCATCCAGCTCCACTGCAGACCTGACAGACACACGGACAGAGATCAGACAGGCGGACAAAGCAGAGCAAAGCCATCTGATGAGGCAGTGAAGGACGCAGCGCTTTCCTTTATTAGAACTGCAGACACCTAATAACACACACACACACACATACACACACACACACACATACACACACAACTTGTTGCTCTGAGCAGCACCCTCCCTGCCAGTCAGCTATTAGGTGTGTGTGTGTTTGGATGGACTGTGCTTGTTTGAAAGGGTGGGTGGGGGCAGGTGGTGGGGGTTGGAAGGGCACCCCCCCATAGGGCTGCCCCTGCAACGTGAGCAGGAAGGTGCACACGACACCCCTATGACAGCTCACACCTAATCAGCCAATGATGCAAGGCAATCCCCATAACGCTCACATGCTATGACAGTCCTCCCTCACAGGAAAAAAAAAAATCACACTGAATGCACCCCCCCTACATTAAGACACCCTCCCAGAAACCGCTGTGGAGCATGGTAAAGTGATCTCCATATTGCTTAACCTCCTCAGCAGGTTCAGATATCTAGAGGAGCTACACAGGAAGGAAGCTAAGCGTAAAAACGCCACACATCATTCGCTGAAAAGCTCACAGGCCTTCTGGTTAGACCACCACCTCTCCACACCCTCGGAGGAACAACATCCCATGCAGACAAGTTAATCTAAATGTCTCTAACTCGTCCTCTGGTTCCTCCTCTCAGGCTGATGAGACTGGCGGCCATTATGACAACCACAAAGACACACAGACACACGTAGATCCCTCTTAACCCCGCCCTGCTTTGTGGTCCACACGCCAGCGCATAACAGCCTAATCTCACAGCTACACCGGAGGCCAGCGAGAAATGTGTTACTCCGACCGCCGGCGTGTGTGTATATATGTGTGTGTCAAGGGAGAATGACTGTGGACAGCTGGCCGGGCCTCTATCTGATACACTAAGAACATTATCACTGGGCGGCGGGCAGTGTGAGAGATACATACGTCCCAGTCACAGCATGGAGAGACCTGAGCGCAGCGAAATAGTGGGGAGCCAGTTATACTATACCTGAGAACGGAGAGGACAAGCTGTACGCCGGGAACAACACACACAAACACAGCAACAAGGAGGATCAAATAATAGTGGAGCATGCACAGGAGCAACATTCGTGCAGAGGCTGCACACTCTCTGTGCAGGATTCAGCTTAAGCCAAACATATGCACATGCAGCTGTAAGAAAACAACCAAAAGCTTGTCTTGTTTAAAACGCATGGGTAGTTTATTGTATAGAACATTTGGCAGTCATTTGACAGAAATAAAATCCCTCTCAGCCCCCCAACACTTGGCAGCAAACAGCAATCCTCAAAACGTCTCACCTTGCAGGAGAGTTACCCTTTTATAGCACTCCAAAATTTTCATATATTAAATCATATTTCCTCATTACAAAAAACAAAGGATTAGAGGAGTGAGCACCTTCCAGACAAGGGTCAACTCTCCTACAAGCACCTCACACACAGCTTAAAGGCATCTTTGTTTACAGATGGTTAACAATCAATACTGTTTCGACCACATGTTCTGTTTTCTTCATTACAACACTCTTGTAACTAAACACACTTTGCCTAGTCAGGGCCTTTCTGGGAAACATCAATGCTCACACAGCCTTGAGAAATTGATTTCTGTGTGTGTGGGGTTGCCAAAGCGATACAATATACTGTAAGACCTCCATGGTCATAAATTCATTTAACAGATCGTCGTCACATGGCACAGACTGCTGGAGAAAATTGCATATCGTTTATGGAAGACATAGGAAATACATCTTTTATCCTTACTGTATCAGATACAGTAAAAAATGTAAATGTGCACCTCCCACGTAGAGAGAAACACTATTAGCAGTCAGAGTTAGCGTAAAGGTCAGAGTTCATACTTTAGGTGTATGACCCCACAAGTAGCACCACATTCCCCTGGCAGCCCACCACCAGGACACGAGGACACACACAGTAACATAGCTGATATGGAATGAAATTTACACTGAGTGCCTTCAGGATATTTAAGGTTAAAAAGCTGAAATTTCCTGAATTTTACAAATAAAAGCGGAATAAAACTGAAACAATGCGGGATCTTTATTTGAAGCTGCCCTGTAGGTGTCTTTGCTTTTCATAAGGCAAACTGTGAGAAAAAAATGTGAACTTCACTTATGAGAAGCTGCAAAGATTCATCACGGTAACTGACTGTAATTACAATAAAAGCTGTCTGCAATTATGACAGTAAATTTCATTTTAAATTGCAGGAGATATGAATCATATGGATGAAATGCATTTGTCTCTGCTGTGCTGCCCCCTGCCTGTCACTATACTAAAAACAAGAGATGGACACAAATCATAACAAACATTATATACAAAAAAAGGAATGGGCTTAAAAATCCTTATAAAAACAATTTCATACAAAATAAAGCCACAAAAATAGATCTGTGTACAAAATACATTTTAAAAAGCGAGTGAAACCTCAAAGTAGCTGTGCAGTAGGAAAACAAAAAAATACTATTTTGTTTTTGACTACAAAGGATTAACATCTAAACCCTCTAACTGGCATAGACACAGACATACAGATACATGAGTACATGTAGATTACCATAAGCTCGCTCCTTCTTCCTTTCCAAACTTTGCGTGTATGCGGGCATGTCTGTGGGTTTGAGGAGGCAGTATTTACATAGAAAAAATTAATGAATAAATCCTCTGTTTGGATGTGAGGTTGTAACAGGGGAATGTTTGAGTGTGTGGCAGTGATTGGAGTGGAATGAGCAGTTGTGCGCCCTTCATTGAGAGGCCTCAATGCAAGGAATGGTCTGTGTTTGTTTTTAATCTGTGTATGTGCATTTTTGCAAATCAATACTGGTGCTGGTACTTGGGGAAAAGGAAGAGGTCTTTGCACAATGAGCTGGTGAACTCCGACATCTCTTTGCAGCGATGGTGAGCTGTGCCAGGAGCATAACCCTCCCGCTCCTTAATACGCCCGTTGACCTGGAGACAGACAAACAAAAGACAGGAGGATTACAGTAATGTCAACTAAATAAATAAATAGACAGCACTGTGAATGCAGTATAAGTAAGTATAGGATATTTGCTCACCTGCACCAGGATGTCTGCAAGGTGTTTGTCTCTGGCATGGAGGCGTAGCGCTGTGTTGATTTCTTGAATGAACCAGGATCCTCTCTTGGTGTTACGCATGGCTGCTGTGCCTTGAGGAGGAAGAGATCAAACAATAAAAAGCTTAATACAGCGAGATGAGATGCAGGGAGACAGAGCTAAGGTGGTGTCTGGTATTTACATAACTGGAAACAGAAACTGTGAGTCACAAAACAATGTTAACATCTAACGCTGAGATAACTGTTGTGGAAATGTAGTCAAAGTGCACTCAAACCAAAGTGGGTGATGGTAGAGGTCAAAGAAAACTTAACTGACCAATACAATTTTAACCCCCAACACTTTTGTTCTTATGCTGAGAGAGAGTACTCCACTGATTTAGCATTGCACTTCTATAATGTTGTCAGAACTACACTAGTGGAACTACCACTACAAAAAGTTCATACCAAGTATGAAAATTGATGCAGAAGAACCAGAGACGTCTGTTCTGGTCAAACACATCCCAAACATTACAGCAGGAGACTCAGGCTTGCTTGTGCTTGTAACTGCAAATGTATTCCTGAGACATAGCTTCAAGCAAAGACGAGGAGCTTGAAAATTAAGAGCCTGACCAATACTCAATTTTTTGGGCTGTTGCCAATAATGATAAACAATAAAGCGAAAACATAAAGGCTGATATGATACATCTGTGATAGGCCAATATCGGCAAACTAATATATCGGTTGAGCTCTAATAGAAAAAATAAATAAATAAAAATGCCCATCACAATTCCCCAGAGCCTGCACAGCTTCTTTTATCCAACTGACAGTCCAAAACCCAAAGACTCTTTATTTAAATAACAAATGACAAAGAAAGGCAGGAAATCCTTTAAGAGGCTGGAACCAGCAAATGTTTGACATTTTCACTTAAAAACGACTGAAACAAGCATTCACATATGCACTAGTATTCCCCAACACCAATAAACAGACTCTGATGTGTTGAATCAGTGGACTTTCCCTTTAAAGCCACCACTATGATCCATTTTGGTTTTGCTGCAGTTATTTGTTGGAAAAGCTGCATGCACATTAAGCCACAGTTGGATACAGCATTGGAAAAAGACAGGTGGTCCACACACTGATTTGTTTTTGCTGGTTAAAATGCTGCTACCTCACATCTCTACTGCTGCATTCATTTTCCCACACATTTCTTTGCACAAATCTTTCACACTTCAGTTAAATAGTCCACCCCATAATAACAAAAGGGACAAACTTACTAATTCTCTGACCTTTGAGAGATGCGTAGCCACAGATCATGTCAGACCGCTGGGGCAGTTTAATTCTGGGCCGGCCCATGTCCCCTCTCTGTCTGGAGTCTGCATCCCCCTGTCCTTCCCTGCCAGCATCCCGCTGTTCACAGCTGGGTGAGCAGGTCCTTGCTGGCCCATCTATCTGCTCCACGCCACAGTCCATCTCCTCTGGAAGACAAGGCGGTTTCAAATTAACCTCAAACATCCATCAGTCTTCTTAACATCTGGTTGAAAAACCAGAGCTGAAGCACTTTAGCTTGGATTTGTTCTACTTCACCTATAAAAAAGGAGCAAGACTACAGTCTGAAAAACATTGATTTGTTTTGAACACAGATTTAAGGGGGCTTGGACTGCAGCCTTGATTCTTGAAGTAATATCTGAAACAGCCTCTGTTAAAAAGCCTCAGTTTTTTCCATTCAGCACCTTTTTTCATTAATTTGGAGACCAAATCGTTAACCTGCATAATTTTTGGCAGGATTTTCATGAATACTGGAACAGATTAATTATTCGTTTTGACTGAAGCTATTTGCAGAAGCAGAGGCCAACTTCATCTAATGGCCTTTCATCAGCACACCTGTGGTGGAGCGAGGGAGCGTGTGACAGTAATTAAGATTGCTCCTGAGGGGTCTGTGGATTTGTCAGGGGCATCATCAGCCATGTAGTCAGATCATAACCTCCATCACAGAGACTGACTAATTAGCTGGGAGCCTGATTAGTCACAGATTAAATACATGTTTATGGACTATTATTGTACTACTTTGAATTCAATTTTGCTAAAGTCTACAACAGAACATTGAATTCTGACCAGCTGGAGCTGTGGTGCTGATGGATAGCTGTGATGCTGTCACCCGGGTAACCTGCCCCAGTGGCTAGGAAGGTGACAGCAGACAACATCTGGACATGTGGAGGGACAGGCTGGCGTCTGCTTTTTTTCTCTCAATCTTACAGTAAAAGGTTTTTATTGCATGTTGCACAGATCCTGCCCATTAAACAAAGGGTAGTCTAGCACACATTCTAAGCCATTTTAACAATAATATACTCGGGTAAGGCCAAACACTCAGTAAAGGATTATGGAACCTAAATCAACTGTTTCATTCATTTATATATAGTTTAGCATATTGACTGGCTATTGTAAGAAGTCTATATAGGTTTGCAGATATTGATAAATATATTTTCCTAATTCATTTACATGTCAATGAGTCCCCCACTCATTGACATGTAAATGAATTAGGAAAATATATTTAATAAGACAGCCTTGAAGTTGCGGGTGTTATGCTAGTCACAGAGACCCTTACCTCCTCTGCAGGCCTGGATGAAAAACATCTTCGGCTTGTTCTGTAGCAGCGGACAGTGCGAATTGTCAAAGGCCTCAAACACCCAGTCCAACTGAAATTGATTAAGTGACACACAAATTAGGTGTCTCATCTTTACCCTTGAATGGCATTACATACATCGAGGCAGAAAACGATCACCCAAAACACACCTGCAGGAGCTGTCCATCTGTGCCATATATAGCTCCTTCCACTCCGTGGGAGAGCAGACACACCACACAGCTGTCCACTTTCTGGTGTTCTGGTCGTCGACAAAATTTCTCAATACACGTCCTCATGCCCTACACAAAGAATGAGGAGTCAGGAAACCTGCAGTTAACACAGACGAGCAAGTGTCCGAGGCTTTCCAAGTCTTTGTTTGCAAGTTGCTATTTTATACTGAAGAGGTTGGTAAGGGAACCATGTGGTTATATACAAGCTGTGTAAAACAATAATAAAAACAGCACGCAGTCATTTGCATACTGTGTTTAAGACAATGGTCTGACAGTCTTCCTGAGCCCACGTAGCAACAGCCTGTAAACAATCGTGTTTCACAAAGTGAAACCTGTTTACCTGTGGAATGTTCCAAACAGGTGTTTTTGGAGCATTCCAAATCCTTCAACTCGTTTGAAACATGTTGCTGGCATCAAAATCAGAGGTAAAATTATTCAATATTGAATAATTGTCTTTGTACTGTTTTTAATTGAGTATAAGTCGAACAGGATTAGCAATCAATTTATTTGATTTACACAAATTGTTTGGAATTAAGGCTGTAGAAGATGCTTATTCATTCCTCATTTTCTTTTCTTGGAACACGCTAAATGACTGAGATGTTAAATGTGTTTTCTTTGTGATAACACACTGAACGGCACTGAAAATGGGGAGTGAGCGAAACAAACCTGCCAAACAAATCTTATTTGAAAGCCTCCTTTTCAACAAGCACTGGCTAGGTAATTTTCTGAAAATGATTCAAGGTCAAAAGGTTGCCCCTCCCACTTCTACAACTTCCTTTTTCAAGCTTTGTCAACTAAATAAAATGGATGTTTTTTTTGCGTTTCAAACCCTCTGTAAATACAAAGTGTGAGTGTGTGCTACCTGAGCAGTGAGGTCTCTGTGGACTGTAACCAGGTAGTCCAGCTCTGTGAAGACCTTCCTGAGGACTTCGTCATCCACCTCACCTCCCTTCCTCGGGTCAAGGTCAGGCGCAGCACAAGGATCAAAGGTCACGTTACTGATCACCAAAGCAAAACCACGAGGGGATGAATTCATTCTGTAAGACTGGAGTGGAAGAAGAGAAAAAAGGTTTTAACACCTTGTTTGCATACATTACATTATACCATTATTACTGTACCATTAGTATTTATTAATCTAATTCATAATCACTACATTTGACTGCATTTAATGCTCTACATCAAATCATATCTAGATAGGTGATATGAAGACACTGAAGTATTTCTCTAAAGATCACAGATAAAACACAACCTAGTTTGTTGCTGCAAACCTGCTGAGCTGACAGAGAAGTATTTTACCTGCTGGCAGTGAGAGAGGTAAAAGTCAGGTGTGCACGGGAGCACGGGAGTGGTAATGGGACTGTCTGCATCCAGACTAAACTCCATGGACTCTGACACACAGAGAGAAAGAGAGACACACAGAACCACAATGTTAAACTCTGCTTGATACAAGATGAATTGCTGATGCAAAGTATTCACATCACTGCAAGCTCCCACCAGCCATTGTGCGACAATAAACTTTGTACTACAATGCTGTGAATGAGTCACTCTTGGGGCGTGGCACTTGTAGGTACAGACAGAAGCCAAATACTAGAGCAGCTACACTCCTACGCTTCTCTCAGTGATACGATTATATAATAAACAATTCACACAGACTGAACTCTCTCAGGCTGCTGAGGGTATTGTTTTGTGTTGAAGTATATTCAATTACCTGTCTGTTTAAACTGGACAAGAGATAAACACTTCTCCCGACAACACCCCTTGTCTCCACGGAAACAGAAAAATATTGACAACAAGAGAAATCCATTTTACCCTGAATGCAGGCCATGCTACAATGCCACTCACCATGTGTCCTTGCTCTCTTGGCAGCGATTCCTTCTTGTGTAGAAAGTGGAAGAGAAGAGTCCACAAACCTCTGAAATTCAAAATCATGCATTAATGATTAATGACAAAACATCAGCTGCCTAACACAAACAACTGAAGATAGATAATGGAGGATTTTGTTCTTTGTTTTCAGCAGCCGCAGCTGTTATTTGTTGAGGGAATGTGTGAATTACAATCATAACTTAACTATCAAAGAATCTCCTGCCTGTTGTGTGACCACCTCAGCAGGCCATGTGGCTGTGTAACAAAAGACGGATGCGGTTTGTGTGCCTCACATCTGTCTGCTTATCTCTTCGTCTTTTCTTTGTCCTGTGTCCCTCTCCCTGACCGGGACCATCTGAGGCTTGGCCTGGGCATGATGATGTGCTGCTAACCTCGCTCTTTTCTTCTCTGTCTACTGAGGATGTCTGCAGACAACCATGTAACTGGAGCAGACAATTATCTAAGATGTGTGAATTTTTCAATGAACTGTGAGCATTTACAACTGAGCTGACAATTATGAAGCCGCCTTAAAAAGAACTGATAAAAAAAGTGTCCAGATAGCTTTTGTTTCACCAAAGTCTCTAAAAGGGACAATGACTGTGGTAATTCTGGTTGAGGGATTATAAGCACTCTCCTTACCTTTCTCATCTTTTCAGTTGCGTGCATGACTAGTCGCCCTCCCTCTCCCTCTGGCTCTTCCTCAGGCTGAATACTCTATGAGCAGAAAACAGTCCAAGAACTGCACCAAGTCTGGTAATAATCTGCTGTGTATACTGTAGCTTTCTGTTCTGTTCTGTTCTGTGTGTGTGTGTGTGGGGTGATGTTTGATTAACTGTACACTCACCTCTACACGTGTCTCTCTGCCGTCTTTTTCTGGTGATTGTGTGAGCAGATCACACAGGTGCTGCTGCTCAGTTTCTTGCAGAGCTGAGCAGAAGCTGCTAAAGGCTTTTGGCCCTCGCTTTGGTAAAAGTAGTAGTAAGCGCCAGCTTCGTTTCTGAGATGTTGATTCAGCCTAGAGTAGAAGAGAACAGATCAGAAAAATTAAGATCACTGACAAAGATTAAATCTAATTGTACATTTGATTTACTACTGTTGACTCTCCAAAGTAGAGTGCCACCATAATCTGTCTCAACAATAAAACAGTGTTCACTCAGACGCTGGTTGTTTCAGGACGAATCCCAGGTGGTAATCAGTAATATCAGCCAGGGAGACACCAATGCATTTACATGGAATAGTTTAAAAACTGAACGCTTCATTGTTGGCAATTTGGGCTTTTTGTAAATTTAGCCATGTTAATTCATATGAGACTAATCTCAAATTCACCTCTTACTTTACTTACTGCTGGGAATAACCCAGCAATTTCTAACCTGTTTGGCTAGTAATGCTTAAAAATAAGCAATGTCTGCATGTAACTCATGACTTTAAAATGTTAAATCCTGTGTAAAAATGAATGGCAAGCTATTCTGTGCGTTTCATTTAAAATATGATTAAAGGCTGAGAGAAGTTTAAGTATCTTGTGTTTTATGAAATATATAAGCTTTTAAAAGTTCCCTATAATCATATTTTGAACCCACAGAGTTATCATGGGACCTGTAAGGTGTTTTGACTCCCAGAGTGTTGAACCTACTGGCCTGAACTTGACTGTACAGTACCTACTGACTAGGGGTGGAGCTAAATATTGATACAGCAACATATGGTATCGCTTCCTCTTGCTATACAATGATCAATACACTGGTGCCAAATATTTATTAAAACATGCAGACGCTCTGCACAGATTCCTCTGCCAGTTTGATTTACCAGAGTCACTATTTGACGACTCTTTGTGGTGTGAAATTCTATATTTATTTTACAGGGATTGAAAAGATTTTAGTGAGCCATAGTTGTATCATTCCTCATTCATAACTCCAGAACTGTTCTGCTTTCTGTCAGTTTGGCCTTATGCCAGCTTTTATGCATTGTTTCATCTCAGTTCATGTCAATTACATACAATAAGTCCTGCACTTTGCCTTTTTATTAGTATTTTCTATGCTTCAGTCACACAGATATTGAGATGCGTTGTTTGATTTTTGTCCTGTGATAAATCAATTACTGCAAAATTGCTGTATCGTGATACTATCGTCGGCAATCGCATCGTGAATCTCTGTGACTCCCACCCTTGTAGACATCAATTTAAGCAGGTATCTAACATACAAGATGTAGGCAGCTGGCATAAGTCACAGTTCAACAACTGTTAACAGTAAACTGATATTATTCTTTCTTGACAATCAGCTGATTGATCGATGACAGTCAGACTGCTTATTACCTAAATACAACCATGGCTCACTACAAACTTTTAGTCCTAAATGAAACCACATCCACACATCCTTGTTGTTAACATACCATGATGCTCTCTGCCATGCTCTCTGTTAGGACTTCGTCTGCCTGTAAGGACTGAATGAGCAGCGCATCCACCACCAGCTGCTTGCAGAGAATGGCAGAGCGTCTCCGCAGAGCCCGTCTGTCCTGCTCCAGCATGCCGCACTCCAACATTTTGCTCCAGCAGCCTGGGAATAGGACAGATAACAAGACTCATGAACCTCCATAACTAAAACATGGAGGTTCAACCACAGTACAACGAACTGACAGGTACTGTCATCAACTTCAGCTGTCTCAACTCACAACAACACTGTGTTGTCGTTTTAATTTCTTTCTTCAGGCAGCAACGAGGCAGTATTGCACTTCACTGTTGCTGGGCTTTCTCAATCGGAAATGTCGCTAAATAGTTAACGTTATACATCAAAATACTTATGAATCAAGGTTATCATGAAGCCATTTAAAGTACAAACACAATCAATGCCTGCTGAACAACGCAGGTGTAAACAAAGAAACGGTTAATCAATGCTTCTGCGAAGACACTGATTAAATGTACGGTTCCGTTTTAATCGTTTTAACAAAGCGTCGTGCATGAGACCAAAGTTAAAATACATTTAACTACAGTTACACGTTGATGGCTAATTACCCATGCTAGCTAGCTAGCTAGCTAACTTCGGTTTGCCTTTTTTTTCCTCCCTTGCATTTAAGTGAGCGATTTATAATACCTTTCAAACCTACGTATCGCCGTTCCTCTGTTTCTGCAACACCAAACCGCCCAGAAAAACTACAGAGAAATGTCGACGCGTTTCACTATTTCACACAAATTGACAACATCCCGTACTCACTCCACAAACCAACTTCCGCGGGGTATGCACTGCAGCTATGAGAGGGGGCGGGGCTGCACAAGTCGTTGTTTTGGATTCCGGCCAATGAGAGCAGAAGAAATCTTGACTGGCGTTCCAAGCCTCCAATCACCTGGTCTCTTTCAGACAGGCGCCGCCCAAAGTGAAACTACTGTAAATAGTGGATTGAAGGGCATTTTGAATTTGAATCTGTGGTCTGTAAATAAGTAGCCAATTGATAAGGAGCGCTTTGAAGATGGGAACAAAGAGTTAACTGTATAGATCTAATAGAGTGGGAGTCAACATACACAGATTTCCATTCATGATGACCAATGTTCAAAAACATTTCATTAACATATATAATTAACAGTGTTGGAATGCAAAATGACATTTTATTCAAATACTTAACTTGAGTAAAATTTTGGGGTACTTACATAAACATAAACAAAAATAAAAACATAAAGAACAAATAACATAAATATTGTGCATTTAATTCAGCTATTTGACAGATATATTTGTTGTTACATTATTACAGATTAAACTACCCAACATAATAGAAAGTAGTTCAAATGAGCTCCACCATTAAAATTATGCCTACACATTAATCATCAGTAATAACGATCCAGTGATATATATAATAATACAATTCTGACAAAGTCAGCTCTAATATTTTTCTGTTCAAACGCATTGGATTTTTCGAAATGTTAATTGTGTGTGTTTAAAACCTTAAATATCTGCTTTAGAAATTATTAAGAACAAGTTTAGATACAGACATCACAGGAAAAGGAAGCAAACAGTGAAGTAAGTTGCAGCAGAGAGGGTCTGCTGCTGGTAGAGGAGACACAAAAAGTTACAAGTAAAACTAAAAGTGTAAAAGGGGGAATTTTGAACGGAAATCAGCAGATGGAGAAAGCAAAAACAAAGTATGTACCAGCTTTATTTGCGTCATTTTCAAAGTGGTATAATGTCTTATCCAAAATGTGCTTGTTTATGATAACTAACAACAAAACAACAGCAGTGTCTATTGAGGAATACAACTTCCTAATTCTGTGCGTAATCTATTGCATCAAAGATATTATTCATCATGAGTTGACCATTAGTATACGTTATTGTGCAGTCATTCCACACCGTGTGTCAGAGTGTTTGTCTCTGTCTATCTTCTGTAGCCATCTAAGACACAACAACATACACTTAACCAACTTGTTTGGCTCTTATTCTTTTAAGACAAAAGTACTAATGAAAAATGTCCTCTAAAATCTACATCTACATCTTTACTGAAGTACTTTCACCTAATGATGCTTTATACTTCTACACTATTTAATGGGAAAATATTTAACTTTTAACCACCTCCTTGGGCTGAACTAAACCATCTAGCTCCATATAAAGTAATAAAAATAGCTCCACCTCGACAAACTACAACCGCAAAATACTACTTACGCATGAATGCATCTGTAATAATAGTCAATCATGTAATACATAGGGCAATTTTTCATGCAGAACAACTACTTTGGTAGTTCTGGTGCTAAAGATCTGTGTTTGGCTTCGACCTTTGGTAAAAGGACGTGATAAAAACTTTGTGTGCAAAGTTTGCAAGTCAGGCTAAAATTAAAGCTAAAATTCCATGTTTGTCCAGTTGATTGATACAGAGCCTGCACACCTCTTTCACCAACCATAGTAAGGTTACAACGGATGATTATTTTCATTATTGATTAATCTGCCAATTATCGTCATGTTTCAATACTAAATTAGTCTATAAAATGTCAAAAAGCTTTGAAAAATGCTATCCCAATTTTCCAGAGCCCAAAGTGACATCTTCAAAGTGCTTCTTTTCGCCAACCAACAGACCAAAACCAAAAGACTCTCCATTTACTCTCCTAAATTACAAAGAAAAGCAACAAATTCCTCCATTTAAGAAGCTGGAACCAGCAAATGTTTGACTTTTTTGCTTGAACAATGACTGAAAGGATTGATCCATTATCAAAATAGCTCGCAACTAATTTTGTTTTGGTCGACTAATTAACTAATCCACTACTCGTCGCAGCTCTAAACCATACAAACATTATTTAATTGTTTGTATGGAGACACTATTTAAATGTGTGAACCCTCTCTCGTTCATCTCTTTCTTACCTCCCTTTCTCTTGTTCCCCCTCTCTCTCCCTATCCTTCACCCTCCCCTGCTGTCTATCTCCTCACCCTCACTGTGTGCGCTGTCAATAATTGATGATCCTCACCGACTCAAAGGGTAACAGGTCCCCGGGAAAATGTCTCAACCATTTCTTTATTTATTTACAGTCTATCCTTAAGTTCAGTCAGTCTGAGAAACCACCTTGAGCTTTTATTCAAGTATGACTATCGATGGGCATGATGCAGCCCGACCGTGTCCGTTATGCAGGTTGTGGCGGCAGCTGCACCTGGGACCATGAGCGGGTTAATAATGCCGCCTGTCTGGCTGACAGCAGGACAGAGAGAGGAAAGGGAAGCTTAAATGAGTGAGAGGCAGGGGGCAGAGAGTAGGAGGAGTGACAGAATGATAGAGTGAATTAATTCAACCTTAGCCAGCCCTGATTGACTCGATAGCAAACTGGCATGTACAAACATTACCAGTGACACCAAAGCCATGGAGAGAGAAAAGAGGAATGATATGTCCTTCTCAAGAAAGAGAAGTTTCACTTTCGGGGCATATGGAGGGTGAGTAAAGACACAGTTTGTCTCATGTTAGAGCTGACATTTAACAACACAAGTCAGTTAAGTAGCTACATATACTTTATGAATGTTATTTTTAGATTATTCTGTGTAAGGTGATTCGTTTTCTTCTTCGAGTCGTTCTCACTTCCTTGTTTACAGTGTGGACAGATTCACGTGTGGGGATGAGACGAGGTGAGGGTTTCTTTTCCATTTTATTGCAGCATTTTTTGAGCAAACGTTCAAAGCTTTGTTGTGTATACTGAATGAGAATTTTGTGAATGAACCTGTTGCTGCAGACCTGAATGTCCAGAGGACAACACACTGGACACGCTGGACTCCCCTGCCAGTGAGAGCATGCCTTTCGTCTCTGCCAGCAGCAACCAGAGGGTGATTTCATTATCATATTCAGCTCCCCCTCTCATTTAAATTGCATAATGTATTTCCATGTTCTGCGTTTCTGAGAAGTCAAGTTTCCAGTCGCAAACTAAACAGTTTGTCATGTTCCTCTTCCCCCCCTGTGTGTCCTTCCCTTTCTCTATGTCTGCATGTCTGTCTGACGTCTGCTGCCTGTTGCTCATACCAGGACACAGAGCTGTTTGAAATCATAGAAAAGCTGCAGGTGAGTGACAGTATGATTGATCTTTTATACTGGGAGAGTTTCTAATCATCAATACTCCTCTTGTCCATCAGGGCAGCCGGATCGATGAGCAGCGGTGTGAATTCCCTCCTCCTCTGAAGGTTAGTCTTCAATATGAGAGGCTATATATACGGGTTTGATCCCGCATATGTGTGTGTGTTTTTGTGTTGACAGTGACCTTTCTACGAACGCCATGACATTGGTTTGCCAAAACAACAGTAACGACAGGCCCTCATCATCATCGGATGTTTCTTTGTGTCTATGTTAGTCTCAGCTTTTAACGATGGGTGGAGAGCTGCTGCTCATCCTCCCCTCTAAGTTGGGTGGCTACTGGATAGACCCCCCTCTGGAGAGGCTTGTAGACGTGAGTCCCACCGCTTCCCACCATGGACTCAATCCAGACAGCTACGACATCATGGAAAGAGACAGAGAGGCGAAAATCTACCAAGAGTTCTTCAGCTCAAGAGTAAGTAGACTATATGTAAAGTCACATATTATTTTTCTATGACTGGTATTTATGTTTCATCATCTTTTTTCCCTTTAGTACCACCACTCATTCACAGCAGTAGATCCATCTCTGGGACCGCTGGTTCTCTCTGTGTGTTTGGAGGATGAGGAGAACAAGCTGCGGGTGATACTAAGGTTGAGATCTTCAGCAGTTTCAGTCATTCTCACCTCATTTGGATGTTTGAGCTTCACTGGGCAGAATGATGTGTGTGCAGAGTTTGAAACTAGAAGACAGTTTACTCAATCATCTGCTGAAGGAGGAAAGTTTGTCTCCTCACCTCAAATCTTAGTTTAAAGATCCAGTGTGCAGGATTTGTGGTATCTAGCTGTGAGGGTACAGATTGCAACCAACTAATCACCCCTCACCACAATCTCCTCGACAATGGCCGCTAAAAACGGGAATATGCAACAGTCCCTCTCCAGAGCCAATGTTTGGTTTGTCCATACTGGGCTACTGCTGAAACATGGTGTCAATTTAAAATGCTCATTCAAACACAAAAACAGAAAGATTGATAGTTTCAGGTGATTGTACATAGATAGGATGGAGAACCTCTTGCGTTGAGATCACACTAGCCATGACGGCTGTCACCATGCTGACAATCCGACCCATGACTACTCAAAAGTCATTATGATATTATTACGAAACCGGAAGTCAGTCATAGTTGGGGGAGCTTAGAGGTTAGTGATGACATCATAGTAAATGGTGCACAACATGAATGTTATTTTGTATTAATTTGAATGGCGAGGACAATAGTTATATAGTTATTAACAATTTACAACAAGAGAAGTTTTGCACTACAGCAGACGGCAAACGTGAACACCAACATAGGTCAGAGCAGCCACAGCAACTACAGTCAACAACAGCAAGGAGATGAAGAGGGAGAGAAGTACCCCAGACTCCCTTATAAAACTGCTCAATTTTGAGTGTTGTTGAGATAGGAGAAACTTTATGAACTTGTGAAATGCTGACAATGGGAAATTCTTAATTATTTGGGCCTTCCTGTAAATGTGGCATGTTATACTAGGATTTATTTCTTTTCTGTGTAAAAATGTTTGTGTTTATTTGCATATCGAGCTGGAAAATGAGATCCAATCACACTTTCTAAATCAAGTAATGGATTTTATAATGCCTTGTTTTAGGGGGTGCTGTACCCTCCTCAGCACTCCCAGTTCTCGTGTCCATGATCTCAACTACACACCTGTGAAGTTTTCATTGCATTGTAGCTGTTACAATAATTTCCTAGGAATTCTGCTCACATTATACAGAGATTGTGTTTCTTCTCTCACAGGATGAAGGAGTGCTCTCTGCATGGAGTTTTCTCTGTCTCTCTTTTCCCCAACATCCCATCTGCTGTTGAACTGGCAAAGGTATCAAACTCCTTATTCTGTGGTGGAAGAAGTATTCATATCTGATACTTAAGTAAAAGTAACAGTACCCAATGTGCAAATACTGGGTTACAACTAAGTACAGACGTATTGTTAGCACATTACACTTCAAGTATCACAAGTAAATGCTGTCATTGTCCCTTTCAGAGTATTTATTTGTTGTAACATGTTACTGGATAATTTAACTTACTTTATGTGCACTATTGTTGGCTAATTTGATTTATAACAATTCATTATGTTTTATAAACTGATCATACATGTATGTAAATGTATGAAGAAAAATTCAATGTAATTAATAACCAAAGCATTCAAATAAAATCTCTCATCTTCTCTCTAGATGCTCTGTGACAGAGTGACTGTCTCAAAGTTTGAAGTGGTCAGCTACCTCAAGGTAATGCTCTAAAATTACCAATTACTAAAAATAAGAACACTTATTTCAAGCAAATCCTCTCCGATCTCACTCTCACTCATGCCTCAGGCTCCAGAACTCATAACGGCATTTGATGAACACAGAGTGTCTCCTAATTTCAAGTTTGGCATTTTAAGCCAAAAGGACGGGCAGGTGAGAAATCGCGCTGTAATTGTGCATAAAACGTTCTGCATTCATAAAAATGACTGAAATATGGCACCATGTCATAACTACTCCCTCTCAGACAACATCCATCTCTCTCTAGTTCACTGAGGAGGACATACTCAGTAACAACGAGGAAAGTGACGAGTTTAAAGAGTTCCTTTCCATTTTGGGAGAGACAGTTCAACTGCAAGGCTTCACCGGGTAAAGTGCAGCATGTTGATGATGCTTAGCTGGACAAATGACACATGCAATGTGTAAAATCACATGAGTCTGTCTCCTCACTCCCTTCTCTCAGGTTCAGAGGAGGACTGGATGTGTGCTATGGTCAAACAGGAAGTGAGGCAGTCTTTACGTCCTTTCAAGGAAGAGAAATCATGTTCCATGTCGCAACTAAACTGCCTTACACAGACGGTGACCCACAGCAGGTCAGTTACTGCATCACCCTCAGCCTGCTGATGATTCACAGGTGATGTTTCTGAGAATATTTTTATGACTAGTTGGAAAACAAGTTTCTTGACAATCCTTTTCTCTTCTCCTCAGTTGCAAAGAAAAAGACACATTGGTAATGATATTGTAGCTTTAATCTACCAGGAGGGCCAAACCCCTTTTCTGTCAGATGTTATCAAGTCTCACTTCCTGCACTGTTTCCTGGTGGTCCGGAGGATTCAGAGGGCGGAGGACTCAGGTGAACCTGCGTACCAGGTGAGCGATTTTCAATAAAAGTGGAGCGACTGGCATCTTGTTTTTCCAAAGATGATTTACCTTTTTATTAAAAAGCACAGAATATTTTACAGGGGCTAATATAAATAAGAGATTGAATAAATTCAACAAGATGTCGGATGATACTCATACATTTTTTGACAAGCATACCTTAAATTGAGAATTTTACAGCATTTTACAATTAAAAAATAAATTTGACACTGCCCTCTGGTGGACAAATTATGCAACTCTGTTTTTTAAATGACCTTGGCATTTCAGTCGGGCTCTGATATTTTTTCTCCTCTTCACAGGTGTCTGTCACAGCCAGAGAGGATGTTCCTCCCTTCGGTCCGGTCCTCCCAGATCCTCCCATCTTCACAGAGGTCAGAAACAATACCGGCATCAACAAGCTGTTTTCATTTATCTCACGTAATGTCACAGGAACAACCAAATCATCATTTTCAGCATCTTTTTCTTTTTGTTGTCAGTCTGCCACTGACTAATACGGTGTTATTTTCGAACCTGCCAATCCTTCATTGTCCAGCAGTTGTCTCCAAAAGACCCTGTTATGGAAGACATTTTGATTTGTTAAAGCAGGAAGAGCACAGGTGTAATAATGATAATAATGATAATAACAATGTCTATCATGAAGAGGGTCGGTGTGAGGAGTCCTCCAGTGCTCTGCTGTAGGCCCCTTTCCACAGAAGACATTTTGACACACTACACAAAAACACAGGTTTAATTAATAAAATCAAAGACGTTTGAATTCATTTAGCTGCTTCAGTTTTAGGGTCTTGTTGTTGTGCATGCTGGTTCTAACTGTCGTGACTCACTGGATCACTTTAATAGATCAGAGCCAACTCACTGAGCCATCGGCCAAAGCACGTTCTCCTTATCTTTTTCCATAATACAGCCATGAGATGCTTAGCATGGAGGAGGCACATGTTAATTAAAGCTTTCTTTTGTTGTCTTGCTTTGATGATCCATCCAGTAAACTTTGTTGTAACTCCAGTGAGCATTTTGGTCCACACCACACCTACCTGATTCCCTAAAGTACAAATCAATTACTGAGATGCTACATAAGTCGTTGTTTCCTGTGTCCTGTGTTTCAGCGTTCCCTGCTGAGAGAATTCCTTCTCACCAAACTCATCAATGCAGAGATCTCCTGCTATAAAGCTCAACAGTTCAGCAGACTTGAGGTAGAGGATAAAACTTTTTATTCCTCTTCGTTATTGGGGAATATCCAACTTCATGTGCTCTCCTGTCCTGTCCCTTCTCTGTTATGAAGCTCCGGACTCGTTCATCGCTCCTGGAAAGCTTGCAGGCTGAACTCTCCACCCGTTCCCAGTGCATGATGGGGGATCGATCGCTGTCTGCTCTCCCATCTTCTGAGGGTGTAAGGGGGGCATCTGAGGGGAGTGGGGGGTTCATTGAAAACTTTAAGGTAAGTTTTAGAAACTCTCTCAAACTCGACCGTACTATTTTCACTTTACCATTTATTATCTGAATCTCTGTCATCAGAGAGCCATAAGAGTGCGGAGCCACTCTTTTGAGACTCTTGGGGTACCGAGGAAGGTTGGTAGCAGTGCAGCACAGAAGCCGAAGGTAAAACTTAACAATGGGAGTGAATGAGTTTGACTGAATAAGCACTTATTGAAAGGTTTGAGCTTATTTTTTTCTCTAACTTCTTTTACAGCCAGAGAAAGATGGAGAGAGGTAAGACTTTTGAAAACAGAAAGTAGTGTGGTCTTTTGCATGATCTGAGTCATCAATAGAGATTATTGTTTTCTCTGCTTTTCAGTGACAAATCTCCTGGACCTCTGCCTGCTCTCTCTGACAGTTTGGGACCAGCTGAAGTCAAAGACCAAGCTAGTCCTCAAGAGGAGACGTAGAAGGAAATATTCATTTGAAGATTTTAGATGTTAATATACCTATAGACGTTGCTAGCCTATATGATTACTACTTTATTATCCTGGTGGGTGGCTTATATGTAAATAGACTGTAAAAGTAAATAGTATTTCTGAGAATATAATTATTTTACTGTCATAGAAGTGATATTCTATATTCATGATAAACTGTACATTGTATTTCAGTGAGGTGTTAAACATAAAAAACTGCCAGAGAAGGCTGAAGTGTTGGCACAGAGTTTACACTGGTGTGTTTGTATTGTCAATAAAAACCTTTTACTTTGATGAGGGATAGAGGTGGAGAAGAGAGACAGATTTCAATTAGAATAAGCACAATATGCAGAAAATAAAGAATGCTCATTGTTTTAGAAACATTTTTTAAAATGTGGCAATTTAAGAAACAAACATGCAATAGTAACATAAAAAGAAGCAGAAGAGAGGAGGAAGAAAAAGGATAGGCCTGATCAAAAACAACCTGTCTGCAGTTCCTTCCTGGTTATTTATGATGTCGTGCAAACATTTAAATCTGTTTCTGACATTAAAGGAGAAATCTGAGTTTTTTGGAGTGTAAATACTACATACAACAATCTGTTATACTGGACAATATTCATATTAAGAGTCACAGAAAATTATAATGTAAACAAGACATTGCGCTTCAAGTGTGCTGCACATATAATTTGTGGAAGGCAGCAGCTGACATTTTGACTTGTCAAAGTGGGAAAGTGACTAATAACATAAACAATGGCTCTGATTTATTCAAGTGTCTAAAATGTAATTCAGCCGTCATTTAATTTATTGACACCTGTGGTTCTTCCTACTGTGACATGTCGAAATGTCTTTTGTGAGAGGGACGTTGAGGATGTAAAGATACTGGCTTGACAGTCACTCAAATTAGAGATGACCAAGCGTTTCACAAAATGAAAGAGTAAGACATCTGTATAAAACACAAAAGCATGCTGGAACTCAAAGAATACAGGACAGAAACCAGGAAGCAAGTGGCCATCATTACCCGTTTGAAGTTAGTGTCAGCTAGAAACACCTCAGCATGTGCTACTGTCTTGAATGTAATGTTTATGATGAGGAGTGAAGGAGACCAGCGACAGTGGCAGAAGTCTGAGGATCTTTTACATATGTAGAAATATTTAAAGTAAGAGTCTACATTCAAAATTTCACATAAAAGCAAAAAGGTATTGTTAAAAAAATACACTAAGTACAGAATATATTTGGAATTATGATTACTGATGCAGGAATGTAATCTGCAAAGTAATCGTCCATATACTGATTAAATAATCATAGTAATAAAAAGGATTTTAATAAAACAGGCAATAACACAGAAGAGTAAGATCATACAGACAGAAGCTGGTACAAAATTCAAGTTGTTTTTGTGTTAGTGGGAGATTATATAGATATTTCATATTTGTGTAAGTATTTTGTGAAACATGTATGCATTAGGGTGACAACAGAAATATGCCGGTACAACAAAAACAACAATAATAATAATAACATAAGGCTTTATTTATCCCTCAGCAGGGAAATTCAGTTTAAGGGTCATAGGCAGAGGGAAAAGAACAACAGTGACTGATTGAAGATTATAAAAAACAGTAGACACAAGACAGAAATAGAATGATATAAAGATAAAGTGAAAAAGTAACAATAATAATAATAAACACATTTAAGACGTGAATAAATACACATAAATTTGAAAATATCAATTTAATAATCTAGAAGTTTGTTAGTGAAACTCTTTGTCACTGCTCATGTGCTGCTCCACGCTCCGCTTCAGGAGGCGCTGACATGTAAAGGCTGTCTTGTCTACCGCCATTAAAACCGTAGAAGAAGACGAAGACGCTCGAGTAGAAGAAGAAAATAAAGGTAGGTGGGTTTACGTGGAGTTGTTGTCATTCCAGAGGAGGGCAGTAATGGGGCGTTGAGTTTGGATTGTGTCCATAAATACATTTCGACTTTTATCTTGAAGTGCATAATGAAAAATAAAACCCTTCCTCCTCTCATTTCTTTCCTCACCCTGGTCCTTACACTCTTCTGTAACTGAGCGGTATGTGTTGCTTGCAAATCTAGCTAACTGAAAGCTAAGCTAACCTACGTCTATATCCATAAATTATAGCTCTCAACGATTTAAGCTAACTCTGAGCTGATATCTGCTTATTTAATCGTGTAATGGTGCACTGATTGGACCAAACATTACAGTCCTCCCTCAACTCAGTTGAACTTTGACACACTGGGCGGTGTGCAGACTGGTTTGCAAGGAGGCTAGAGGAGACTGTCCCTGCGTCATTCACACATTACTAAACTGTTTAAACTTCACATTTATTTAAGCGTCGTGCTCCTGCGAGTTAAACTTAGAGCCACTGACATCCAGGATGACATCCAAGAAAGTGGTCGAGTTGTTCTACGATGTGGTTTCTCCCTACTCCTGGCTCGGCTTTGAGGTTCGTGTCTCTTTGTTGTTCATGTTCATTATCAGATCCACTGTCTTGGTTAAAAACGAGGGTTTACACAGGTCGTCTGTGTTTACAGGTGATGTGCCGCTACAGACACGTGTGGAACATAGAGCTCAAACTGCGACCTGCTTTCCTGGGTGGCATTATGCAAGGATCAGGTACTGAACTATTAGTAATTGCAGTGTACAATATACTATTTAAAACGAGATCCACTTTGAGCAGCTGCAACTGTAAAATGATGCTGACACAGATTTATAAATAGTTATGAGCAATAATCCAAAATACTGTATGTTATTCTGAAACTGGCTGTGGGGCAGAATGAGTACTTAAAGTGTATTTTTGATGCTAATACTTGTGTACTTTTACTCAAGTAATATTTTAAAAAGGGGACTTTCACTTTTAATTCTTTATTTCTTGATTGCAGTGTCCCTACTTTTACTTAAAGGGGCACTATGTAGTTTTGGAGAACAAAATTCAAACTCTGAATTTTAATATTTACAACATTAATGAGGTAATGATACAAACTGATGGATAACTAAATTCTCCATAACTGAATAAACAAGCTTTTCTCAGAGGAAAATAAGGTCTCTAGAACGCTGTTTGAAGCTAGAAAGGTGGTAAGTAAAACGGTATGAAATTGTTTGTTTATGCAGGCATTAAAAAAAATCAGTCAATGAAGATCCTTCTCTTCTGATTGAATTGTCTTCCCCAAAACTACATTGTGCACCTTTCAGAAAAATATGAGTACTTCTAAAAATAAATAAATAAATAAAAATTGGATCTTGAAAACTATTGTAAGGCATGTTGCATATTCATATCTGTGTGGAAACTGTTGGTGCTGTTGTTTCTCATACAATATGTGTCTTTCATTACAGGCAACAAGCCTCCCGGTGTGGTTCCAAACAAATTCATGTACATGACGAAGGACCTGCACCGCTTAGTGGGGTATTTTAATGTTCCCTTGCAGCATCCAGCTGACCCCTTTGAGGCCATGTTCAAAAAAGGTAAACACAAACAGGATCTGACATGATACATCATGAAATGTGTGTTGATAAGACCAAAGCTGGGTTAACCTGCTTGGGAGCCCCAAGATTAAAATGAGCTGCTAGGACTCCCCTCTCTGGGGATTGTGTACACTTTCACGGATCCTGGTTTACTGTTTTGTCATTTAACTAAAAGCAAATTTGTTTAGGAATTCAGGGCAAGTAAACATAATATAAGCTGAAATACTGAAGATCCTAAACAACACTAGACTAGAGCCCAAACAATTGATCAACAGGAAATGAATCATGTCAGTTGATTTTGTGCTCAATGATGCATTTTCCCATATAATACAACCAACCAAATTATTGCTATAAGTGAACCTGGGGCTGTGGGTCTGAGGGTCTGAGGGTCTGAGGGTAGTTGCTCATTTCCCCCCGGTTGGTAATTCAACCTTGTACAAGACAGTGGCTAGTCCTGTTTCTTTTAATTGGCAAAGCTAATAAGGTAGTGAGTTCATCAGTTCTTCTATTTTCCTCTTCTAGGCTCCTTGTCTGCAATGCGATTTGTGACAGCAGTGCAAGAGAGAGAGAAGGGTGGAGACAAGCAGGTCGAGCAGGTGTCCCGGGAGCTGTGGAGAAGGATCTGGAGTGAGGACAAAGATATCACTGAGCCTGCATCGTTGGCCGAGGTACCAACTTACCCAGCCTGGTTGTGTCCGAGAAGATTAATAAGCACCATCTAGTTTTGTCACAATGGTGTTTCTCTTTGCTGCAGGCGGCAATGAAAGCAGGATTGTCTGACAGCGAGATTAAAGAAGCGCTGGCACTGTCCACCACCAAGGGGATCAAAGACAAACTGAAAAGCTCAACACAGGATGCGCTTGATTATGGGGTCAGTTGTCCTTCAGTTCTCCTTGTTGATTCAGGCAAGAGAGACAAGATATGACGATGTCATGAACTAAATCTTTCCTGCTGTCTCTCCCCAGTCGTTTGGCTTTCCCATGATGGTCTGTCATGTAAATGGAAAGCCAGAGATGTTTTTTGGATCTGACAGATTTGAGCTCATGGCCCACTGCATTGGTGAGAAACCTGTACTACACATCATTAATAAATAAACACAAATGCACGTCATGCAAATGTGACATTTGACAGCCTTCATCTACTATTGCACTCTCTGTTAATCACCCCTGATAAGAACCTGATAAATATTGATATACTGTTTTGACACATACAGCTTATTTTTTTAATTTTGAGATTGACAACATTACAAACTGTATTGCAGCTTTTTTCTCCTTTTGTTTCTGTGGTTTGTACAAAGTTCAGCATCTCATTAGCAATTCAGGCTGAAGCTGCACTGAGATTCCTGCCCAGTCTCATGTTCGTGTTCTCTGTTTCAGGAGAGGAGTGGCTGGGACCTCAGCCTCACACATCAGCTGCTAAGCTGTGAGAGAAAACGCTGCCTTCACACACTGCTGGTGTGCTCACAGATTTTTGAATTTGCATTTCATGATTTTCACTAATTCTTCAAATATCACATTTTCAATGCTGTGCCTTCTGAAATCAAGCCGTATATTTCTAACAAACAGTAATGTAAATAATGTATCATGCAATTGTACTGTTAATTATGTGCCTATTAAAATGAACTTTAGCAACTTGCAGATGAGAAAAGCTTGTTTTTTCTCTGTTGAACTACAAAGGCATGAAAAGAAGAATTGTTGCATCGTAATATTATATCTTTAACCAAGCTAGAGCCGGGGCTGTATGGATGGTAGGACGGTCGGTGCACCACTTTGATCCAGTCTCAAAAACTACTAAATTCAACTACATTCATTGTCCCAACAGGATGAATCATACAGACTTTGTTGATCCCCTGACTGTTCCTCAAGGGGTCACCATGAGGTTTTTGAGTTGTAGCATTTAGTGCAGACATTCATGTTCCCCACAGGATGAACTGTAATATCTGGTAATGTTTTGAGTTTTCATCTGGCGTCATTGGGAGATTCTTGTGTTACGATCGTAGGTTATCCAGGCATTTCATGGGAACATAAATACACTTTAAAGCAACATTATTTAGAAATTGTCATTTATTGCGAGAGAAACATACAACAGAAAAAAAAATAAACAACACATATCAAAATAAGTTAAATAGCTGCATACAGAAAATAAGAAAAAGCCTCAGCATACTCCTGAAATGCAATAAGATAGATAGAATACACTTAATATAAAAAAAATACAAACAGGATAACAAACTATACATTAGACAAGTGTGCAAAGTTAATAAGGTAAACACTACACCTGCTTCACATCAGCATGTTAGCATGCTCACATTAGCATTCAACCCAAAGCAGCTGTTAAGATACTGTTTGTGGTGTCCAACAGTTCATATGTTCTTTACAAAGATTAGATTTTTTTATCTGACTGCAACATTTTTGTCACTGTTGTTCTTACATGTAAATCAAGCAATTCATAATAAATCATCACCCTGCGTACATTAATATTACTTTGGCTCAGTGGTTTCTTCTCAGTCAGAAGGTCTCGAGTTTAAACTCATTTTCAGCAGAGGCCTCTCTGTACTGGTTTCCTCCACCTGTCCAAATATATGCAGGTTATGTGGAAGGGAAATGAAATACCCATAGCTATTAATGTGAGTGGTTAGAGTCTTATTGTGTTTTCTTTACGGTAGACTGACAAGCTGTGCAGGGTGTAACCCTCCTATTTACTAATGTGAGCTCACATCTGCTCTACGTCCTTATGAAATTAAACAGGATGTGGGTGTAGATGGTGGTTGGATAAAACCCTTGTTATGAAATCTCAAATCAAATGTGTCACAACAATTGACAGCACCATGGGACATACAGTATTCCCACACTGTATGATAACATAATTTTGTATCTACTTGTTCAAACAGATCTTTTCAGCTGTATGATGCCATAATCATCAAGCTGAAAAGATCCGCCATAGTTTTCATGGCTGCAATAAATCATCAAAACTAAATCATCTTAATCTCTTTTTGACAAATTCAGTTTAGATTTTGACTAGAATTTCAATTTTTTTTTCATTCTTGCATTAAGTCCAGGTTGAAGAGATTTAAATTAGATTGTGTACTTTTATTTCAGTATAATTTTGAATGCAGGACTTTTATGTGTAGTTATTAAATGTTTCAAAATGTTGTATTGGTACTTTTTCTTAAGTAGAAGATTAGAGTTCGTCTTTCACTGCTGTAACAACGCATTATCCTGACAGTATACTTTCATATATTTTACAAGATGTGGGACCATTACCTATGCTTAATGTCTTTAACCAGCAAGAAATGCAGTTTATTATTGCTGAATAAATCCTCCAGAGGCTGCAAAACCTGTCATACTTGTTCCAATACAATTCAGAAAAGCCATGCCTAACAAAAGGACTAAAAATGACAAGGACTGGCAGGACCTGTTTTTTCCCAAACAAAGACAAGAAAGGCGGGGCCAGATATAAACTAGGTGACATATGTCGACTCCAGAGAAGTGGGTAGAGCAACTGAAAGAGAGGCAGGGCAAGACTGGATTACCATCAACCTGATATCAACCTGACACATCACCTCTTAAACCGAGAAGGAAGGAGACAGAGAGGAGGAAGAGGTAAACAAGAGAGAAGAGGGATGAGGTGTAGGTGAGTTGGGTGGAGTTAAGAAAGCACAGGAGGTGGACTAACAGGGAGCAGCTCACTGATCCTCTGAGAGAAACAGAGACAATGAGGATCTGAAAAGCAAAGCTGAACCCGGACTCGACATTCAGCTGGGAGGATGTATGACAAGTGCCTGCAAGACAAGTGTATGACAAGAGCCTGGAATAACAGGATTTAACATTTTCTTTGGGATTCAAGACACAACTGAAGGGAGCTGAGGTAAGGACTGTTTACACTACATGTCTTTGAAGTCATGTAATAGATTGTTGATGTAGCTCTGAGAGAGAGTAGGTTAATGTTTAACATCAAGACTGTCTATCTCCTTCTGTAATGATCATGACATTGCTTCTAGCCGAGCGAGCCGGTGCTGTTTTTCCATTTGTGTTTGCCCTTTGGGTGTGAAGAAGCCTCCAGCTGTAACATTTCTGTGCCATAAAAATGCAGATGAACAGGTTTAGAGATGTTGGATCTGACGTTTAAGGATGAGGAGTTTCCTTGTGTGACTGCTGTGTCATCTCTCTTCCTATACGCTCTAAACTCAGATATACAGAATACAGATTCCCCAGGTAGAGATTATACTTTTATTTTCATGTATACAGCTTTTGTAAAGGGTGTATGTTATGGCTAAACTAACTCATACAGCTTTACTTCACCTTTACATAGAGCAGTGGGTGAGATCTGTGCTAAAGTCCTGAGATGGTTAAATTAAAAACAACAATTCAGTGAGGTGTCAGGGTTTTTTGGCGATCCTCAGAGGTGGTGTACCAACAGGTGAAGTTTCTGGTCTCAGTTACACATTCGCTCAGACACCTTCTCATGCTGGATACCTTGTAAAGTGTCATGTTACCATTCACTGATTCAACCCAGGAGACAACACAGGTTTCAGGACGACTACTGTCACTTTGTCTCGTTTTTATTCATCTACATCTCTTTGTGTAGCCATGACAGAGATTTTGGCAATTTTGTGTTTTTTGTGAATAGAAAATATCATGAAGCTATAAAACTACGCATGTGGAAATAGTTTGTGTGAATGAAATATTCTTTAATCTCTTTTTACATGTGCCAGGATGTCTTCAGTATCAGAAGCAGACTTCCGCTGCAAGCATGGAGATACAATCTGTGGTGAGTTTTAATCAGAAGAGATAACTTGACTTGAATAATTTTTAGCCTTGTTCGGCCATTAGACGCTTTCTTCAACCTTGACATGAGATGAACAAACAGCATACCAGCTCAGGCAAACATGTCTGCCAGTGTATCTCAGACTTGCAGAGTGATTTTAAGGATTGTGTCTGTTCCTGTTTGCAGAGATCCGTGTGTACGAGCAGGAGGTGATCATTGTGCCCACCCTGCTGCTGGCCAGCTTCCTGGTCACCCTGGTCTTTGTTCTCCTGCTGCGCTTTTGTCCGGAAAAAGTCGATCGAATCCGTCCACAGAAGACCAGGAGAGTGCTGCATGGCGTTGATGGTAAGACATCAGAAGCACAAGCTTATTACTGTTGATTTAATTCAATGAAATCATATCACATAAATTAAACTGGATCGACACAGACAGCAAGCTGTTTCTAAATGTTTATCTAAGTAAGTTGGTTTTTGAGCCTCATTCCCAACTCATCAAATACTGAAGCTTTGTTATATCCATATAAATCCATCCCTTTATCCAGAATTGATTATTAAAACACTTGTCAATTCTTTATTCTTAATTTTTCTTCTTTATTTTTCATAAATCAGTGACATGACTGGTGACAAGTTATCCACAAGCTTCCTACTCTCATGTAAATCCTTTCATTTATCTCTATTGATAATTATTGTCCCTCTCTCTCCATTCTTAGCTCCACCAGGTATCAATGTCCTGGAGCATGAAAGCATCGCTCTGGACGTGCCCAGTTCCTACTCCACCTTCCACCCCCCGAACACTTATGCCTCCAGAAACCTCTCCATGTCTGTGGTCACACCCTCTATCCCGTCCAGCCCTCCGCAGCAGCCCTTCAAGCCCAGTTTCACTCCCATCGTCCAGCCAAGAGAGTTGCCCCGCCAGAGGCTGCCCGAGTCCTTCAACCTGGTCACCCCTATGCCTGGTGCCTTCTCCCTGCGCTCCGACTCCGCCGTGTCCCTCTACAGGGCCCGTATGGAGAACAGGAACGTGGTGCTGCGAGTCCTGAATGGTGAGAAGCTTGAATTTTGTGTGAGAGTATTTGTTTTGAGGTTTCTTCTGCGTTCCTTGATCTCCCTCTCTTTTTTGCCCCTCACAGACTCTGCTGATGCCACAGAGAGACACAGCTTCCTGGGCTTCGCATCCTTCCTGGCACAGCTCGGACCACATCCCTTCCTGCCAGAGCTTCTTGGTGTTGTGTCACTTCGAGCTCCTCTGGTCACAGTCGTTGAAGAGCTGGAGAACAGAGACCTGCTCAGCTGCCTGTGGCGATGCAGACAGGTATATTTGTACAGAGGGTAGTGCACTGCTGCAGTGTGTGTTAACTCACTTTAAACATCAAAGCAAAATAAGCAGCTCCTCTTGTTTTTCAGGACAATGTTGATCCTCCATGTGAGATGACTGAGAGAAGAATATTTACCATTGCCAACCATGTGGCCTCTGCACTGGTTAGTATACTACTGTATGTACTGTATGTCCTCACCTTTTTTAGACCTTTTTTTTTTTGTTTGACTTTCAAATCACTGACATGGGACTACAGTAACCGTGTTCTAACCCAACCTCAGCAGGGACTTGATGACAGGGTTTCACTCAAATAACCCTGACAGTCCTGAAAATGACATGAATGTGATTTTCATGTGTTTTTGTATAATTGTCTTATTTCTTTTACCTTGTTTGAAACAAACGATAGTCTCACAGGGACAATGCTAATGTGATGATGTTTATGGGTAATGTTTACCTTGTTGCACCAGCTTAGTTTAGCAGGTTAGCGTGCTGAGGGATCTGGGGATACTGGGGATAATCATTTTTTTCAAAAATGTTATGCCAATCCTTCCAATGGCTGTTGAGGTATGTCAGTTTGGACCAAACTAGGCTTACGTGTTTAATCCTGAGATGCCCCTCATCTTGTTCCCCAATCAGGAGTTCCTTCACAGCAAAGACCTCCTCCATGGAAACATTCGTGCCCGCAGCGTCCTGGTCACCAAGGACTTCACGGCCAAGCTTTGGGGCCTGCATGGGGTTTACACAAGGAAGAACCAGGGAGCCTCTCAGAAAGATGATCCCAGCATGAAGAAATGGCAGGCACCAGAGCTGTTAGCCAGGAGACCTGCTGGTCAGAGCAGCGACATGTGAGTTTGTTTTCTGACTGAATTTACATCTTTCAACACAGACGCTGCAAAAAAAAAATATATACGTTTATTATTAAGAGTGTTAACTGAATGGAGGGATCTAACCAGTGTTTGCCTCTGTGTGTCCATCTCTAGCTGGTCATTTGGCGTCTTACTGTATGAAATGGCAACATTGGGTGAGTAGAATTTTAACTTTCAGCAAGATACAGCGTAAATAATTCATACTGTGTTGTCACTTCACGTCACGTTCATCATTTTAACACAGAATCTCTGCTTGAATCAGGCAATTGTAGGCAATGTATTTACAAACCCAGAAAAGGACTTCTTTATAGCAATATTGGATTTTAATGGGATGAAGTACCTTAATCTGCAAATGCAATTGCTGTATTGACTGAAAACAGACATGTCCATCTTGATATCTTACCCACAATCATACTCTATTGATTTTCCAGAAATTATACCATAATATATATTGATATTGCAATGAAAAAGTACATAAACTTTGATCGAAGATTTTCTCCATACGCCTCACTCCCACCTACTGTATTTACTCCTTTCACTCCAGGCGAAGCTCCATTTGCAGAAATTCCAGTTACTGAGCTTCTTCAGTTTCATCAACGAGGGAAAAGTCTGAAAAAACCTTCCAACTGCTCCAACACGCTGTAAGTATCCAGATAACACAACCAACCCTGAAGCAGAGTTTCTCTCCTAAACAAATGTGCTGTAAAGCTCAAACTATTTCCTCTCTGCCTCAGATACACCATCATTAAGGGTTGCTGCCAGTGGAAGGATCAAGATCGACCCTCTCTGGCTGAGGTGAGCCGCAAGCTCAGCTCAGGAGAGAAAAGTGCCTCTGATAAAGTCCTGAAGGCATCGGGGACGGTTAACATTGAGCAGTACCTGCAGGAAGCAGGGTACGGGGAAGCCAACAGCTACACTGTTTTCTGATCACCGCCCGTGTCAGCGGGATTCATTGCACTATTCTCCCCAGTGGTACCTCAATGGTGCACTTCAAAACAATATCTCTCAAGTGCAATAAAAGTGCTCCCAGCTCTATTCATAAGAGCTTTGGGCACTGAAATTAATCTTTTATAATGTTTTGTTTGTCTCCTACTTCAGTTAACAAGTAAAACTGTGTAACTTGTTTACCTTTGGGGACCATCATTCTTGGCAGTTCCTAAATCTTTGAGGTTCAGATGGGGGGAAAAACAAACTGTAATTTTGTAGTGGTACACTTCAGGATATGTAAGCTTGATCAACGTACAGCTGCTGCATCGTGAACTTGTAGTCGATACTGTCAATATATGATGGTTTACAAATCTTGTTTACAATCTATAATAAATGTATATTAACAGGTGTAATATATGTTATTACATTTTTGTATGATTCGATTTGGAAGAGTTATGGAAATTAAGGGCATTTAAATGTATTTATGCTATTATTACACTCACTGTCTCTATAAGCTCAGTATATGTGGACATCTGAGTAAGAAATGAGCTCAAACTGTTTACACAAACTCAAATGTGAATAAAATATCACAAGTCCTGCAGTATTTTTCATTTTCAAGTGGACATCATGGAGGTAATAAACACATTAACAGGTCCAGTAACAGGTATTGTTTATTGGTAGTACTGCATACATGTACACAGAGCACTTCCACTCAGCCCTTGAGAGAGCAAACCACGAGGAATACCTATTTTCAGGTAGTTAAGTTGATTAAAGCTACTAAAACTATATCATATTCATGAAAAAATAACTTTGATTGTAGTACAAAATGGAAAAGATACAAAACTAAACTTTAATAACTAGTAAAATTAACTAATTAAAATAAACCAGGCTTTCTGAGTGTCTTCTGCTTGATGTGATTGGAGCCTGGATTAGACATCTATGGTAAAATAACAACTAACTAGTAAAAGACTGAAACATTTAAAAGAAGTCATTTGACATCACTCCAAATCATATATCACTAAAGTTAAAGCACCGTTTGAAATACAGCCAGAAGGCAACATTTCTTTCTGTTTAACCCAACAGGTGAACTGTCCTAGTTAAAAGACCTAGCACCAAGTACTGCAGGCTGGATTTGCACAGTTTCACAAGAGTTTACATACAAAAGGCCTCTACTCACAGCGACAGGAAAAAAAAACTGACAAACACTACTGACTGTCCACTCTCCCCGCTCACATGTTACAGTATACATACATGGTTTTGCACATTCAACGTCCAGAAAGTAAACTGTCCATCCCCATATCTCCATATGAGTGATGGTGCACCACTGTTTAGTAAAAAGCATCCTCACAGATCTCAGTCTTTTCTTACTAAAAGAGGAGCAGGTCCAGGTACTGATTCATCAATGAGAAAATGAGCCTGCTTATCCTTCATAAGCGCCGACTCCATCACTCACGCAGGCTGTTGATGGAGGCACAGATCTTGAGAGCGGGACCCAGCTTGATATTCATGGTGGAGATGAGATGGTCCTCTCGGAGGAGCAGCAGAGCCTGCCCGTCTATTTCCTGTGACAGGAACTGGGCAGCCAACTCTTCACAACCTGGACACAGAAAAGGAAGACAGCATTAGAACAAAATGAGAACAAGAGACACGGCGAAGGCTTACCAATCTGTTATACAATCAGCGAACACCAACCTTGAAGTGAAGAGATGAACCTGCAGACTTCCTCCACGCTCCACTGAGCAGGAGTTGCTGAGAGAAAGTTAGCTCCCTCTAGCGGGAGGCTACCAGGAGCTGAGCTGTCAGACGGAGGAGCGCTGTGCTCAGCTCTTGAGCAGGAGTGTGAGGAGCTCGGGGACAGTGAAGGAGAATCGTCCTCCTCTCCTTCTCCATCGCTGGATACATCCTCTGAACGACTGGACTCAGAGTGACACTACGTGCAAAAGAGTTGAGGCTCATTGATTGCTTTTTAATGTCATCTAATAAAGGAATCCACATACACCGGTACAGAAATATAGAACATCAACAGCCTCATCCCTTAAACTACAGATCTTACCTTGACAGGTAGATGCCTGCTTGATAGTTTGTTACAGCTGTTATTAGAACTGCTCCTGCGAGAGGGGCCCCTCCGCCTCGCAGCGCTCTCGGTGGGTGCTGGAGGTGGTGCCGGGCCTGCACCGCTCCTCCCTCTGCTGGTCTTAAAGTGTTGGCTGCAGCTCACGTTATACCTGTGGATCCAGGAGCACAGTCAATACTTAGAAAGACATTTCCTAGGTTTTTCGTTCGACTATGTGCACAAATCTTGCAGTTTTTTACTCCACGCAATGTGATAATTAGGTCTATAATAATAGTGAACTGACCAACATATAAAGCACAGTAGAATCTTTGGAGGTGTGTATGACATGACTAAACAACAAAACAAAAACAACGCCAAGAGGGAAAGCTAAAGTACAACATACCTCTTAGCACAGGTATTTGAACAGAACCTCTTTGATCCTCTGAACTGGCTGGCTGGTGCGAGGCTTCCACAGTACTCACACTTTAACACTGAAGAGGAAGAGGAAAGGATAAAAGTATGCTACACATTTAGGAGATACTGACCATGCACACAGATTTATGGTATCATCTTTAAAAGTAAGAGTTATTCCACCACTTACATGGAGGTCCATTCTCTGAGCGGCCGACCAAGGCAAAATCTCTGTCTTTGAGGAGTCCAGCAACCTGTCAAATCAAATACAAGCCTGACAGTGAGGAGCAGTTTTACATGAAAAAGTAGATGGTGCAGATGTGATTTAATGTGTAATTTGTACGCTTACAGGGAAAGGCTCAGCTCCCTCCTGGATCACAAAGCCCTCTATGAGATGGGTGAGGACTTGAGGTTTGACCACTGCCTGGGGAACAGGCGCTCTGTTGTCTCCAAGCCCGACTCTTGACAAGGGCAGAGGCAAAGACAGGGTGGGAGGAGACGGGAAGGCAGCTGCTACAGAAGGAGCTAGTGAGGATCGAAAGAAACAGATTTTACAGTTAAAAATTTCAAATATTGTTACTAATAAATGTATGTTTGATCTGGTGATGGCAAATCGACATACCCGAGTCCTTTGTAGGGGCAGGGGATAAGGGAGGAGCAGAATCTTTCATGGGTGCAGAGTCTGAGCATTCTGTTGCCATCTCATTTGGTGCGTCACAGTCAGATTTTCTCTTCAGAGAACCAATGGCAGGCTTTATCTAGTGGTATGTGGAAGAAAAAAGCAGGAGAAACTGTTAGAATTCCTTCTACACTGATAATTATCTTTATGCCTATCCAACAAAGTATACATAAGTTCATCCCTTCAATGCTTGATCTTACCATAGCACTGTTGCTGGAGACTGCATTAACATTCCCGGTGGTTTCCTGGCCTGTGCTGCTTCGTACTTGTGCCAGGGCCACAGCCTGTGCATTTCCTGCTAAGCCCTGCCTGGCTCCCACAAGCTGCACAGGGATGTGGGGAGTGCCCTGGCTGTTGCCAGGTGGTGCTGGAAGAATAGGAGGTGGGTGTCGAGGGGGCAGCTGCACAGGTAAGCGGTGTCCCTGAGCTGTTTTGGGCTGGATTGGCACCGGACCTTTGTCTGCAGTAGTGCTGGCCTGCTGCAGGGGCTGCACCACCAGAGTCTGTGTGTTAACGTTGGCTTTTTGGGTCACTGAGCCGATGGAGTAGCCCTGGGTGGTGGTAGGAACATTAGTGGTGGGTACCAGGATCACAGGGGCAGCAGAGGAGGACAGGAGGAGTTGAGAGAGAGGGAGTGCTGTAGAGGAGGTGGAGGAAGGAGCTACAGAAGCAGCGGGAGTAACAGTCATGGCAGCCTGGTTTCCAGTCTTTACAGTCATAGTGTTGGCGGTGGACTGCTGAGTAAAGTTGGGTTTGGCCATTTGTTGCTGCTGTTGTGGTTGCACTTGCTGCTGCTGAGTTCTCTGGGTAAAATTCTGCTGCTGTTGCTGTTGACCCAGAGGAAAGCCAGCAACATCTTTCCTCTCTGGAAGCTCAGACTTGACAGCAACTGCTCTGGGAGCACAGTGCAGGGCCAGATTTTGCACCTGGAAGATAAAATAAAGAGTAGGGTGTGATGAAAAGAGTTTAAGTAAGTAGCACGAGCAGACTTGGTGGAGTCCTCCGATGACCACCATGTCTCTAAAAATCATATATTTTAAGGCAGTATGACTTTAAATAGCTCAGATTACAAATAACAAGTATGTGATGGTCCTCAAACCTGATCATTGTCAGACTGGGCACTCGCAGTTGTAGGAGCAACTTCATGCTGTTGCTGCTGCTGTTGCTGTTGTTGTTGCTGCTGTTGTTGCTGCTGCTGTTGTTGTTGCTGCTGCTGCTGCTGCTGCTGGGGCTGTGTTTGGGCAACTGTTGCTACAGTAGCTGTTGCTGTACCACCAGGCATGAAGATGAGCTGAGAGGCAAGGGGAGCCCTGAGAGAGCGGTTTACCTGTGTGAGGAGCAAGACAGGTGGATCAACCTTGTAAAAGACAAATTTGTCAATGACTGACTCCGTAGCTACACAGAGTACTTAATAATTGCAAATGTTCTCTCTGTGGTTGTGCCAATTTTTTTTCTTGCAAGAGATCATGCATTATTGCTTGTTCTCTTGAGAAGCCTCGTACATTGTACATTTTTAGAGTACCAATTCAATAACTTTCACAAACAGAATATAAGATGAATTGGTAACACAGACGAGAGCAATATGCACTTTATTTCTATTTCACACTATTTCTTAAAAAATGGACAATATGCATGACCATTTTAACTCACCCGAAGATACATCTGTCCCTGTCCTGCAGAGTTTCCACCCAGCAACACTGACTGGTTGAGAGCCGTTGTAGTTGACGTGGCCGGGCCGTGGGGACGGGGATTAGTCATGGTACCTCCCGCAGATGTAGTGCTTAGGTTGACCTGTGAGGAACAGGTTTTTAATCAAACCTACATTACTATTATTGTTGCCTAAATCCTCTCCGGTAGACTTCGGACCACAGAATTTTTCTAAATGTCTCTTCATACTAGAATGCCCTCTTCCGAGTGTGTGTTAAACATCTACCCTACTATATAAAACAGTATAACTTACTGTGGTGGTCGCCTGGGACATGCTGTTGCTTGGAGTATTGGACTGACGACTAGCTGCAAGTGTGGCCTAGATTAGAGAGAAATGAAAGGGATGGGATGTAAAGCTTTTGCTTACCGTATTTCTGTACTGACTGTATTTTCCTGTCATATTTATGGTTACCTGTTGCACAGCAGCCAAGTTGTGGAGTTGGGCACTATTGATCTGCTGCTGCAGCATGAGCTGCTGGAAGTACTGAGCAGCATTCGGCTGTCTTTGCAGTGCTTGAAGAGCCTAGACAAAACACAAAGAGAGACAAATATTGTTTCAAGAATATTCCCAAAGTCTTAACATTATCATCAACCATTGAAGATTACGAACAGTAATCACATGCAGTTGTTGACGCACAAAAAGACTATACACACCTGTACAGCCTGCCTTTCATATAGAGACATGTGGGCTATCTGGGGTGCACGAGAGTTGCTGCCTGCTTGAGGATTTCCATTGGTGGTGCCTGTGTTTTGGTCTTCACCTGCGTCCATGTTTGCTGCTCAAAGCACAGAAGCCACTGGTCAATAACAGTGGAGGCTAAACACTTTCAAAGCACACAAAACAAATATTTCTATTAATTCAAAGACTTCATTGCTTAATATTATATAATTAAAATGCCTGAATAAATAAATATGAAAACTCAAATCATCAGTTTCTAGCTGAAGTATAATACAACAAAACAGACACTGCTGGAATTATTATAAAAACAGCTGCAGCATTAGAGGACCACAGTGGATCACACTGACAATATCCGGTACTCGGATTGTTTAACAGAGCAACAGAAGGTTTTTCTTCACAGGGCCCATAAATCACAGCTTGCTACACTCCTGCACATAGAAAAAGCTTTGACTACATATGAGCTCAGCAGACGTTTTCACTATGCCACCAATAATCGTGGCAAGCACGGGCACTGTTGTATTTTCATTAGCAGACGAGCTGTCAACATGATAGATGGGTGAGAGAGAAAGAACAACATGGAGGAAAGCTCAAAGCACCAAGTGAGAAAGAAGCTAACCAGCTGTGGCTAACCACAATGGACTTTGCTAGTTAGCTAACCAATCTCCAAACAAAAGTCTGACAGACCATGAAAAAGTGCATAAACATTTGTAACTGGGCTAGAAACACGGGGCGAGTGCCGGAATGTCAAATAAAAATGGATATGCAGTTAATTTGGCGCTAACATGGACGTTTACGAGTAGAAAAGCTGCAGCGTTAGTTCAACACAGATAAGCTAACTAACTAGCTGCGCTAGCTTCTTACTGCAGGCACAAAGCTAGCAACTAGCTGGCTAACACCCATGCAAGAAGTCACCGTTTAGTGTTTTTCAGCGTGCTTGTGTGTTTACCTCTCCTCGGTATTTCTGTCCTTTTCACAGTTAATTGCAATCAAGTTTATCATGCGGTCTTGTTTTTGACTACAGACAACGATAGCCCCTGGCAGGGTTTTTGCCTCCAACGAAACCCCGCCCCTTACGAGTCTTTTCTTCTTCTTCTTCTTCGTGGGTGTTTCGGCGGGTGTCACAGCCCAGTTAAAGACGCATACCGCCTCGTGCTGCGTGGACGTGGCCACATCCTCCACAAGCTCGAGTAAATAAAATATGATTTGGTTGTCGTTCAACATATTTGGAAGTATGCTCATTTTCTTTCTGTTATTTCACGGTTAACAACAATTAACAACTATATAAACTTAAAAGATTGATAAACACTGTAGTTCACCTATAAACATTACTTGAATAGCCAAATGTTTATAAACTTTAACAAATGCTTAATAAATGGTTTATAAGGCATTTCCTTGTTACATAACATTGAAATAACCATTCAGTGAAGTTTCACTAACTAAATTTCACTAACTAAATTTACCAGTCATTAATTATGTGTTTTATAAAATGTTGTTGTTGTTGCCTTTGTTGAATTCAGTGACTCAGACTGGCAGATCCTGCTGAACTGCTGCTAGTGATCTGATACAGAAAGTCCTCCATGGCTTATGCAGAGAGTTTCTCTGGCTGGGTGGCGCCAGTGTTGAATAATTGACCTGGGTTCCACCTGGGGTGATGAAATCCTAGACCTGCAGCCAGTGATCTGAGGGGCATCAGAGCTGTGGACTCGAGTCGACTCCAGTCACTGTTTTGATGACTTACAACTTCACTTCACTGTTTTCTATTCAGAAAATAAATGACTTGAAAATGAAAATGAAGATGAAGAAGTAGAATAAAAAAAGTGATATCTATGGTTCAAAACCTGGCGCCTACATTACCCACAATGCAACGTAGCTACTGAGTGACAGCCTTTAAATATGTTTTATTTGATAGTGGGTTAGGCTTGATTGAATTAAAGGGGACTGCTGGGCCTTGGTGCAATTCTAGTTTTCTCTGTTCTCACGGCACATGTAGAGTATCAAATTTTCTCAGTATCTTTACTGTATAACTGTAATAAAACAAATGGTTCCTCCTGCTGGAATACTGAAATACAGGTCTTCTGGCTCCCATGACGGACTGGAAGCTTAATTTACGTCACAGGTCTTGTTCGTCAAGGCTGCTCTGTTCCTACATGTCTTAGCCCACTGTTTACAATCATGCTCATGCAGATGTGCTGTGTCTTGAATTTGTGTTTGAAAATCGCAAGATATCTCGTATGTCACAGTCCCACAAATACAGACGACATCAGAGGCAGACTCGGGCTGTCTGGGGGACAAAAAAAATAAAAATAAATGTCATTTTAAGGGCACCTATTAGGGCACTACATCACATTTTCTCCACTGGAAGGGTACCAAATCTCTGTTTTGAACAACTTGGGGCAGTAGTGATTGATCCACCTAAAGCTTACCAGGTTGAAGGGCTTACTATGGTAATGGGGTCAGCAACTCATGTTATTGTTTTTAGCTTTCAGGAGATATGTTGAACAGTTCATGTTGGGGCTCAGCAGGTGGTGGTAGAGGAGAGTGAAGAGGCAGTGTGGAGAGGAGACAGGAGATTAGTAATGTCAGAAGTTAAGACTATTTGAAATTTTGTGCCTAAAATCAAAAGATGTAATGTATTCTTGAGGGAAGTCTGTGATTGGACAGCTTTATTTACCCTCTCTACATATTACCTCATCGTGGCAGATGTTTTTATTTAAAAGCTGAAGACTGGGTACACTTAATGACACAAATGTGGAAGTAGTTTAGTGTAGGTTTTTCTACTGTAGTAATGGAGTGTACTGAATAATTTCTGTTAGTCATACACTTGTTTCTGTTTCCATCTAAATGTGCTTTTAGCTTTTAGGCATGGAAGAAGAAGAAAATTCCCCTGAAACATCTGCCAGAAAGTGTATGGTCAAAAACACCACTGGACATTAACAAAGAAGATCATAACAACTAAGTCCACTTCAATACACATTAATAAAAAATTGTTCTGCATGAAATGTTTTTTATTAAAACATTTTTACATCCATTAAATCTCCAAAAGGTGAGTGCACTTGGGTGTGTACGGAGTTCACCACTACAATGGGCGTGCATAAAACTTCTGCCATCTTTTATTTTTGATGGACTCAGACAACAAACCAAAAAATGTTTGTGGCTCCAAATCATCGTTGAACCAAACAGGTAATTATATCAATCTAGCGAGTGTACATTTCACGACAACCGCAGGTGTAACCGTCTCTACCGCATTGAGATCTGGGAGCTGATTTGCTGAACTAAGCAGAGAAATGTCAAGTTTAACAAACACAATAAGGAAGTGATAGAAACAAACCAAAACGAACACAGATGATCACACTGACAATAAGGAAGTAACTGGATACACAACTTAAATTTTCAAACACAAGTTTTCCATTAAGGTCCAAAGCTTTAAGCTTTCACATCAATAAATGGAAATTTCTAAAAAAAAAAATTCCAAACCTCATTATTGATATCCTCAGAGCTGTAACATTCCTACAAACACACAGACAATTAAGTGCTTTCATTGCTGCTCTATCCTCCTGAAGATGCAACGCATCAGACATGAAGCGGCCTGAATATTTGGTTAAAGAACAAAGTACAATCTACTCTTGCCTAGCAGCGCATCTGGTGCTTGGGTCCGTTTTATCATGACAGGTCAAAGTTACTCACTATAGTTTTGCGATTATGAACGTTGGTCTTTGCATGCCAGTGTTCATTCTTCCTAAGAAAATACAAGTACATATACTACATACAGTATACACCCTTTTGAAATAATAAATTATTACTATTATTAAGAGCAGAATTCATATATAAATTGCCAATAACAGTTTAATATTGACGCCTATTTATGCCAGTTGAAGAAAAAAGAATTGCCTTGATGAAATAAAAAAATATATATATAAATAATCTCATGGAAAGTCATAATTATGAGTCCAACAGTCAAAGTTTTGAGATGGATGATGACATTTTTATCTCAGCACTACAACTTTTATCTAAAATTCCACTTCTTATATCATGAGTAGGACTTTTATCTCATAATTATATCTTACCATGTGAATATTTTTTTTCATCAGGCTTAGTTTTCATCCTTTTTTTCCTCCAACGGGCAGAAATGGGTTTCTATAGTATTGCAGCATTTATGAGCAGAAATTAATGATTTGAGATAGAATTAGGTTTCTGATTTTAGTTGGATGCCTTTAATAGCATTGTTGACCTTTTATTGTTTTTTGTTATTTGTAGAAGCTTTTCCGTATAACGTGGAATAAAGGAAAATGGTACAGATCAAATTCAGTCAAGCTATGGTTTTTACAGTGACTTTGATTTCAGTGTGTAGCAAGGCTGTAAGCATGGCCACAGTACTCAGAATCAAACATTTACGTTCTCATGTTGTGTCTCAAACCTTCAAAACTAAAACATACATTGATTAAAGTCAAATGACAAAACCAAAAGCACTTGTGTGTTTTGTAATCTGTCGGTGCACAACCAAGACCCCTGCAAGAGGAACGCTTGCTTGTTTCAACCTGCACCGACTTCAAACTACAATCAATCATCAGCTAAGCAGAAAAACATGAGCAATATGCGTTTGTATCACATGTATCATGTTGAAATCCAACTTCTTAACCACTTTTTGCCAGATTTCCATGGAAGAAGAATCACTTTTATTGTCACTCTTTAATCTCGGGCGAATCATTCACTTGTTTGACACCAAACAGTTGAACGAAATGCACGGGGGTGGGAGAGGTGACAGGTCTGTCAGCCTATGGGTAACATGCCCTCTTTAGTGGCAAGCAGATCATACGGTAGTTGCCCTAGGCACAAGTCTGGAATCAACACACAAAGTGTCAACAAGTCCTAACCTAAACCAGCACAAGAAAAACAAGACTTGTGTCTAACAGCAACTTCATCTAACCTGTGAAAGAGATCTGTGTCACACAGTGAAACTTTCTGTCCCATTTCTAACGTTTTGAGGTCACATAGGTAGTAAGTGGTCGTCTCTCTCCTCTGGCTCTTCTTCCAAAGGTTCTGCGACCACGCCTCTGTATGCCGGGGCCTCTTCACGATTTCGTGACCGGCAGATAAAGTCACACCCATCCTGTAAGGGGGGTAAAGTTTGCCATGAATTTCCAAAAAACAAACAAGCCTGATGGTTTCATGACGTTATTTATAAAGTGCTCCAGGCTTACCGCTGTCAGATTGCCAATCTCAACCCAGAAAGCATAATTCGGGAATTGCTCCATCCCTTTGGCGCCAACAATCAGTCGCTGGTAGAGGAAACCTCCAATGAGGTAAACAGCCAGAAGACAGAATCCACTGAAAGAAGAGAGGGCTTTTAATCAATGATTGTTTATAATATTAGAAGCTGAGGAAATTTGTGTCATTACCTCTGGCAATAAGATTATGTTTTCACTCTTTGTTCGTCAGCATGATTACACAAAAACATTCAACAGATTTCCACGAAACTTAGATGAAGGATGGCTCGCAGAATAGACCCCCTCTCACCTTTTTTAAACATTGCCAGACAGGACTTTTTTCAACATTTTCGTTAATTTCTCAGGGAATAATGCATTGATCTTGATGAAAAAAATCGTATTTAGTGGCTGATATCCATGAGGATCCTGTGGATCTTAAATCTGGTGATCTTAAATTGTGGTTAAGCAGTTATGTTTGTAATGTAGTTATACAAGTGATGCAGGGCTATCCAGTCTGATATTTGATTAGGCTTGACTGAATTAAAGGGGTCTGTTGGGACATGGTGGAGGTATGCATTCTACTGCGTGCCATTCTAGTTACAGTCTGTCTTTACGCACATGATGAGTATTATGGAGCCAGTGCTGAGCTGGGACTGAAGAGGTGGACACACTGCACTGGAGTCCATTTCAAAAAGGTAGAAGCACTCCTGTCCCCTTGCCCTGTCCTCCAGCACCACATCCAGCGGACCCTGGGAGTGAGGTGGAGAGAGAGAAAGGTAAATACAAGCCAACACAACCTGAGAAAAGGAGACAGGGGAAACATTTGGCCATGATTAGACCATTACATTAGAATTGGTTGGTGACTAAGTTATACCCAGAGCAATGCAAAGAGAGGGTTACAAACCTTATTTTCAGGCCAACGTGCTGAACTTTTTAAGCAGCTTTTATCAGATTTGACAGGTGAGTCATGAAGTTGTTATGTCTCTCATATGTAAAGTCATAATGGCTCACCTCATTTATTTAGATATGAGCCTGGTCTTGTAAGCCCAAAATAACTACCTGGTGGCATTGCCAAGTGGCAAGCCTTGGCTATAAGCACTATGGTATCACTCAGAATGGGGACACTACCATTCTTATACGTCAAACACTTGATAGTGATTCCAGCTCATAAGAATAGCAGTAAACACCTGACGTAACATGAATAACTGAGGGTTTCACTCAAAAAGCAATCCTATAAAACATGTATGCATTTAATGCATCACTGTTATATTGTTATTCTGTGTGCACAGAGGGGGGATTTCTTTTAATTTTATCTCTTATTATATATATTTTTTAATTATCCACTTTTGTCCGTGTTGTGGATGTATCTATTATTGTTTCCATCTTATTTTAGAGCTCCATGTCAACTTTTCATGGTCAAATTTTATTGACCACTTGCCTTTATTTGTCCAGCATTTTTTCCTCTGAACAGGTGGTAACATTTCTTTTCCCAGATTTGGTGATCTTACCACGTCCATTTTCCTGTTGCAAGAGATCATGACATAGGCTTTTCTCTTTTCCTTGCCGCAGAATTCACCATATGCAGTGCCGTTTTTGTAGATCAACATCACCCAGTCACCTGCAAGGGCAGTAGGGTATAAAAACAGACAATGCAAAGACAGTGCTGATCTAAAGCGCCCTATGAAATGGTTAGTCTCATTTTCAGAGTTAATCCAAGTATGAACAGTAAACAATTGTAAGCTTCATTGTGCTCATCGTTCGTCTCTAATCATAATGCAATTCTGCAACCTTAAATCCCACAGATGATTAACATTCTCACATGGGATGCAAACATTTGAAAACACATCAAAACACAGTCAGGTTAAAGTGACTATGAGGAACTTTCAGTATTTGTTGATTTTAGCGCCCCCCTTTGACAGAAGCGGTATGACAACAGTGCCTGCTGTTGTAAAGATCTTTGCTAGCGTGTGCCGGCGGTGCATGCATTTGTTTTGGAAGCGAGTGACAGAGAGACCACAGGATGGATTGCAATGAGGTAATGAATTGATATGTAATTTTATATGTGATATATGTGATCAGACCCGAGCACAGACATTAATAATTACTATATAAAAATTCCAGTCTTTTCAGTGATGTTCTTATTTGCTGTTAGAGGTCTCATATAATCATCACAGGAATCACAAGACTGTTTCATGAACACAAGTTCCTCGTAGTCATTTTAAATAACGATTAAATTCTTGTATTTTGCAGAGACTTACTTCCTCCAATGGCCTGTGTTGCATTATAAATGCCAATCACTTTTGGTTCAGCTTTCGGATGCTTTTTGTCATACTGAACAACCCCAGCTCCTGGAATACCCCCTGCATCTCCACACAACTGGAACACATATGTGTAACTGTCATCTCCGCTCTTGGTTTCAACTGTAAAGCTGTCCACATGAAGAAGAAACCCAAGGAAAAAATTAGGAAACTGCGAGACAGACATTATCAGTAAGTGCTGATTTTCTGATTGATAACATATCGATGACACTGAATGTGCAGGTACACAACTGAGTCACTGCTTACTTCTTATTGGCAAGCGGCTCTAGTCGACTGAGGACTTTCCGTTCTGACTCAGACTCCTTTAACAGCTGGCAACTCTTGGTGCTGTCGGTAGTGTACACTCCACTCCCACACAGGATCAGCTGAACAACCATGGTCCAAATAAGGAAGGACCCTCCACTGTGACTGTTGACCACCTGACAAAGATGATTATTTTACTAATCAGCACAAACAATCATAATAAAATTCCTTACTATTGATTTGAAATTAAGTTTGGACAATAAGATAACAATGAGAATATATAAATTGTCTACCATCAAGTTTGAATAATTTATACTAAAATTAGGGGTTGGGAGGATATAAGATTTTATCGAGGTTGCAATAAAGAGATAAGTTGATTGTGGTGAATTTCCATTAACAGGATAATTGCGAATCATGATCATCGTGAATATCCACACAAGTGACTAGAACAAGCTGTCTAGCTTGATACAAACAGCCAACACTGACTTCCTGGAGGGAGACCTCATGATTTATGATCACCTAATTTAAGATTGTTCAATTGGTTTTTACTAAAAAGGAAATTCACATAAAAGATATGTGTACCATGCGTTTTGAAGTAAAAATGTTTGTTTCTTACCAAATATAATGTGATTCCAGTATGTTTTAGTGCCATTTTAAGAGTTTTAAGCATTTTAATATCTTAAATAGCTATTTTTATGGCCAAGTTAATCTTGATTCGTGACATGAAATTCTCATATCATCCTATGCCTAGTATAGAGTAGTCGTTTAATTTATCAATTCACAAAAACACTGATAAAATAAATTATTCATTATTTCATTATTTTTTCTTGTGCTGCTTTTATAAGCAATACACAAGCTATACACTAAACTGAATAACTCTGGGTCAACTGTTGGTCGAAGGAATCAATCTGAATATGTCACCTTTGGCTCTTTATTATATTGGCCCTTTTTGACTACTTCATTGATTAATCAATTCAGGTGATTACAGATAAATCTACAGTGAAAATAATTGTCCCTAGATGGGCAGAACAAACAATATAAAACAAAAACTGTTTTTCAATCGACTTTCCAGAAAATATTCTCTAACAGCAGTTGTAGAAAAAATACTGAAAATCTGTACTGAAGTATGAGTACAGTTACATTACTGAAATATTACTCAAATACAAGTAAAACTACTGTTATTGGTGAGTATTGGTTACTTTTGATTTGTTGATGTTTAATGCATTATCAATAGCAAACATTTAATAAAAAGGTGTTTGTGTCTCTAAATTACTCCAAACTCCTGCTGTCTTCTGCTCACTGGTCACCTCTCCAAACCTGCATCTGCTGCAGTTTTGTTTTTTTGTCTGTATGTCATGGTTTTCATTGGCCTGTTTGTGATTGTATAGGCTACACAAATGTAGATGAAAGATGTGGATATTAATTGAAATTGTGCTCAGTACTCAATAGCTATTTTAATATCAACTCAGTAGATTACATGGTGTAGAGTGTACTTAAGACAGCCCAAAATTACAGACTTGAAAAAGTACTATAAAAGTACAAGTACCCCCCCCCCTTAATGCTAGTAATTTGAGTAGCTGTAATTAGTTACTTCCACCCTTGTATATCAGGACATATACTAAGTGAGATGACTGCATCCATATGGTCCATTCCTGTTTGAAATACATTCAAATTTGAGTGGTGAGACTTTCAATTGCATATCTCCTGATCACTGTCAGCAACCACATCATGGTCATTTAATGGCTTCCTGAACATGAAACACAACAAGGAGGAAACGACCTGTCGGTTTCTTGGAAAAAACTAAAAACTAGCAACAATATGTAAAGACAGAAAAGCAGAATACGATCCGTATGAGCTCATCCTGTCTCTGGGATACTGAAGCCTTCGTTAAATGTACAGTATGGGCATGCAAAATGTCTGTTCATCTCCACATGAGGCAGTAACTTTTCCTGAGGAAACAAATAGCCTCCTAACAAGCTTAACAGAGTTAAACTTTTGGCTGCTGCATTGTGCACCTACCTCCATGACTTCTTCGACTGTACTTTGTTAGTTACAGTTGAACAGAGAAGCTGACAGCAGCTTAAAAATATAGCCAGTTGAGGATGTAGTGTGCTTCCTCACGCTAACGTCGCTTCCTGGTTTACTTGATCAAGAACAAAGCTGTTATTTGGATGTTTCAGATCAAATAAAGTACATTTGAACGTAGCCGCGAGTTTTAAATGAATCTTACTGGCTGCATGTTTTTCTGTCCTGGACAACAAACGTGCTTTTCCTCAAAAATGCGCGAAGTTGCATCCAAGAGGCTAGCAGGCTAACAGGCTACGGACAGTAGCGTAGTGCGGAAGTGAAACTAAACACACACGCGCATGTGACCGTTCGTCCAAATGAAGCGCGACCAATGAGCGGATCTAGAGCCTCTCGCGCTCACGTCACCTGACCAGAGACCTGACAGCAGGGTTGAAAGGCGGAAAACCTCAAACATGTCCACAGTTTGTCTTTGTGCTCCACATCTACATCTTTTTAATCAGCATTAATAAGATGCGGCTCCACATGCAGCCGGAGCTGCATACTGAGTGATTCTAGTTACAGTCTGTCTTTACGCACATGATGAGTGTTATGAAGCCAGTGCTGAGCTTGGACTGAAGAGATGGACACACTGCACTGGAGTCCATTTCAAACAGGTAGAAACGTGTAACTACAGCGTCATGTGATTCCCTGCGACCTAAAAATACTTTTCCCCATAAGCTAACATTGTGAAAGAAGGGTCTGTAAAACAGTTGGCGTCACCAATCACAAGCGACCTTTAGCCACGCCCACATTCGAATTCCAGCCAATCACTGGCGACCGTTAGTCCCGCCCCTTTCCGCAGGCTGCAGATGGGTATGCTTCAAAACAGTGGATACATTTTTTTTGATCGCGAAATGACATTATGTCACAATTTGAAACATGCGGTCCAATAACATTTGGAAAGTCTAGAAGAGCCGCATGATTCAATTATTTTAATCTCATTCAAGTTAGCCAAGCGCTAAACCAAAAGTTAGCCGGCTCGGTTGGCAGAAGTCTCTAGTGCGCACGCTCTGTGGGCCGCACAATCGGAAGCTATGCGGAAGAACCCCGGCTGGAGCATGGCTGGAAGTCGAGCGTGTCTGGCTTCATACGCCACTGAGCAACTTTCATAGGCGGTCTCAAGGGCTGTGTCAACTAGTAATAGGTCCATGAGATATCTATTGAAGTTAGCATGCTAACCAGCTAGCCCCAGCCTGTCCCAGTCCAACGCTCCTGTGTTAGTAGTGTAAACATCGATACTACCCCGGTGCTCTGAGCTCCAGTTCAGGACTGCTAGCTGCACAGCTAACTGTGCTAACTAACGGCAGCTATAGCAGCAATTAGCAGTTACCCTATGGGCCCAATGGGCTGCCTGTTATAGTGGTGGTGTTGGAATGACATTTTTTTTGTAGGCTAACCCTTAAGTTAGCATCGCCCTGGTTTCCTCGACAAAAAGCCTACAGGATTTTTAAATTGGATTTGGGAATGTCGCCGAAATTGGAGCGTAAATTAAAGAACAAGCAGTAAAAAGCTAATATTAGGCTATAAACAGGCTACACTGCTGTCACATGACTTAAACGTCACCACCACTAAGCGTCTTACTTCATGATTACTATACACATGTTCTGTAAATTGATCAACCTACAAATTGTAACGTTAGAGTTAAAATAATTTGTAACTGAAATCGGTCTGTAAAGACAGACTAGTGAGTAGATGAGTCTCCGTGTTCAGTGTAATGACGTTTACTGTCCATGACATTATGTCATGATGACACAGAATGACATACATTTGTTTTGAGTATGTATTTGACAGGTGGCCAATTCTTACATATTGTACCTTTAAAGAAATATTTCAATTTCAAAGAGTTTTATTAGATTGGCAGTTAAAAAATATCAATACAAGTGAGTGAAAATTGCCTCCAGTGGTGTCACTCAGTGGCTAAGTTGCATTGTGGGTAATGTAGGCTTCAGGTTTTGAACAAGGAAGAAGATTGTGTGGATTTAAAAAGGCAAAATCTCTGGTTCTGCTGTATTGATTATGACCATTTGTTTTTAAATTTCCTGTTTTTCAAAATGTAGCACCTACATTACAATCCAACTTAGTCACTGAGTGACATCAGTGGAGGCAGTACATGCAGTCTTCTCTGGATACACAAAAGGCTTAATACTGCTCTTTCCCCATATGCAGTAGTACTCCTCAAGACTTGTAAACACACTTTAATATGTGCAATTGGTGAAGTTACCCTTTAAAATCCTTGCATCTCGTTCCACTTTGGGTTTAATTATATTGCCTATAATGTGCCAGGGGTCTTACCAACACGGTTTCCTTTTTTTTTTTTATTTATAGAAGTGTAGCAACAGTCATGCAATAAAAGAGGTGTTTTTCAACTTTTTGGTCATCTTTGGAGGCTTTAATTTGTGATGTTGTTCACATGTATTGATTTGTACCGAGAGGTGCTTCTAATATTTAATGTACCCTCTTTTGTATAACTGGGGTGGCCAAAATATTATAATAATCACTCATTATAATGCAATTCAACATGGCCACAAACAACAAATAAGGTAATCATCATATTTGTAAGAGTCATCAAACCTGTGTTTATTCTGGTTATAACTTTTATTACAATTTTTTTGATGATATTGTAAATGTTCATAGCATTGTTGGAGATGATGTCACCTAATCACCCCTTTTCTGCTTTTCAGGACCCAAATAAGTCTCAGACTTTGTTTAATCCTTGACTTTACATAGCTGTGATTTAATTTCCCTCTAATGAGACCAAACTAAACTAAAGCTCCCAAAATGACCATAAAGTTGATTCAACACCTCTCTAAGACACTTTCTCACAAAAACAAAAGCAATCTAATGTTCATGGTGGCAGGATTTATTTCAGGGCTGTTGTGTTAGACTGCATTTGTTGGATTTTTGTGTTTCAAATTACCTGGTAATGGTGACAACTGCGTGTATTTTGTAACTGAAATTTCTGTCAAATGATGGTGATGCAGTAGAGATATATACTACCATTCTTAAACGAAAGCCCTGTTGTTAAAATAATGATCTTATGTGCGTATTTGACTGTGTGAAACACCTGCTCTGGTATCCAGTATACTGCTTCAAATGCAGCAGCATTTTTCAATTGCATTGGCTACACCAAATTTGTTATCCTCATTCCTTCAACTTATCATCAAGAATTTGAATACAAGACAACCTTTAACCTGTTTAAAGTTTGATAGGTATATTTGCCTTTCCCCTTTCTTCTAATCACAATTCAGTTTGTAAACTAAAAGAACTGTTTGAAATGATAGGATTAAAGGTGATGAACATTCTTCAGCAGCATTTGTGTTTGCTCAGTGAATTTAGGCACTGTTTTCTCTAATTTATCTCAGGGAGAACTGGCTTATACAACAGTCAACAGTCTAAAAATCCATGGGAAGAGAGTTTAGTTTGTTTGGTGATTACCTGGCAGATTTTGTGAATTTGCGTTAGAAGCAGGCAAGCTTTTTCTCCTGCTTCCAGCCTAAATGCTAAACTAAGCTAACCAACTGCTGGCTGTAGTCAAGTCAAGTCAGTTTTATTTATATAGCCAATAATCACAATCACATTAAGGCATTAATACAATATATAAAAAAGTGATAAATACATGTAATTTGCGACACATTGTTACATAGAGCCCCTTAAAATGAGGATCAGCCATGTACACTCAGTTGCCATTTTATTAGGTATACCTGGCTAAGACTGATGCCTTTATGGATGTAAATGAGAGGATAAAATACTGTTTTGTTTATCAGCTTGACACCATTGTAAATGAGGATATGCCATGCTTTCGGATGGCGACTGACCCGACCGACCTACAATCCGAAAGCGTCAGCATTTGAAGAGTTGGGAAACCCAGTGTCAGTATTACTATCTTACCAAAAGGAGCTTTAAAGCAAAGGTTTGCTGAAAAATTGAAATTCAGTCATTATCTACTCACCCTCATGCTGATTGAAAGTCGGGTGATGTTTTGTAGTCCACAAAACATTTCTCAACAAAATGTACAAAAACAACTGCAAAAAAACATAAAATGCTACAGCTCGTCCACAGTAAACCAAGTCTCCAGAAGCCCTGAGATCCTAATTTGAATTTGAAAAGATGTTGTTTCCACCCACTTAAGACGGTGTACATTTTAACGCTTTTAGCTTAGCAGCTACAGTGAAGAATCGGCTTAAAAAGAGTTTTAACAACATCTTTTCAAATCAGTGTGGGATCTGAGGGCTTCTGGAGACTTGGATAATGCCAGATGAGCTGCATGGAGCCATTTTATGTCCTTTTTTCCTTTTAAAACAAGCCTCCATCTACTTCAGTTGTTTAGGAGAATTCTTAAACTGTGAAGCTCCAGGAATGTTTTATAGACTACAAAACTTAACCTGACATGCCATCAGCATGGGGTTGAGTAGGTAATGACTGCATTTTCCTTTTTCCTTTAACACCTGAACAAAAAACCCTCGTGAAGGTAGGATTTATTGCAGGGATGTTTTAATAGACTCCTTTACTTAAACCTAGGTGTAACAAATAAACTGTCAGTTTTAGATGTAAAGTTGTGAAATTTTAAAGGCCGTCAAGAACAAATCTGAATGAGAGCGTGTGTAAATGTTAGTAATTAGCTAAGTGGTATTAAGGTGAGGTACAACAGAGTAGTGTTAATGTAGTGCAACAAAACAAGGGAGCAAGTAAATGTGTTGTGGACAGGTCAGAGGTTACTCAAGATCCTAATACTAACAGGTATTTCTCAAGATCTAGGTCACATGTAATCAGAAGCTATTGGGTGCACCTGTGATGTTCTCCCTCAGCTGGCTGCAATCAGTCAGCTCTGAGACTTGTGTGTTTTCAGGGAGGCAACACCATCAGTTGGCTCTCTGCATTTTCTGTTTGGGTGAAAATCTGGGTTGAGTGTGTTTGAGATTTATTTTTTTTAGCCATTTTATTCCCACTGCCACCTTTTAGACACCAAGGGACCCTTGTTGTTTGGACCCTCTTGTGTTTTGTGCAGTGCTTTGTTAGTTTCCCAACCTGCAACCCCTGACCTTCAGGTTTTGTGTTCTGGGGAACTGCAACAATGGTGGTTACCTGGCAGATTTTGTGAATTTGGGTTAGAAGCAGGCAAGCTGTTTCCTCCTGCTTCTGGCCTAAATGCTAAGCTAAGCTAACCAACTGCTGGCTGTAGTCAAGTCAGTTTTATTTATATAGCCAAAAAAATTACAATCACATTAAGGCATTCATACAATATATATAAAAAAGTGATAAATACATGTAAATTGCGACATACTATTACATAGAGCCCCTTAAAATGAGGATGTAGTGCAACAAAACAAGGTAGCAAGTAAATGTGACAGGCTTGAGTTAGGCCTTTATTTGGTAACGTTAACGAGACAGACCTTTCATCTCAGGTCACTTCGGCTCTCAATCACCACAATAAAACAGTCATTGTAACACAAATTAGTCACTAGTCAGCCCTGTTATGCGCCTCCCTTGGTTTCCTGATCTGTGATTGCTTAATCTTGTTTTTTTTTTTGTTTAATCATAAGAAAGAGTTTGTGTTACCACTTTTCTTTCCCTCTTTATTACCTCTCAGGGGAATGTAGGGGAGTTTTTATAGGCCTCAGTGAGCTCTCCCAAAGCCTGTGTGTGCTCTAAACCTTCGCTCTCTGTCTCCCCTCCCCCAACTCTCCCTTGTGCTATCACAGCCTTTACCTTACCTGGCTGTGTGTGTTGTGCAGACACACCCGGCCTATTCCATATCAACCAATCGCTGCTCCAAGACAGAGACACCAAGGAGGTGTACTTCCTGTGTTTCACGAGAGAAGAAATGGGGCAGGAGAGAGGAGAGAGTTATGTACTTTCTTTTACCAGAGGGGGTCCACATAGGCGATCACGTCGGTAGTACTGGGAAGGGAAAAGGACTGAAGTAGTGGGCAGACTTCAGGTTGATTTATTGGAGATCTTCCTGTTCAGCAACAGCGTCTGAGAGGACAAGACAGAGAGAAAGGAGGAGGGGAAAGATAAGTGTCAATCTGTTGAGACTTGTTTGGGAATTTGAGGAAGGAGGGGAGGTGGGGAGAGACAGAAGAGAGGCAGCAAGAGGGAAAAGCAAGGAGAGCTCAGGCGTAAACATTAAGTTTTTCACCAGAGTTGAAGTAGTGAGAAAAGTAGATAACGTTTGATTTATCTGAAGAAAAGGAGGACATTTGTTGTGTCACTTAGACAATGTGAAAACAGTGAATGAATTCTTGTGTGTTGTGCAATCCCATGCTTTTGAGCTGAGCTGCACCGGAGGGGGAGACCACTGATCTCCCCAGGAAACTACATTCAGGTGAGTTACTCTGCTATTTATTTATTTGTAAATGATTTTCAGATAAACACTTGTGTAAATGGCTTCTAGTTTGGACACAGATTTGGATCTAGCCTAGTTGTGGTTTACATGTTACATGCCTTGCCTATGTGTCACAGGGCTCGCTTTCTGAAAGTGTCTTTTGGTATGTGGTACTTTGCAGGTCTGTGCTGCATTCTTAGTTAACAGTAAGAGGGTGTCACCTTTTCTGAAGCCTGTATCTTACCTTTCTACTGTAAAGTTATTATACAACCAGACTGGATTAAAGTGTCACACTCTTTTTAGCTTCAATGTACAAGTACAATTTTGTGTTTGACAAAATAAAATAACAGAAAAAGCCTGGAAAGCTAAATGGATGCAGTTTTTATGCTTTCTCAAAAGTAGCAGTAACATGAGTGACATATAGTTTTATACTCTACTGTGTGACATTAACTTAATATGTAAAAGTTTGCACGGCCTCCTCTTTGACCTGTTGCTTAACTTTTAAAGGGGCACTATGTATTTTTGGAAAGGAAATTCAAACTCAGAATTTTAACATTTACAATGTTAATTAGGTGATTGTACAATCTCAGAAATATTTATTTTTTCCATAACTGAATAAACAAGCTGTTCTCAGAGGAAAAACAAAAGGTCCCCAGTACACTGTTTGAAGCTAGAAATGTGGCAGGGTCTGCCACATATCATGTAAAACAATATGAAATTATGTTGTCCTTTAAGGTCAGTTTGTTTATTCAGGCATTAAAACAAAGAGAGTTTGTTTATTTAGTTTGTTTAGAAATGAAAATTTGGTTAAAATTTCTTCCCCAAAACTACGTAGTGCACCTTTAATGTTTGTTTTCTAAACTAATTATGTGGGGTGTTACTGTCTTTTAGGTTCTCCAAATTATGATACAATGGGGACCAAAAGGCCCAGCTGCACCATCTTCGACACATCTAACATAAACACATCTGACCGCAAACTTCAGCCAGGTGGAAGAATCTCCCGGGATCCAAGTCCACGGCCAGCAATGACTGCCCAGTCGGAGCGAGAGAGAGACGCCAAGCGGGAGGAAGACCGGAGAAGAGAAAGAGAAACTGAGAAAATGAGGGACAAGGCGAGATACAAAGATATGGACCCACGGGAAAGATATTACGAAAGGGACAGAGGTACTCTGCCGCGGCCTAGAGAGGGAGAACGAGATTTGAGGGTGAGAGAGAGGAGGCAAGAAGATGACAGGAGCAGAAACGGGAGGCTGGTGTCGAATCTAGAGAAGCTGGCTGAGAGGGAGGTGGAGAGGGGCATGAAGAAAGGCGACACATTTCCTAGAATAAGAAAAAGCAGCCCATATGGCGACAGAAGAATGACTGGCTCCGCTGAGATGGACGAAGTGAGGAGGCAGAGAAGAGCAGAGACCGATGACAGAGAGAGGGCTCGACAGAGAGAGTGTTACAGAGAGAGGGAGAGAGATGAGATCCGAGGCAGGGCAAAGGAAGAGGGGAAAAGAAGACCTGCAGAGGAAGAGAAATCACGACAGAGGGAAAGATATCAGGAGCATGATGTTGGCTTTCAAGACAGAAGAGAAGTGGTTGATTCATGGAACAGAAGAGAGAGGGATGCGGATAGACAGAGAGAAAAACTGAGGCCTAACATGGGGGAGAGGGAGGCCAGGGTGCATTCTGCGCAAAGGAGAAGAGACAGAGAGATCCACTCAGACAGGAAGGAGAGGGGAAAGAGGGACACCAGGAGTGAAGGAGACAGTGACGAGAGAGAGCTGAAGAAGGAGAGAGCGAAGGACAGAGAGAGGGAGGAGTTGACATATCAACACAGCAGAAGTGAGGGTGACAACGGGGGCAAAACAGAGAGGGAGAGAGATCAAGATAGGCGAGGATACAGGGAAGAGGACAAGCAGAGATACAGAGACAAGGATAGAGAAAGAGAAGCAGATCGATCCAGGAGGAGGGGAGTGGAGAATGATCGGGAGAGGTACAGGGAGGAGGAAAGGTGGAGGGAAAATATGAGAGACGTGAAGGATGACAGGAGAGAGGATGACAGAAACAGAGAGTACAAGCAGAAGAGAAGCAAGGAGAGAGATCCTAGGTGGGATGATTCAACAGGCAGGGGCAGCCGACCCCAGGGCGAGACGGCTCCTAGGGTGCCGCCGCGAGCCCAGAGCAGCGGAGAGTGGAGCACCACCGAAAGTGACAGAGATGTAGAAGAACAGAGAGCTGCTGAAAGAAGTCACAGGGAGAAAAAACGAGGTGAGAGACAAGAAAGAGACAGAGGAGACACGAGAGGTGGCGTGCCAGAGCAGAGGAGGATGTGGTTAGAGCCACAGAGGGGCAGGAATAGTAAAGAAGAGTTTGTAGACAGAGAGAGACAAACGAGGGGCAATGAGAGGAGGAGAGAAGCAGAGAGGAATAAGGAGGCACAGGCTGAGTGGGGAAGGGAGGGGAGGAGAGTAAGAGAGGAACCAAATGAGAGGTACAGAGGAAGGCATGGAGGGAGAAGTGAGTGCAGGGGAGACATAGAGAGGGAGTCAGAGGGCGTGAGGGTGGATGGAGAGGAGGTGGGTGAAGCCTGGAGAGAAGTAGATAAAGGAGGGAAGGAACATCTGTCTGACAGCGATCGAGGGATAGAGGGAAGCCAGCGGAGGGATGCAGAGGGAGAGAACGTGACAGATAACACAGAGGAGAGTGACAGAGAGGAAGAGGGTGGGAGCGATTACTGGGTCCGCTCCGAGAGCGAAGGAGGAAGTGAGACAGGGTGGAAGCAAGACAGGGACATAATGCTGTCAGGAGAGGACGGCTTTGTAACCGTGTCTAGCGGCGGAGATGAGGAGGACGAAAGAGAGGAGGATGAAGAGGAGGAGTTTACGGACTGTCAGGAGTTTTTGGAAGTTGCACATGATGTCAATGTCAAGTGGCGGGAGGCAGACGAGGAGAGGGAAGAGGAATGGACAAAGGGAAAGGAGGAGGTGGTTGAGGATGACGAACAGGGGAGGGAAAAAAATCCAAAGTACGTCTTCTGTGTGATTGGGCAAACGTTGCCCCGGTCAAAGAAGTCACCGTCACAAGATGAACGGACGACGGGAGTGGAAAGAGACAACCCAAACTTAGAAAATGATGACGCCACACTGCAACCTCAGGATGACCTGCATCCGACACGGAGTAGAGATGATGAATACCCGATCATCAACAACCAGGACATAGAGAGCAGGAGTGAGTGTAGCATGCCAAGAGAGGAAAGAGCAACTGAGGAGGATATCAGGATGAGGCCTAAAAAGGAGCACCCATATGCCGAAATAGGGCCGATAAACAGAGACTCACAGACTGAAAAACTCCTCACAGCGTGGAGAGAGAAAAATAATGAAGATGTGGAAAGAGAGAGGGGGCAACCTTCAGATTCACTCCCGACTAACCCCTACGCTGATGTCTTTTCTAAAGTGAATTTTGAACAAATTCAACCAATCTTGGATGGACTCAACACTGGCGCAATGAGCCCAGAGGAGGTGGAGGCCATTCGGATCCGACTGAGCGGGGCGTGGAGCTTGTCCGATGAGCCCAAGCGACATTCCCAAGCCCCCCACCTAAAATGGGCCAAAAATGTGGTGCGGGAGATCCTTGGACGTTCTGAGGATCAGACTGTGGATGAACCAAATGTACAAGGAGACCAAGGGGTCAACCAGACAGCAAAGGAGTACGAAGAACAACAAGAGGAGGTTGCACAAGAGCCTGGAGGGACGCCCGTTATTAAGTTGACAACGGATGAACAGCACTCAGATCCAGAGCTGGAGGAGGAGGAGCCGCTGGAGGAAGAGGGACTGAGAGGTATGGGGCAGAGCCAAGCCGACATGCATGCTGACCAGTTCTCAGCTATGCATGGTGACACACCAACACACACTCACGCTGACACACTGTTAGACACAGAAGGGAAGGAGGATCAGAGTATGGACAAAGAGACTGAGCCCTCTGGTCTCCTTCAGTTAGAAGAGGCAGATATAGAGGTGAAAATTAGTGATCAGGTCGAATTATCAGAAAGGGAAAAAGAAGAGCGAGAGAGGAGAGAGAAGGAGGTGGAGATGTATTTATCTGTGAGCAACACGCTGTACAAGCCACACAGCTGCCCCATTCTTAATTATGAGACCGAGTCTGCCTCCGGAGAGGGTGAGGGCCAGGAGGTGGAAGACAGAATGGTTGAAAGTGAAGAAGAGAGGCAGGGAGAGGAACCTGAGGAGAGGGGTGCTGCAGAGGAGGTGGGAGAGATGAAGGAGGGAGAGGGAACTGAGGTGGAAAGCAGAGAGGGAGAGGTGGCGGAAGAAAGTAAAGTAAAAGCGGGGACTCTGACGAGCACCTGCAGTTTCCGAGATTTGGGTCCTGAGGCCCGTATACGAAGAAGGGGAATCCGTAAAACAACTGAAAGAAGAAATGGAGTGCATGTAGAAGTGGAAGAAGCGGAAGGTGTTGGAAGGGATCGCAGGACCAGAATATTCTCTACAACAGGTAAAGAGTAATGGAGATGCTGCTCAAAATCAGCCTTGAGAAAGCCACATGATTACCTCTCCTTTGGCTTTCACCTGTAATTTCTGTCTCTCGATTTTTTTTAATCATCTAATCAGGTTGACCTATTCCAGGCCCCACGTGGGAGGCCCCCTTTAAATGAAGTCAACTGTTGATTTTACACACAGACAATTTTAATCACAGACTATCTCCCACTCGTTTCCTCTGTCTTGTTTTCTGTCTGACAGTTTCTTACATCATTCTGTTGTCACGTCAAACACATGAACCCAAAATCAAAGGCGGACATCTGGCAGTAGACCTAATAGGTGCAGTTTCTGAACGCAGCATTTTGCCATACACTGGAAACTGCGTCACTGTGTTGTGGTTACAGGTAGTGGGCGGGGAGGAGCAGAGGTGGAGACTGGGAGGGGGGGCAAGAAGCATGAGCTAAAAGGCTCGGGTTGATCCTGCTTTGAGACATAGCAAGAGAAACACGAGTTTTGGAAACACACTGATCCTTTCTGCGATGCAGGATTTTTAATTGAACTAACATTATTTATTTTATTTATTACCTATTTATTTGTGTTATTTAATAGATATTTTTTGTAGTTCGTTTCTTTATTCATTCAAAAGTCCACTGTAGTGAATCAGAACAAGGTGCCCTGATGCTGTTGTATAACATTTCGACGAACGGATACTTTTTTATTCCAGATGATGAAGACGATCGGAGCAAAAGCTGGGGAGAAGTCGAGCTGAGGTGAGTGAAACAATCGCACACAACATGATACATTTGATGGTGAAGCAATACCACATGTTGACATACAGCAGTGGTCAGGATGTTTGACTGCATGTCCCTAATCTTAAAAGCTGTTATGGTTTAACACTTTGTACGCTCAACAAAAATATTTTCCCTCAAACTTTGACTTTATGTACTGCAATTACATTAGTTCTGTGTAAAGTATGTCATTGAATGCAAAGTATTTCTATCAGGTTGTGTTGATGTGAATAAATGAAACAACTTTGTCAGCTTAAATGTATAAATACGTAGTGTCATTTATGATGTTCATGTGTTTGACTTACATGGAAATTGTATATGTAATTTATGTAATTGAAATACATATTGTGTTTTAGGAAAATAATTTTTTGTGTGTAGGATGAAGATATTTAGTTTTGTAATGTCAGGACATGGATATTTTGAATGGCAGCACAGCCCTGATTCTGTATATTCAGTGTAATTGTTACACACTAAAAATACATTTCAGACAGTTACAGTCTGTACAGTCATTAATGTATGTTTTGTCTCTTTTTTTGCACTATAGGAATGTTTTAGAAACTATCGACAGACGAAAAAGGAACTCAAGATTTTTCAGTGAGTATCTCTGATTCAGTTGTATTACAGTTTTAATACTAAACTTCATTAGTTTTTGTTTCGTTTTTTAATTTTGGTTTTCAATTCAGTGGGTTTGCTTGTTTTAGTTTGGTTTTATAGTTCATAAATAATTTTAGTTTAGTTTTTAATTATTCCAGTATTAGTTTTAGTTGTTTTTTTCTTATTAGAATATGCAGGAATTTGTCAGGCAAGATTTAAGAGGTTCAGATGAGCTATTATAATACAAACACAACACTTTGTGAAGGTAATTGATCATGTAGACATCCCAGTCTGAATACACATATTCACCAATGCATCATCGTGCTTGTTCTGTAGACAAATTTGACAAACTTGACACAGTTTCAACTGTAGTGACCTCGCTGTGTTTTAACCTTGTTATTGCGTCATTCAGGTCATCAACATAAAAGTACTGAATGAAATCTTTAAGCACAAAACCAATTCATTAATACCAATTCATTTTATTTTTTTTTTAAATGTTGTTGCATATGATTTATTTTACAGCATAACTATTTTTTTTATTTATCACTGCCAGTTTTGTTCAGATTGAATCATAAGATTGATAGTTGGAAAAAGGCTGTGTGGGCAGCACAGTGACGCATCTTCAGATCATATCTTTTTTGGCCGTGGTCGGGGAAAGGCCTGACGCGGTTGAACATTTCCTTTCAGCGTGCGTGATTAATCTCTGTGTTAATCCAGACCCACTAACTGTTTACCTCTTCCTCAGCAAATGCTGGCTCAGAGCTTAAATGAAATACACAAAGGGAATCTGTACAGTTTACTGTTGGCTCACACCATTCAAAAATTATAAACTAAACAACCTAAAATGGCAGCGAAGCTTGATCTATGATTCACATGGATTTTGCGAGAAATGGTGCAGGAGGGTGTGTGAGTTGTTGCTGTGTATATGTGTGTCTGTGCAAGCCACAGACAGGTTTCTGCAAGTATTCATATCTCCTAACTCGAGGGAAAAACAGCTGCCACTTCGACTTTGCATTCCGACAAGTATGTGTAAAAGGAATGTCAAATGCAAACAAGTCCTCTTGGCTAACACTTCTTTCCTTTGCTTCCTGTATTTTTCAACCTTCTTTTCTGTTGCTCTCTCTTCTCCTCTGTCTGTCTTACTTCCTCTCTTTCTCCCAGATGCTGCCCAGCTCTACCAGCAGTACAGCGAGGCCGCCCAGAACTTTGAGATCCTGCGCCAGGCTCGCTCCGATGTCGTCTCCGTGTGCGAGGACTCCACCCCATCCCCTGCTCCTTCGCCTCCTCCTGCCCGCAGACCCCTTCCTCCCTTACCTCCTGTCCGGCACCCCCACTCGTTGTCCCACACAGCCTCACTCACCAGTGTCAAAAGCTTGCCTCTCCCTGAGCCCCCCAAATGTGAAGGCAGGCCTACCTCCCCACGTCTGTCCCTCTCTCTCACACAGTCGTCCACGCTGTGGAGGGAGCTGCCTGGAGTCAGGAACAGCGCAGAGCTGGAGGAGCTCACAGAGGACCAGAGGCGACTACAGGAGGTAATGCTGCACATATGAACGTCTAGTCACCATTTGGTGGTAGAAAAGACTTCACTTTCTGATCCCCCTGAATTTTTCTGAGACAGGAATGAACAGTTCCTTAATAAATGCTGGGAACTTTCCAGTGAATGAAACACTGAGAGAGTGAGCTTTTATCAGAATTCCTAATCTTACTCAAAACATGGATTCACACTTCTTTGGAAAGTTGCTGGCACAACATTCACACCTCAGTGAAACATGATATTAAAATATTATAGAAACAGTGAGGTTTGTGCTTCATTCTCTGGAAAGTTATTGGCATGACATGCATTATCTTTCACTTTTCCTTCTGCGTAACATATCTGATGTTTACGAACTGAATAGTTTTCATGTTAACTTCTTCCAAAAAACTTTAATGGTTTACTGATGTGGCTCCTCGTGCTTATTTACCGTTGAACTGTTTTGAGTGTCATTTTACATCAGGATTGACTTCTGGGAAATGGCTTACATGAATCAGCTAGTCACCGTTATTGCCTCACACATCAAACCATAAAAACACAAGAAATCTTCTGACTTGCCACATCTCAGAATAACCCGACCAGTGATCCACATTTTATAGGCAGGCAGCGTGATTGCTTAAACATGTTGCATTTCTCTGGTACTGTAGGTGTTTCCTTGTAAACAGGCATGTGTCTGAGCTGGACTACTTCTACTGATTGCGAAACCATCCTCCTCAATTAGTCACATCCTTGTCAAAATGCCCAGGTTTATAGAGAGTCAACAACTGAGTGCTGATGAGCAATAATTTACTGTCTAGCTTTTGCTCGTGTCCAGTGTCTTTTGCATTTATTTATCATGTGTTTCTCTTTTTTTCCTTGTAGATAAGATTTGAGGTGGTAACCTCAGAGGCATCCTACTGCCGGAGTTTGGACATTGTTGTTGAACACTTTGTCAAGTCCAAACAGCTGGGGGCGCTGTTGACCACACAGGACAGGAACTGGCTGTTTTCCCGGCTGGCAGATGTTCGTGCCATCAGTCACAGGTCAGACATGTTACACATTACTTAGAGCAAGTTGTGAATACAAAGTCTACGTTCACGTTTAGGTGTTTTAATCAAGTTAAATTTCGTCTTTTAGATCTGACGTGGAACATACAAGAAGTGATTGTGTTGCAAACATGTGGGGAAATGAACCTAAAAGCCTTGTTGTTATTTTTTTTTTTTTTAGTTTTTTATCAAAACTGGAGGAGCAGGTGGAATCAGACATTATGGACTTTACTGTGTGTGATATCATCGCTCGGCACTGTCAGCGCTTCAAAATGGTTTATGTGCCCTACCTCACCAACCAGTCCTACCAGGACGCCACCTACCAGAGACTAATGTAAGACATTCTGTCAAGCCATCTGTGTTTCTGTCTTTCTTCTCAGATTTCAGGCAGCGAAATGACCTCTGGTTCATGAAAACTTCAATTGCACTTTCTCTTTTTCTTTCAGGAATGAGAATCAAGGCTTCAAGAGGGTTGTGGAGAAATTAGAGAGGAATACTGTTTGTCAGAGGCTTCCTCTTCGTTCCTTCCTTGTCCTTCCTTTCCAAAGGATCACAAGAATTAAGCTGCTGGTCCAGGTGTGTGTTGGTGTGTGTGTGTGTGTGTGTAAGGCTGGTGGCTCACAATATGTTCGATCCTGCACCTTGTATCTCACTCTAACACGCACACACTGTTTCTGTCCAGAACATTGTGAAGAGAACTACTCCTGGTACTGCCGAGGCGACTCAGGCCATCAAAGCTTTAAAGCTTCTGGAGAAGGTACAGCAACATCCACCTTTCACTGTACAATAAAGCAGAATTGTAACATAATAATACTGCTTAAAAAATATCCTGGATGTCTTCATGGTGACTAACCTGTCTTTTGTTTAATTTCTCCCTCCATTAGCTGATTCAAGAGAGTAACGACAGCATCACTCAGATGAAAAGCATCGAGTCCCTGGTGTCGCTCAGTGCTAAGGTGGACTTTGAATGCAGGGTAAGTAATCAACTGATCACATCGTCATGACAGGAATGTAACGTGTCTGGTGCTTTAATCTATACAATCTTTCACCATGAAATATGGTTTAAATCACCAGAAAAAGTTAATTAGTCGACTTTGAGTTAAGATAATTTTGTCAAACTGTTTCTATCATGAACAAAAATTAAATAAAGTGCTGACATGATTGTCTTTTTGTCTGTCTATTTTACAGACTCTTCCTCTGATCAGTCAGTCTCGGAGGCTGGTGCGAGAAGGGCCGGTCACTGAACTGATGGATTTCTCTCTAAAGGAAACAGAGAGAAATATTTATATGCACCTATTCAATGACTACTTGCTACTTTCACTACAAAAAGAGTGAGTCCACAAACATGTTCTGTAATGTTAGAATAAATCATCCCTAGCTGGCATCTCTCTCATTACCGTTTCCTTCATCCTGTTTACCTTCATATCTTTACAATCAAGCTTATCACAGTCTTTCCTTCCGTCGTCTCATTTCCCTTTTGTGCTGTTTCCAGGGGAGGAAGGTTCACCGTAATTGACCACTCTCCCGTATCAGAGCTGCGTGCAGAGAACTGCCGTGTCAAACTTCACTCCCTCCAAAAGAACCTGTTCCGGTTGCACATGTCACACAAAGCCCTGCTGCTACGGACTGACACACAGTAAGAGACTAAGTCAATGGCAGGGGAATGTCTTTGTCGGCTGTTGCGTCACTTGAAGCAAAATATACAAACATCTTTGCTTTTTCTCCCATCAGGAGTGATAAGCTACGTTGGATATCCGCTCTTTCCCGGCCACATCCTGAAATCGATTTTTCTGCTGCACAAGGTAAAGATTTTGTAAAAAGTTGTAGGTCATAAGCTGCCTGAAATCCCTGCCTAGCCCACTCATTCCTTACATCAGGCATTCCCAGACTTAAGAATGACACAGCCCAATTTGGGAAATCTGAGACCCCACCTGAAGGCAAAGCAATGCAAATTAATAATCTATCCACATGCACATAACAGTTTGCGTAAACTTGTTTATCTTTCAACACATTTTATTGTATTTTCAAAACAAAAAACGAATTTTAAAAACATTTTATCTATTTATTGTTAATGACCTCTCGTGGCTATTCTAAATCCATCATCATTTTGCGTCCTCACCCAAAGGTTCACTGTCACATGAAAGTAAATGAAAAAAAAAATGGCTGCATTCCATTTTAGAGATCTAGTGGCGGGGCCCTGCTAATGTCCATGGTGGCTCAGAAGGCTTGTAAAACGCACCATAAAGTTCCTTTACACGTTTCTACATTTGAATGAGAAATGTAACGTTAAAAGCATGCACACTACTTTTAGCTAAACATCCCACAGTACAAGATTCATAGAGTTGAATGACACTACACCTGTCAGTGACTACTATTCATAACTGCCTTATATTGAGTAAACTGCTGTGCGCTCGTTTTTTGGGAATACATACATTTCCTGCATTACATAGTTTGTAATATGTACCTTCTCTTTTGTCCTTGCAGATTTTCCACAGATGCAGTGTATCAAAGCTTTTGTTGCCCAGCAGCCCGACGAGCTGTCGCTAGACAAAGCTGATGTCCTTCTAGTGCACCAACAAAGCAGCGACCGTAAGTCCCCTACACTATTATTTCCATCATTCCCCTGCAGAAAGTGCAATTCGACCATGTTATGTTTCAATGATTGTAGAGCTTTCCTGAACCTGCATTGTTAGAGAATAGTTAATCAGTTACTTAATGTTGGATTATTTTTTCTTCCAGATTGGGTAGAGGGGACCAGACTGTCTGACCGGCACCGTGGATGGGTGCCTGAGTCCAATTTGACCACCATAACCAACCCTAGAGTCAGACAACGCAACCTGTCAGATGCCCTCAAGCTGACAACGGCCACAGCTGCTGTCTGAGCGGGATGCTCAGAGTGGGACTCAAATGAGGGGCGTCCTGGCTGCGCCGTCAAGAATAAGAATCAGTTGTCTGCTTCAAACTGCTGGAAACAGTGCCATTGTCATTCAGTGCTATAGAATGGAATTGTTAAGAAGCGTGCAGCAACTGAAATGCTGTAAGAGTTCATCTCAACGTAGCATTAGGGCTCACTTGTTTCACTCGGTGGAACGGTATGTGGCCTTTGAGCAATGCATGAACTGCTGAGGCCTGCCTGAAAGGCGTTAAGGTAGATGTGATCTATTAACTGTTATCTACAGTACATTACAAACATTGTGTGTACATCAATACATCAATGAACTGGTGTTTTAGAGAAATAGTTTTAAAGGGGAAATCACCTTTTTCCGAGAAATGTTATTTTTGGAAAATGTATTATTATTTGTGTATATTGAACAGAATCTAATAGTTGAGTGAATGATGCAGTGTCTATTGCAAAGCTGACCCCTGCATGCAGGAGAGCTGATGGAAATCATATCGTCACACAGTGATAACATTTCATGGTGGAATAAAGACACTTTTGAACATATTCATGCCTTATTGAGAGTGAGCTGTGCCTTTTTTACTTCATCATAGCAGCTGTTTTGGTATGGAAACATTTCTTACAGTTAAAGGGAAAAAAACTATTTAAAAAAAGGGGGAGTGGGGGGATCTCAATTCTGACTTTTTATTTAATAATTTGGACTTTCTCTCATAATTACGACTTTCATCTCAAAATTTCTTATTAACAAGTGTAACTTTCCTTTCTTTTTTTGGTCAATAATTATGACTTTTGAATCCCTCAGTTTCAACTTTTTATCCAATAATTTGGACTTTTTTTTGCTTAATTCTGACTTTCTATACTATCATTCTGACTTTTATCTCAAAAATTCGACTTTCTAGTGTGACTTTTTAATCTCTGTTTTTACTTAATGTCTCATAATAATAGCTTTCACAATTTTGACTATGTCATAATTATGACTTCTGATCTCATAATTACGACTTTTTGTTTCATAAATGACTTTCTATTTGATAATTATGACTTTTGTAAATCTATTTATTTCGACTTTTAACTCATAATTATGACCTCTTACCTCAAAAATATGACTTACAATGGGAATATTTTCATTTTTCATTCTTTTCTTTAACTGGTAGAAATTAGCTTCCGTTGTTTTGGTCATTTATAAATATAACTGATAAAACTGCACTTTAGCGGCAGTGTTGCACGTTCACTGCGTGAGTTTCGTGTAATCACCCAGATGTGTGTGCAGCAGCTGTTTACAGAACAAACAGTGCAGATAGTGAAAGAAAGGCCCTCACGTCGACCACGTAGGCTGACCAAGGCGCGACCAGAGGCGTGACCCCGCCGTTGCCTGGCCCACTTTACAAGAGCTGCTATTGGTTACATGTGCCATCAATCATAGAAAACTAGGCCACGTCAAGTGAAGACGGACGGCAGTGCTCATCCAATGAGCGCACTGAAACCCGGCCTTTTGCTTCTTCTGATTGGACAAATGCGTCCATCAGTCTACACTCTCGTCTCTGATTGGTTACAGATGTGGTGGGCGGGCGTTGCAGTATTTGTTGTTGTTGTTGTCGTTCAGCAGTCGACATCTTTGATATATATATCGCGCTCCTGTACGTTATGACAGTATTTTGAGCCAATAATTTGAACGAAGCTTGACGACATAAGGGACCAGTGGAGTTTGTCCGGATCTGTCCTGTTTTGTGAAACGTGTTTTTGTCTTTTTTGAAGGTAATAATACGCGAGCAGCAGCGTCCTGTTGACCCGTTAGCTGCAGTTGTTAGCGCTAGCTAGCAGCACAAACAGCCTATTTTTGCTACAGTTAGCGAAACCATAATTTGCATGCTGTATATTAAATGTAGAGACGTTGTTTAGTCAATTCAAAATCTTCTTGTTAGTCAGCGTTAGGTGGTTGTGTTGCTTTCTGTGTCGGTTTTAAAGGGAAGGTACGTTGAGGTAGCTGATTTCGACACCGTTGTGTAAAGTGACGTGGCCTCATTTCACGACGAGCCAAACCTCCTGAAACCAAAAAACTCGTGATCACATCAATCTTTGCACTAAAAAAATCGAGAAGTATGAGGAGTTTGGTCCTCATTAGGCCTGTATAGTTTCAGACTATTAAGCGATATTGTTACTGACGAGTGTTTTCACCGTTAGCTTCACTCTCTCACCACTGACACTGTTGTTTACTCCAGCCACAGCTGATCTGGTCGCCCAGCCCTAGTCGAGAGTTAAACTCCTCAAATCACACGATGTACACTCCATAATATTCATATGATGTTATATTTATTTCCATATTTTTACATTGGAAATTAATTTAGAATCCACTCATAGTTAAAATGACCTTATTTGACTGTTTTGGGGCCGATTCAGGAGATTAAATTAGGGTTGTGAAGAATGATTGTTCTCATTACTGATTAAACTGCAGACTATTGTTGTTTCTTTACTCCATGACACTTAAAAAAGTAGGAATAATGGCCATCCCATCTCTGAGTTTTGCAGTGTCTTGTTTTGTTATCAGTTCACAACAGTATATAAGATAGTAAAACAAATAATTGCATGATTGATTAATCAACGTTTTTTCCCTAAATTAAATGCTAAAGAAAACAAAATAATAAATCACACTGATGCAAAAATCCTGTCAAATCAAATGTTTTGCTCAAGGATCAGCTAAAACCTTTGGTTAATTAATTCAATCAGTCAGTTGAGTCAATCAACATTAAGGATTGATTGCCAACAGTTTTGATGATTGATTAATCCTTTAAGCCATTGAAATCAACAATAGCTAAAAGCAGATAAATAGAGATACATGTCAAAGTGTATATAGTGTAGAATATACCCTCTACAAAACCACTTGATTAAAAGATGTCTGCATTTCATCTTGCAGTAAACAATGATGTGCTCTTCAGGCTGTCAGTATCACTTGTTGCCTGAATGCACTGGTGCACTGGTTGGTGAAGTCAGCCAGTGCTCTTTCTCCTTTGTCTGCTTGGTAAATAATGCCATTGTGAGGGACTTCATGTTTTCTGGTGTTGTTTTCTGTCCTTGGGTTGTTTTCAGATGGGCAGTCAGTACCAGCGCTCAGTGCCACTCGAGGTGAGGAGAGCAGAGGGAGAGAGAGTTCGGGCCAAACATCCTGACAAGATACCGGTCAGTATGACATCTAAGTTTTCACTGTTGTCATGTAGACCTTTTCCTAATGTCAGCTCTCTCACTAGAAGAGGATAGCTATGAGTCCTTAAATTTATTTAAACTGTAAAGTAGTGTGAATTATTTTGTTATTGTTAGATTTCAGTGATGACTGATTACTGTTGGCTCTTTTCAACCAGATCATCGTGGAGAGGGCCCCGAGGTCACGAGCTCCCGAACTCGACAAGAAGAAATATCTAGTGCCCTCAGATTTAACAGGTGAAACAGAAAAACACGTGCAAAAACTTCCGAAGCCCAGTTTTATTCTCTCAAGTAACATATTTATATCCAGCAGTCTCATGAGCTAGCCAAATCTCGCATATTTACACATCTTAGAAACTATAGGTCTCCCTAAAGATTTAGAATATAAAAAGTCAATCACCAACATTTTATATATGGTTATTATAGCCTGATTAATTTATATTGGATACAGATATTGATATTTGGATGTTCAAGAAATCGGATTGGGATGGGCAATAGAGAGACTGTTTCTCAGGGATATCAAAACAAGACTTTTTTGTTACTTACCTGGTGACATATCCAAAGACATATCTGCGATTAGTGAATACTGCTTTGTTTACGTTTGGTTAGAGAGATGAATAAATACAGTAAGTGTGGAATAACTATAAATACATAATAAATGTGCTATTGTTTAATGTTTTTAAGTTACTACTTCTAAAGGAAAATAAACTCACCACATATGTTCAGAATGTTCTTCCCTGGTATTTGCTGACTTTATTGCCACCTACTGGCTCGGCATGCTTTTGTGGATGTTTGGAATTGTTTTTGGATTTTTGTGCATGCAGAGATATTTTGTAAAATGAAGGTTGTGTGGACAGAATAAAAAAAAGAAATATATAAGGTCTAAATGTAACTGAGCCATCGTTAATGTTATTAATTTCACCTGTGCATTCTCTGGTGTGACAAGTCAAAATGCCTGCTGTGTAAAAAGGTCCATAGTGTTCTGCAAAGTAAAACTACAGGATTCAGCAGGCTAGTGTGAGTGTTGTGGATCACAATTTGCTTGTAGTTTTTTTATTTGGAACGTTTTGTTTTCTGTCACTGAATCTGTCTCGAGGCTGACCTGTGACCAGGTCATGTCCCACAGCTACTTGCTTTCTCTGTCTTCAAATGAAATGAAACTACTGAACGTGACCACTGACCAGTCCTCTCTCTGTCTCACCTTCCTTTTTTTAGTCGGCCAGTTGTGCTTCCTGATACGCCAGCGTGTGTCTTTGAGACCGGAGGAGGCACTCTTCTTCTTCGTCAACAACTCCCTTCCCCCATCCAGCTCCCCTCTCTCTGCTGTTTATGAGGTAACTGCACCCCTCCACACACGTTCACATGGGGATCCTCTCCAACACACACACAAACACACCCCACCAGCAGGAGTACAAGCATATTTACCAGATTGCCGCCCTCTCGTGCAGCTATTTGTGAGTGCGTATTAACACCTAACATAATTGCAAAGTTTCCACTGACACACAAACATTTCCCCCCCTTCACACTACATACCAGAAGTGTCATCACAGCCAGACTGTGTTAGACAGATCTGCTTAGACAGCAGTGTTGCTTCACTTTTCCTGATCTCACAAGTATCCTGTCAGTAAACCACAAACATTTCAATGGGAAAAAAAACAGAGAAGAACCAGAGGGTTGTGGCAGGCTCAAACAAAGCAGTGAAAAGACATAAAGTTTTAGTCATTTTTCGATATGAAAATTCTAAGAAGCTTTGTATTCCCGCTAAGTAATCAAATGAGGCTGACAGATCATGTTCGAACAATACTTCTGTGGGTGTGTCGGTCCATGTGCACATTCTTCAGTACGCTTGTCGTGCTGAATTATGCATTTTTCTCTTCTTTGGTGTGTTCCAGGAGCACCACGAAGAGGACCTGTTTCTCTACATGACCTACAGTAACGAGAGTGTGTACGGTGCCTGAGGGAGGACAAACGACTGCAGAAGGAGAGAGAGACAGAGAGAGAATGAGAAAAGTCAAAGTGAGACTGAGGAATTAAGAATTATGGCTGTTTGTAATGCTTCACACCACTATTATCCTTTATATTAGTTTTGATAAGTAACTTCAGTACAAGGTGGAAGGAAGGCTTCGCACAAGGCAGATGGGTCTGTTAGGTTTACCTTTGTCAGTATTTCGGGGTGACCGTAAAGCATTTTAGCTCTCGTAGTCATGTTGATTCCTTACTTGGTGAAAGAAAAAAGAGGAAGAGTGAAAAAGGAAGGAAGAATGCATTGCAAAAGGAAGTTATTAAATTTATGTTGAGGGAGCTCTCGTTATCTTTCTCAGTCATCTGTATTTAATGCAAATAGTATTTTTTTTTTGTAAATTAATATCATAAACTTTTGTGGAAAATAAAGATGAAAAATGCATAAATTTCTCTTTCTTTTTATATGATTATTTCTGTATGCGTGTGTCTTTATCTGCAATACCTGTGGTTTTAGATGTCAATAAAAAAGACGTCAAAGTGAAAATATGAATCAAAACCTTTTTATTGCTAGTCGAGCCTTTGAATTAAAGCTGGTCATCACACAGTCTAATACTTAAAAAGCATGTTGAGATAATTTAGGATATGTACACACATGCACTTTCCCTCAAAGCTACTTTAACATTCATCACATGTGGTTTAGAGGAAGATAAAGACTGAAGAACTCCTCATGGGGAAGTGGTCTGTCTTCACGGATCTGATGAGTCACATACTTAACTGGACACTTGTCATGTTTAAAACATAATTCTGCAACAGGAGTCTCAGCTGCATTTGTGTCTGCTTGACAAAAGGTTACATAACCTCGTCAGTTGACTAGCCAGTCCTGAAAGACTTTCAGTGCAAAACGAAAGTTAGAGAAACAGAAGAGAAGAGCCATGGAGATGGACGAAATCGCCACAGAGGAGGAAAGATATGTAGAAGATGTTCGAGCAAGTGAACCGACACTGGAGGTAAAACCAGAGGTAAAACCGGAGGTAAAACTGGAGTTAAAACTGGAGGACAAAACTGAAGGTACAAGAAATTTTATCAAGTCAGGACACAAACACATGCTTACATTGTAGAACTGAAAATTCTGCATGTAATGTATTAATTGTTTATTTTATTTTCTCCAAAAAGTTTAATAAAATACTGAGATTGTGCTAATATTAACACATTTCTTCTATATTGTTGTGTTAATATTTGTAAACAAATTCCTGATGTTTTTAAAATGTGTCTGTCTATTTTTATCTGGCTTTAGGGGAAGCTGAGCCAGACCACTATTCTGAACTACAAAGTCCAACGGATGACATCTATTCAGAAGCTAATTATGGTGGCGCTCCAGTGAAAGAAAAAGCAGGTACCTTTTTATATGAAATGCACGTTTATCATCTGCAGAAATCTTATTTCAGCACGCCTTGACGCATGCATGCGTGTCTGTGTGACAGAAACACAACACTTAATTTTGTTTAAACACTTGCTTTTGACACTGCTTAGTCAAATTTTACCTTACAGTAAATTTAAATTCAAAGTAGAAATAAGGTTCAGTATGTAGGCTTTGCATCAACTTCCCTACATTGGTGAGTAATCACAAATGTGTTGTCATCATTAATGTCACCATGGTGGTGCAGATGAATAACAGCTGCCTTTTTAGGTGATTTATAAGAATTCATGACTCGAGTGATTCTCAGAAAAAAGATTCAGGCAAAAAACAAATGAAGAAAGCAGAAGTTGATTGTGACAGTTATAAACCACAAAAACGTTCATGATAAAACTGCTGTTATTTAGGTAGGACACGTATACTACTTAAATACTGACTCTAGTTGTTTAATGTTAAGTTTTAACATCTTCTAATTTACTGAAGAAAATGTAAGCACCTAAAAATAGCATAAATAACATGTTTAGGTATTTTCTTCTGTGTAATGTAAAAGAAAAACAGATATCGAGGAACTTTTTGTATAATTTTACTTTGCTATTTGCTGTCTGCAATTCTAGATAAACATTGAAATACTCAAAATGTTCACAGTTTAAAAAACTACCCCACTCAATGTATGTTCTCCTAATGTTTTTAAACTTTCCTCTTTCACAAGCTAAGTTAAAATGTATAGTAAGCAGTGATGTCATTTAATTAAGTACCTATATTTAAGTTCTGTACTTAAAATCTTGAGGCGCTTGTACTTTACTTCAGTATTTCTATTTCCTGCCACTTTACTTCTGCTCTACTTCTTTTTTTAGGCATATATTGTGCATTTTACTCCACTAAATGTATTTGCTACATTTTGTAACTAGTTACTTTTTCAGATTACATGAAGCATCAGAGACAAAGTAGCTCATTTTCGACAATCAGATAAAAAAACAAAACACAGACTTTGATGATCAGATCCGATAACCTACAACACGCGGTATTAACTCATGTACACTTACTTTACTTGTACAAATACATTTATGGCCAGAAAATTACTTTAAATTCTTAAATACATTTAATATTAGATACTTCCGACTTTTACTCAAGTACTGTTCATATGGGTGTCATTCACTTTACCAAAGTAATATTTTAATTTTAACACGGCAGTATGTATGTTTGACTTTTGGGTACTTTTTACAGCACTGACAGTAAGAAATGTTGCAACTTATGAGTATGAGTAAATGTATTAATTGTTTGGTCGGTATAAACTCTGAACAAAGAAAAAAATGCCCATCACTGAAGATTAAGAAAACTTTAAAAAATCCACATATTTTTTGCATTTTGTCTTAGAAATGACTCAAAAACCATCATTAAGTCAACAGATGGTTTCAGCTCTAGTAAGTAGAAATTGATGATTAATTAAACATTACAAGTTTTTATTTCACATAATCATTTGCCTCAGTTTAAAAGCCTGTTTTACAATGATGAGAGCTTCATCCTTGCTGTGGTTAATTCTGGCTCCAAAAACTTTAATGTGAACCGGTAGACAATGTTTTTGAATTGAACATACTGAAATATGTACAGATATACATTTATGATAATAATGCTTTGTATAAACAAAATTTCTTGTGAAACAAAGACTTATACAAACAGAAACTAGAAATAATTTATGTGTTTTCTGAGGCTTTAAGTATTTTGTCTACATAATTAATATTTGTAAGCGTAGGTGTAAAAATAAATTTCTAAATTATACTCAGTTGACAAACATAAAGAAAATTATTATTTATGTGAATATATCTAAATCAAAGGTCAAATCAAAGGCTGCAACTGAAAAAGGGTGACGACTCAGCAGACATTTTGACATGTCACTGTCAGAAGTGTTAACGTTATTGGTAACAGTTGGGGTTTTCCTGCCATGACGAGACAAAGTTTCTGCTCGGAAGATGAACTGAAGTATCGAAACACTTAATCCAGTTGCTACGCAGCAGCAATAACAATACTTGTTGCCCTACATACATAAAGTAAAAAAACTGTTTGATGGACAAAAACAATGACGTGATTTCATGAAATGTGTGTCATGTCTTAATGTCTGTACATTCTGACACCAAAAAATGTTTTTATGTCTTTTGTTTTGTTGTATTGCACCAATTCCATGAAAGAAAATGTAAGAAAACGAGAAAAAATGCGAGAGAGAAAGAAAAAGTAAACAGACGTGGCAAAACTAACGTTACTGTTACTGAAAGATATGCCTGTCATCCAAATAGTGGTCAGTCGACAAATACAAATAGGTTGAAGCAATAACTATTGATGTACACTAGTTACTAGTTTACAAAGCACACTTAAGATACAGTATCACAGTTTATTATTTAAATAACATAGTTACTATGTAATTTTGGGGAAGAAGAGAAAAGATCTTTATTGACTGATTCTTTTAAACAAAACTTAACTAAAACCAAAACAAACTCAATAAACAAACTATCTTTGTTTTCATGACTGAATAAACTGAATAAACAAACTGACCTTAAAGGACAATTTCATACTGTTTGACTTTGTTTATATTTGGCGGACCCTGCCACCTTTCTAGCTTCAAGCAGTGTTCTGGGACCTTATTTTCCTCCGAGAACAGCTCGTTTATTCAGTTATTGAAAAATAAATATGTCTGAGTTTGTATTATTACCTTGTTACTATTGTAAATATTAAAATTCTGAATTTGAGTCTCTTCTCTAAAACTACATAGAGCCCCTTTAAAGTATTTCACCAATATGAAAACTAACCAAAGAAACATAATATATCACTGCTCTCGCTGTTTTTTGTGAGGTAAAATGCTTTTTAAATATATAGGATCCCTTGATATTTATTATTTTTCATAATCTGAGGATGGAGAGCAGAGTGTCACTTTGTGCAGAAAGTCAGTCATTTAAGGGAATTTGGATCTTAAAACTAATTTGCATCTTAACAATACAACTCAACAGGTGTTTGCTTTTGACCAGTGGCCCTCGAAGGGAAAAAGTTTGAGCACCCCTGGTGTAGACAGTTTGTTATTAAGAAGTGTCCTCAGCCATGCCTTGTCTAATCCTTCACCTTAATACAGTGCACAATATTATGAACATTAATCATATATGTAGTGTCTCAAAACTCTATCAGTTGCAAAGACAGGATGTACAGTCAGTACATCCTGTCTTTGCACTGAGTTTGACACTGAGTATCTGTTGTTTTGGAGTACGACGTCTCCTGACCGTCAGGATCTGTCTGGCCCTCTCTCTCTCTCACACACACTTGTCCTTGAAGAGAGAGACAAAGAGAGATACAGTCAGAAGTTAAAAAAGAAATCGAAGGACAAGTCGAGCACTGTGCCCCATGAATAATTCAATAAATGTCATGTTGCTATGGTGATGAGACGATGAGGGGAGGGGGGGGGTGCGTCTTTTAAGTGCACTGTTGCCAGCTGAAGGAGCAGGACGAGGTAAACAAGCTCCAGAGCAAAATCCCAGGACACGTTTCTCCATGTATATCAAATTTTGTCGCAGTTATGGTGAGGATAAAAAAGACGAAGCCGATGAAAAATTGTCACCCGGGTTATCTGTTAAACTGGAGGGCGAAAAAGGTATGACAAAGCATTTCTTTTGTGTGTGTTTTTTTATAGCCTTGATGGTGGTCTCTGCTGCATTCCTTAAATCTCTCAATGACATCCGGCTGATTCTTTCTTTACAGACAAACCGGCCGAGGGAAACACACGTCTGTACCGTGCTATGTGTATATTCCTCACTTTACTCTGCCTGATCCTGTTGCTGGTCGTCATTGTCCTCAGTTTGAAACGTGAGTATCTGCGGCCATGAGCCTGACTTTATGTGAAAACAAACCACAGCTGGAGGGGTTATGTTTGTAACACCAGAGCAAAGCTAGAAAGGATTGTAGTTCCAGTAATAAAAGGAAACATATGTCAGAATCACATTGCTTTTATTCTATTTTTGCTCATGACAACAGACATCGATCCAGGAACACAAAGCTTATCCTGTTTTTTTTTTTTTTTTTACAAAGCTTATCCTGTTGCTTTCCAGCCTGCAGGCATTAGTCTGCTTCCTAACAACTCCTCCCTCTTCTCTCTGATTTCTAGTCCAAACTGGATCTACAGCCTGCCCACAGACAGTAGTGGGAGATACTTGCAACTATGAGCGGTGCCAGACTTTCTTCCCCAGCGCTCCACCCCATCGTGAGTGTGATGCCAAAGGGGCGAAATGCCAACCTTGTACAAGCAAGATAAACATCTATATCAAAGAAGAACAAACATCTTTTCAATCACTGTGTTTTAGTGACAGTTCTGTTTTCTGTTTCTGCCTCAGAGGAAGTTGGTTCACTGTTTTTGGAGAACTGAGAGCACTTTTCTTAATTTAACTCGAGATTCAGCTGAGTTTAATCATTTTTGTTGTCTCCTCGTTTGTGATTGCAGACATATGCGTGACAACAACACGTAATGTTAAAAATAGAGGCGAAACTTTAAATGGAACCAAAAACTATAAGGAAAACCAAAGCTAATTGAACACGCAGATAGTTCAACGGGTAACTCCACCAGTTTTACACATTAAAGTGTGTTTACAGGTCTCTGGAAGCACAAATACATATGTTAAACAAGTAGTATAAAGCTTTTTGTGGCTCCAGAGGACGCTGCATGCATCCTGATGATACCCTCAAAAATGTGTGAGTCAAGGACTGTTTACTGCACTCTGGTGTCATTTAAAGAAAGAAAATATAGAAAATACATAAAATGCAGCTGCATTTTTGCATCAAATAATTCAACTTTTCTTTGAATTCTCAGAAAACAGTGCAGAATGCTTCTTTTTCTTATAAACTTTTGGAAATCTGTGGCATAAAGTAATATTTCTGTCTTCAAAAATTCTTTGAGTTAGTAATATTAACTTTTAACTTAGTAACTTCATTCATTTTTTGCCAACATTTCGCAAACTGATGTTTTGTTTTCAGATCCCGCTCCAGGTCGCAGGTGTCAGCAGTGCGCTGACGGGTGGCTGACTTTCGGCCGCTCTTGTTTTTTCCTGTCCACCTTCAGGCTGAACTGGGATGAGAGCCAGAGGAACTGCAGCGCTAGCGGAGGATCTCTGGCTGTCATTAGCAGCCTGAGTCTTCAGGTGGATCTGATATTACCTGTTCCTGAAGTACAACCATGCAGTTAATAAGAAAGTAATAACATGCACATGATATTGCAAATTTTGATTTGTAAATGTCAGTGGTGCTCTGTCTCCTAGCGTTTTCTGACTAAAGAGGGGAAGTTGCAGTACTGGATCGGGCTGAGACAGAACAGCAGCACATGGACCTGGGTCAACAACACAGCGCTGCAACTGAGGTGATTCTTGGAGAGTGACGATTGATTGATTGATTGTTTGATTGATTGACTTTTTTTGTAAATTTGGGTGGGTTAAATATAAATATGTACGATTTTCATGGTTTGTATGAAAGTGTTCTGGCTGGAAAGGAGAAAAATAAGATAAATAAAAGGTACTTTTATCTTCATGAAATTGTTCTTTATGTATTTAAAGGTCCAGTGTGTAGGGATGTTTAGGGGGATCTAGGTGAGGAGTGTTCAGTTAGGTTGCAATATGCATCCTCACTGCTAGATGTCACTAAACCCTACACATTTAACACAATTAAAATACACAATCAGTTGATTAATTTAGTAAGGTATATATTTTAGCTTATCTATTTATATTTTGGTATTCACACACACTAGTCATGTATTCATTCACGTATAGCTCCGATGTTTATGTTTAAGAAAATAAATGTATTAAAGATATTGAGATTCTTTTTTATCCTTATATTTTATAAATATTTCAAAATGTATGTTAAACATTATTTAATTTAGGCAGTCGATGTTCTTTTCCCCTCTGTCTGCGCCCCCTAGTGGCAAGGAGGCCAAGAAGGCCTGCGCCTAGATCCTGCACAGGCTACAGTATAAATAATGCAATATATAAAAAAACAGGAATTTTCACTTTAGATAGATCTCATGCTCGTGATATCGCAGTCGGTGGAAGTTACCACGGCCACAACCACGAAGTGGCAGAAAGTGTGAGTGGTTATATTAACATAACGTTCAGCTTCAATCCGCAAAGTAACTAAGAACTAAGGTATTTACAATATTTCCCTCTGAATTGTAGTGAAGTAGAAGTATCAAGTCTTTGTAAGTAAATGTACTTAGTTACATTCCACCACTGTGTAACATTCAATATTCTTTTCTTTTGCAGTTTTTGGACAGGAGCCGGGTCAAGAGGGGACTGTGGGGTCCTCGGCAGTGCAAACCCAAATGAGAAGAACTGGTTTGCAGCCCCCTGCGAAACCTACACCTACTTCATCTGTCAGCTGCAGATGTGAGGACATCAGTCGTCTTCTTCAACAGAATAATGAGCAAATTAAAATTCTGTCAACAAGCATCAACTCCTCCATAACATTTCAAATCATTTCTCTTTCCACTGCACATCATAATCAATAGCACCAGCAAAGAAAAACATTCTTTTATATTAAAAGCTTGAAGCGCAGTTTATTCAGATTTTTGTACGTTTTCTTGTGTTGCCTGATTTGTATTCTAACATGTCAGCTGCGTCTAAGAACTAATATATACTATAAGTACTTTACTCTTATACACTGTGTGATTCTTTATACTGCTGTCAGACGAATAAAGGCCAGTGCGCTAGTTTCAACAAGGTTTTATTCTCATATAAAAATGTTCATGCAACTACATAATAAGTTGAACGTCTATGTCTCACTTTGTTCTAGCTTAACATATATAACTGCTACATAGTTTCTACGTTGCTATAAAAATAAGGCACTCTTCTCTATAGCATAATACTGCAGGAGTAATTGCACCGTTGACCATACAGACAGTTTGAGCCGTTTGAGTCCACGGCTTGCAAGTTCATTTTTGTTGATTTTCATCAACACTTTGTATGTTCAGGAATTCACTTTGGGCTCAGGAAGCTTCTCTTCCTAAACATATTTAATGTCCAGGTCGTCCTCGGGCTCTTCCTGTCCGAACTCCAAACCCAAAGCACTGTTGCGAATCATCTGCCACCCTGTCAGAGACCTCCTGTTGTTAAACCCTCCTCTGTTTTTAGGTCTTAGCTTGGGAGTCCCTGCCATCGACCCCTTCAATGTGTCAGTCTTCTCTTCCTTTTCATCCTCTTTAGAGAAAGCTTTGATGTAACGGCGCATCTTCTGAAACATCGGGTCGTTTCTGTCCTCCACCCTGCAAAGACACGAAGAGCCAAAAAGTAGTTACAGTTGCTTCACGTGGAAATACTCTCACAATGCAAACTCATGATGATACTCGTGATTTTTAAAGTATTTAACTTCCCTAAAGTTGGAGTGAAAGATCAAACTGAACCAACATTAGCCAAGATAGCCTGACTTTTGGTCCCTACAGGGATTGTACAAAGTCTTGAAAGTTAGAAAAACACTTGACTTTAACTGTTAGGATTTCAAGGTTAGGAGTATGCTTGAATTCAAATACAGAGCTGTTTGAATTTAGGTGGAGGTGGTGTGATAATAATAGCTCAAGATCTGTGAGAGTGAGAGTTTCGCTTCTTACTCACAGCACAACATGACTTGTGGCTGAGGTGCATTAGAGAAGACTTAGGTTGTGGTCATTGGACAAACTTCTTCCTGTATGATTATTTTGAGCAAAAATAGCAAGCCTAAAAAAAGTTTTAACTGATGATGTCACTGCACTTAAAATGTCTGGATACAATCTCTTTGCTATTTTGCTATTAAATGGTGTTTTGGTGCGTTTCTTCTTTAAAGGCCCTTAAAACCTTTGTTGAAAATTCAGCATCTTAGGCCCAGTCCACACATACGTGGGTACTTTAGGCAACAGGGTTTAAAAAAGGAAAATCTCCATCCAGCTGCTGCAGCTGCTCTGAGTACAGTACAGTAGGTTCACAGTACGTTCTGTATACTTTTATGCTGATGATGCAGAGTTTTACATTGGAAAACTGGCCAGATCTGGAGGAGGGCCTGTTTATTAATTATTATTTATATTATTATTATTAATTATGTAATGTTGACTGCCGACTGGAGCTGGAGGGGAAATGTACTTTAATCAACGTAGAGACGAGGGAACAAATGAAACCTGTCGCCTTGAGTAAACTTGAACTTGAGCATTGAACATTGTTGGAAACATTTGGGATAATGTATGAGCAGAACTCATCAAAATATATAATGCAGGTTTATTTGTTTTTAGGCACTTAAATGCAGAATTCTTACATTTAATATGTTTCTATTTCTGCGCCTGTTACCGCTGTATCGTCTTACCTGAGATACCAGCGCTCCCTCAGACCGTAGTTGAGCCCACACACCCCGATTCGAGGCCACAGGCAGCGGGGCAGCCTCCTCTCCAGCATCAAAGTTGTAGCTACCACCTGCACAACATCAATACAGCTGTAACCTCATAGTGGCGCACAGGGACATGATGATGAAGTGTTCCCTGCCTTTATGATTTTATCTTACCTGAGTCCTCCAGAGCTCGTCTCTCTCCTGGGCCACCCTCCAGTGTGTGTCACTCATCATGGCGATCAATAAATTTAGCAGCAGGATGTAGGAGACCACAGAGAAGGCGCAGTGCAGCACGTGGACGATCGGTGGGGTGGCGATGGTGTGGTCCACGGGCAGATCTATGAGGCCCACGCTGAGCTCAAACTGGGAGAAGAGGGTGATGGGGAAGGAGCGGTATGAAGGAATGGACTCTGGCTCCTGGGTCATATACACCATCCACAGAGCTGAGAGGAAAATGTTTAAAAAAGTACGTGAGTGAGTAGAAAATCCTCTTATTTCTTATCTTTAAAGAGTTCTGAGGGTTAAAGTCTGTTTGTACATGTCGCCAAGAATATACTCACAGGTGGAAAAACCAATGAGCACAATGAAACTCAGCCACATAAACTTTGTCAGGTCTCCAAATATAATCTAGAAGGAAATGAGACACATGGCCGGTCAGTCTGCAAACACAAATAGGTGAACCTCAAAAACCAAGACAACAACAGGTGTCTGTGAAGCAAACTACTACTACTACTACAACATGACTCATGAGCTCACATAACATGCGCCGCAATGTCTGACTCCTACCTTCTGTATCATGATGACATAAGGGCCGAGCATTTCAAAACCTCGGGCGAAGAACATGACGTTGCTCCAGCCGAGAACTAAACACAGAGCCATCACCACAGCCTCTCCCTGCACCTCAGTGGCTCTGAAAACACACAGCAGCACCACTAAGCAGGCGTAGCTGATCCTGGTTAAATAAAACACCAGAAGATTAGATGATATTTCAGAACAGTGTGATTTATTTTAGAGCTCAGATGTGTTTCTACTCACAGGATAACATGGAAGGGGCCTCCCAGTGCTGTCTGGCCAAAATAGCGCTTTGCTCCCACTCTCAGTATATCAGGAATCTGTTGGTGTTATAAAGGAGGATGTGGCAGTGAAATTAACTGTACGTACAGTATGTGTGAAGATGAATCATGTTTAATAATTCACCTCCAGCAACAGGATGACAAAAGCTCCCAGGACGCTGATGATCTCACCCGCCAGCCGCAGGTTGTCCTCATATGTCACATAACTCTCCTGAGAGGAAACATAGATGTATTAATATTAAAAGTATATTATTATTAGACTGTGTGTCACATGCAGGTGCACAGTGACATTTATACACATACACATGAACAGGTAAGGCCCAATTATAACCTAAAGCCTGCTCTTTTTCTGTAGTTATTTTGGTTTCAATCATGTTAATTACTCTGGTAAAAATGAAAATCACCCATATGAATAGTATTTGAGTCTGAAAGTATCTAATGTAAATGTACTTAAGTATCCAAAGTAGGAGTAAAAGTTAATCATACATATATTTATATAAATATATTGTGTATTATGGGTAAGTGATTATTGGCCTGGCTAATTATCAGATTAGATTTTCAGCATTTTTCTGATTGTTATTATATTATCATTATCATTTATTATCCAATTGTCAATAAAACACTGAACAACTGAAGTGTCATGTCATCTGCAAAGTAACTAGTAATTAAAATGATCAAATAATCAAATAAATGTAGTGGATTAATTATTTTTCAATGGCAATATTTTCAACGTTTAATTTTGAAATAATTGCAGCTGTGAAATACATGTAGTGGAGTGAAAATTAAAAAAAATGCATAAAATGTAAGAACACCAGTGGAGTACTTCATGAAAGTACTTAAGTATGATTACTTAGTTATATACCCCAACTGTATATATTCTTGCAAATATATCACAACATAGGTAACAATGAAATATCACATTTACAACTCTAACACACATCAAGTGTTTTCTGGACTCGGATGGTTTTGTCCATGTCTGATGTTGTGTAATTCTCCGGAGCGTCCTTTAGAGGGCGATATGCACAACACAGTGTGAAGGTCCCAATGTACAGGAGGTACAGTAACAGCAGCAACCTGAGGCAAGAAAAACACTCTGTTACAGAGACTTGGTGTGTGCACCAGATATTTTACATGACTGACATCAATTTTACCTGAAGTAATGTTTCCCATACAGGTTCCACTTCAGACTAACCAGCTGCCTCACAGGGGTCACCTCCAGTATCCCTCTTGCCTGAAGAATTATGTAATTTATTTTAATGTTTAGGATCTGTTATGTGTCATGATCTCTGATCAAACAGTCTGTGTTCCAAAATACTGTACATCTTGTATGGTACCTCTCTCTGAGGACTGCCCACGATGAGCTCCAGCACTGACATGTCGTCGGCCCATGAGTCGATCTCCGTCAGGTCGTACAGGTAAGAGGTCAGAGGGCCCAGACTCCACTGGACTAAACGCCTTTTATTAACCAAGTGCTGAAATGCCTGAGTGAGACAGAGGGAGTCACAGCAGTGGGGAGAGGATTAGTGACATAATCTGCTTCACCTTTCATGTTGGGTTCTCACCCTGCGAGCCCCCTTCCCCCCTCAGGCTGCACTCACTACAATGTTTCCCTCTTTGGCAGCCAGTTTAAAAGGTGTAAGGCCTCGGTAGTTGGGCACCATGTCGAGTGGCACAGACTGGTCCAGCTCTACATCGCGTGCCATAATCAGGTCAATGGCCTGGCACGCAATCGTCTTGTTGGGCTGCAGAACCAGAATGTGAAGCACTGTGTTACCTAGACAGCAAACAGGGGAATAAAAAGGAGGGAGTGTGTAGACAAGAGACAGGAGGTACAAGTAGAGGAGACAGAAGGGCATTAATAATAAAAACTATCAGACTGATACACAGATCTAAAATAACAATGTGCTTTTCTCTAGGAAGTGTTAGTACCACGGTAGTCCTGGATCCTGGTGCTGGCTCCTGCGTCGATTACCATGGAGATAATGTCCTCATTCCCAGCACAGGCAGCAAAAGACAGGATGTGCTCACCTGTTCACCAAATATGTATTTAGAGAAAAACACCACTTGTTTTGCGTCACTGAGCAAAAAAACACATATCACATTTATTTGGCAAATGCTTTGGTCTAAAATAACATAGATTTGTATGCAGGCTACAGCCACCACCTTCATTCTACTGTTTAATGGACCTGCTGACTTACCATAATAAATGAGTCCTCCTATCCTCTTCCTGAAGTACAGACCGGTGACTCGAGGTGTAGCCACGTCACCCCCGCGACTAATTAGATGATGAACCAGATTGATGTTCTGATTCACCACAGCGATGTGGAGAGGAGTAACGCCTAAGAGACAGAGGGGAGGAGAGAAGAGTACATTAGTAAATGAACCGTTTTGAATTTCACCAGTGTCACCTGCTGCGTGACGCTTACAATAAACGTGTGTGTGTTCTTCTGTTAATAGACCCGCTCCTTATGAGCTTGGCTGTGACCAGTGGGCTGAAGGAGGAATCAAATCATTAACTTAAAGGAACAATGGCCACATATAGAATATTATATTCATAATTATGTTTTTATGAGTGTATAATCACCTGAAACTGAGAATCATTTTGTTTTTGCTACCTTAGAATAAGCCTTTTATATATACAGAGGGGGCAGCTGCTCTTCCATGGAGTTCACATGTTGTGGTCTTTATGTTTTCATGTTACCGTTGGAAAGGAGGGGGTTAGAGGAGGGGTATTTAGTTGGTTGCAATCTGCAACTTCACTGCTAGATGCCGAAATCATGTACACTGGACCTTTAAGTAAGAGTATCAATACCACACTATAAAAGTATCACAAGTAAAAATCCTGTGAAATGCTACTGATGATGACACGTACTTATTCTGAGCAAAGAAGAAGCAGCATACATCCATATTTAATGTCTACATCTTTAATATCTTATCTCAGTCTGTCTCCTAAATTCTTCATTTTCTTAGTTGCTACCCATGAAGCTCATATCTGTCACCACATCCAGTAAAATTCAAACCGCTTCATGTGTATTTGCTGCTTCTCTGTGTCTGTGAGTTCATGTATGTGAACCTTGGAAGAGCTCGGAGGTCATGGGCTCATTGATGAGTTCAGGAGCTCCGTCCATCAGAGCCACAGCAGCGTCGAGGTTGTCGTTCATCACCGCCACATGAAGTGCCGTCTCACCAAGAGACCCTGAAGGACAGGATTGCAGTGTCACAGGTCACGTCTGACACTGAATAACAACACAGTGAAGTCCTCACAGTGAAGTCTTACCTCTCTCGAAGATGTTAGTGGATGCACAGCTGAGCAGTTTCTTGATACAACCAACACTGTTGATTTTAGCCGCGTAGAAAAGAGGGATGTCGTTGATACTGAGAGATAAAACAATAAATAAATACATGTAATATACTTAAAAATGTTGACCTGCGAATAATTAATTCAGACAAACATTGAATTTTATGTTGAAAGAAGTTGAAAATGTTTATCTTCTATGAGTCTCTTACTGTTTGGTGTAGAGCAGAAACGTCTCATCCAACATCTCGTTCCATCCTTTCTTATTTTGGAGGCGAAACCTCAGCTGGCTCCACCAATGGTTGAGCTCGCTAGGAGCAGATCTGGCCAGAGATGGAGACATTGACACCTGATGTTCGACTGGAGGAAGCAAAAGACAGGTGAGGTCCACGTGAGATTAAAAAAAAAAGCAATTACTTTTAAAAAAAAGTAGAAAGCCAGTTATTTCATAATTTAGGCCTTTTTGTTTTGGATAACTTTTTTGTATTGTTTTCAAAATAAAATACAAAAAAACTATCAAACAAAATAGAAGAAAGTGTCTCAATCTTACCCTTAAACAATAAAAGTGCCGCTCCTCAACTCCTTGTGCTCCTTAGTCATAACACTCAGTCAAAATTGGAAACAACACCTGTGAAATGTCCCTGAGGAGAAGTGAAATCCCTGTGGCATCACCATTATATATGAGCCAGGGGGGAGGAGACATGTGGAGGGGTTGAGAATGAATGGGTGGAGAGGAGGGAGGATGAGGGAGCAGCCGACAGGTAAGGCAGCGAGAGTGAGGCTTTAATGAGCAGGTTGACTTCCACCGCAGGTCAGGAGGTCCACAGAGAAAGTTGTGCTTTAAGATTCAACTCATCGTCGGAACAAGAACTCCTTTATCATGCTGATCTGAAGTTATCGTCTGTATTATGTCACCTGTGTCAATGGTTCAGTCTCTAATCCCAGTACATATCTCTGGTATCACCAGGCCTGTCTGCATTCCTCTATACCACCAAAACCTGCATGGCCACTATGAAAATTCTGCAACATCATGACAGTCAACACACTGCGGTAAGAGTTTCAAGTGAACCGTTAAGGAAACCAGTTTGGAAATTGCAAGCATGTAAGTCTGAGCACAGGTTTGTAACTTAAACCTGATATTAAAGCACGATTGTGAAGCTGCATTCGTTGTTTCTGTTCTGTTATAAACTTCTCCAGGTGAAGCTGGGATCATTCTTCGGCGTAAACATGGACATGATGCACGATTTCTCCAACATGTTGCATCTTGCACACACATGCATCCGAGCTGCTTTCATTCACAGTGATTTAACATGTTGAGCACCATTGATGTGTCAACAGGAATGCTCACAAACACGGTAATTGCCACATTACAAAGACCATAATGAGCATTTGGAGGTTGGCAACATCATGTCACTTTCTTCTGAAGGCTGAAAACAAAGATACATGTAGTTTTTTGTATTTGTGAGACCATCACTCTTTATTTCAGGAGAGTTTGTTTGGCAAAAAGCCACCGACTGAACCTGAATCACAGAGTTAATTTCCACTCATGTGGAGTATTTGTAAACTGCTGAATCAGTCGACTTATACAACATCTCTGGTCAGCGGGGACAGATCGCGCAGGTGTTTTTGCTGCACCATTTATAGTTCATGACTAACGGGCCGGTCAGCCGCAGGATAAACAGGGTTTAAGGAGACTCTATAGGAGGCCCTGTTAATGTGGCAGTCATTTGGTACTGTGGAGATAATAGCTGTTTACCAGACGGAGAGCACCATCTTTAAGTAGCGTGATAAAGACCAGTGGTTTCCAGTCTGTTAATGTCTTTATAAAGAAACAATAACGCCATAAAAACATGATTTGGTGGTTTGTGTGTCTACTGTTTCTGCCAGCGCTTCTTTCACAACACGGTGTTAATTAGAGTCACGGCAAACAATTATTACAGATGCCTCTGGTAGATTTGTGACATGACAGGTGCTCTCACACAGAGTGACTGAACACAACAGAGCTCAATGATCATTATTAAAACAAAAGTATCACAGTAAATAAGAAGGCTGCAGTGATTTCAGGAGGTTCGGCATGGAGTCATTATAACACTCCTCTAATACAAACTTTAAGTTAACCTCTAAAGTACCATAATCAATACACAGTGATGAGAAGTAACTAAGAACTTCAGTACAATTTTAAGTATTTTCATTTTCTGTGACGCCACACAAGGAAATATTTTACTTTTTACTCCACGACATTTATTCGACAGCTTCAGTTACTGGGTATTTTGCAGGTTATTTTCCTTTATAGCAAATGATGAGCTACTAAAAACATTGCTCATCGAACATTTCTCTTGATTTGATGCCTTAATTTGTAAAGTGACAAAAAATCTGTCATTGTGATTGAGTGGAATATTTAAACATTTTCTCTCTGCGAATCAACCTTGACTTCATAATCTGACTCTCAAAATTCTTTTGTTTCAAGATACAAACACAAATATCTCAAACATACTTTAAACAACTTGGTATAAATAAAAAACAAACATTTGTAATATTCTCACAATACCGCACCGGTTTTTAGGACTCATTGACATTGAAATCATCATCACATGAAAATGAGCTTCACCTCGACCAACTAAAACAAAAACACTGCTTACACATTAATGCATCCATGATAATAATTATACATCAATCCTTCTTCAAACTCCATCTACACTCTAAAAAAATGCTCCATTGCAAGTAAATGTTTTGAATTCATAATGTAACAATGTAAAATAATAAAATAATAATAATAGTACAACAAAATTACTTTCAACAACTGAATACTTTCTGTGTTTGGAAACTTTGTGATCTGAGCCATAACTTACAATAAAGTTCTGAGTGTTTGAATAATTTTTAACGACTCAGCATGCCTTCGTAAAACTGACATTGGGCTAATGTGAAGACCGGTGACTGGGCTGCAGTCTGACACAGTAAAATACAGCACCAGCCGCGTCAGCCTGGCAGAGTAATGTGGGGGTTGTGTAAGCGGTCTTACTATCAGTCCAGATCTGCTGTGATATCAGCGGCAGCGGGACATGTGGGAAACCAGTGTCTGTCTGCGGATTGCTGCTGATCCCAGCAGATCCCAAACTGAGATTCACCTCAAACCTGCTGATCTGTTCAGTCCTTAATGCTGTCAAGGTGATATGAGTGCATCAAGGTGAATGAATTCATGTTGTAGCTGACGAATTCATGGTTTGAACCACATGAACCAGTGATAGTATCAAACACTCTAGTGGGTTTTCTGTGATGGATGTCATTATGAACCACTGACTGTTCATTTGTTTGAGATAGTTTTATATCAGTTAGCCATTAAAACTGCAAATGCTGAAACTCTGAGTCGTCTTTCATTCGGTGTTGAACATATTAATGCGAGTTGTCGTTACTATGATCCAATAAAATATTCAGTTTTTCCACAATTTGTTCCTTCTGGTTTTAAGGCACCACTTTGATACAGACTGAAATATCTCAATAATTATTGGATGGATCACCATTAACTGTTGTGCAGACATTCATGATCCCCAGAGAATGAAGCCTAATGACGATGACAAGTCTCTGACTTCTCCTGTAGGCTATTGGATGCATTTCAATGAATTTGGCACATTTAGAAGCTGAATTTTATCAATAACACCTTTAAAGAAAGTGAGAAAAAATCCTGGATCCGTTCTAAAAATGAAAGGGGTCTAATGTGAGTCAAGACACATCCTCCATTCAAGTTTCGTGGAAATCAGTTTGGTAGTTGCTCCTGCTGACAAACAAACAAACAAACAAACAGGCATGGAGGAAAACATGACCCCCCTGGGCGGAGGTCACAAGGATTGTCCTAGATACGGCTGTTTTTAAAAAAAAAAGTACAGTGGCAGGTAAAATATAATATTTTATATTTCTCTAAAATGAAAAGCAAAAGCAACATTTTAAATAAAATCATATCATTTATTTTACAAATTTGCACAATTATGGAGTAGTGGTGAACACTCGTACAAGTAAACACAGCTAATAATGTGTGTGTAGCCTGACACACTTGTCTCAAACACTCTCTCTCACACACACACACACACACACACACACACACACACACACACACACACACACACACACACACACACACACACAGCATCATGTACAGCATACATCTGATGTACACATTAACACAGCCTCATTTATAGCACACATATGTTACAGACACACGTACTTACAAAGCATTTTGCCTCCTTCCTTCAAGTGTAAATCAGATCAGACTTTGTCCATCTTTCCCATTTCACACATTCACAAAGCTCCAATGACTCAGTGTCTTTACTCTTGCAATCAAACAAAAAGAGGTGAAGTGTGAAATGTACACATAAAGGTGGGTGCTGTTCGGTTCTGTCCTCATCACAGATTTGTGTTTGCAGCTGAGGTGAAGTTTGTAGCATCGCAGTTCATGAGCTCTGTTGTCGCTGAGAGAGTGAGAGTGAGCTGTACAAACAGGGCTGCTTCAAACCCTGGATATGTCTTTTAAAGAAGGAAAACATGGCTTATAGCTTTCAAAAACACCTTCTTGTATTGGTTTTGTTTTCCCAATTTCATGGCAGTGATTCATATCTAACCTCAGGGTTTGCAGTGCTGATTTTGGACTTTATAGCATTTTTTTTTTCTAGAACATTGAACGAACTATACATTTTTCTAAAAGATGGTAATACCTCATAAGGCGCACCATAGCTTGCTAGGTAGTACACTGTTTTCTTTTTTGCTAACAGGTTTTAGCATTTGGCGTTTTTAAGTAGAGAGGAAGTGATATAACTTTACAAACAACTCAAAAAGTATTAGAAAGGCTTTGATTGTCCTCACGCAATTCTTTGTGTGGAGAAATCTCCATGAGTTTTTTTATTTTTTTAAAAAAGCATTTTTATAGTTGTTTTGTCCTCGATGAGGGTGGGGGAATTGAAATGTTTCATGGGGGGACAGTAGTGGACGAGAAGGTGAGAGGTAGGATTGCAGACGGGTGAGGAGCGAAGAAGGCAGACAACAATAAAGTGAAATCTAGTGAAAAACATCGAGGAACCTTTAATGTCCTTCTCCTCCTCCGCATTTACCTAACCTCACTTTGACCTGGACTGCAGCTCCCATAGTGCATCTCTCCTCTGTTATTTGTCTTGAGTGACAGGCAGGAAGTCCGATCATCATTTTTTCACCCCTTCTGGTTGTCGTGTTGGGTTAATCATAATACACAAAGTGGCACCGGAAAGCTGATTCTGACTCTGTTTTGGCTTAAAAATGTGCTCCACTGAAATGAGTGTTACAGAAACCAGACACAACAAGCAGAGGGATGTGAAAACCACAGAAATCCATGGCACAGGTTGTACTCGAGGCAGATTTCACACCTCCACCTGGCCCTGCGTCAGATGGGCTCTGAGCTGCTGGGCCGCACTGACGATCTTCCTCTGGTGTCCCAGCAGGTTCACCCCGAGATTCTGGACGTCACTGAAGGAGAGAACAGACCAACCGTGGAGTTTAGTTCAACACTTCAGCTTGTTGTGTATGCTACTCCTACTCTGAAGGACGACAGGGATGGGTTTGCATGTGTTGGTCTAAACAAACCTATGGTAGATCAGGCTTTCTACTGATGCTCATACTCGCCCTGTATTTATACCTGTATTTTAATAACTACTCACTTGGTTTTCTGAGGAATGCCAAAATGTGTCTTTCAAAGCTTTCAAAGCTTTTTCCATGGTCACAAATGAACATTTCAGCTCAGCTTTTACTCAGTTAGTAAAGGTATAAAAAATGCTTCAATTGACATTGAAGATACATGGAGGTGTTCGGCTGTCATGACAACCGCTTAAGAAAAAGCTCAACCAACCTTGAGCTTAGGTTCCCTTTTGCAAAGTAATATTCTTTGAGACCGTCTGCACCAATATGTTCTGTAAACACATTTTCAAATGAACCTGAAACTTGCTTTTAAAAGTAGTTTGTTTTAAAGATGCGATATGTAAGAATGGGCAACCTGTCGAATTCAAACTCCAAACAAATAGGGTGCAGTATATCACCAAGGTAACTGCTAACTGCTGCTCAGATTCATAAATAAATAAAAACTGTTTTTCTTTAAACCAGATGTTACAGTAATAACCATCTATACTCACTCCATCGTGAGCTTGCTGACTCTGTCTAACGTGTCCAGTTGTGCCTGATCAAACTCATCCTGATATCTCTCCATCCTCAGCGCCTTCAGCCAATCACTGACTGTTGCCACTGACGATAAGTCTGTGGGGGTGGGGCTGAGCAGCGGCTGAGAGCAGCTTCTGTAATGAAGGAAATGTCAAAAATGAGAACCCATAAATACACCAGATTGTTCATCACCTGCTGCCTCTGATATGTTTTGCCAGAAGCTGTTGTCTCACCGAGATGGCTCTGCCTTGAGAGAGGCAGGGTGCCTGATGAGCCGATCCAAAGACGACAGGAGGGAGTCGAAGGCTGGCCGGTCCCCTCGATCAGCCTGCCAGCACTGAAGCATCAGAGAGTGGAGGGCAGGGGGACAGTTGTGTGGGGCAGGGAGGCGATACTGGTCTGCTACTGCCTTCATCACCTGCAGGGAGAGCAGGCGAGACATTAGAGATAATAAGTAGGTCAGCTAGTCTAGCTGGAGGAGTCTTGTGTAAGTGCCTTACGTAAAAAGGTCGCAAGTCACTAAGGGCACGTAAGAGTGACGGGGAAAAAATTATGCAAATTCCAGCTGCTTGACATTTTGTCACCACTGAAATGAGTCTGCTAAATAAAGATGAGGGGGAGAGTGATTAAGCAAATTTATTTAAGGAGCTGTCTACAATTTTTGGCACTCTCCTTCAGATGTCCCGTGTTTTAAAGGTATAACATGTAACGTTTCTGCATTGAAATGTCTTGTTGTTGTTTTTATTGTTTTGATTGAGAGACCCACAGCGGCAGAGTTACCATTTAACACCATACACTTTTATTCCACAAGATTTCTAAGGAAAATATTTGATACTTTTTTACCTTTGATGATATCAGGATTGTGGCTACTTTACAGAATAAGCCTTTACTTGTAAAACACAAGCTTTTAACACATGAATCACATAAAAAAATAGCCTGGGGGAAAGATCAGAACGTGTTGAGCTCTGAAAAACTTTCATTTTTGTCAAATATTTTTAGCCAAGTGCCCCCCCCCCCCCATTAAAGGCTAAAACTCAACTTGACTCTGTTTGTTTGCTTCTCCATAACTTCAGGGCTACCTGCTTGAAGACATGCCTCTAACTGATGGCACGTTTGTCTTGAGTCAGTGATGTCACTGTTGCACTGTGCCAGATACCAGCCAGTTACTTGTCATCATGGATTTTCAAGCTGTGGTGACAATTTTGCTTGGCAGCGGGATATTTATTACCGCTTGAAACACGGAGACAGGATGATGAAATGGATCTAGAAGAGGAAGAGGAAACTATCACTCGGCCCTGAATGAGCATGAATGTCACCACAACCTGCTTGGAGGCAGTTTGGTGCACTTTTACTCAACTCTGGCAATTGTCTACCTTGAGCACAACTCAGCCCATTTAAAGGGGCTCTATGTCGCAATTTGTTGCAACTTACATGTATTAATTAGTTATTAGTCTTATGTGAGTGGACTGTAATGTGACATGAAAAATGAGACCTTCCCTGTCTCTCTCGGTTGTCTATATAAGCCTGTGGACATTTAATACATAAAGTGCAACAATGACACAACACAAATATTAATTTTGCACCGTTAAATACTTCTTAACTCTTGCCTCCAAAATTGCAGCTTCAGTGATATAAATGCAGGACTATTTTCATTATGTGCTGAGCATCTTCTTTCAACAGCTGACAGAAAATGAGGGGATTGAAAGACGGTGATCAACACGCAGAAAAGGTGTCTGGCGGGATGCAAACACTGGACAATGCGGTTTATGGCCCCCTGGGCTCCATTGACCTCAGGGCCTATACTTTTAATGGCATATTATTACACTGTTGTAGCTAACCTGGTACTTACGCTGAGGATTTGAGTGCATTTACATGAATAATTGATCTCGACTTCCTGTGCTCAGGCGACATTCTGCTACATACTCACTTCCTGATTGCTCATGTCCCAGTATGGACGCTCTCCATATGACATCACTTCCCACATAAGTATGCCGAAGCTCCAGACATCACTGGCCGAGCTGAACTTGCGATGCTGAAAGGCTTCTGGTGCGGTCCACCTCACAGGAATCTTGCTGCCCTGATGGAGGAAGACGGTGAATCAGTGTAATGTTACAAAACCAGAAGCGTATAAAAAACCACAGAGGCCCAGTTTATCAATACGTACCAGTGAGGCAGTGTATGTAGGTATGTTGTGGTCCAGGCCCCTCATGAGTCGGGATAGGCCAAAGTCGGACACTTTGCAGACCAGGTTGGAGTTGACCAGCACGTTCCTAGCTGCCAGGTCCCTGTGGACAAAGTTTCTCTCAGCGAGGTAACGCATCCCTGCACCGATTCCTCTGAGCATCCCAACCAGCTGGAGGACGCTGAACTGGCCCTCGTTCTCCTGAAAGAATGAGGAGGGTAGGAAACAGGAAAGGAAGAGATACTTTGGTTTATAGTGAAGTGAAACATGTGTGAAGTCACTGTTAACAGCGTGTCTTTGTCTCACCCTGAGGAAGGCGTCTAGAGGCCCGTTCTCCATGAACTCAGTGATGATCCTCTCTGGGGGGGTACGAGTGATCACGCCCTCCAACTTCAGTACGTTGGGGTGATCAAACTGTCCCAGGACGCCTGCCTCACTGAGGAACATCCCCCTCTCTCTGTCAGACGCCCCCCAGCGTAAAGTCTTCACCGCTACCAGCACCTCCCTGCGACCCATTGGACGGTAGCGGCCCCGGGAGACCTCCCCAAACTGGGCTGGAGTAGAGAGGAGGTGGAACAGATATTATACTGTGTTGATAGGTATCACAATAAGATTTAAAAGAAACGAGAATGTCAGACCTACCTGCACCAATCACCTCCTCGATCTTGAGATGAGTGGGATCTATTTCACGGGCAAACTCTTTGACAGCCTCACTGGGGTCCTCGTAAGTGGATGGGTCCACATAATACTTAACACCACCTGAAATTAAAAGGCACTTTTAAGAACCAAGTCCTGACTTTCATCCTCTTACTTCCAACATTTTAACACATTTATGATCAAGAGACTGGGCAGAGGATGATCTTGTAAAGCACAGCAGAGAGAAATTATATTATATTATACAGATATACAGATGCAGTACTGTATTTCGAAAAATAAATATAAGTTTATAACTATGTTATCTATAAACAAATTCAATTAAATGAAACAAATGAAAACCAAACTTTGTTCGTCACAGATCTCAATTACACACTGTGTCTTTAATATGTTGCCCTTTTGCACAAAGCAAATTTCTCACTTAAAAATAAATAGTTAATCCGACTAAACTGAATTTTAATTAAATTACACTAAATGAACAACACAAATACTCACCTCGGTTACTGATGTACCTCTGGAGTCTGTCGCTGTACGGACTCTCCCTCCTCTTACTGTCAAGTAGAAGCAAGCAAAATATGTGAATGTGAAAAAAAAACAAAAAAAAATCAGATCACATGTCTGACCGTGTGAACAGATCTTCAACTTACCTCCGAAATACCACCACAACCACAATCGCTGCCACCACCAGGAGAAATGCTGCTCCGCCCATCACTGACCCAACCAGCAGAGGAAGTCGGTTCTGGATCTGCTGTGAATGTTCCTCTGTAGGAGAGAAAGTGAGGAAACATCAGCTGTTGAAACTAATGCTGTTACTGTAGCTTAGATTTCTCATGAGTGCACTTGATTTTCACCAACAGTAGAATATGGATTAAACGTTGCACTCAGCTCCACAATAGCCACAGTTAGAAATGTAACCTCTTCTCTTGTAAGGCAATTGTCAAGGACCCATTAAAAGTAGAATTGACATCGAGTATATTATCCTGATGAAATAAAGTACTTAAACCACTTTAGAGAGCATCCTTGAAGAAGAAAGAGTTAGTTTGAATGTACATAAAAAGGTGGGAAACCTTAGTTCTTCTTCAGCGACCATTTCAAACCCAACAGAGTCGTCTTTAGAAAAGCTACTTTTACCTCAACCCTCTAAAATCTAAGTCAGGTTCTTCTTCTGTAGTATACAATATATTACGAGTAACTAGTTACTATTATATAGTCCTAATATAAATGTCAACTTAGTAACAAGTAAAACCGGTGTTGTACCTGCAGGCAGCGTGGTGAAGTAGATGGTGTTGCTGTAGGGACCGAAGCCGCGTTCATTTCGAGCTCTGATCTGGAAGGCATAGATGGATCCGGGAAGCAGAGAGTTGACGGTCACTGTGTTGGTCTCACTGTACACACTCGCTGCACTGTCCACATCTGAACCCTGTAGGACGCAGAAAAAGGACATTTTGTGGTGATGTTTGTTACGAGTCAGTTTGGGTGATTGTGCAGCATGTGTGTGATTATTCACCGAGTGTACCTTGTCATAGTATCTAAGCTGGTACTCCAGGATGTCTCCGTTGGGCCGGTCCGGCTGAGGCCACGAGAGAGTGATGGAGTCTGGGGCTCGGCTCAGCTGGTGCATCATGGGAACTGTGCTGGGAACTGTGGGAGACAGTCTCAATTCAATACTGATGCCTCTGTCTGACCTACATAAGCAAACGAGACCATCAGCGAGAAGAAAAGCTATTTCCGAATAGTAATTATAGTCTTAATGCCTGTCTGCCGGTCAGATTCAAAGTTATCTGGGTTGGATAAGTTGTAAAATTATTTTTGTGCCGAGGATGATTTGAAGAGTCTTACTCAGTAGTGTGGTGGTACAGCACTTAAATAAAATGTACTTTGTTTAACTTTTCTTCATAGTAATCGCCAGAATCTACAACACATTGTACAGTAAGTATTTAAAGTAAAAGTACTTGTAATGCAAAAAACAGTTCATCTCTGTGTTTTACTAACACTGCTGCCTAAATGTGACTGGTGCATTTTACTACTGTAAATGTTTGAGCTCTTTTTATTTACTTTATATACATTTGGCAGTGATGGAATATAACTATGTACATGTACAAGTACTGTACTTAAGTACAATTTTGAGGTACACTGCAGATTATATGCTGCATCAAAGCCAAAGCAGCACATTTAAAATCGATTTATTGTATAACGCTTGTCTATGTCTGCTAATTGATGATTTTTATGTCTAATTTAAAGTGTTGCATCATGTGTTTGATTCGTCAAAAGCCTAACCAGGGACAAGAACTGCAAATTAGCCACGGCTAGAAGTTACATATACATTGCATTGGCTGCATTTTACTTAGATGTATTGTCCCTGTCAAAAAAACGATAAAAACTAGAATAAAATATTGGAGATTGCCTTTTCCACTTAAACCAAGTGTTTATTTATCTTACTCTATCTCAAATTTGTATTTAATGTACTTAATTACTTCCATCAGTGGACACCACAGATCTATGAGCTGGACTGAAGTTTCCCTTGAGAGAAGCGATTGGCTGATTGATTAACCTCCCTCTAAAAGCCCCATTGTCCCACAACAATAAGACAGAAGAAGTGCTGAAGTGACGGTGAACACAAGGGGGCAGTGTTATAGAATATTTAGTAGAGCATGAAAGTGGAAGAGGCGTTTTTATGGAGCACCAAGCGGGATCTAGTTACAGTCACTGTGCTGGCTGGCCCGACCCGTTAATGGGAACTTTCCAGCATTCCGTTCATTTAATCAATAACCTCCAAGAGCAAACACAAGAAGGTTTCAGATTATTGAACTTCATGAAGAGACTTCTAATCAGTCTTGATCAGTTTCTTGGAAAATTGTATAATGGTGTACTTTGTCTGCACAACACTGCCCCTCTACTCTCTCCTCTCCCCACTCGTCCACTTTCATCTCTCGTTTGGTCTGTCTTTTTGTCTTCCCATCTCTCATTTGTCCCTTTATTTCTCCACAGTGACCATAATGGGATCTGACAGGATATTGTAACCTCGAGCAACCTCCTGTCCAGAGAGCGGGAGCAGAAAAGATGGAGGGGAGAGAGAGGAAAAGAGGGGGCGAGAAACCCCAGACATACAACACACAAACACACACACAGTATCTACACAAACATCATCAGAGCATCTCTTCTCTTTCATCTCATCCCTTTCATCCTCTCCGTCCCGTACTCACCTGACTGGCTCGTGGTGAAATTGATGCTTGTGTATCGGGCTGGAAAAGGACTCAAAGCTGACACCTCATTCATGGCTTGCACCTGTCAATAAGAAGAACACACCGACGTGACATTTGAAGCTTTTTTCTATTAACTCCTATGACATGCTTGTGCATTTGAAAAACAAAGCATGACACTTGCAGCTGTGTCGCTCAGTCAACAAACACCCATAAATGGGAAGTAGCTCCCTATTATGAATAAGAAATGAGCTATGATTTCGTTGAGCTACCAGAGCTAAATAATAAATGTTACTGTGTATTTGCTGATGTGGAGCTCATGAAATTATATGGCACAGAGGACCCGCCTCCTCTGCGAAACGTTTCATCATTCATAAAAATCACTTAAAAATAACTTCCAACTGGCAGAACCACAACCAACTCATTGACAATTTTTAGATTATTTACAAGGTGATAACGGAGAGGGTTTTGTGCCCTCGAGAGACAGTTTTCCACACTACCTGTATGAGATAAGTGACTCTGGTCAGCAGGTTGTTGAGGGTGACCTTGGTTTGTTTCAGGTTTGTCTGGGAGGGGCTGAAGGTGACGCCCTCCCCACACCAGGAGCACAACGCCGGGTTGGTGATGGTGGCCGAGGGGCAGATGCGACACACCACTCCGTACCACACTTCGCTGCGGCCTCCCATGTCCACTGGAGGGCGCCACCTTAAGGATACTCCGCCGTCGCCGCTTTCATACTCCCAGGTCAGAGAGACCGGAGAAGAGGGAGGAGCTTCGGAGGACACGGGGAGATGGAGAGAACGGGAGGGGTGTGACATACATAATGTAAGAGGGAGACACTTTGATGGAAGCATCTGCTGAAAAGTTTAAGATATGAAAGAAGCTTCATGCTGGCAAACACATTTAAACGTGAAGTAATGGAAGGAAAGTTTGGCAGTGACACAGTTTAAGCTAAGTGAGCAGAGAAACTAAATACTTAACAGTCCTTTTCTGCTGCTGCAATTAAATGTCCATTATATTGTGCTCAAATAGGATGGTTTCTGGTCAGTGACTCTATCTCCGTTCTCACAGTCTGAGTAAATGACAAATGGCCAGAGAGGCCCCTTGAACGCCTCCCAGAGAGCCTGGCGTAAACAAACAAACCAACAAAGCTCACTTGTGCAGGCAGAAGAGTTGGCATCACTGGCTGACCGATAAAAGCTGCTGCGACATTCACACACACTCGATCCCTCCTGGCTGGTTCGGCTGTTGGAGGGACACACTGAGCAGGGAACAGAGCCTGAGACGGACTTGAAGTAGCCCACTGGACAAGCTGCAGAGAGAGACGAAAAGATGACAGGACATGAAGATAGAAAGTGATCAGTGTTCATTCTGGGTGTCCATTACTGTGCCACGTAGGAGTCTGCAGTGTTTCAAGGCTGTATAACACTATCTCTCTTCATCCAAGCAAAAACAGCCAGTCTGAAATGAGAGTCTAAGGACAGAGTAGAAGGAAATTGAATTTTTTGTAAAAACATCTCACTAAAGTAAAATTCAGTATCAGTATTAGTATCAGCACGAGAGCTCGACAGTTAATTTTTTACCTTGGAAACGGCAGTTGACAAAACAACCCTAAGTTAAGGTTCACTTACGCACTTCTCCTGAATTTCTTTAACCATATCATCTGGTCTTCATTAGCAGATGGAGTCTGTTCAGTTGTCATGGAAGTGAACATGTAGATAATGGAAAGTTTGAGGATCTACAGTTTCATGACATCCTGATCTCGAGCTCGAGAACAAGCGAAAGTGAACCTTGAGATAAGATTGTGTTGCCAACGATTATGTTGGGTTTATTATCCCAAATAAATGGTGTGTAAAGAAGAAAAGATACAGTATTAAAGAGGAGTAAAATATATTAAGGGTCAATAAATAAAATATTTTCCAAACCCTGATACATTTTATAGTAATATTACATACAAAATACCTTTCAAACCTCAGCTGAGCAGAGAAAGTCTGTGACCTGGCAGTAGCTCGTGAAATACACAGCATATGTGCATCTAATTTGTTCGTTTTTATTGTTTTGGTCTGTTGAGAGGACAAAGTCAAACACCAGAAACTATTTTGGGGTAAAGCATCAATTTCAGCTCGGCTTGTGGTTCCCTCTGAGTCAAAAGTTCATCTGAGACCAGGCAGGCCGTTGTTTGTTGTCGGCTTTGTCCTGCACAGTCATTTACTTCTGTTTACGGAGGAAGTGGCCTGCGCTAGCAGAGCGCAGCAAAACCATCAGTCACACACACACAGTTCAAAATGTCAGAAAATGGCCACATTGACCCTATATCAGTGTTTCAGAGGAATAGTTTGACATTTTGGGAAATAGATTTATTTGCCTTCTTGCAGGCAGTGAGATTAGTGTTACTCTTGGGTAAAACAGCAAGCTGGAGGCAAACTGAAACAGGGAAACAGCTAGTATAGGTACTATGCGTCATCTTTCTACTTTGGTTATTGAACGGACTGAACAAACTAGCTAAAAGTTTTGATTAGTTAGCTTAAGAGGTGAATGTGGGCAGATTTTGTCAGCTTTAGACAGAGTCAGGTTAGCTGTTTCCCCAGTTTCAAGTCTCTGCTGAGTTTAAACTAAACAGCTGCTAATTTTAGCGTTACATTTAAGTACAGACAGGAGAATGAAATCTAACTGATTTGTCCAACTACTCGTCTGAATCAGTATCATAATTAGCATGAAGTTCATTCTTGACCTTGGGAACAGTATGGATGACAAATAATGTCAGCTTCAATGTCCACTTAGCAGCTAGCCTTTCCTGAGCTTTCAACTGCATTATCAGCAAATGGAGCTAGCTTGGACAAAGGATGTGTAAGTGGACCTTTGAGTTAAGTTGAAGTGTTACATATTGTTGCTGTCCTGTTAAAACTATACCTCCAAAACGTCACCTGTTCCTGAGCCAAGAAATGCTGTTTTTAGGCATTGTGACAATGCATTTTTTAGGTAATCCAACAGGTTTTAAATATTGATTCAGCTCAAAGCAAAAGTTCTTTCTGGTGGAGAGTTTGCGGTGAGTTAATTTACCCAGCTGCTGGCTTCAGCTTTACATTTAATTTTGTCAGCCCACAAGGGAAACTTTAGTCCTCAACTTTTTCTTTTCACAAAATTTAAATTTCACTGTGCAGCAACAAAATGTGTAATTACTCCCTAATGAGGCGGGGAATGGAGCAGAGACTCATAAAGTGATCTTAGCGATATTACAATACCTTAATAATGAATGTGCGACTATCCTAAAATCAGGTAAAAATCGAGGCATGCATATATTTCTCTCTCTCGCTCTCCCTCTCACGCAGACACACTCACGCACATTGGAAATACCATTTGAACCTGCAGGCCGTTATCCTGTTTTACGGTGGAAAATCTGTGAAATGTGCCAATTGTTAATGTCAACAGCAGGACAGCTGAGCACCGAGGTCAAAGTTACGCACACTTCACTCCATGCTGCTGCATGCCAGAGCCTCGAGAGCTCATCCTGAGCAGGACTATGAGAACATTGAGAGTACCGCCTCCAGGTTGGTCTGCTGCCATTTTCACACTGTGTGTGTGTGTGTGTGTGTGTGTGTGTGTGTGTGTGTGTGTGTGTGTCTCAACGCCCAAAGTAGTGTCAAATAAAGGTTGCATCGTTCAAAAAGAGGTCTGTCTGTCTGTGGGCTTAATCCAGAGTGTGTGTATATTCTGATACGGTGAGGCTTTCTTGTATCTCTCAGTGTGTAAATGGCACACCTGATAACATCTGGCCCAGCAGTTTAAAAGAAGGATCCTCTCATATGTTTTTAAACAGAGTAAACACACCCTCAGAGTCAGAGGATGAAGGAGGATGTGTGTGTGTGTGTGTGTGCTCTTTACGGTCAGTGGGAGTGAACCCCTCACCTTATTTATATAACCTTGTCAGGAACATGTGACATGTCTCAAATCTGACATGCTGTGTATGTGTGTGTGGACGCGTGTGTGTATACTAGACGGTGTTGCGGCAGCGTGGGAGTGGAAGATAAGAAGGTAAGAAGTGAAAGAATAAACAGATAAAAGGCTTTCTGTGTTCTCACTTGTCTCTGAGAGCCGACTTTGCTTTCAAACAGGTGTGAAGAGGGAAAAAATGGAGGTAAGAGAGAAGTAAAAGGATGTTGAGAGATCGCAGAGGGAGAATACACTCGGAAAAAAAGAGGGAAGAAGTGAACATGGAGACGGATGGCCCGAGACAGTTGTAAGGATGAAGAGCAGGGTGGGTGAAAAACGAGGAAGCAGAGGATGAAGAAGGGGAGAGAAATACGCTCCTTCCTCTATCTTTTATGTCCCGGCTGCACATTACCAGACGTGTTCTCTTACAGCTCTGACACGAAACACGACTTTGCTACAAAGCCTCTCATCGCCATTACGAGCTCCGGAGACAACTCAACTGTGCCCACTCCTCCCTCCCTCCCTCCCTCCCTCCTCCTCCTCTTCCTCTCATCCTCTCATCCTCATCCACCTTATTACAGCAGCCAATGAGAATGCAAGCCCTCTGCCCTCTCGCTTGATCTGCAACCCCCTCCCCCCGGCGACATCCATCCACCCATATTTCACTCATATCTCAGCTATAAAGTAGACAGTCCATGGCCGTTATGAACAGACACACATGTCTTTACATCAGTGTGCTTGAGGAGGTAAGGAGGGATGAAGGAGGAGAAGTGAAGAACAGAGGAGTTACAGTGAAAAATCCAACAGATGTGGATATTGTGGTGTATTACAGGAAATAAAATGAATTAAATGCATTTTCAAATGTCTTCTTATTATCTTCTTAATAATCTTATCATAATACATTCATATGTCAATCATTAAGTAAAAAAATCTGCAAATGGAATAAGTGAAATATGTTTATAAACAAATCATATTATCTCTCAATTTGGTAATTAATTGTTATTTTATTATTGCTATTTATTTTATTATAGCAAAAATGCCAAAAAAAACAAACTCCCAGCTTCTCAAATTTATTTTGTATTCCTGTTTTTCTCAAAAAAAAAAACTAAATGTCTTTGGGTCTTTGGACTGTTGGTCCAAAGAAAAGCATTTTCACTTTTTTAATTTAAAAATTAATTGACTAAATGATGAATTGGTTAATATAATAAAAGAAATATTATTCTTGTAATGAAACATTGTAGCTCTGCTCAAATTGTGAAAAAACATGCATGTGTAAAACATGATTTATAAATAACTAATAGAGGTTTTAGTCATGACCTGGCAATTTAAGAGAAAGGAAATAAAAAATAGAAACAATGAATACAGAATATATATATATATATATATATATATATATATATACACATGAAATCTTCACCCAAAGAAGTGAAAATTGTCTTAAAAAAGTCAATTTATCTCACCGAAATGTTACTGTCTAGGTGAGTGTGTCTTATTTTAGGTGTTATAGCTTCTCAAATTTGAGGCTTTTTGCTTTTCACACTTTTATATCATCATAAACTAAATATCTTTGGCTTTTTGAAAAAACAAAAACAAAAACAAAAAAAAAAACATTTTAAGCATTTTTCACTTTTAAAAAAAGCATTTTTCAAGACTTTATGAAATGATAAACTGGTTAATAATAATAATGATAATAATAATAATAATATATTTTAAAAAATCATAATTCTTGTAATTAGATGTTGTAGCTTTGCTCAAATGACATGCATGTGCCAAAATAATTTATCAAGAAATTGGATTTCCCAGTTTAAAGGGGATGTATGTAGTTTTGGAGAAGAAATTCAAACTCAGAAATATATATAATATATAAAATATACCTATAAATAGACAGAACACAAGATAGATAGATAGATAGATAGATAGATAGAATTGAAAAATACATTTAATTTTCCGAAGAGCTAAACAGAAATAGAAACAAAGACATCATCAGTGAGTAATATGACGTTAACATAATATGTTGGTATGTAGATCGCTGACCCACTTTCTCTCCTTTTCTCTTCCTCTCCCTGTTTCATGCACTCATTCCCTCTTTTGGCTCCCAGCATAATCTCTCTCTCTCTCTCTCTCTCTCTCTCAGACACACACAAAAACACACACAAACACAAACACACACTCACAAACACACACATAAGCTCAGTCACAGATGCGACCACACAACAGGAGAGATGGGTACACAGGGTTCCAACTGTAAATGCCTTCCTCTCTCTCTCCGTCTCTCCATCCTTCATTCTCTCTACATTAAGGCACTGAATCATATTTACTCTAATATTCAGTCCATTTCCATACATGCTCCAACAACACAAAGCCTTATGTGAAAGCAAGTAATCCTTTGTTGGATTTTCTCATATAAACAAGCAGCTTTGGACAGACCATAAGCTACACTGTAGCAGAACATGGAAGGCTTTATTTTAACCTAATATTCCTCTCTTCTGCAGTTTTTGAAAAAAACTATTGCACAATATTAAATTACACAGCAAGTTTTAAACAAATCTTACTTTCTTAGCCCACACGTGACAAAATACTGCGTGTTCACATCAGTCAAATGAGGCAGATTTTCTGCCATCAAAGTCTTGGTAAGGCCGAGGCTTCTCAGTGAAAGGAAAACTATGTGGACAAAGATTACATCTCCACTTACAATAACAAGATTACATAATGCAAATTGTGTGTAATTGTAAGTGTAAGTGGAGCTGTAATTTTATGTGATTATATAGTCTGTTTGCTTGACTATACCTCATTAAACCTTTATCAATTGCGGACTTTTCCCTTTATTTGCTGCATTAGTCCACATGCTCAATGGGGTTTGATGAGCACATTATTCACTTTTTCATTAAAAAAATAATAATAATATCTTATTTTATCATCTTTTTAGGGATTGCAAGGACATGAGAGGGAGTTGTCATTTAGCAAATTAAAAACAAATTACATTTGTTACATCCACAAATTAGAGGCGAGTCTGCAATAACTCATTTTCTGGCCAATTGGGTGAAAGAAAAGGTTGTGAACACAACACTGACATATTGTCCCATTTAAAAGGAGACCTATTATGCTTTTTTGTTTTTGTGTGTTTTATAGGTTGTTGTGCATGTAAAAGGTTTTGAAAGTTAAAAGTAGTCTCGCCTTTAATTCTGTGACTTCATGACATCACACTACATCATGGAGTCACACACATCTATCAGGCAGTTTGGCACATAAGAATTAATTTAGCACAGCTGCTCTGTTGTTGTTAGCGGTACTGGCTCTGGTGTGCATTATATTATATTATAGCTGGCTAGTTAGTAAACAATTTATTATTTGAAATCGTGTTTCCTGGTGAACAAGTCGAATCAATCTCTTGTAGCTTTGTTTTTTGGCCTCCTGGGGGAAATATATCACTTTGTTGCTGCTACATCCACTACTACTACTACTACTACATTCCCAAGCTCGTCTTTAACCATGTCTGTCAGCTGTTTGGTGCTGACAAGGTAAAGTACAGTGATTCTCTAGAGGTTTTTCACTGACGACGACGCTACGAGAGCGGTGAGAGTCATTCAAAACAGTAAAGTTGCGGTTTGGACAGCTCAACACTTTGATGTATTGCTATCATACAAAATAGGCAAAAAGAAGAGACATTAATGGAAAGGAAAAGAGTATTTCTCCACAGGAATAATATTCTCAAACACATCATATAGAAATATAAAATAACAAACAACATGAAGTGTTACATTATGTTGGCTTGTTAAGCCTGAAGCACTTGGGGAAGTTGTTACTCATGACTTCAGTATTTCTATAATCCTGGCTACACTGCCCCGGATTCAAAAACATCTATACTTAAATAAGCTGGATTTAAAAGTCAATAGTCATCTGATCATTACACTGCTTGCTCTGATGATCCAACACGCTCAATAAATTTGAAGACACAGACTAACGATGTGATGTATTTGTGTGTGTTCAGCTTCATTTGTCATCATCACCTGTCCAGCCCACAGTCAATACGACTGTATGCAGATCCCATCGATCGTTCCACTCGATTGTGTTGTGCCTAAAGCTTGACCTTTATTAATAGACTGGAAAAGCAACTGAATGTCAACAAGTGCCAATGAGCTTCCAGTTGACATATCGTGGTTGTGGTAAAAAAGCACATCTGGAATGAAAAAGACCCGCCCTACTGTCTGCTCTGAGAAAGATATCCATGCTTTCTGGTGAGAAATGTCTTTCTGGGGCCAGAGTAAATCACCCATCACCATCAAAACAATATCACACTTGTACGTTAAGTTCCTCCCCTGGCCAAATGCTCCTGTGGGAAGCAACTACCACAACATGCTTCAGGATAGTTAATGGACGTGTCTGTGCAAAGAGTGAGCGCTGTGGGCGACAAATCAGGACAATCTGACATGTCGAATATTTCACTGTCAGTTGGCATGCCACAGAAAATACCAACACAGTTCCAGATGAACTCAAAGGCCATTTGAAACATTCGGTGCTAATCCTTGTCCCAAATCCTCGACAGTGGCTTAAATATACGGGAGGCATCCAAATAGAGAAAGGAGCTTGTCTGATGACGTACAGGCAGCTCGGACCGAATCGGGGAGCCCAAAACTAAAGGAATGTTTCATGTTTGGCTGAACAGGTGTAATTGTGTCTCATGCTCAGTTGTGTTTCCGCCTGTGCTCTCTGCCTCTCCATCTCCCTCGTGGGATTCAAATGTCAAAGGAGGAAAATGTCCGTCTGTTGTTTGGTAGCAAGAGTAAAACAACAGCAGACGGCTGCTGCTCGTCGTCCCTCTCTGTCCTTTTATCTCAAACTCTGCTTTGAATGTCAAATATCGTCACGCAGAGGCCAGATGTGCTTTTAAACTTGCTCTTGATAAACGGCTTTGTAAATAATTGAGGAATGATCTTTTAATGTGTGTCTGCCAAGATGCCGACTGAGATTTTGTGAGTGTTTGATGTTTCAGTTTAATTCATCGACAGTCCAAATGGTTGAGTTTTGCTTGGGTGAGTCTGAGTTATCAGAATAATCAGCCGTCGCAGATGCAGAAGATTAACAGGCGACTGTAAAGTTTTCACAGTAGTCACTCTCAAGTGCTGTTGTCATTTCTAGTGATTCATTATCATTTCAAACAGATTTTATTTTATGATCTTACACTGGCTGAGGAAATGTACGTAAAACAATACATTAAAGCTCTTTCGACACTTTTTAAAGGCTCTAAAACCTTCTGTCTCAATCAGCTTCTCACGGTGAGCGATGAAGAAATGTCTGTATCGGTCTTTCTCTGCTCTCTTCACTGGTTTAATAGGGCTTCATTCAAAAAGCACACTGCCAAATATTTCCATGTAACAATCAGAATTTGGCTACATTTGAATAGAAATCTAATGATGGTTAAAAGGTTGTTTTGCTTGTTACCAGGATGTTTTTCAATCACACCCACGCAGTCCTGACGAGGCAGAGAAGCTGAGATACAGTAGATGCCAGCCACCTCAATGCACCTAATCAATTTCCATGCACAATTCCCTTTGAAATTAACAAAAAATGTCAAAGCCCTGTCTTGCAATGTTAAAGAAAGCGAGATACTAAAATCCTGAATCTGTCCCTTTATCCAAATCTGCACTAAAATTTAATCAGGTCTATTCTGGGCTGAGACTCATCATGCATCCATGTTTCATGGAAATCTGTTCAGTAGTTTTTTTGTAATCCTGCTTACAAACCAACCAACACACAAACAGAGGACACGGATGAAAGCGTAACCTCAAAGGTGGAGGTGAGAAGTAATACCTAAGGAATTTTTACAGAGTGTACAGAGCTAGCTTAAGTGATAGCAAGCATAACCCATCAATGGTATGATTGGTGCTTCAATCCCCGACTCCGTCTACTCTTAAGACATGCCAGTGGCTACGTGAGGCTGTACTTAGTTTATTGTTTTTAACTTGATGCTAACATAAGCACAAGCATGCTAACACACTGCTGATGTTTAGTACTATCATTTTTGTTCACGATCTTACATTTTTACTGAAGATGCTTTTTTCTGAATGTCATTCCTTTAGCAGGTATTTGGTTATAAACCAGAGATGTCCACAAATTGTGACTTATTGATGGCGCTCGATCAAAAGTTAGACATCACCAAAGTTATTCAAATTAATCCAGAACAGTACATGAATGTCCGTACCAGATTTCAAGCCAATCCATCAGACAGTTGTTGAGATGTGTCACTAAAAAGCAACCTCAAAGTGGAACGAGTAGAGTAAAAGTCAGTAGCATTCATCGACTGGAAACTGTAAAAAAAATATACCAATTATTTTGGGTTACTACTAGAATAAAACTTTGAGCTGCTGGTAGCATTTGAAGAAAAGTCAGCTCATCAATAAAGTTGTTAGGCTTCATTCTCTGGGGAACCATCAATGTTTGTACAACATTTCAATGCAATCTATACAATAATCGATGAGACATTTCTGTCTGGACTTAAGTGGTGCGCCGATTAACAGACCAACTGAAAAACCGACATTGCAACACAACACCACACACTAACGCTGATTAAAGTGCTGGTCTCTTGGACAAATGTGCTAAATGTTAATGCTAAATCAATTTTATAGAAAAAGTTTTGAGTCTTCAGTCCTCCCTATGTAATTCATTTTCAAAAATTAAAAAAATAAATTACGGAAGACCCCTTGAATCTTAAAATAGAAAGCAATTAGAGCTGTGTGTAGTTAAAGGCAATCATTTAACACTGACATTCATTTCCACATGAGACTGAGAGAAATGAAGGACCTAGAGTCCTTATTTGTGCCTAAAAATTATGTCTTGCTTGAGGGGACAAAGCTGCGCTGGGTGTAGTATTCTCACTTGGATATTAAATGGCATTAATTTACACTGTAGTGATTTACTTAAATAGCAAGAAGCCCAGTACAGCTTAATGAAATAGTGAAAAATGGAGGAAAAACATTGCAGTCTGTCCTCAAACGGTCCTGGTTAGTGTGCTAAATAATGTGTTTGATAAAATGATCTAAGGTGACACACTTGTAGTGAGAGGAAATAAATGTCAGTTAAGCTCTTGATAAATTGTTCAAAGTGCTGGAGGCAGAAAAACAATTAACATTTTGGAGAACTGTGTGTCTTTACTTGCCGTTTCCAACCGACACATAAGTTCAGTGCAGTACATTTGCTCACATTGTGCTATTATTACACGTCCTTGGTGCTGAATTCAAACAAGAACAAAATGTACAAGTCATAACAGTTAAGAGAGTTCGATGCTCCACTTTCCGGTGAGAACAAGAATCGGCTACTGTTAATAATCCTTGACGACTGCATAGCCAGTGAACCATCTGCCTCTTTTTCTCAACATTCCCAGGGAGCCAGTGAGGACAACAATATAGTGATGCCAATCCACATCATTAGTCAGTGAAGTGATCAACAAAACATAATCATATGAGAGTTGGACCAAAAAGCCGGAGCAGCGTGGGCAGCAATGTGTTGGATCATTCATAGACAGTCAGTGGGAGCCTCTGCTCCGACAGCTGAACGGTTTTCGAGGGGTGATTTGTCAGTAAATATCAATCAAATGCGGACAAACACAAGCGGCGTGCGGAGTGCAGATGTAAAGAGCATGAAAACATTTCACAGCTGACTTGGCAGGATTGGACGATTAATTGTGCTGGAGTTAGTTAAGACTTTGAGGGCCCCCACACGAGGGAGCAGAGCAATTACGGCCATTGAAATTCCTGGTAGACTTCAGTTTTTTGCTGTAATCCTGGCATTTTCAGTCCTCACACATGTGAGTGTTAAACATGTTATCAGCTTCGCAGTAAAACACACTCGAGCATACACATTCACACAAAAGGGACACACTCGGTTTTTCGTTCGCGCCCTCTGAATTTTTTTGCCTGCTCAGTTCTTTAAGTCATTAACTTGCATCCTCCTATCTTTCACTCTGCCTCCACCTCTCTCTGTTTTGCCTCCACTCCCCCGCTCTCCCCCTGCGGTTTCTGTCACTTGTTCACAGACGAGTGGCCATTACATCGCCATGACCTAAATGTGTCACTTCCCTCTCACTGTGGCTCTCTCCCTCTCTTCTTCTCTCCCTCCTCCTGCTCTTTCCCTATATCTCTTCCTGTCCGTCTGGACATCTCTCAAATTTTTTTCGTTTGCTTTTTGCCCCTCACTTTGAGAAGTGCAAACACTTTTGACCAGTTTTGCTGACCCTGTTCTTACTCTCAGCTGTGTGTTCTCCTATAGCTGTTTCTCCTCTTCCTCCTTTCCCTCTCCAGTTATCCATACTCCAGCTATGAATTATGAATATAGCAGCTCTGTGTTTCTGTAGATATGTCTGTAAAACTTAACTGATGAAAGACAATATGTGCGTGTTACATCGCTACAGATTCACTGCACGGTTACAATACTGCCCGTCCCGTTCTCATCTCATCCCGACCTGACCTGCCTGCCCTCGTTTCCCTCTGTTCTCGACATCAAACACAGTTGTGCATCAGAATGACAGCAGCGCCTTTCAGTATTGATCCAGATGCTTCACATCTCAGGAAATACCAAGAAGAGAACTGAGGGGAAGTCAAGTTTAGCCCAAGAAGTTGACTGATTACATTTTAGTTCAAATGAGTTCTCCTGAACGCAGTCACAACTTTGTGCGTTTAAAGGGGAAATTCGCTGATCAAAGTCAGTTACCAGGAAATCATGAAAACATGTTTTAATTAGAAATTTAACTATCATATGAAGATGGAACAAAGTTAAATATTTTATCTCAAATGTATTATTATAAATCAAAATTCAGTGTGTACTGTGCGTGCAACAGACCATGACTCCATCTGATCCACTACATGGGGACTGCCTATTGTTCTGACGACCCATTATTTCTAAACCCTTATAGTTCGAAAAAATGTCCCACTGGACTGAGAGCCAATTTGTCCAATAGCCTGTTCTTCCAAAAACAAAGGCCCATCGCTCTGATGGCCCCATTGTTCCCAAAAAACACACTCTGGTATCAAGAACTCACCTATGTTACTTAATATCTCTTAATATCTGTGACCGTAGTCAGGTGATCCTGGTAACAATAAAAAACACGGTTGCAGTTTAGTTAGGTGTACGTATAAGAGCACTGTGGAAAGGTCGAGGAGAAGATCACAGTCTGGGTTAAGTGCATAAGTCACGTTAGTTTAGTTACGTACGTAAGTTGATACCACAGTGTGTATTTTGGGAACGACAGGCCATCGGACTAATTGGGTTTGTTTTCAGAATAATAGGCTGTTGGACAAACGGGCTTTCTGCCTGGTTGGAATTTGTTTTGGACTGTTGGGGTTTCAAAATAATTGTGTGGTGCCATCATGTTGCCCTTTTAGTAAACAACCTATTGTTGTTCTTTTTGAAAAGGCAAAATAGTTCAAACTAATAATTAGTATTGAACAGATAATCATGACACTAAACCGTCTGAGTAATGTGAAGACACTTCAACATAGACGGACGATTCATAGCTAAAAGTAACACTGTTAACTGACGTGGTAAAATGTGAAAGTGAGGCAGCGCATATGAACAGAACATAATTTATGATCAAGCCACATGCTGTGCTTGAATTAAATCCAACAAATTCTCTGTTTGTTCAACTTGGAGTAAACTTGGAGTTCAGGCCTACCCAGAATATAAAAACAGTTGTATGATGTGTAACTTGGCAGTGGAGCTTTACAAGTCAAGTCAAGAAAAATAACTGCAGTGGCAGGCAGGCATGGAGGATCTAATGAAAATTAATTATGCAATATGGGAAATGTAGGAGAGCGTCATTTTGAGGCAAGCAGAAGATTAAAGTCAGGATATCTCTGCTTCTGTTGCTTCAATTTTTCCCATTCTTTATTTCTCTCTTATAAAGTCACCCGTCTTTACTGTATCACGAAATATCTGATAAACTGTGGCTAATCAAATGGACATGATGCAAAGATTAGGAATCAAGCTAATCAGTTTTCCTCTGACTTACACAAGCAGGCAGATCCATTGACGTTCGGCTCATATCCTTCATCACAGACGCATCCTCCGACAGGAACCATCCACTCCCCTTCAGCGTTGCAGTGCATACGAGGGGGCGTGCCTCCCTGTGCTTTACTGTGGGGTACACATGTGCCGCTCACGGGAACTAAGGCGGTCGGCTCCGCCCCCGAGGGAGTCGGCGGGTAGGATGCCAAGTAGAGGCTGGTGGCTGGACAGCGCCGGTAGAAGATAGACACACCCATGAGGGAAACACAGGCTCCACTGTCGACGATGGCCAAGACAAATCTGAAACGAGGATCAGATGTTAAGACGGAGAACAGTCAGACCCAACATGAGCAGCAAGATGTAGCACAACGATGATTACCCATTGCGTGTGAGAGGAGCAAAGCTGCGTGTCTTGATGTTGATTCTGCTGTATCTGTTGGGTTGATACTGGTGAGGTGAGCTGGGCTCCACCTTAGAGAAACTCTTATCGGCTGCGATGGTGTCGATCTTCACCCAGCCCTCCCTCGTCTCCTTCTCTCCAGTAGACGGCTGTGGTGCGGAGAGAGAAGAGTGGACAGCAGACATTTGAGGGAAATATAATGAGAGGTCAAGAGAACACAAAATAGCATGGAGAGAATGTGTGGTTGACAGGAAGGAAAGAAGTAAACAAGGGGAAAATTATGGAGGTTAAAATTAGCTGGTTGATAGGATTGGAAATTTACGATGCATTAAATCAAAAGAGAAAAACGGACATAATAGGAAAAATGAGAAGATGAAAGACAAGCAGAGGTTTTTGCTGTGTTTTTCCCAGGCGTATCTATAATATGAAGTAGTTTAGTCGGAGGAGTAAACGTTGACTTAGATGTATGCAGGTCCCAGCGGGGGTTCGTGCTCAAGTCCCCGCAAAGACTTTCAGCGCTGCAGTGCTTCCTGCTCTTCTGTGACTCTCCTCTGATTCCTCATCAGGCTTTGATTTGCATTTTTAAAAAGCATCTCACTTCCCTAAGGAGAAATGCATTCATCTATACAAATACCGAGTCCCTCCCACTGTGACTGCGACTGCACATGTAGCTCAGGCAAGGCAGACTCCGTATGCTGAAAATGTCCCAGCATGAGAGAAAACTTCATCTAAATTCATAAATAAATAAAATGTCTTTGGACAGTCAGTGTCAGTCACTAAAAAAAAACACGCTTACTGCATCATCGACAACACATGAGGTTCAGTGAATTTCCTGCTCTCAGTGAAAAATGGTCACTGTCACATATTTTATGCCTCCAGATGTAATTAGTGGGACTGGAGTGACATTTCCGGAGGCCACAGTGGCACATTTTTGCATCTTGTAAACCATAATCCTCAGCACGTCTGTACTTCACACCAGTGTGGCCAAGGGAGGACGTCAATCTCAGCTGCTTTTCTTGGCAAGCACAACAATGATCAGGATGATTATACAATTACTCCTTGTCATGAAATGATGAGAGGTTTTGCTGTTTTGGTATAACACGGGCGAAAACATCAATGAAAATTGCATTTCACTGAGATTAATGATTCTGGTTGAAGGTTGTTGCCCTAAAGCAGTGACAAAAAAACAGAATAATCACAAAAACAAGAGGAATTGTCCCTAATTAAATGAGATGCACCTCAATCAGAGCATTTTAAATTTCCTGTTCATTCATCTACGAGGATGCTGAGCTGTAACATTAAAATTCAGACTGCTTAGCTGATGAAGACGCCAAAAATAATTGTCTGAGGGGGCACAATGATATATCGAATCTTATTTAGTAAATTTCCAAAGTTTTAAAAGGTATTAGTAGTTTATCCACGTATGTGAAATATGTTTCTCAGAGTCAGTAGCCTAGTATTCATCCAGTTTAAAAATGGAAAATATCTGTTTATTCTAACCTAACCAACACTTTTTAGCTAATGATACTGACACTATTAGCGTACAGTAAGATGTTGTCAATTAATCTGGATTATATTGTGTTATTAGTGTAATATAATTTAAAATTATTACAGTTTCCTAAGTGTAAAGTCAGAGTCAGCCATCTTTCATATCCCCTCTCTTACTCTGTAATGTACAGTAAAGCCAGGGGTCATTAGCAAGCTAGCGTTAATTGTGCGGATTCAAACTGAGGCAGGAGTTTTGCAAAAACCTCTGAAATAGTTAATCTGTGCTTGACAACGGGGACATGTAAAGATAACAAAGCAGGGTGTAACTTGCTCCTAATATCAATGTCAAATGAAATTTGCTATGTAAATACAAAAATATGTAAATTGCAGCTTATCTGGTGTTGCGCCTCACCTCAGCTACCCAGGTCCTCTCCAGTTCTCTCTGGGTGTCGGCCTGTTTGTAGAACAGGGTGAGTGTCTCTCGGCAGGTGGGTGACGGTGACCGCAGGCTGGCGCAGTCACGCACCGAGAAACGCAACGTGACAAACACCCGCGGAGCAGAGTGGCGGTACAGGAAGGGTGTAGCCAACCAGTTGTCTTGCTGTCGGGGATTTTGGTTGACATTGCAGACCTCAAAGGTTCGTATAAGCTTCCCCCGGTCGTCCAGGACACTGACCTCATCCCACTGAGAGAGACAGAAACAATATTATGGGCTTGTGTAAACTGAACTTTGTAAGAAGAACAACATGATCTGAAGCAGGGAGCTCCAGAATCAACCAGTGTAAACTGTAAAAACCCTGCTGTGTTTATGGTTCGTCCACAGTGATAATTCTCTCTTATCTTCAAAGATGGTTTACATGTCACAAGGTAAATATTGAGCAAAGTGCCGGTGTTGCTGACATGTAGGTCATGTACTTTACTAACATCACACACTGCTGTTTGACATCTTCATCCTCAGTGAGATAAATATAATGGAGTATTTGTTTTGTCCTAATATAACACACACAAACACACACGCACACACACACACACGCGCACACACACACACACACACACACACACACACACACACACACACACCAATACTGAATCCACAATAGAAAATCTGTTCTTCTGTTCCCTGATGATGTGGGTCATCTCTATGTCCTTGTTATCCACGATAGATTTTCCACTGTCTAATTAGGTAATCAATAATTAGAAAATCAGTAGCTCATTAAGCCTCTTGAGTCTTTAAATTTAGAGCATAACACATTTCATTTCAAGTGTCGCAGACAAAATTGCAATGAACAAGAGAAAGTTTAAAAAAATATCCAATAGTATTAAGTTCCACCTCAATACGGCGCCAATGGAGGAAATTTGAGCTAAATGCTAATGCTAGCATGCTCACATTGACATTCACAATGTGCAAATGTTTACCGTGTTCCCAGCCTTTGTTTAGACTGTTAGCATGCTAATGTTTTCAGTCAAAGCTAAAAGCTTTAACCTCAAGGTGGCACAAGAGGAAACGTCACAGGATCGCCACAGGCTTTGACAAACATTCTTCTGACAGTGATGCAGGAAAAAGTCAGAATGTCACCAAAACGATGGGGATTCATCCTCTGGGGATCCTGAATGTCTTATAAGATTTCATGGCAATCCATCCAATTGTTGACATACGTCAGCCTGGAGCAAAAGGTCAGCCCCGTCTCCTTGAAATTACTTTTCTAAACGTGACGTAACGCGGTCACCTCATCCCACCAGAGCACTTGAACAGAGCGAGTTTTACGTCTAATGTCTGAATAACGTTGCCTGTCTTGGTAATTCTGTGCATTAGACGAATATTCTCCTCTTCCATATTTATTAGGAGGTCTGTCTGCAGCCGTAACAAATCGGCTGAATCTGTTTTCCTGGCTCGGCTGTGATAAAGCAGACGATTTTGGCTTTTGGGGGGAAGGGGCGGGATGTGTGTCACACAACTGCCATCTCTAGCGTTGCAGAATTTTCTTTTCAAAAGGTTGTGGTGGTAGTGGTGTAGTGGTTTGTGTCCTCTCTTAGAAGGTCTCTGCTGTAATGTCTATTGAATCATGTTTTCTGTTAACATCATTTGGAAATGTTAATAATTGTACCTGGCAAGTTGGAAAAATGTTGATACTGAACAAATCAGTAAAATGTTCTCTGACAACGCATTTCACTTGTTTTCCATCAAAATAGGCAACCTTGCAACACTGGTAGTGGCTACAGCATTATTCACCTTTTTATGGTTATGTTTGGGCACTGGCAGATTAAGGTTAGGGAAATCATGGTCTGGTTTAGCACAGAAAAAGTTCAGCAGTGACTTGAGGCATAATTCATTTCATTAACATTTGACCCAAATCTCAATTTCTTCCCTATCATTAAACAAAGTGCTTTTGTTGCCAAACCACAAGCAGGAGTATGAACCTTTTAATCTGGTGTAACAGTCCTGTTGTTTGTACTTGCGGTACGGAGATGAACTGTAGTGTTTGACTGACGCAAAGAAATATTGTCTGAACATAGTCACTCACAGCAGCTATTGCATTTGACCATAATGAAAACAATTTGGCCATATAGAAACATGATTTTGGAGCGACAGGGCTGAAGGGTGCACTGCCGACCAACAAATCAGCACCGTCATCCCCGGAGCTGAAAAGTTTCAACACCAAGGTTTTTTTAAGAAAATAGTTGCAGTGTGTCTTGGATAATAGACAGAACACAATGTGGGTGTTTTTCAAAAGGTACCATTTCTTTTGTACCAAGTATCCAAAGATACAAGGACATTTCTGAAAAGACATGTCGATGCTGAATTTCTTCCATTCTCTTGCTCTGGGATGGAGGTGGACGAATTTCAAACTCTCAGCAAACAAAACCAAGAAATAGTTGTGTAGCTAGACACGGCGAAGTAAGAAAGGAAGTATGTGAACTTCAAGATGATGTTGGCATTTTCCAACGTCTTATGTTACAGTAGCGTAACAGCGTAATATAATAACAATGACTCAGTTTTATGTGACATGTGGTTAGTTTTTCTCTTGCACTGGTTTGGTATTTGTGTGTGTATCATTGTTCTCATGAGACGGGTGTCGGACACTTGCGTCTGTGCATTGTGGCAGCTGTTGTAATAAAACGAGCAGATTTTGCCGTATTTTTAAGTATCTGAACACTTGTTAATGCACAAATGGACACAAATTCGGACATGAGTTGTACCTTCGTGGAGAAAAACGAGCCGCACAGAGACTCTGTCACATGAGTCAAAATGTAAATGTAGGCGCCAGGCTTAGTTTCACCAATTATACAGTACGGTGCCTCCGAGGATGAAAAGGCTCTGCTTTAAGCCTGTGTAGCCCTGAGTGACAAGCAGGGCCTTTTCTGTTGTAACACAGAGGAATTATGTATTAGGCCTCATCATCATTATTCTCCCTACAACAATAGCAAAAGGACAAAAGGTCCTGACACCATATCAGGGTGAATTTTTTGGCGTGTGTGTTTCTGTGTTTGGTGTATCTCTGCATGCTCGTGTCTCTTTCTCTGTGTGGTTCTGACAGCCAGTATAGGCAACAACAAAAAAATCTTTGTAGCATCACAGATGAGAGAGAGCATTCATATTTGGTCAAATTGAAATAATGATAAGATCAGTGAGCAGATAGAAAGAGTCCGAGGCACTGTCAGTCTAATGGAGTGAAAGGACGCATTTTGTCTCTCCCAGGCCGTGATTCACTCTCTGTCAGACATGAGAATGAGGGGAAGCGGATGGAGGGGGACAACAGAGAGCTCATGGTGCGATGGAGGGAGAGAAAAGTGAGGAAATAGTAAATAGAGAGTGTGTGTGTGTGTGTGTTTTTGTGTGACAGCATGAGGTGGTTGCAGTAAAACCCTGAGCTGTTGGACTTTCAGGTACAGAGAGTAGCCTTTGTGGCATTGCGTGCAGTTTGCCTCTGTACCTTTGAGGGAAAAAAAAGCTGCTTTCATTTGTTTTCTGACCCCAAACCCAAAACCCCCACCTCTCCTCTCCCCTCCTCGTCTCGTTTTCTCCCTCCCTCATGAAGAAAGAAAGAAGAAGAAGAAGAAAAAAAAAAACGGGGCAGATTGAGGAGGAGGGGTGGATTGGGAAGAAAGAAAAAAAAAAAATAGGGACGACTCATCTTCGTGATTTAATTTGAACCGAAATGCCAGAGAGCCAGAGAGCAATCTCTCCAGTGACAGAGGGCAGGGAGGGGCAGGGCCTCAGACACAACACACACACACACAAAAACATGAAGAAGCAGAGAAAGGCACGCAGAGATACCCCAAGACATATGCATGTGCACGCACACACAAAGCAAACACACAATGGAAGAATAGCGAGTGGAAACAAGGGGAGGGAATAAAGCAAAGACTGGCTGTAGGAAGTGGAGAGTCTGCTGGTTTGACACCGAAGGGAAATAGGGGGCAGAGTGGAGATTGAGTTGGGGGATAAAAGGAAGAATATGAAGCAGAGACCCAGTGGCTCTGGGACTGCGAAGGGCAAGGGGAGGAAAAGATTAAAAGAGGGAGAGAGAGGCAGAGACAAAGAAGCGGAGGGGCTGCTGCTCGTCAGTACATTAAAAGAAAGAAGAGCCGAATAAGAGAGCGAGATGAAGCAGGAGGAGAGCGCAGTAAGGGATATCCACAGAGCCTCGAGCACAAGAAAAGGAGGCGATGTGGAGAGAAAAGTGAGGAACGGGTTAAAAAAAGAACACACACTCAAACACACACACATGCACACACAACCTCCCTCTTTCTCTCCCCCCTCTCTCTTGGTCTGTCTTTCTCCTTCTCTCAGCTTGATGCCCCGGGTCAAATAACCATATCTCCATCTCAGAAGCACTTCTCATCCAGGGACCACAAAAAAAAAACAAAAAAAAAAAACTCATGCAAATGCTTGACTTGCTCACGCGCACACACACACACACACACACACACACACACACACACACACACACACACACACACACACACACACACACACACACATTCCCATCACACAGGAGGCCCTCATTAATCAAACATCATGTACGATTATGGCCCAACACTGGAGGCTAGACTGGGGTGATTATGACAGAACGTAAAGCTAAAGTTTAATGTAAGGTGAGATAAAAGGCTCTCTCTGTGTGTGTGTGTGTGTGTGTGTGTGTGTGTGTGTGTGTGTGCGTGCGCTTGCCAGATGTTGGTTAGAGACTACTGTATTTACATCTGGTGCTTTCTGAGCTGCCAGCATGTAATAAACTGGTCGTAAATGGCTCAATTGTTTGCCAAAACTAGCATGTATGCATGTAGCGTTAAGCTAATTTATGAGTGATATATATGAGTGATTCATATATCAGATGTTTGGTGCATACAGCGGAAACCTCGTATTGTATGTGATCACTATAAGCAGATGATTATCATATCCCTTTTCCTCCCCTTTTCCTTTATTTCTCTGGCAGCTTGCCATCTAATTGACATTTGTATATTCATTAATGAATATAAAGTAATGAAACAGACGCAGATGTGATATGAGACTTTATATCGTCTTAGATTTTGGATATTGCTACATTGTGATATGGTTTTAAAGGCTGCTACAGTGAAGTGAAGTAATATTTTTGAGGACAGGTCGACTTGACTTTACCCACTTAGTCCTAGAATTTATGAAGAAATCACAATATTATTTTAAGGTCATATCGCCCAGGCCTAAATCCTACTACGACGAAGGCCTACTCTGATTGGTTAGGAGTTGTTGCCTTCAGTGGTTAAAGTAGGGCGGGTCAGGCCTTTGCAACGGTAGGATTCGTAAATCCAGCCAGCATTGCTATTTACTGAATTTAATCGACTATTTCAAAAATAAAGTACAGCTGTTTTTTAATTACTGTACAAATTCAATTACAGTCCTGTGTAATTCAAATACACTATAATACAGCATGGTGCTGAATATAAAGTATAGCTTACTGTAGGTCTTCCTTTTTACAGTTTCCAAGTTCCAGGTCTTTTTCTGTCTCCATCACTAGCAGCCCTGACTGCTTCCTGCTACTTAAGTGGGCTACGCGAGGCAGCCTGAGGAACTGTTGAGTGTTGCTGCTGCATCTCTTTGGCTCGTGCTTGGCAGTTTGTCATAAGCTTTTTCATTGAGAGAAAATGACTGTCTGTCTTTTTTTTTACTGTTAGATGACATGTTACCACGAGGCAAAGTATCATGGGAGTAAAGTAAATAACATAGAATTACAATAGTTTTGAACTGTTTTCCCATTTTTTTCATGTATGAAAGACCCAAAATGAACAATGTAAGAAGACCAATTGATTATATATGTATTATGGATTATACTTAAATGGATTATACTGATACTTGACACATGCGTGACACTTTGCGCAGGAGGTCAGTCGATTAAGGGAACTTTGGATCCTAGTATCGTTTTGTTTCTTAAGACCTACCATTAAGTTTCAGTTTTTGCCCTCAGAGGGAAAAACGTTTGCTGTAAAAAAATTAAACGGCATTTGTATCGGAATGACATTTCCCCAGACTTTTAGATCCACATAAGCAGTTCCCACTATACTGCCGATGTGTGGAGTCTAAAGAATAATATAGTTCTGTACTGGCAGACTAATTGGCATAGGAATTTCCTCCACAGTAACAAGTACGAGTACTGTCCTCCACTTACTCACATGGTTTGACTGATTATCTCAAAGACGATGACAATGAGGCCGATGTATGTGTGTAATTATGAGCCATATTAGAACTGAGCCACAATCACTCACAGCTGAATGAATTTAACTGACCCAGGAGTTGACCCTGGCACAGTCACGCAAGTAGACACACATGTACACACACATGTAACCCCCCCCACCAGCCCGACACACACACACACACACATATTTACACAGCTCAAGGCGATGTGACAACCCTAAATACAATGCAGCTCTAGAGCGGGAGATCTATAGTTCAATCAGTGCAATCTTCTCACAGATGAAGACACACAGTAGAGCATGATAGAGGAAAAACATTTTAGCCCTCACGGTTGTCTTACAGGCCGGGGCGAGACCTTTCTCACTCTCGGGCTGTGTGCCACCCGCCAAAATCTCAACCAATCAATGTCAGACGCCAGACATCCTGCGAGGTATAGCGCCGACCTTAACCCGTAACTACACATAAGCATTCATAATCTTATTCCCAATCTTCAAGATGAGATCTGTGACTTTCTGGATAGTGTAACTGTCTGCAGCAATGAGGTGTCTACAGCAAAAATATCGGAGAAGACTTTGTGAGAGCCTACTGTTTATATGAATCACTGAAATCGATGCAGCCTTGGAAAATGTGCCAGCTACTAAAACTGCCAGGATGATGTGTTCAAAATGTGCAAACATGGTGAGAAAAGCATTGCATTTATCGTAATGGCTCTATTTTAAACAGACTTTAAGTGTTTGGACATGTGTGAGACGAATTCAGAGCAGAGTATGGAGGCAGAGCGAATGTGTTGTGTGTTTTTTGACAACCTAGCTCAGATATTGATATGTTATTTTTAAGTTTTATGTTTTTAGTCAAGTCAAGAAACAGTCTTTTTTTCCCTAAATATACCGTACAAGTAAATAAATCAACATAATAATTAGAGAAGGGACCTTTTACCATGACTAAGCTAATACACAAACACAATAATCATTATCATTCATCATCTTTCCTAATCCCCAACAAAATTACACCAAAACCGCATCTGGCTGCTTTACTAATCGGCAATTTGTTGGATTATGTATTAATCAGTAAAATGACCATCGGCAAAAACACTGTCTATATATAGTTATGACAGTTATTTTTACTGTCTGTAACAGGGTCAGAGTCCAGATTTATCCAGGTCGTATAAGTCACAAAATGTATCATGTGGAGTGCTAAGGATGAACTGAGGGTCTGGTAAAACAAAGTTTATAATAGAAGCTTCCTGTGGCAGCTTTAAGTAAAAAGCACAGGATTGTTGCTGACAAAGTTTATTTAGTGGTACTTAAATGTTGTAGCCGGTCAAGATGGAGCTCATTTTAACGACTTCATACACCTTGTTGGGCGGTTCAATCTTTAAAAATGCATCATATTTCATAAATCGCTATGTTTTGTCTGTCAAATCGCAAAGTAGAGGCATTAAGAAATCTAAAATGAAAATACTCAGGCGAAGTAAAAGAACTTCAACATTGTACTTAAGAACTTGCAGCACTTGAGTAAATGTCTTAGTATCTTTCCACCACTGGCTGTAACCCATGCCATGTGTGTTATCATGGCTTGATCAGCCTGAGGAAAGAAGCTGTTTTGTAGTCTAAAACAAAGTATACTTTGTTCCCCATCGTAATATTACAGCAGCAAACAGCTGTGTTTAAAAAAGAAAAATAGCATTTAAAAAAATGATGTTGTGTCTGTCATCCGCTTTACAAATAATTTGCACATGCTAGCCAGATCTTTATGCATTTTTCACTATTTCCTGACATCTTATTGACCAAATGATTCATCAAGAAAATAATGAGCAAATTAATGAATAATAAATAAGCTTTAGTCGCAACCCTACACCAAACATAACCATTAGTAACTTAATTCGTCCCACACAGGACATTTCTGTTATGAACTCTTTACATGTGTTTAATCCCTCATTAGAGCAACACCACAAAGCCCAACAAACAATGCGATCATAATCTTGCACTTCAAACAAAACCATGTGTAGCATGTGTGCAACACATTCCACCGGCCTCCCAACATGACTGCTTTAACGCTCGCACAGCTGGATAACACATTGACAGCGAGCTCCCTGCTTACCCCCGTGTCTGGATAGGTGGTCCAGCCGAGCTCTGAGGTAGACTCCGTTGTGTCCAGCAGCATCACTGACAGGTGAGGAAGCAGAGACAAAGACAAGGTATGAGAAAACAGACAGACAAGATGTACAGATTGCTGCTCAAGAGTTCAAAGTCGCCCTCCACCCAAAACATTTTTTTTTTTCTTCTTGCTCTTCTTGCTTGATAAATTCAGGATTTTTATATTGAGCGAGAAGGAGTAGATGTAATTTTAAAGATTTTTTTTTTTATTTTTTTGAAAAACTACACATTATTCATCAAAGTACAGCACTTTATACACACATCTCAAAAACATGCCGGGAGAGGATCTTTAAACTTGAACAGAAAGAGTGCTAAAAAAGAGAAGTGAGCGTGAAGCTTCATTTGTAACCATGAGAGTCTCTCAAGGCTGGACTCACACAGACTGCACGATTCTGTGATGCCCGAGATGAAACGGTGCTGAAGTTGAGATGAACTTTGTGAAGTAGGAGCTTTAACCACAGAACAGTATTTTGACTCCTTTGTTAAATACCACAAGTGGTTGGAAGCTGGTTTACTGCTGGTGGAGCCGGTCCAGGCTTCGTCCACATTTCTCTTTGATTTCCCCTCCCTCGTGCAATAAAATCAGGAAAGGCTCCAGCTGTGTGCATCCGTCAAATCTAATAACCGATTGTGAGTGATGATGCATTTGGGCACAAAGTTCTGGTGTTTAAAAAATTAAACTGATTGACCTGATGGGACACCCTGATTAAAAGGTCAACTTTTCCAACTTTTAAAGGCCATTACAGTAACTGTCACATTTGGTGAGACTCAGCAAGAAGATGCTTCTTGCTGTCTGGCTAAAACAAAACCTTCATCAACTACAGTTTATGTTCAGCGTTGGTTTCTCTTTTGTTTTTCGGGTTTTTTCAGGATTTGCTCATTTTCTATGACGGTGAAAGCACGAGGATAGCACGTGACTTTTACGTTTAAGTGTATTTTCCCATAATTTGCCTTTTCGGTTTAAGTGCTTTAAAAAGCATGCTGGCAAAGAGTCTCTCTCTCTCACACACACACACACACACACACACAAAGTGACTTTAATGCTGAGTGCTGCGTGCTGACACATGGCAGCTTCCCACACAAAACTGAAGCCCTTGAATTTTCCATTAGTATTCCAAAACCGTGGCGGCTGCCGTTCCTTCAGTCTGGCACCGTCTGCGCTCCGTTCTGTTGTGTGGAGACGCCGATTGAATCCCAGCCAACTATTGTCATGCACACAGAGGTGACAAAAACATCAGACTTTAGGTTTAGGATGCGCGCACAGATGGAGCTAATGGCGAAAAACACACCTTGCCTCATTCAATCAAGCACAACACTAATCACCTAAAGGACTGCAGGTACACACACACAGCACCGTGGAAGAAAGCAGCCATCCACCTCTATTTACAAATAAATAATTCCTCTCATTGTTGTCATCCAATTTTAATGCTTTCGTTTCCATTTCATGTCACACAATCGTTCGCCAGAGAAAAGGAGGCTCTCTCTTTTCCCTCTCTCTGACAACCAGACAAAGAGCAACGGAGATATATTATCTACATAATCATCGCACGCACAGGATGAGATTTGAAAAGGTACCCTGTCTCGCCAAAACACCGGTGACCCACTGAGATGGCTCGATTTTTATTTCTCAGGTGTACAGGCTTGTGCACACACACTCCATGCCTGCCTGCTCCTTAATAAATCAAATAAAAAGAAACTGATATCATTTGTGGCTTATGACACAAATTCCCCCCCACGTCTCTGTTCTGTGACTGCGCTGTAAACAGATTTTTTTTAAGGATTACACTCACAGATGGAGACCCAGCAAATCTGTCCTCCAATCCTTCATTTCCCTCCTCTTTTTTTTTTCTTTACAAGCCCCCCCCCCCCCTCCCCTCCAGTCCGTCTATCTGTTTTCACCCACTAGCTTGTCTTTACGTCAATCTTACTAAAATTCACACATTTTTCCGTGGAAGTCCTCCAGGATTCTGAGTGATATGAATTGTATCAGGAAAAGAATACAAATGCAGTGTGACAGCGAAGGCTTATATGCAGCCACAGGCATCAGAATAAATAGTTTTTGGTGCGGCGTATGTCTGGACAGCTTGGCGCTGGAATCGCAGAGCCGATCAGGATAAAATCAGCTACAGGGAGAACACTAAATCCACCAAGCCAGGATGTCTAAAGCCTTTCAGAAGAATGACAATTTTCATTAGGGACATACCTTTCCTGCTTTGTTTTCAAGATGCATCCGTGGAGGATATCCAGGCAGTTGCCAGTTTATTAGGAACACCAAACCAATGCAATCTCATACACCGGGCCTGCATGTAATCCTTCTTATGTTCAGTTTGAATTGAACCTGTTCTAGAGAGGTGTTATGATGATTTTGTTACTTTTTCTGTGTTTCTGTTAGCCTACCCTCATTAAAAAAAATGGGGTGGTCAAAATAACAGAAATGCCTGTCAGTGTGTGGGATCACTCAGAAAGAGCCTGTTGTTTTCTGAGCTGTGTCTGTTGCCACAGAAATATCCTTCATTTGTCAACATAATAAATGATCATATGTATAAACAAGTCATGCATGAAACGCACGCATTCATATGTATTCTGACCTCATTAAGCACCATCCTATTTATATCAGATAAGAACACACACACACAAACACGCGCGCACAAATGCAGCAAATGTGTCATCCCAAATTCAATTAACCCTCTGCTCCGGGGCACCCTCATGCATTAATAATATATAGCCAACTATTTTGACATGAATATTTATGCCTCGACTATTTAGCCTCTTGTAGTGGGGCTTTGGGGACCACAGGTCCGCATGTCGCCCCCGCTCTCTCTCCCTGACAAACCTGTACATGAGGATTACATGGAGGGGTGTTCAAAGAGCTTCATGCATGTCTCATTGCGTGACATTAGCGTGTTGAATAATTCACCGCGGCATCCTAAGATAAGCATAGAGTGCCTCGTTACACACACCTTTCAAGGATTAGCTCGAGCCGAGGCGGCATGACTGGATCTTGTGTGTGTGTGCGAGACAAAGTTGGACAAAAGAGAGGGACGTTTGCTGGCAGGTCCACTCGGCAGTAAAAGCCCCTTTATTTAACTCTCAGACGCCACAGCATCTCTGTTATTGGTCCATATAAGGGGCCGAGACACTCAAAGTTTGTCCCTGACAGTTTGGAGAAGTGCTGAGTCTGCAATCTGGGCCTGAGTGCTGAGTTAATGCACAACGTCTCTCACGTCTTCCTGCTCCACTCAGGTCTTTTACTCACTCCACTCGATACCTTTCCCCCTTTTTCTCTACCTCCCATCCTGTCCCTTGTCCCTTTCATCTCTTCCCCCTCTCTCTGTGTATTATTCATCTAAAAAGTGACAGCAGGGCAGGCCTCTCTGTATGTTAAATAAGGAGATACGCTGTGCTCCATTATTGATGTTAGATCTGCTGTTTGTTTGGGAAGAGCTTTGAGGGGTGGACAATAGAATGAAAGAGGTCGGACTGTGAAGCAGGAGCGAGAAGAGGAGGATGAAGTTGTGTTTGTGCATATGAATGTGCTTCTTTCACTCTTTCCCCCTCTCTTTCCCTCGTTGGCGTGGGTGTAAACGCTCTCCTCTGTTGAGCAGAGGTGACCTGCATTAGTTCATGACTGTCCCCTCCGCCACTCGAGTGTTCACTTCAGCTGAGCGACCCTCTCTCCACTCTCTCCATCCATTTCTCTTTGCCCAACACTTCTCCTCTCTGTGTGGCCATGCATGCATCGACACTCTCCAGCGCTAAGTGTAGTGCTGTTGTTCACGTCACGCCTCTTTGATGGCAGATGTACGCTACTTTGCCGCACATTTTCCAGGCAATAGAGCCCCCATGACACTCGGCAAAGAATTTGGGTGTAAATATTAATGTAAGCTAGAGGGGTGTTAGTGTGTGAGTGTGTAATATGCCTTAACACCAAAGTAAACGCACGCAGAGTCACTGAGCTCACAGGTAATCGCAAGTTTCAGGAACACACACACACACACATTTTCACAAAAAAATTCCCACAGTGCCTGCAAGCGTTCTCGGCAGTGGTCAGATTATGTTTTGTCTTTTGTCCACTCATCCACCCATCTCTCCACCCATTCTTTATACGCTCCAGATGCTCCCACCCACAGACAGTCAGTCAAGGACAAGGCCAAACACCAAACCATCATTACAAACAACCACAGCGAGAGAGTGATACGCCAAGACAGAGAGGGAGCAGGAGGAGCGCGGCGGAAGGAGGGAGGAAGGAAGCAGGGGGATTAACGCGATTCCAGAAATAAGTATGCACATGTCAAAGGGAGTTATCAAAAAACTCTCCCGTGGTTAAGCTGAATGAAAGTGCAGCTGCAACAAACAGCACTTAAGCCAGGTGAGATGACAGAGCAACGTCTGCTATGAGTCGCTGAACAGGCAGCAACAGGCACAGGTAGGAGGATATTTCACGAAGACTGACTCTTCCTTGATTACAAGACGTCTGCAAAGATGAGACTGGTTGGGTAATCATTGGGGAAAAGGGGCTGGGTAAATACATCTTCATGGATAGTTCAACATTTTGGAAGTACATCATAAATATACTTGTTTTGCTAGAAAAGACATGCCATCTTCAATCAGCTACACTTGACGGCAGGGTTAAAACTTATGATAGAGAGGGAGACACATTATATTGACTAAATATAAGGCAAAACACCTAACAGACAGACATTCTCAGACAGCCTGAAAAGTGGCAAAAAAGGTCAAATCCAGTTTACTTTCACACCTCCACATGTCAGGCCAATGACGGAGTGAAGTGGGTGTGAAATCTGGATCGTTGGTTTTGGAAAGGTACATAACAACTGTCATCTTTAGATGAGAATGTCGATACCACTTAATGTCGGTTGATTGAAGAGAAAGCTTACGCCAGCCGTCGTTAAGCTAAGTATAGCATACTGGAAACTTAGCTTAGCCGGGCTCCGTCCACATTATTATGGATCCCACTGACCCTCACTACTCCGCCTCTGATTGGCGTCTTTATGCGTTTTTCTTGTGGCTCTGATATAGTAGTTTATGAGCTGTAGTTTCCCTGGTAAACAAACTGACCTCTTCAGACTTCTTCCCCGTCTTCTGCTGCTGGTCTCAGGGTCACTCATTCCCCGGAGCAGCTCTTCACTGCCAGAGTGTCTCTGGGCTAGGCTTCATATTAAGGGTACATACATACATGTGGTATCAACCTTCTCATCTAGTTTTCTGCAAGAGTGCATCTAAGTGTATATCCCAGAAAGTTAAAAAAAAATCTTTTAACTTGTTCAGATATTCCTACACTTCACTCTCCCCTTTCTTGATCAGAGGATTACAAAAGAGTTGAAACACATTTTGGGTGTGTACTGTACTTTACGCCTCGATAGGATTGGATTTGTCATGAAAGCGGCAGTCATGAGACCTAAAAAACGCTTTTGGCCAAAAATCCTGTGGAAAAATACTCCTCAATGGTGTTACAGCGTTTGTCCCTCCCTCTGCTTAAAAGTTCATTCCTCAATAGAAATGAAGACTGAACCTGCTCCAAACACATTTTCATCACCATCTCCACCCTCGACAGCCACTAAGAAGGAATGTGAATCTGAGAAGAGATCAGTTTACTGTAATCTCACTGCGTCCCTTATGAACAGTGAAGCCTTCAACAATCAAACTTTGCTCTCGCCCTGTTCAGTTGATGCCAACACGCTAACTGCCAAGTGTGGCTTTAATGTGAAACTCAAAACCACAAACTACATTCCAGCGTGTCACAGCAGTCCATACCACGCGTTCATCTTTCACTTAGATTTTGGCTTTAAATCATTCCCTGTCTGCATGGGCGTATTATCTGTGATGCTATCTGCAATGACACTGACTGACTCAAAGCAGAGAGTCTTGGCTTGCAGCCGCCTGAGGGCTTCAACCTCTCATATCACAAATGGCAGATATGTGATTCACTTGAGGAAAAGTGGCCTAATGTCATTACGGAGCACTCAACAGCCACAGAAAATTATGTTGCTTTTCAAAATGACATGCAAAAACATTGCTAAAAATAGTGCTTGGTCACAGTTAAGTGTTGCTGTGTCAGTGATGGGGATGCTACATCCTCCACTTCTCACCAGCATGTGATTTCTCTGTTTCTGCAGCTCGTTGCACATGCAGGCAGGAGAGACAAGAACAGGAAGCTTTTCAGGGCTGACAGTGGCATCTGTCCTGCTGCACTCCCACTGTGACGAGCATGCCATTTATTTTCTTATCACACTTTCTCTAATTCGTAATGTCCTGAAAAGGCGGCTTATTACACCCGGGGTAAGGATAGTAATCAGCTTAATTAATACCGTTAAAGCCAGACGGCATGTGACGGCAGGAAAGATGGCCCAGATGACCTTAAAGTGAGAATGTAAACATGGCTCGAAGTGAAGATGAGTAATACTTCATGCACAGACCACACAGCCTGGTGTTTTTCTTTGTTATGTGGCTGATGATTGATTGAATGACTTTGATCCTTTCATTTCTTTTAAGCTCCATTACTACTGTGTAAAGATACTTCATCATAAGTGAGGGACAGTAAATCCTGCTAAGTCTAACTTAAGTAAAAGTACAAGTATTATCAAGTGTATCAAAGGCCGGGGTGTATCAAAGTAAAAGCACTCTATTGTGAAGAAAAATGGTCCCTGTGACTGATACACTATTACATATTTATTTTCTTCATTAGAGCTAGAATGATAAATTGGACAGGCTTAGGATTAGTTTATTACAGATAGAGCTGTATTACTATATATTTCAGCCAATTAGTTAAAAATTGCAGTACAGAAATGCCAAACTAGATTTGAGGTAATTTAGTTTTTCTATTACGTACTGTGTCAACCACAGAGCACTGACAGGTTGATTTTTCATTTGTAAAATCACCAACTTAGTTTGCATTCTGGTCACAATTCTTAAAAAAAATTAATTTACCTGCATTAATGTTTATTTATGTTATGTGTTTATACACAAAAATGAGTGTCTGGCAATATACCATGATCAGATTCTTAAAAACCTTGTCTTGCATCAGTTATCCTAAGAACTGTTGTAGCTGGTGACCTCGCTACTTTATATACAGTTAGATATTGAAGTCCAGTATTTCCCAATCCAGGGGTCGGGCCCCGTCCAAAGAGTCACGAGATAAATGTAAAGGTGAGATAAGTAATACTGTAGATTTACTAAGGGATTTATAAGGGATTACAATTTGTAATTCAGCAATTATATTACAGTTATGCTGTGTTATTTTGACTTTCTGTTGGCTTGTTGTGTGCCCAGTGTTGCTAGTGTTAGCCATGATGCCTACATAGGGTGTTGCAGGAATGAGGCCTAAAACCCAGAATAAAGTTGCACTTCCAGCTCCCTCATCTTAAAGTCAATGGTTTTTTTGAATGGGTTGGATAAATGCTTGAAACAAGGGTCCGTGGTCAACAGAGGTTGTAGCATTCACGTGTCTTAAAAAAGGCGGTTGCTAACAGGTGGCTAAATAAGACTAGAGAGGCTGTCGGGGACATTAAGCGCTATCACGCTGAACACGGAGGCTCATCTACTCACTGGTCCGTCTTTACAGGCCGACTTTAGTTGCAACTATTCTAACTAATTTCACAAATTGTAGATTGATCAGTCAAATAACACCTGCAAAACCTTTTCGCCTGGTTAGATTTTTAAGCAGAAAATCATGCACATTTTTATCAGTGTTGTTACAGGCGAACACTTCAGGCCACAGTTTGTGCAGCCAGTTGTCTTTTTGACAAATCAGATTAGATTGCCTTTTCAGGGTATGACATAAGTTTCACTAACGATACAAGGTTAATTTCTGGATATGTATAGCTCAGTGAGCATCACTGCAGCTCCACTCATCCATGACAAGAAGAGCTGGAGGGGCATCAGGTGTGCCTCCTGCACAGGCCTCTCCTTCAGTGTGAACACGCAATCCTCAACACGGATCCAACAATTCAGAGCCCAGCCATGTGGCTTCACATCAACAATGCATGTGGGCGAACGCATCAACACTTACACAGGCAGCAGAGAGAGTGACAAATCAAAAGCCCTGTCAGTCACACGCTCTGCAGTTTGTCTGCATGCAACGAGGTGGCAAACTAGCTTTTATACTATTCACTGCAAGAAATGAAGGCTAAAAATGACGCTTTTCTTTATGATTTGTGGTGTGAAAACAGACGAGAAATACGGGTTGTTTGTGGTATATACGCACAGATATACTCCAAAAGCAGCAGACAGACGAACAAAAGAAAGACAGACAGTAAACAAATCAGTTTGCCAGTCAGCCCAGACAGACACGTCATCTATTGCCATCACAGCCAAGGCAGACGCCAAATCCTCCCTCTGTGACATAACTAAACGTTTCAATTTACGTGGATTTATATGAACGTCCATGCTATTGGGTTAATACTGTATTACGAAGAGCTCTATTTCAATTACACAAACAGAGTCAGTAGGCCAGTAATACTGTGCAGCCTCTATGCCTCTCTGTCATTCTGTCTCATCTTAGTCCAGGCCATCTGTTACAAGCACCGCTCACATAATGTGGCATGAGGCTGACATATAAGTTACCTCTGTTATAGACTATAACTGACACACACCTCGCAGTAAACTAAAGCCAGTGGGAGATGAGCGTGAACAGGTGCAGCTCATTCCGACGTGCAGCCAGATCCTTTGAATGTAATTGCGTGCTGAGTGACGGCTGAAACCCTCTCAAGTGTTGGGGACAGGAAGGAGGAGCTATGTATAGGCGGACGGCAAAGCATGCATGCACCTTTAAGAATACATATGTATGGACACACACACATAAAAAGGCAGTTTGAGTCATCACATTATCGTGAGGTTTCTCAAGTCCGCCCACTCTGATGTGGCAAAACACTTCATAGAAGTCTCACTTAACTATCAGCCTCTCCAGACAGTCTCTCTCTCTTGATTCCTTACTCTCTCCCTCACTCTGCCACTTTGTAAGACATTTAATATTTCCATCTATGCAGAGAAAGTGTGAAGACTTGGGAGCAGAGACGCATTCATTAAAAAGCCAAAGAGGCACAGATAACAGCACCGGAGAGGGGGCAGGGGTCTCCGGCTGTCACATCCGTGAGATCATGAGTGACACGGGGGGTGGGGGGTCGCCAAATACACAGGCAAAGAGAAACGGGTTATGCAACTTATTATTCGTTTGTCTCCTGCCTAATCTCCATATTCTTTTGTTGGGGGAGCTTGATAGGCCCCGGCATGCACCTGGCACTTCCATGCCAACAAAGTCCTATGATGTGCTGGCACAGTGGCACACACAGGAGTCTGCACACACACAGATGCTTTCAGATACAATAAAAAAGGATGCAACACTAACACACACACGAGGCTGTGTGAGCAGGGGGAAAGGTGTTAATTATTCAAGGGGTCCCAAACTGGAGGTGTAGCGCTCAAAAATTGAGGTTTCTCAAGGTGCTGCGGCCTTAACGTGCCACAGTTTGGCACACTTTTCCCAGAGAGAGACACACAATCTTAGAGAGCTAACGCAGAAGTGTCCATCCTTCACTTGTGGACTCATTACGAGCGCATGATGGGGAAACAAACTCTCCATCCGAACACATGCGCGCAATCGCAGACGCAAGGTGAATGAATTCAAGTAAAAAGTTTAGTCCTTACCTTCCTCTGCTGAATTAGGCTGGAGAAACAAACAGAGAGACAGAAAGACACTCCACATCTCCACTACAGAATGACACTGACAGAGAGAGAGGGAGGGAGAGAGCATGAAAGAGGGAGATAGAATGAGTGTGTGTGAAAGAGCGAGAGAGGGAGGGAGAGGGGGGTGAGAGAGGGGGTGGAGTCTGTTTGCTCCCTTTATATGAGAGGAGAGAGAGAGAGGGAGAGAGGGAGGATGGGGGGGGTGTGGATGGATGAATGGATGAGGGAAGGAGAAAAATATTTACAGAGCAGCACATACAATAAGTACACTGCCAACAGAGGAAGTAAACAAAACACTGTTGTCAGAGAGACGGGGGAGAGAGAGAGAGAGAGAGAGATGAGAAAGGGTGAGAAGAGGAGAGTGAGAGTTTTTTTTTTTTAAATTGAGCGAAACAAAGAGTCATGACAAGAGAGAGTGACAGAAGGAGAAGGAAGTGGAAAAATGAATAAACAAGTTTGTCTGGTCTCTAAAACAACTGTCTAGACATGTCTAACAGTTCCAGCTCCCGTCCACACATTTCTGCGAGGCCGCCTGGCAGACGGTGCCTCAAACTGTGGCATCCCTCACATGTCTGGACACTGTGCTAACTTGCATTTTTCAAGCTGTGGCATGTGAGAGTGCCCAACTTCTTTTTCCTCTCTCAGTTCTACCTTTTATGGAAAACGAGTATAATTTCAACACATTTTTGGACGCTCTCCATCCTTCATGTGGCTTCGTGCTCCCTCTTCCTAACACCCCCCACCCCCCCACACTCAGACACACTCCTCGCTTCACAGGATTGCTCATCCAGACAGTATCTAGACATGCACTCACACATGCAAACGCACAGAGCTGAACAGCCCTCTGGCCTCTGGCCCATGCACGCCACTCGCTGGCCAGACCGCAGTACTGCAGCTTGTTGATGGGCTTTCATGCCCCAGTTCACTGCAATGAGTAAGACTTCAGTAGACTCTTGCAGGGAGATGTTGCCCATTGGCTTGACACAGTTAGATGGCCCCATTCCCAGCCAGCCGGGGGGCCCTGTACCCAAGGCCCTTTGCTCTGAGGGGCTGAGAGGTACAGCGGGTAATGTGGACAGGGAAATGGATCACAGTCATTAAGGAGGGATATTAAAATTTCTTAATCAATTTTCATGCGTCAGCTTGAATAAAATGCCTGTTTTGTCTGTTTTTTTAGGCTGAAGCTATGAGCTGTTTTATTAGTTAGTCACTTATCAGAAATTAACTTTTGATAATCTAGCAACAAGTCATTTTTTAGGCAAAAATAATCAGTAATTCTAGGTTCGTAAATGTGTATATTGTTTTGGTTATGTTATTTGTCTCTGAATGTCTTTTGGTTTTGGACTGTTGGTTGGACAAAAATAATTAAAAGTATATTTAGAGGTCACCATGTGCTCTGGGAAGTAGTGATGGGGATTTGTATCTATTTGCTGACAGACAGCAGTGAAATAGGGCTGCAACTAAGATTTTTCAGGAAATATTTTTTTTATACATTGTCAATTATTTTCTAGAATATCTTTATTTAGCTGTTTGGTCTGTAAAGTGTCAGAAAATGGTGAAACAAGGTCGATCAGTGTATTACAAAGCCCAAGATGACGACCTTAAATATCTTGTTTTGTCTACAACCTAAAGATATTCAGTTTCCTGTTAAAGAGGACTAAAGAAACCAGAAAATATTCACATTTAAGAAGCTAGCATCAGAGAGTTTTGACTTTTCTTCTTTAAAAAATACTCTTAGCTCCCAATTGTAGCAGTGAGCAGAGTCAATACTGAGTCAAACCTGAACACACTGATATCAACAATAAACGTCCATAAATACACATTTAAATCACAGAAACAAGGCTACATGTAACTTCAAAACTTACCTGAGACTCATCATGTTGTCTTCAGTCTCAGTCATCCTTCAGCACTTGTCTGTAGCGCACATCCGACGCTAATTGACTTGTTTGTTTACAATAACTTCCGGGTAGAAAACCCTGCATTACTTACTAGCTTACATACAATTATAGTCTTTCATAATTTTATTTCTCAGTTTATACATCTAATTCATCTAAAATGCATGTTAAACTGTAATGTTTAAAGATATATAGTCAAACATGGCTCGACTTTTCTGCTGTGCTTATTTTATGAACTGTGTTGTTATGCTAGCATCTTCGATATCTGCTAACTGCTAACTGTCTGGGGTAAACTCAAGTCTGTGGACTAATAGGACAATTAGGGCTCTCACCTAATGTTAGTTAATTATAGTTATTCATGAGACATGGCTTTATTTTTGTTTACATTGTGAGCTCTGTTGTCTAAAGAGCCTTGAGTCCTCCATCAAATACAGGAGGGATAACTTCCTGTTTACATCTCCCAAAGGATTATGGGAAAGCTTGGAGCCAGATTATCTCCAAAATAGAAATATGATTAAGAATAATGACAGGAGGGACACATTACATGTAATATGAACTTTTCTCATGTTACACCATCAATAATGTCATATTGAAACTCCTGCTGCAGACTAAATTATGAATAATTTCATTGAGGAGTTAAATTGTTAGCCTAAATCACACAAGGCTGATTTATATAATATATAATATATAATCCTTGGTTGCAGCCCTGGTGTGTTTTTAGTCTCCTTTTCTAATAATATATCAACAACAATTCACATTGGATTTCAGTTCCCTTGAGTGCAAGAACAACAACAGCTAAGTCGAATGTTTTCTTAAAAGTACATTTCCAGAGGAAATCCTCTTCGGGCTAAATATTCTCTTGCATCTCTACATGTGTTCTGGTTTGGCTTCTGAAGCTGTGTGACCCAGGAGGAAATGTGACCTCATAACTCCTCACGCAAGCATTCCCAAAAATGTCAACACAATCGTGAATATATCTTTTTAATCCCAACCGTTCAGAAACTGAACTCTGGTTTTAGACTCATGGCTTTATTTCAGTATTTCAGAGTGCTGGTTAGCTCTACATCAAATAATGGCACAGCTAACTGAGGTTTTGTCACGGTGCATAAGAGGAAATGGAGTTTCCACAGTGCAGAAGTGGGTACCAGACAAAATACCAGACGACCCTCACACACTTTCACTTTAGCACAGACTGCAGTTACATTAAACATTCATGGCATGAGACTTGCTTTGACTCATCGCATTACAGTACAAGCAGTAAAATCAGACTGTTGATGCCCATAATTCAAGTCACACATTCCCTTAAAATAAGGCTTTCTTTATTTCCTTTTTAGTTTTTCAAAGCAAGTGTCACTCATATTACAGCAGGAGAAAAGAGGATATTATAGTAGAACATTTCTGACACTCAACTTACTTCTCACTTCTGCATTAAAGAAATAAAGTGATTTACATCACAGTAACAGTGCAAGACAAATCAGTGGATGTAACAAACAGTAGATGAAACAGGATTATGAAAAACCAAAAATAACAGAAACCATACACACCCTAACACAGGATATTTACATGTAACAGAGAGCCACACACAATACAAGCAATCATTAGAGAGTAGACTGACTGCAAAAGTGCAAAAGAAAACGCTGCTAAGTTCAAATATTGAAAAGTGCTTCCTGAAGTTTGCGCACACATCCAGAGGAAAAAGCAGCTGTACAAACACTGACACAACATTTATAAGCATGTATACTGTGCTGTAATAGTTGACCGTGATGTGGTAACTGGGGATACTACAATATATACACATGGTTTCAGACAAAACAAATACATATGATAAGACACTTTTTGTGCGTTAACCATCGAAATAAATACAATTCAGTTAGTGTTATTATTAAACGTTGCCATCAAACGCGTATGGAAGCCCATTTCTGCCAGTTAAAACTAAGGTTGATGAAAAAAATATTCCCATGGTAAATCATTATTATGAAATAAAATTATGAGATATAAGTACTCATTATTAAATTATAAAATAATTAATAAGATTAAAAAAGTCATAATTAATAAATTAAAAAGTCATAATTCAAACAATAAAAATAATGAGATATAAAGTCACAATTATGAGCTTTAAAAAGTCAAAAATATTAAATAGAAGTCATTAATTTTAAATTTTAAAAAGTTAAATATTCTTTTTTTAATCTCATAATAATGACTTACCATGGGAACATTTATTTTTTTTATCGAGGCTGTTTTTAGCATATTTTTTGTACTGGCAGGAATGGGCTTCCTTACACACGTGGCGAATACAGTATCATACTGCGATACTTGTTTTAATTTAATTACCAGTAGACGTGAATGTGTTTCAACACATCCCTCAAACGACAGTGCTAACACTGACAAGCACTTTTGATTTGATGTAACTCTAGTTTAGAGATTGTAAGACATTTTATTTCATGACCTGTGATTCAGAAGTTACTGCTACATACGGTCGTCAAAAGACTTTCAAGTACAGTGATGGATAAATGTATTTTCAGTTAGAAGCCGGTGATACGGTGTAACACGAGAAGCCACCTGAGTGTCTGTGTCCAACTGCTGTAATGCATGCGGTGAACGACTGCACTACAACAATGTTTCTGTCGTACCGGCTGTGCAATGAAATCATATGAAACAAGAGGTTAGGTTGTGTTCTGTAGAGCGGGGGCCTTTGAAATGGCTTGGCAGTGATAAACTACACCTTACTCTCATACAAACAATATACTTGAAGCAGACAGTAACAATTTACAAAACTGTCCTTGTTGTTACTTCGTTATCATCAGTCAGTGATTTGTTAATGTTTAACAGGGGGATAACCTTAGAGTAAAAAGTCATGTCCCCCGTAAAATACTGTCACAGAGGTGGCTTGGTCTGAGGTTGTATTTTCAGTAGCCCAGATTCAAGCGAGCGATCGTTGAAATATTATAGGAATCTTCTACGTGGCAGTGTGTCTCTATGATCCTTTCACTCTTCCCCAACTACCTGTTACTTTGATCATGAAGGTGACACCACTCTGTAGATGACAGAGAGGAGAAGTCATGCCCCTTCTGGTGGATCGTAATGGGACCTCATTTCAGAGGTTTTTTGATCCTGTTTGAATTGTGCCATGAATCACACATATGATTTTTGTCAATTTAAAAGATAATTTTTCAACTCAAGAAAGTCACACTTCACTCATAAAACTAATGAAGTATAAGACTGTAAAAAATACATAATCAGGAAGTGTTGTTGTCTTGTTTTAAGCTCACTAAGCCGTTTTACACATAACTAGATGGTATTCTATTATCTTTACGGCAAACTGCGACTTTCTTGCCTTCAAAATTATCTTTTAAATCGACAAACATCATATGTGTAATTCACAGCACAAATTCAAACGGGATCAAAAATGTATTTGTCTCTCCCCATCGACTGCTTTGCCATCGGGAGGGGCTTGACTTCGGGTCTCTGTCGAATCAAAGGCAGAATGTCGGGACTGAGAGAAAAAGGTGCAATTACGAGGTCTTAAAGCTGCTACTTCGGCACCACAGACAGTCGCCATGGATTTATCAATGCAAACTTGCACCTACCTCAGTCAGATAAAGGAGCAATGAGTCAGGCAGAGTAGGTTAACATATTCAACTAAAACAACCTCTCTACCTATTCTCTCTGCTCCTCGGGGATGGAGAGGGGGGGTGGCAGGTTAACACCCTCTGTTTATCAGCACCAACAACACACAAACATCCTCAACTCTCAGGGTACGTTGTGCTATAATGAGAAGAATTATTCCTCATCTTCTAAATGTTGAAATATATTTATTATACTCAGTTCAGCTATCTACTCAGCTCCCTCCCCCAGGCAGCAAGGCACCTCATTCAGGCAGACAGGGCAGTAAGTCAGCCCTTTTTTTTGGGTCAAACTACCGGGCTCCAAAACCGGCTTTTCAAGCTTGACCTCAATACGTAAAACCCCCAAATCCTGCAACCTTTTAACATTGGGGGTAGCTGAGGACCTGGGACTAATACTGAACGTATGCTGATCCTCTTATAAGGCAGTATGCATGGAGCTGGCACTGGGAATGTCTACAGATAGTACTGTTAATTCAGTTAAGTTTGGCCTGTGTTTAAATCAGGATTACGTGGAATTATTTTAGCATTTGTAACTGCTGAGTCTGTAAAAAAAACCACTGTACTTAATTAAAAAAGGCACGCTAAAAAACTGTAATCTTATTTCTGCATTAATACACTGAGTTGGCTTTTTCTAAACACACCCCCACCGCTCTTTCATTAGTTGCGAGTTATGAAATATAACTTTTTACAATATCTATGTGCTCGGAATCTGTCGTCTGTCTCGTTCTCTTTTCCTTCTTCTCGCGAACGATGCTCATGGCTTCTCTGGAAGGTCCACCATGGGAACCTTTTCTGTGGGGGACATGGGGGGAACGTCTTTGCTCTCTGGCAGGCCGACGACCACCGCCTCAGGCCCCGGGGATTGTGGGGATTTCCCTGCACTGGCGCTGAATCCCTGAGCGATGTCATCAAAGGTTCTTCCTTTGGTCTCAGGCACTCGCAGGAAGGTGAAGATGAAGAAGAAGATGAGGAGGACCATGAAGATGATGAAGACGTAAGCACCGCAAAGTTCCTGTGAGAAGATGAGGAGGATGATTGTAAATGCACGTCGAACTTGTACTGCTTCTGCATCTGAGGATTTTAGTGAAATAAATGTGTTCATACCTCTAATTTAGGGAAACCCAGCCCGACCAGGAAGTTGGCAGTCCAGTTGGAGAAACCGGAGATGGCCATGGCGGCAGGTCGGGGCCCCTGGGAGAAGAGCTCTGCCACGATGAACCATGGGATGGGACCCGGACCCATCTCAAAACTGGCAACAAAGCCAAACACAGCCACTATGGCCAGGTAGCTAAGAGACTGGTTTTTCTCCTGCTCAGAAAAAGAAAAACAGAGTATGAGGCGATGTAGCAAGGTAGCAATGAGGATGCGATATTTTTTGTCTCACAGGACAAGAACCAGGCAACCATCACTCACCACCAAAGCCAGGGAGATGGTCATGAGGAGGGCGCAGACAGCCATTCCAGCCAGTCCAATCAGGTGCAACGTCCTTCGTCCCGCCCGTTCAACCAGGAAGAGCTGGAGTCAAAACAACAAAAAAGACTGATTAATAATCCAAAAAAGATAAAACATGCCTTGTATTGAGACACCAAATGTGTAGTCAGAGACTTACAGAGACAATAGTAAACACAGTGTTCACGACTCCAGCTCCAATGGTGGCGTAGATGGGTTGAGTGACACCAGCTGTGGTAAAAATGCCTGTAGAGTAGTAAAAGACCTGAGAGAGGAGACAAAAATAGATATTACTCACTCCAGTAAATAAAATGATTGTAGTTGAACATGAATTGATTGTTTTTACACTGACATATTATAGCCCTTTAAAGTTGATAAGGCCAACGTGTTACACATCCAGCAGACACGGATGATTGTAAGACCAATATTAACGCTCAGTAACACATTAGGAGGACATTATAAAGTGTTAACTTGTGCTCCGTTTCTGTTTTGGTCTCCTCCACCTCCTGACAGAAACATCTAAATGCTGTGATTGTTTTCAGCTTAGATGTTTGCCTCCTCTTATTTTGTTGACTTCATCCTCACGTGTCTTGTTGTGACTTTCCACTTCCTATCTTGGTCTCTTTCCTGCCCTTTTTCTGTGTACACCTGTGTTTCATTTATTAATTAGTGCCTGTGTATTTAAGCCTGTGTTTTTCCCAGTTTGTCTGTTTCCCCACATCGGTCTCCTGTGTTCTGTGTTCTCTGTTCTCGGGTCCTGTATTGTTCCTGGTACTCTGAGTTGGCTCTGTGTGTTTCCTGCCCCTGGGGTTTTTTGCTGCCTGTGTCCCCAAGCTCCATCCTGGTTTGTACTTCATTTAGTTTTGTGTTTCTCTTTAGTCTTTTGGATTTGCCCCAGCCTGGTTTTGTCAGTGTTGTTGCCTGCGTTTTGATTTTTGGACCTCAGCTTACTTCATTAAAGCTCGCTTTTGTGTCTTTACCTGCCGAACACCGTGTCTGCCTTTGGGTCCCTCACATTTTTTGCCAAACCCTAACAAATGCTCCACTATGTTCACAGGCTTGTCGCTCACTTTGTCTGTCTGTTGTTTGGTGCTAGGTAGATGGTGTACAATGTTTTTTTTTTAGAGATTTTAAGCTAAAAAAAACAAAAAACGGAAACACCTGAGTGGACTGAAACAGTTTAGGGTTTTAAGTTGCAGGACATAAAACCAAAACAGGGAGCTGAAAGATGCTAAAATGCTATATATAAACTTTTTGAAATAATTACGCAGCAGGTACTTAGACACACAGTTGCATTATGTCTAACTCTACTGGTGAGTGATATAGGTCGTGAGTGTTAATGCGTCTGTCAGAGTTCAATCGATGTTGCAGCCTCTAGCCGCAGGCTGTCACAGTTTGACTGTGATTGCTAGGTCAGACACTGCAACCGTTAACACATTAAGTCAGCCTGGTTACATGACCTCATTAACAAAATACCCAGTAAATACCACTGTGTGTGTCTCTGTCTTTTAACCCTTTGAGGGTTATTATTCCACTCAATCTAACATGGCCTGAAGCCGAGAAGCATCTCTTGTCGAGTGCTTGTCAGAAACATTTGTATAATTTCAGTGAATGCTCCTTTAAAGAGTCATGTGTGAGATGACAGGTTTGAAGATCGCCCTCACACATCAGACTGACACTTAATAATAATAATATCCATTACACTCCATTACAGGATATCATGTTTACTTACAGCGTTGATGCCGGACAGCTGCTGAGAGAGCTGAAGGATGATGGCAATAATGATTGGTTGACGGTAGTTGGGGGAGCGGAAGAGTTCGGGGATGGTCACTTTCTTTTCCATGGCCATCTTCATCCCTTCTTCCTTCATTTCCTGAATGTCATCGTTCACATCTTCGGTGCCGCGCAGACGCACCAGCGCTACAGAGAGGAGAAGATGGATAAATAGAGAGGAAGTAAGTACATTATTTATGCAAATATGATGTAAAGAAAGGTTGGAAGGGTCTTCGAACATGTCACATGGTAAATGTTTAATTAACCACAGGGCCACCTCATCTGCAGGACATGCTTCAATTCGCACATTATTAAAAATTCACCAGTGACTCTAGATTCAGTCTCATTAAATCCTAATGCTGCCAGCTTGTTAGCATATTGTAAACTGGCTCAAAACTGACCTTTCCTTGCCTCCTCCTCCTGGTTGAGGCTGATGAGCAGGTATCGGGGGCTTTCAGGGCAGAAGGGCAGCATAATAGTCTGCACGATGGCCGGCAGGATGGTCAGAGCCAGCAGCAGAGGCCACAGAGTGTCTGAGCCGAGCAGAGACTCCAGACCGAAGATCTGAAACACAGACAGCAGCGGATGAAGTGGACTCATTTACAGCATGCTTCACTCACCTCACCAGACATTTTCAGCTATCTTGTCAGAGGCTGTTTCCTCATATAAAGTCATGAACTTGCTGTGCGTTGACGTGGTGTCAGATTTATTGTAAAAAACATTTTTTCAGACTGGGAAAATTCACGCAAACGCCCCTCAAGTCTGCTTGATGCAATGTCATGTGTTGCCTTTGTGTTGAAAAGCTTAAATCTAACTCAAATAACATTTTCTTATTTTTTCAAAAAAATATTCTGAAAAGATGCTTTTATTATTATGGGTTTTGTATTTAGGGCCATGTATATTTTTCATTGAGAGTAAATGTGGCGTAAAACATGATGATATTGTTGTTTTCTATACTTGGTATTTATGGTGATCTACAGGTCACATAAATGATGAACAGACTTTATATTCAACAGCCTCAGACACCACTTTAATAAAGACAAGATGTCTGAAAAAGCTTGGTGAGGTGAATATAGCAGAAGTGTTTTAAGGACTTGAAGCTCTCAAAGCAAAGCTGATGTCTTAAGTCAATGTTATCCTGCAAAAATCCATAGCTTGCGCATAATCTAATATAAAAAGCAACAATATTTAAATCACAGTAACATCATCACCATATCACAGCATCTTACCTGTGCCACCAGGATGCCAATAACTACACCCAGCTGATGCAGCGTACCGAAGGCTCCTCGGACAGCCGTGGGCGAGATTTCGCCTACGTACATGGGCGTCAGCCCAGTGCACAGGCCGCAGAACACACCGATGATAAACCTGCCGATAATGACCATCTCATAAGATCGAGCCAAAGCCGACAGTCCCATGAAACCCCCTCCGAGGAGAGCCAGGACGTTAGATAGCAGCATGGACTTACGCCTGGTGATGAATGACAAGAAAGAAAGACGGTCAAAGTTAGTGAGAGTAAAGAGAAAAACAACCAAATAAGCAGTGATAAAAGCCTTCTAAATACGGTGCATATGTAAAGAACAGCTGCAACAAATTATTATTTCATCATAAATTAATCTGCCGATTATTTTCTCAATTAACCCAACGTGACGGACTCCAAAAAATCATGTCTTTATGTCTTGTTTCGTCCAACCAAAACAGCAAATCCTCACATTTGAGAGGCTGTGACTGAAATGATTAATCTATTTTTCAAAGTTGCTATATCATTCTTAAATGACTAACTGACTTGGTGATATTAGTGATATTCAGTCAAAGCTGACAGTAAAACATATCTGTCATCTTGCATTAAACCGCAGTTGCTCCCCTGATGTTCTCACCTGCCAAATTTGTTGACCATGAATCCAACACAGAAAGACCCGATCATGCCTCCCACACTGAAGATGGCCACGGCAAAACTCCACACCATGGTGTTGGCTCCTGCACTGAAAGGCTCCCCGGTCCTTTCTGTCGACACATTCAGGAAAAACCTTCGCAATTTCTGTCAAACCACAGAAAACGGTGAAAGGATTAGAAGTGGCAACTTTAAAGAAAGTCTTTGTCTTTTGCAATTTGTCATAAAAAATCATTTAAGATCTAACAGATGTGACAGAGACTGTGCTTCATGTGTATTTGTGAGTTTTTTAAACATCCACATGGGGGCACTACGGCTTTTAGCATAATGCTGAGCTCTCAAATCAGACCAGACACACTGAAAACATCATGTCGATCACTATACAGAACAACAACAGGAAAGTGATACTGGAAAAGTTTTACTACAATACAAGTTTTAGAAAATGAGAGAAGACGTGGTATTGCATCTATTATTAATGCAGGAATTGTGCCCCCTCCCTTAACGCTTGCCCCCGCTGTCATAAAACACACAAGAACCACAAGGATTCATTCAGCTGTGTGTGCTCAACATGTTACAAACACACACCTGCTCTGGTGCATTGATGACCCCGGTGTTGTAGCCAAACTGCAGCGAGCCAATGACTGCCGTTGACACACAGTAGAGAAGGTAAGCAGTCAACTTCTTCTTGGGCTGTAGAGAGAAAAACAGACATGCAGATATGAAATATTAAAACAACAAGCAGATGGAGTTTATGTACAATCACTGCCTCAGTTTGTGTGGCGGACATGGCCGGTTCCTGGCTCCACAAAGCGCTTGTTGTTTATAGTGACACTGGCAAACTACAGACAATGAGCCTCTCTACATCTGCCCTCCCTCCCTGCTTTCAGCTCTCTGCATTAGCAGCTCGCAGCGCTGCTGTGAGAGCAAGGTGTTACAACATTGCACAGGCTCCGTGATTTTCAGCTCTGAGGCATTTCTCAGATAAGTAGCTAAAGACACCCCAAGAGAAAGAGACTGAATCCTATTGTGAGTGTTTTTCCCTGCTGGGTTCGGAATTAAAGTGGGTTTAGCTCATAATAACAAGCTAATACACCTGACAGTAATCACTTACATGGCAGTACTGCCTGCGGGGGGGTGAAATTAGCAATATGCTAAAGTATTCATCCAGGCAGAACTGAGAGCAGTCATCGGTTTAAATTAAGTTTCAAGCCAGAATGGAAATCCCTGATCAAAGTTTCACACGACTAACCCAAAGACTACATCTCTTCTACATTGTCTGTAAAACATTTGACAGTCTAAGAACTTTTGTAAAGCTTATTATTTACATCCAGAGTCTAACAGTCTGGGGCTTAAGTCCAAATAGGCTCATTAATGAAAGAAAATCCATTTTAATCAGCCAGTTTAATCCGTCTATTTACAAAATGTGCCCCTGTTTCAACACACTGACTCGACTAACATTCATGATGCTAATTAGTACTGTGTTTTGCACAATCTGTAATCTCACATGAGTCAAAAAACAAGAGCTTCTAGCTACAAAGACAGGCACAGTGAGCCGTGTTTCACCGTGATGATACATACATCAATTAAATCATCATCGGCACAGATAAAATAACAAATTCCTCAAATGTCATGAAACAACATGTTCACAACCTGCACTAATGAGAAAAACCAAAGACTGGTTCAAAGAGTCTCCTGAAACAAACTGTTCTTTCATCTGATCAGCTGCGTCCTTTTCCTGATTACCCGTGAGTTCCTTATCTCCTTAAAATGTATCCGAAGTACTTGGTACTTTTTGTCTGCTCCTATCAGGCGCTCATTAAGTTACCGTAAGCCAGCACATGGATCAGAATGAAACAACACACGGGAGGATTTCAATGAAATTAAAAAAACAGAATATCTTTCCACTGTGAGATAGTGATAATCAGTTGTAACTACAGTGTGTTTCTCAGGGGAACATCATGACCATGTCTCAGAATAAGGACTATATGTGACAGACAGCCAAACAATGGCACAGGAAGTGCTGCGTACACGATAAAGTGATAGTGACGTGGAAAATATGAAGCACTAGTCAAAGAACAAAAGAGTGAGAATGATGTAGAGCGAAAGAAGAAATGAGATGCAAGACAAAATAAGTGATGTTATACTTGAAAGAGAAACTAATTGTAGTAACATGCGTGCCATGTTTGACTTCTGCCACACGATACCACCTCAGATAACCTATAAAGGGGGATTAAACACATGCAGGGTGTGTGGGGTGCAGCTGAACTGGGCTCGAGGAGATTAGATGAGGAAAAAATGTATGTGGGCACGTAGCTACATTTGTAACAACTGCATCTGCAGCCACATGCTGCTGTTGAGTAACATTCAGACAAGATTATATCGCCGTCTTAAAACAACTCTGAATAGGGAGTGGCCCATTGAGTAAGCAGCATTATGTAGTAACGCAGACTTGTAGACAGTCTGTATTCAATATCTGCAGCTGTATTCTACAATATAAAGTACTTATACATATACTGATCAACTGCATCGTGCTAAAACACGTTATGCAACAACTAAACTGAGTACCTGTCTGAACACGAACAACTCAAACAGGCTGAGTCTTGGACATTTAGATATAAATCTATGAGCACTGAGAGTCTCTGTCTGTGATATGATTGAAACATCCAGACCAGCCACTAAATGTATCTTGTGGAGAGATTATTCTCTTAGCTGCTGTTTCCAAGGTGTACAATGAACTTAAGACCTCAGTTTCTACTCTTTTCTGTACTTTTATATGGCTTGTGTTTGGTCCATTTTGTTCTCTAAGTTTAAAGGTCATTAAAAGCCCTTCAGTGGACCGGTGTTGCAAATTAACATCTGCTATAAACATTGTGAGACTTGAACTGCTGTTTCAGTTTGTTGATGTATACTGTATCTGTCCCTATCAAATAAAACAAAAATAAACCAGTAATATTACAACTTCAAAGTATTCATCTACTTTACCTATGTTTTTGTAGTGTAATCATAATTTAACATAACAAATCACCATTATTTTAACTTCCGGTTCTCATATTAAGGCGTCCTGCAGATCTGCAAATGGTTTGTCCAAGTGGTGTTGCCGTACCCAAACCACCGCCTGACTGCTGTAAAATCGGACAAAGTGACTTAACTTCTAAAGTAATCGTGGAAACCGATTACCTCAAAAGTACAAAGTAAAGTAGACTAATCATTTTAAGCTGTTAAAAGGTTTTAGCCTACAGCAGTCGGTGCAAACACTGTGCTGTCTCTTTATTTAATTACTTTCACAACGTTTTCAAACCTGAATGTCATATGAGTGTTATGTGAATGAATACTCAAATATTTGAGTATAGCAGGAAGTTGGTTGCTAAAGTTTCACTAAGCTTTACTTCACTCTACAGACCCCCCCCGCTTCCTCCCCCTCGACTTTTGGGCCTCCCCAAAGTCGACATAGCTGCGGCCCTGCCTTCAACACTCAATTTCCACACTCATGTCATCTTGCAATCCTTGTCTGTGTCTCTCTCTCATTGTCTTTCTCCCTTAATGTTGTCCGACTATATTGCATCGACCCTTCGGTGTGTTTCTTTATCATAAACTCGACTTTTGCAGCAAAACTTCTTCTCTTCGCTGCAGAACGTTTTGATGGAAAAGTCTTTTAGGAGCACATGCTACTATCCACTGCGGCTTGGTGGTTAGATTATGTGTAAATCTTAAGTAACAGCAATGACAGTGAGGTAACTGCGTGCAACATGTTTCAAAAGCCAAACCGCAGGGACGGTTTGTGACATCACAAGGTATGAACAGGCAAATTTTCAGTCACTTTAGATATTTACTCTACAGACAACCCCAGGGAATTTGAATAAACCAACTCTTTGATATAATGTCAATAGTATGTTGGTGTATTCAAATGTAAAGATAACTAAACTCTCCTCGCAGGCATGCCCTATCTCTCTCTTTGTCCTACTGCTATTTCCTCAACCCACATCTCAACGCAGCGTACAAATAAAAGCAAGAAACTAGATCACACTCAGGTTCAAACTTGTCACCCACCAGCCCCGTTCCCTACTCTTTCTCTCTTAGTCACGTCCTGAAAGGCTTGACTCCCATCCCCAGATCCTGCCGTTGCCAGAAAGGAAAAATACAGAATTGCCAGCCTGTGACTCGTAAATACCACACACTCATTCATTAGAGGTGTTGCCTCAAAACCGGCTCAGAATTAAACAAACAATGACAAAGAAGCAGGCTGACAGTCTTCCTCAGGAAACAGTGGGAATCACAACAGGCAGCTTGAATCAACCTTTACAGTACAGTCCAGTATATTTACCTTCTCGTCCTCCATCCGCTCCATATTTTCTCTGCTTGATCGAAGATATTAAGAAGGAAAGTGACTCTTGTGAGCTGTCTCTTATCCCTTACGAACACACACCTCTGTGCAAACAGTCAAAACCTGAAAAAAAGCAAACACAAGAGCAAAAATGTGATAATTATTAAAGCAAACATCCGTTAGAAATAAAACTCTGAAGAATCCCAACATTGTGTGGGTTACATCTATAGCTCGTGCCATTAAGAAGACTACAAACTACACACCTGATGGACTCAGAGCACTCTGCAGCAGCTGAGGAGCTTTTCTGAACTCAGAGAACTCAACAGGAGTCTGTGCCCAAAATGACAGTGACCCCTCCCTCTGCTTCCGTATTCACCCTCCTCTTCGGTGCTCTCTAATTATGAAATGAATAAAGTGATGTAACTCCTTCTTTTCAAACTAAATTACTGTCGCTTTGCTTATTTTTATCAATGCAATTGAAAGACACAAAAAAACAAAAACAAAAACACCCTCTCAGTGGGCTGCAGAGGCTGTAGTAACCCACGCTGTGCGGATGGAGCTTCATGAGATCAAGTGGATTTTGCTTTAAAAAGGTGTTTTACGCACAAGATGCTACTGCACTTCTATAATTCATAACACACAAGGCTTTCAGCACCTGAAATTAAATCATGAGCAACATTGTTTGACAGTGACAAACCACACAATTAATCATGATGATGAATAAAAATAAATGTTTGTTTACCGTTATATGTGATGCGTGCCAGCCTTTGTGTATCCAAAAAAAAACTTCTTGTCTTGTCCAAACGTGTTTGCTGTGACAAATGTTCAGTCCTCCCTCCTATCTGTGTGTTTTTATAGAAAGTCGGACACGATAACCCGCACGTTTCACCTCATCGACATCATTCTTACTCATATTTCTGGGGAAAAGGCGCACGCAAAACTTCCGATCCTGCGCCCACGTACTTCGGGTTTCTTCGTCTCGGGTCGTGATGTCGGTAGCAGCGGCGCAGGCGCGTTTTCCGCTCAGCTGGAGAAAGGGGACGTGCTCGGCCGAGCGTACAGTACGGAGCAGAGCTGGAGAACAAACGCTGCCGGTGAAAGGAGTCTCTGTGCTGCTGCTGGCCCGTCGGCTGCCCACCGGGTGCGCCAGAACAAAAGGCAATGTGCGCGCAGTCCAGATACAAAGCCTGGTCATGCAGAAATCATGAGACCGGCTCAGTGGGTGGCAAACAAACGGGGGAGACCTACTAATTCTTCATCAACTATGTCTAATCTTCACAACCAACTAAATCCCAGTCTGGAATCTGAAGTTCTCCAGAAAAATGAGAGTCAGAAGGGTCATTTTTAAATCCACTCTGGGAGCAGCTGGGCTCAGTTTAGCTTCATGTTTGTATTAGATCTCTATTAGAGGCCCACTGGAGTGTGATTTTGGATTTTGGGTGATAATTTGAATATTTTTCTGGGATGTCCTCCAGCCCAACATAGTACAACCCAAAGAAAATGACTTAAAGGAGAAGTTCACCCAAGAATGAAAATCCAGTCATTATCTCCTCACCCTCATGCTGGTGGAAAGTCAGGTTAAGTGTCATCGTCCACGAAACATTTCTGGAGCTTCACAGCAAAACGGCGCTACAGCATTCTCCTAAACAACTGCAGTAGATGGGGACTTGTTTCACAATGTTAAAAAACCCAGCCGAAAAAAAACAAAAGATAAATGGCTCCATACGTCCGCCGTTATCCAAGTGTCTGCGAGCCCTGAGCCCCAAATTGATTTGAAAAACAATCAATCAAACTTTATTTATATAGCACCTTTCAAACAAATCCAAATGTGATTCAAAGTACTTTACAAAAAACCTGGTATATTAAGAAAACAAAAATGGGCTTGGAGACTAATGCACACGCCATTTTGCAATAAAATAAATAGTTAAAATAATAAAATATAAAGAATAAAAGCTAAAATCAATAAATAAAATAAAACATAAAGATAAAATATTTCACGTACAAGTTGATTTTAAAAATAGTTACTAAAATAGATTATAATATAATTATAATAATAACAAACATAACAACAACAGTAAAAATGTAAATAAAAATCTGAACTTTTCCTTCAAAGATTTGAAAGCGTGCAAGAATCATTTCATAAATACTCAGGTCAGAAAAACTGTCCCCATTCCCACCTAACAAGATTTTGACCACATGCCAAAAATAAAAGTATCTTTTTCGTGTTACATTCATTAAGTCACATGTTTAATTCGTCTGTACATTTTGTTTCTCAACATGAAATCAGACAAACAAGCAAATAAAAGCAGAGTGAGCCCCTGTTTGGCACCTGCAGCTACTGAGGACATGACCTCTGTGCCCTCAGTGGCCGCTGGCGCCCTGATCGTTACTACAGACCTGCTTAAAGATGCAGAAATTAATGAGTCATTATAAGTGTTTGTAATAAGTCAATAAAAGGTGAAAATCAGTTCAGCTGATGGTCGAGGCCAACACTTTTCACATCTCACATTTCACCATGCACTTCATCATGTCGAGAGCTGCATGCAGATAATAGTCCAGTCGGACATAAATACACTTGTTCCTGAGCTGGGAGCTGGATCTCTACTGACATCAGAACTAAACATAGATTGATTATTCATTCATGCGCCACAAAATAACTAGATTCAAACATGAGTTTTAAAGCAGATATGACCTCATGACAGGGAATATCATATGACTAGTTCACCCAGGTGACACTTATGTTGACCTGTCAACTCATCTCTGTGGCTCGTTGTAAAACTTCACATATTGCGGCAGAATTTGGAAAACAGTCACTATGATGCAAACAGGAAAGACTGAGTGTTTCTAGGATATGTTTGCAGAAGTAACCAAGACTGTACACTTGTAACCTTGAGATGATATTATGAAAACATAGTTATACTGTCAGGATTAATATACTTTTACCTCAGATATACCCTGCTTCTTTTGGACAGGTCATCTCACATTACAAGTCTGCAGTTAATAGCCAGAGCATTTGGAAAAAAGTGACCGGAAATCTGTTGTAACAGTGACTGCACATGAAAAACGTCAGAATCTGTTGAATGTGGGAGGCTCCTTCCCTTTTTGTGGAATTACAATTATTTCATCCAGCCTTGAAATAACCAACTAAAAAAGGAGAGAAGGAACTGAGAGACTGAGGGACGTGCAACATTTCATCATTCTTCAGAAACTACATCTCTGTCCCAGTATCTCATCTGGATCCGGAGAGCCGTTGCCAAGGAAACCAAACCCACAGCATCTCCTCTAGTGACCTGGTCTGAGTGAGGAGATCAAATTATAAGATATCTGCAGAGAGCAAACACAGATACACCGGAGGATAGAGAGAGAGAGAGAGAGAGAGAGAGAGAGAGAGGGGGGTGTTGTTGTTATTTGTTATGTTATGTCCGAGTGTTTGGACAGATGCTTTGGCAACATTGTTGTTAAACTTTCATGCCAATGAAGCCCCTTTGAATTTGAATATGAATTTGAGAGAGGTGGGGGAGAGAGAGAGCGAGAGAGAGGGAGGGGGAAGAAAATTAAGAAAGTTAGAGGCTCTTCCTCCCTCGTCCTCCATCACATCCGTGCTAAAACACACGCAGCCCATTACAAACCACATCCTGTAGCTTGAGACCTTGTAAATTCAACTGACTCCTGCTCCTTGCTGAAAGCATCATACAGGGTTAATATGAAGTTAATAGGTGGAGCCTGTTCCTTCATTTGTTTTGCTTTTTATCACCATAGTAGTGCAAGGCTTCAGCCATTTTGTAACATGTTCTGCTCTAACAGTGTTTGACATGGAAAAACCAGAGGCAATCCAGGTTCAAACTAGAAAAGTATCAAAAGCGATGGAGGACATGTTTAAAAGCCTTTATTATAGTGGCTACATCATTAAAAGGGCAATCATTAAAATAAAAGCCGACATGTTTCAACCAGTAGGTCTTAATCAGGGCTCCAAACTACAGACAACATGATGTGGCCCCACCTAATATAGTGTATATAGAAGCCACAGACCAGGTGATACAAATACAAACTAATGAAACAGTTAAATAACAACAGATCAGATGACAACATACAAAAACTGACACCCATATATATCATAATCAAGCATTGACAAACACCACCCTGGTTAAAAAAGCACAGAAAAGCCTCTGCTTCCTGTGAAAATTTAAGAAGGCTAAATTCTGGAGCAAGATTCTGGTCAGCTTTTACAGAAGAGCGATAGAAAGCATCCTGACTGGACACAACACCGCCCAGAACATCGCTAGTACCCAACTGCAGAGCATCAGCGACATCAGTGATGCGAGATGTCTGCACAGAGCCCAAAGGATGCTTAAAGACAATGCCGACACTCCTGAACTCATCTTCAACAATAGCAGGACTCAAGGGCTCAATCATTAATTTGTTTTTTAAACCTTTGTTTGAAAAATGACAATACATTTACCTTGTTTTATATATATTTTTGAAAAACATCATGTAAAACACTTATAGATTAATATCACTATGTGCACAGAGCAGTACATGTCATCCACATGTGAGCCAACAGGATTTGGTTTAAACAAGGACAAAATAGAGAAGGAAAAACCGTGAGAACAAATGCAGTCAGATTGAGTCCAAATGTTGCAACAAGGCATCTTCCCATCTATGTTGACATCGTAGATTATTACATCACAGTATTCCCATGTGCGTAGCTGAAATATATTCATGCATCCATTTTCTTGCGCAGGGTGGAGTCGGTGTCCTCCGCTCTTTGAGAATAAGGTTGTTACGAGTATCATGCCCATCACTGGATACGTTTGAATGTGTGACAGGAGACTTAAAAGTCCTCCCAGCATTGAAAGAGAACCAAGACTCTGTCTGAAGAGAGAGTACGGTAAATCCCAGAAAACAAGACCAGACAGTGACTTGGTAGAAAGCTGTGCTGATAGATGTTATTTTACATGAAGGCTTTGCAAAAAAAGAAATGTTTTGGACAAGGAGGGGGAAAAAATGCTGTACAGTGGTTCAACCAGACGGACGAAGAGAGAAAGACACCGCTGAGCAACAATTAAATAAGATTATATGAAATCACCAGTCATTGGTAACAGCAACTGTAAGCCGAGCCTCAAAGTCTGTGCAGATCTGAACAGAAACAGGTTACTTTGTCACGTCAAGCGTACAATAATATCCATAACAAGATGGAACAGGTGACTCAACTCAACTGAACACACTATGGACTGTAAAGTCACAGTTTAAACCTGTTCAGTCTACTAAGCAGACTGTGGAGGGCCAAAAAAGGTTTTAATCATTTAATTATTCTTCATTGGGGCTAAAACTAGTTTAAATAATACATCTGGTGTCTGAATATTATTGAAAGAAATAATTCAAAGTATTTTTTATTACATCAAACATGGACAAGTCATGTTTAAAGAGGCGACATCATGTAGACATAATTTCTGTTTATTCCAGTTTAGTTTAGGAATATTTGGTATATTTGGCGTCTTTTGTGGGTTTGAACATTATAAACATGGATATACATAATGATAATCTGCTGGTTCAGGGTCAACAGGGTGTTATATATATATATTATGAAGAACTTGTTACATGGTTTACTGTGGGCTTACTCAATTTAAAACTGGTGCAACACTGCCGCCCTGTGAGTAGAGTTTGCCATTGACTCTTGTTGACGCACGTTAACCCTGACAGATAAACTCACTCTAACAATGTCTCTCAGTTGTCTGGCACTCACAATCTTACAAAAACAACGTTGTGTTTCTTGCAATATTTCACTCACTCAACGTTCTGGTTTTTGTTTGTTTTTTTGTACCTGTTTAAAAATGTCACCACCGCAGCCCTGACAGTCTTATCAGCGTCAATAACAAGCAAAGTCTGAAGAGGAGTTTATTCGGTCTGAACACACCCTTTCTGGCGTGTCAGGACTTATTGCAGCATAGCTGAGGCAAACGGTTAACAGCGGAGGTTGTGGTGAGCTGGTGATAATCAGAGGAAGACTACAACTGTGCTCCGAGGATGGAGTTGCCAGTATTGTAACTGTGACATGATGCAATTCATTAAATCAAGATCCTCAGGCTTAAAGTGCCCCGCTGTAACAAAGTGAAGTAAACGGTGACTTGAAACAAGTCTTAAGATCCAAGTAAAGGAGTCTGAATCATACAAACTTAGGGAGGAATGTATGAGACAGCAATGGAGGAATTAAGACAATGTGGTTGACTGTTGACTCATGAATGAAGATGATTTGTTGTAATTCATTCAGCAAAATCTGTTTCTAATGTTTATCTGTGAAACCTGAGACAAGAGAAGATGTCAAGTTCATACATTCCACATATCCACCTCTGATGAAATAATCTTAATGCTTTGCTGTCCACACTTGAATCAGGTCAATAAAAAAAAAGGTGCAGCACTAACTCTATGTCAACACAACCTTTCCAACCCATTAATTCCTTTGGTTTTCAATGTGCAACACTGACTCAGAGCATTAAATTAATCCAAATATTACCAACACAAGCCCTTAAAGAAGTACTCAGTTACCCAACAGCAATAAGCTTTATCATGGTTATAGTTCAACTGTGCCACTGTGTGGTAAAACCTAAATATTACACCAATACAAGCATCTGGTTTTATCACCACTGCCCCCTTCTGGACAAACTCTAGTATTGCTACGTTGTGTTTTCAGAGTCCACAGGCCCGAGGACTGAATGAATACTTCAGCAGATTACTGTGTACATATGGTGTATGCTGCCATTTCTGCTGTAAATATATCAGGATCGCTGAAGGCTATGTTGGGTAATCCAAAGAGACTACATGTCTTTTTGAAAGTTTAACTGGAAATCTCATTCAGACAACGCACAAATAAAGAACCAGTTTCCCTGCCTTCAGTATAGATCTGATGGGCTGTAACTGAGAAGAAGACATTTACACCTATCCCTGGACATTTTCACATACTTGACAATATTAACTTCAGTAGCAGGCAATCAGGCATATTTTGTGTAATTTAATAAGATGTAAAAGTTCCAGTGTGCAGGATTTAGTGGCATCCAGTGGTGCCATTGCAGATTGGGACCAACTGAACACCCCTCATCCTCCCAAACAGAGGTTAAAAAGCAGAAAATCAGAAAGGCAATCAGCAAGTGTTTGGTTTGTCCATTCTTGGATATTGTAGAAACATGACGATGCAACATGATGCAATGGAAGAGGACCTGCTGCTTCTGTATATATACAAAGGCTCCTTCTAAGGTAACAAAACAACAATTCTTAGTTTCAGGTGATTAGAATAAAAACATAATTATGGATATTATATTCAATAGATCAACCTGATTTTCCCTAAATCTTACACACTGGACCTTTAGGGAAAACGATGTCTGACTAGGAGAAAGCACATTCAATAAACTGTAAAATGAACAACACCCTTTTAATTAAATCCAAACTGTATTTATTGATCAATCATTGCTGAAGAGTAGTTTACAATAGAGAAAGATAACAAACTTCAGACCTTAACATGCAAGGTAAAAAGTTGTGCGTGTTTAGGTTAAGAACTGTAACATCAATGATGATGACGACGATGTGAAAGCTGTTTGAAGATGTCCATAGGCACTCTACAGAGGTAAAGGGGCACGTAACAGAATGTCCTGGAGTGGACGGTCCTGATCAATAACGGCTTGGCGAGTTCAGATCTTGCCTGGGAAGCTTCCACTCTCGATCTGCTCGTCCCATTTGCCAACCTGTTGACAGATATTAAAGTAAACATTAGTCCTATCTGACAACAAGCTAATGCTTAAGTATCGGCAGAGCTGTTGTTTTACATCCATAGCAGTTTCATGTCAATCACTAGAGCACACTGCATCCATGAGAAAGATTTGAGCGTTCAAGTTCTTTCTTGACCTCGGGAAGAGTATGTTTGTCAAAATCGCCTCACAGCTGTCGCATGTGACATGACGTCAGCATTAATCAACTCAAATAGAGGCTGTTATAAATATATGATGAAACAGGAACACAAGGTCAATCACAGCACAACATGAAGCCATACTTCATGCAACAAAATCAACCACAGAGAAGCAAAACAAACAGAAGACCAAGGAGCAGCAAAACAATTAGCATGTCTGCACTAGCCTTGGATATCCAGCACTTACAACATTAAGTGTGTGCATGGACAAATGTCCAACTCAACGATTAGAAATTTTATTATATGGGTCCGTTCCCCACTATGACAGCTGAACATACTGAGGAACTATCAGAACAGACCAGAATATCTTACCCAGCTCATGGGGCAGAGGCTCTTGTAAACCCTCTGGTACCAATCACAGGGAGCCGTGTCCTGGTCTCTGGCTGACAGAGCCTTGTTGCACCTGTGGTAGTCTGAAGCAAAATAAATAACAAAAGGGTTAAATGTTGCTCATCTGACACAATGTTTATACTAAAAACACCATAAACAAAAAGCCACAGAGATCAGTGATCAGTGACATCACAGTGACAATGTCCAGCCTCGACAGAGAACCAGAGCTTATTTTGTTTTTCAACTTTGTACGTTTAATGTTCAAGCTTAAATGTGAGGCAGAAAGCAGTGTTTACACTACTATGACAGAGCTGTTGTTTTTACAATGCTATCAATGTCACATGGAGGTCATATGTTAGACACTATTTCTTGTGAAAACTCCTAATATGAATGTAAGCGTCCACTGACTGTCTTCTTTCTTAAGGTTGGCCATGTACATTTGATAGTTGCATTTACACAACATTGTTTTAAATGTACACAAAGATTTTAACTAGCTGAAACAACCACAAACTGGTGTAAGCACATCTTATGGATGGACTTAGTATTATCATGCTGTATACATCTGTTTGCAAGTGTTTTTAAACCCATTTAGGCAGTTTGATGAACTAATATAACAGATGTTGCAGATGTAAATAGTTGTACACATAATGAGGAATTCAGGTATCTCTCTGTTGTCATTTGTAGTGCTTGTCCTGTGTCCGAACACTTCTTGCAAACACAACATATTGATCATGTCCTCACCCAGGTAGTTCTGGAAACAGTTGCGGGTCTGGTTGGTGTTGGGGAATCGGGCGTCAAAGGGAGCCGTCCTGTAGCCCTTAATCTTCTCTTCAATAGTCTCAGACATCTTTGTGACCTTCTATCAAACGTCTGAACGACAATAAAACAAGATACAGGCTTAATTAACCTCAAATTGCAACTCGGTTGCAAAACAGGTTCGATGACAACCTCTACACAGTACTCAATGTTAGCTGGCTACGCTAAAAATAGCGTTGCGATCACAGTTTAATTTAAGCTAGCATTGTTGACACCTTTATCGCTACTCAGTGCTGGTTTGTTATCAGACCTAAGACTAAATATAAGCCACATATGTGTCTAACTCTTGACATAAACAAACATTAGAACTGTGACTCGACCACATAACTTTGAAAACAAGTTAGCATAGTTTGCTTAGCGTCGCATAGTTGAGTCGGTTAGCTGATGCTAGCTTGTTGCTAACATGTTAACATATCCGCGTCCGATTTAAACACATTTAAGAACGCCTAGTTGTTCCAATACTGTTTGTAGATCAAAACATAAGAAAGCTAAAGCAATTCAAGGGTAAGGTTTGTATGAATAACATAAAATTGGGTAGGTTATTGACTGCTAACCTTGGGACGCTTCTTGATGTGTCCTCGTTGGTCTCCGGAACGATGTCCTTGCTCGTCACCGCGCAAGGAATGCTGGGATACCGGGTCATGGGAACGCTTGAAACACCAGACTGACCTGAACTTAACTTCAGTTTTCAGGTCTATATTATCAGTTTTAGCGGTTTTAAATTAGCTGCAACGACGATAATGATGATCACAAGCCTGTTTTTTTTCTTGATTGTGTATTTATGTAAAAATTATAATTGTTTTTGCAGCCTTGAAACAATCACAGTATGACCTCATATCTCGCAAGAATCCTCTATGTTGTGACGCAGAGACAAAATAGACTAATTACAGGAAAATGTATGATTTAAAATTAAAATTATATTTCTCACCTCAGCAGTTGTTTGGATCCACTCCTAATTAAATTATATCACTGGTTTAATGTCTTCATCTGCAATCTGTGAGATAATTTTGCCAGCTACTACAGGCTTCATACACTGCTTCTGTTTGCCATGTTAAAGGGGCACTATGTAGTTTTGGAGAAGAAATATACTCCTATACTATTTTATTTTTCCATAACTGAATAAACAAGCTGTTTCAGAGGAAATCAAGGTCCGAGGGGGACCTTGATTTCCTCAGAAAGGTGGCAGGGTCTGCCAAATATAAACAAAGTGAATCAGTGTGAGATTGTGTTGTCCTTTAAGGTCAGTTTGTTTATTCAGTAATGTAAACAAAGAGGGTTTGTCTATTTAGCTTGTTTAGGTATAAAAAAATAAGAACTTTTTTTAGATTTTCTCAAGTACTGTCTAAAATAATCAGATTATTGACTCAAGTCACTAACAGGAAGACAATACAACAAAATATGATTTGTTGTATTGTGAATAATATTGAATAATAATTTAATGCTTAAGCCTATATTCTGTATTTGCCTAAGTAACTGAAGGTATAACACCTCAGTTTATTGGTTCTAGATAGGCTTAAGCCGATATTAGATATGATCGAATATCGCAATATTTGCCATCTTATGCAATTTTTTTTCACAATATTGAATATCGAACAGCTGTCGCTCACCTGGCTGGCCCTTTAACGTTTAGAGGAAAGGAAAACAGGGACAGACAAGGAGAAGTAAAGAAGTGAACAGCTTATCAACATCTCCATCCTTTATTTATTCATACTATTCATACTACTTACGAATATAAAATACAAACAATATATTTTGTATCGCGATATCTGGGCTGGACAATATCGTGACATAAAATTTTGGATATCGCCCAAGCCTAGTACTAGATGGTTAATTGCTCAAAAATAAGACTGGCAAGGAGGTTAATTACAGTTATACCTGATTTGTTGAATCTGTATGATGCTGACAGTAATGACTAATGATATTATCAGGCTAATGTTATATACAGTTAAAGCACGTCCACATGAATCCGTTCTCTTCTCCCTCAGTGAGGAGTCTTTCTGATGGGACAAATCGGTCTAGAAATGCAGATTTTGGAGGATCTACCCGCTGAACTGGGACACAGCGACAGTCCCCTTTCTCTTTCCTTCAACATCTTCCTGTCGAAGACGAGGTCAAAGATCACAGGTGTCTCTGTCGCTCCCTCCAGCTTCCTGTCTCGCTCTGTGTGTTTCCTTCATCCTCTTTCCAGCAAAACTTCAAACTGGGCCCGCTGTGTGTTTTGTGATGCGTTGCGTGGACTGTGCTAATCAAAAAATCACAGCGCAGCACCAGATCGAACACATTCCTGACGCTCTGTTGTGGCTTTGAGACCCTGTTGGATGTAATTAAACTTTGATAGGATGGAACTGTGACACCACATTTCTGTTTAATCCAAACAGAGCAAAATATTTAGCTTTAAAATACAGCATATAGTATACCGACAAGGTCTCAAAGACTCGTAAGTATGTACATTCACCCTTCTCTCACGTTCTACCAATCTCCCGCTCTCTCTCTCGCTCACTCAGTCAGGATATAGGTGTTGTCCACAGCAAAGGAAGGAAATTCTGTCACTTAGAACAATGGGCCTGTTTCTCTATCTATAGACCCAGAGAGGCTGAAAGCCAGAGGGAGAGAGGGAGCAGATCTAGTCCAGTTAGGAGTAAAAAGGTTTTTTCAGTTAAAAGAAGGTTGAATCGATGGATATTAAGAATTAGAGATGAGTTTGTAGATGTGTGACACGTTTATGGTTTTTTGAAAATGGAATTTCGTCGTGGGGAAAAGGAAACGTACGTGATTATTAGATTACTTTGAGCTGCGTATTCACATTTTGGTGGCGAGGAATCGTCAAAACACTCAATAGAAGGATCACAAGTAACTGTGGGTAAGTGCCAACATCTAATACCTACATTCTTTCATGTAGTATTCTGATTTTATGGTTTATGGTTTTCAAAATATACAACCACAACATGTAGGACAGGATGCTCGTTAAAAAAATCTTCTCTGTCTAGAATGACAACGGCAGATTTTAGGCGCAGACACACATCTTGTCGTAAATCATACTTCAAAACGTGGTAGTTTTCCTGGTAAATGCAGTGATTTTGTTTTGGCCTCCAAATTGCATCTGCGAGGGGGAAGACGATCAAGTGTGATCCTTAACTTTGATGGTAGAAGTAACACAGAGAAATGGACAGGCAGTGACCTTTGGAGTGGGTATTTCCCTGTCAGTGTAACAGCTGGACCTGAGTCCTACAAAAGACGCTTCCTGTTTGAGAGAGTGGGAAATTCATGCTATGACGTTCAGGGCTGTTTTGAGCTAATTTCTGTTTGCTTTCACCATGTTGACAACCTGCTGCAGGTATCCTGTTGATGTTTTTTGATGGTGACATCATGCCATTGTTATATTGTTTTCAATCCTGACACACATTCCTCAAACAGCGTGGAGGAAGATTACACAGATTACAGATTACGGGAAACATGACATTTACAGTATGTTGACATGCTGCAGATTACTGAATTGAAAGGCCACATTTGTTTTTAATAGTTATGTTTTTCCCTCCCTCTGTCAGATGGAGGGGTCTGGCAGTCCTCGCTTCAGAAAGCTCCATTTCCCAGTGGGTCTGTGGATCAACTCGCCCAGGAAACACTTTGCCAAGCTAGGGGGTCGCTGGCCAAGTGCTATCTCTGTCAAGTCAGTCTCTTAAACACACTTTTAATCTCCTGCTTTGCTTCTATGTCATGTACATTTGTTCTCAGGTTATGCTACTTTCTTGTAATCACTGTTTAGCCAGACTTCAGTGCCTGATAAGTATTGTTGAAGTTGAGTTTATGTGTCGATGTCATCTTATCTTACTTCCACTCTCATTTGTATCCGTCCAACTCTGTAACCTTTCCCTGTTTTATTTTAGTCCTTGTTGTTTGTCTTTGTTTAGTCAGTCATAATTCACAGCTGACTGGTCCCTTCCTTTCTCCTTCCTCTCTCCTCCATCTGTCTTCCCCTCCTCTGTTGTTGTCCCAGGTCGACCACCAGCTCTGACGCAGCCTCCCTCCACGAGGCCCCCTCTGCTCCTTCCTCTTCCCTTTCTAACTCAACCCCCTCGCTGGCTTCCCCTACCCCGTCCCCATCTCCCTCCCCGGCCTTTCTCAGGCCGCGGCCTGCTGGGCCTCAGTCCCGCACAAAGCGCCTTTCCCATCTTTTCCTGCGAGGGCGCTCGAACAGCGACCGGGACCGGGCGGTGGGGGAGAGGGAGAGAGAGGTCTGGGCTCACTCGGCCGCCCCCTCCTCTCACCACTACTTGCCCCCTGCCTCTTCCTGTGCCCCGGGCCTGATCAAGATCTATGGGGATGCCCTCTCCAGTGGGGCCAACTATCGCTCCCTGCTGGCCAACATCAACTCTACAGCCAGGCAGCTCATCGCCCAGGTCATCACCCGGTACACTGAGAGAGAGAGGGAGGAGACAGATGACGCAGGTATGAGAGAGGGAAATTTTCTCTCATTTGGACCTCTGCTGCGACCCATTACAAGGAATTGTTTGCTCAAAAAGTTTAAACCAATTGGGAATGACTTAATACAAACATAAACCACAGTGTTATGGAAAAATAATTACCCCCCCTCCTCCTCCTCCCCCCTTCCTCCATTACCTTCTAGTTCTCCAGAAACACAGCCCAGAGGACTTCCTGTTGTGTGATGTCATCGGAAAGCCCATCCAGCAGCCAGATGGAGCTATCAAGTGGGAGACAGAGTGCCGGAGAAGCGTTGCCCCATGGGAATGTCCCTTGTTGTTGGTGGACATGTGGCGACCTAAGGACGGATTTGAGCGGCGCTTTGAAATCCAAAGAAGGGAAGACTATGAGAGAGAAGAGAGGGAGAGGGAGAAGGAGCGGGAGAGGGAAGGAGAGAATTATCAAGGTATGTTTAAGACTCAACAGGCAGGTATGTTAGCACGCAATGGAGCTCTGACCAATCGTCTGACTGTCTGGACAACAGGTGTGCGCTGGCGGCGGAGCAGGATGTCGTCAGGGGGCGGACCAGAGGAGAGCGAGCGTGGTCACCGTGGGAGGAACACCGAGCTCAGGAGGAGCATCAGCGACATGAACCTGAGTCTGCGGCGCCGCCAAGGCAACCACGTCAGCAAGGACTCTCGTGGCCCTGGCAACCGGCCTAACAACAACGGAGGGGTGCAGGACAGGAAGAACATTGTGAGCATGATCAACCCACAGCCGGGAGAGGTAATGACGACATGGTGAACAAAAAATGAATTAATCTTACGTTTGGTGCTCTAACCATCATGTCTTGGCCCACTTTTTCAGATTAGAGCTTCAAAAGCTGAAGCAAAGGTTGGGTGGACGAACCAGCCGGCAGAGGACGAGAAAGATTACTCAAGCTGTGACCTGGAAGTGATGTCACAAAGTTTGATCCTTCCACCCACAGACCGGCCCTATTTTCTGTTGCTGCAGGGTTACGATCAGAGCAAGGCAAGACATGCTGACGGACGATATTGCACGCACGAATACTCACAAACAACTCCCACACACACGTACACTATGTAAACACAGGCACGCACACAAACACAGACATTTACGTGGTAACAAGGTGCATACACACTGATGTGCAGATATGCAAACTAATAGACGAGTCGTGGAGGATTTGTGCAGATGCACACGCGTGCACACACCCTGTACATGACATCATACCTGCATGTCTGTAATCGCCACATACCATCAGGGTTTCCATCGCTCTACAAGCCTCTCCCATTCAGCATCCTGCACAAAACAGCCTCAGAGCAGCACAATGCTTGACGATTTATCCAACCAAAGCACAAACCCCCTCTGTGTACATCACTCACACACAATGACCTCACACAGGTCTCCATTGTAGCAAACTGCGACACACTTCATACCTTATCAACCGCCCTCTGTTGAACTTAACATCTCCAAGATGGAAGATTGATACAAACCATAGCACTTAAAAAGATAACAGACCTCCCTGACTCTCTTCTGCTCTTCACCCTGTGTGTTTTGTTTAGGATTTTGTTTTGTACATCATGATGGGACATACGCATGTGTTTGGAAGAAAGCCCACGATGAGGGAGAGGGAGAAGGATAGAGAGAGGGAGAGGAAGGGGAAGAGGCCACTGAAGGTGGAGACGTTCCTCTCTGCTCCTGACCTCTTGGCCAGACACTTATTGGTCAGGAGAGACTCAGCTGTTCCTGGGACGCCCACTGGACAGGGTATTAAAACAGTCTCTAACTCACGTCACACTCAGATCCACGGTGCACTTGCTATTTTAAAGTCTAACTCAGTCTAATTTTTATTTTATCGCAGCTCTGATGCGGCCCTTCAGAGGAGGTGAGGTCACACACAACGGAGTGGCCATTTACAGGGAGACAGTCCTAAAGCCTGGGGATGTGATCGGTCTGGGGAGCCACTTCCTTTTCCTGTATCGTGACCCCCGTGTGACTCCAGCTCCACCGCTGGCATTGACCCTGCCATGGCAGGCGGATGCCTCCACCACCTGCTGCCCCTCAGGGTTGGTGGACAGACAGGAAGCACTGAGGCAGTACCTGGGATCTACGGAGGCAGTCCTGAAGTTCCACCCACGTCACGCTGATTCCCTGTTACAGGTGCGCTTACTAGCTTTCGTATTGTTATTTTTCTGGTATCTTGGAAAAAAGGCCTTAATGACTTATGTTATGTCTATCCCTCACTTTTCTCTTAGGAGATAATCTCCAAAAATTCCTCTCCAGACTCTGGGGGTGGGCCGTTAGCTCCTGCTTATCTCCTGTCAATCATGATAGATCATGCCTCCAAACACCTTGACCCCGCCCTCACGCCGCAGATTTTACTCAAATCGGCCAATCTAATAAAAGAAATTGTCTGGGTAAGTAAAAAAAAAAATCTAACAGCTCAATATATAAAAGAAAAATTACGTTGGGGTGCCCGAAAGATATTGCGCTCACCATGAACTGCAATAAACAACCATGGATCTTTGTTGCATGTCATTTCCCATCTCTCTATCTCCTCTCATTTCCTGTCATCTCTCTACTGTTATCTGTAATGAAAGAATGCCCTATTTAGGCATAGTAGTGCATTGGGCTAAATGTTAACATTGGCATTCTAACATGCTCATAATAACAATGCTAACGTGTTGATGTCGAGCAGATGTAATGTTTGCATGTTCACCATCTTATTTCAACATGTTAGCATTCGGTAAAAGACAGTTGCCAGTCGAGAGAAGAGTGAAAACGTCTTTTCCATCAAGAAAAGCCTTCAGTGTCATTCTTTGCTCTTCTTTCAATTAAAAAATATTCGCCAGCTCTGATATAACTGATGCTATAGCAGCCTCTTCGCCATTGGTGGTTTTCGAATGAACAGTCACATCTCTAGTTGCCCATAGCTGCCGTTCTCTAACTGCCTGAAGTTCCTCATAGGATGCCGATTGGTTCAATCACTGTGGTTCAGACCCAAGTGCATAGCTTGGAGCCTGGCAAGATGGATGCCTTGCAGGGTAAAGAAGTCAGGGGATCATCAAAATCAGAAGGATTACATCCTCTGGGGACCATGACGTCCATCCAGCCATGTTATTGCCACCCTGGCTAAAAAACAAAACAAAAAAGCTCAAAACATATAAATTGTGCTACATGTTATGGTATGTTAAGGAAAATAATAAAACATCTCAGAGGTTCAGCAGTGGTTCATCTGTCAGGCTCAAAACAAGTGAATCATTAACCTTTTTTGGGACAGTATTTCTTGACAGTGTGGCTGTGATCACACTTGGGGTTAGGGTTAGGGTTAGGCTTGGCAGAAGCTTGGCAGAAAAACATCAGCTGGGCAGATTGAGAGGGCCACATTCAGTCAAACAGAAAAACCAGCAGACAGTCGTATGCCCTTCATTGTGGCCTGCTACGTCGTGGACAGGAGCGAGGATGAGCTGATGTCACTGCCTTTCTGCTGGAAAATGTGCTGTAATTGTCCTGGCTGCAGGGCGAGACTCTGCTCCCCCTCTTCCACCCCCACACTAAGCCTAATGTCTCTCCTCTCTTCTGTCTCCAACTCTCTTTACAGGATAACATTAAGGAATTTGGGGATAAGCATCCCACGCAAAAGTAAGAACATTTTTGTTCTACGTCATGTTTCCTCTGTTTAGAGATCTCCTGCCGAGTGATTCATGATACATTTGTGCCGTTGCTGTTATGTCTTGGGTAAATTTTTGTCGTGTGATGAAAGCATTGTAACACGGTGATGTTGAGAAATGGCTGAAATGTAGTTGAGTAATAATAACTCAGTCTATTTTTACTCACAGTATGGTGTGTTTCTCTCATAAAGCACAAACAAACATTGACAGGAGAATGTTCACAATCATTTTACAGCTCTCATAACTTTGGTGTTACATAAATGTGTCCAGTTCCACAGAGCAGGAAGGTGAGATAAGCACGCCGAATGTGCTGAAACTGTCATCCGACCTTCGGCCCTTGATGTTTTGGATGTCAAACGCCACAGAGCTCCTTAACTTCTTCCAGGTCAAAGTTGAAACCATGGAGAAAGAGTGGGAGTTTGAAGGTGAGAGTGATTTGAGAACAGTTGACTGAAACGAATGACTCAAGTAAAAACGTGGCTGCTTAATGAAACATCACAGACCTTTGGGAATGTTTGAAATTAAAGCGGACGCAAAACCTTTAACTCGTCCTAATTATGGTTTCTTTGAAGCCCCGGGTGACCCAGTTCTGACAGCTGACATGGACACCTGCTCAGAGGCGCTGGCACAGCTGGATGATGTCATTATGCACACCTTCCAACAGTGTGTGTATCACCTCACCAAGGTACGGCACCAAGTCCATACTAAATAGTAATGCATATATATAAAACAATTTAAAAAAACAACATAATTAGGCGTTTTAAGTTTGTAACTTTGGGAAGCCGCTTCCAAGTAAACTTGAAGCGTAAATGTACAATTTTTGAACTTTCCATCCTCCTGGTGTTTCCCTGTGGTATTATTGTTGGCTCGGCTGTTGCAAAGAAAGACATGACACCATAAATATCCCAGGTTGACCTCGAAAATCCTGATCTCAAAGCTATGAAAGGACAGAGTAAAACACCTGGTTGTATTAATAAGAAGGCAGGATTTTATTATTTACTGGTCCTGGAGAAAGAATGCCAGTTTTGAACCCTATCAAGTCCCACTGGTGAGGGGAAACACATACGAGTGGGCTGACAGACTTTGACACAACTCCGGCTCTCAACATCCAACGTCCGGTTACTCTTGTTTTACCTCGGTTTCATCACTCTCCCTCTTTGCCTCCTTTGCCTCCTCCATCAGTGAACTTCTTTTTCTTTTGCTGTTATTCCAGTTGTTCCACTGTTACCTGGGGATAGCAGCCAGGGCAAACAATGCCTCTTTAATGTTTCCGCCGTAACGTGGCCTTAAATTTTGTGGGAAAAATCGAGCCAGGTGGGCAGGCTGAAAAGCATGGTAAAAGCAAGGTTTATAGGGAACCAATCACTATGGAGTCATTTTCCTACAGCCATTACACTGTGTAATCAGTATTTACTTCAGGAGGATAAATTAAAACAATAAGTTGTCCATTGCCAGCCAAACAAAGAGACAGCTGAATGTCTTTCTGAAGACTTATGACATTTTTGTCTTGTTTTTCCAAGATGTTTCTGAGGCTGTCTCACCACCACCCACAATTAATTTTAATTTTTTCCAGCTGTGAGCAGCTCCTCCTTTTCTTTTGTGTGCTTTGCATTCTGGGAGAATAGCATGCATCAACAGCACGTTTTAAAAGTCAACCGTGGGACTTGCCTACATGTCTTTAGCCATCCTAGAGGCCAACATGCTCACAATGACAATGCTAACATGATACACCACAGGCACCATGTTCAATAACTGTGTTTAGCGTTAGCTTGCTAATTATAGCACTAAAGCCAAAGTACAGCTGAGGCTTGTGGGAATGTCATGTTTGCAGCTATTTGGTGATAAACGTCAAATTTAAAAAGTTGACCAATTTATAGTGCTAGATGTCAGGGAGCACCAAATTTATTGGAATTCACCCAGAGGTGGACATAAATATTTTTACCAGATGACATGGCAATCCATCCAATTGCCATGGATATATTTCACTCTCAACCACAAATGTAAACCTCATAGTCGAGCAAGAGGAAAAGCCAGCGGATCGCCAAAGTCAGTAGCATCCATCCTCTGGGAACCATGAACGTCAGAACAATATTTCATGGCAAACCATCCAGTATATGTTTCTGCATTCCTCATTTTCTAAACAAATTCACAAACTCACATTTCTTTCCTTCCTGTCCACAAAGACCCTGTACTCACTCCTCCCAGCTCTCCTGGACACCAACCCGTTCTCCAGCGAGGAGAAGGAGAAGGATGGAGCTCGGGGCGCGGAGGGAGAAGAGAAAAGAGAAGGGGAAGGAGAGGTGGATGATGTGTCTGCCTTACCGCCCAAAGTCGCCGGGCTGGTGGAGGTGTATCGCTGCTCCCTGATGCTGTCGCGGGAGGCATGTCTGTCCCCGCCGCTCACCTCCCAAACCTTCGGCTACCTCTTCTTCTTCACCAACACCTCCCTGCTCAATACTCTGCTAGAGCGAGGTGAGAATGCACAGGTTAAAGTGCACACAGTTTGTGACATTAAAGGGACATTTCACCCCAAAGTACATATTTTTCCTCTTACCTGTAGTGCTATTTATCTATCTAGATTGTTTAACTGTGAGTTACCGAGTTTTGGAAATATCAGTCACAGAGAAAGACGATAGTTCCTACATGAAACTGGTCTGTGGATTATCTTGAGTAACTTGGTCATGACTTCTGGAAAAAAAAACCTTGCTGTTGAGTTTTTTTTAAAAATGTAATTTTTGCCACTTTGAGCTCCAAAGGCTGAGTGCCATCTAGTTCCATTATATCAGAGAGAAGGCAGACATCTCTTTGTCCAGTTTTTCCAAAACTCAACAACTCACAGCAAAATAATCTAGATGGATAAATACTGTAGCACTACGGGTAAGAGGAAAAATATGTATTTTTCATTTGGGGCTCAACTGTCTGTTTAATCAGTAACGGCAGCCTATCTGTTTTCTAACATTAACTAAAAATAAGATACTGGTCATACCAGACCAAGTAAGGCTGTAGTGGCAAAACCCCTGAGTGTTCTAAACTGAGCAAAGGTATTTTAATGTTTTTAAATGAAGCTTTTTATTTATAAAACGGGGGATGTGTTATTTCCTCCTTCAAAAGTTAGATGGTCTGTAAAGGTCAGCGTTCCTCAGACAGAATAATCTCCTGTTTTATTATCTTTAACAACAGAATTCTATCTTTTCAAATGCTTTGCCAAAATCCACACCTTTTTTCTATCTGTTCTCTCCCATTAGACGGGCTGTTTTCGTGGTCCAGAGCGGTCCAGATCCGTACAAACTTGGACCTGGTTCTGGACTGGCTACAGGGGGCGGGATTAGGAGACATTGCCTCGGAGTTTATGAAGAAACTGTCAATCACGGTCAACTTCCTGTGTATTCCCAAGACTCGACTTATCCAGGTAACACAGCTACATGTGCAGTGTGTCCTCTGAGCCCTAACCCAAAAATATTAACTCTCATCTTCCTCTCTCCATTAACCTCTCGTCTTCCAGTCATCCTGGCCCAGTCTACAGGAGGAACATGTCTTATTAAGCCCTTCCCAACTGCACCACCTGCTCACCCATTACAAGCTGGGTCCAACCAGAGCCCCACCAGCATCCTGGGCCCCTCCACCAGGCACAGAACTGAGCGGAGGTAAAACATAAATAGATAAAACTTACAAACTAAGACAGTGAAATTACCTGTTATGTCAATCGCTTCTTTCCCTTTTTCTGATCTTTTAGACATCTTTGAGAGCTTCCTGGACCACCCTCCTTTAATCCTGCCAAACGAGACTCCACGCCTTGACCTCTCCCAACCAATCCCGAGCCCTGAGCTCCAAAAGGAAGTTACACGTCTCCGCACCTTCTTGTGGGGACTCGACCAGGATGAGCTCCCTGCCAATCAGAGGACTCGGCTTTGAGGAAGCCCATATTTGTCTCTGTATGGATGTCTCAAGAAACAGCAGACCAAAAAAAAAAAAAAAAAAAATGCAAACTGGACATGTTTTCTGCATTTTGTTGCCTGTTTGTTGTTTTTCCATGACTTACATATCAATTCATTTATTCATTTAGATATTTTCAAGTAAGGGAAATGTATTGGCTCTGGTATGTCTTTATAGATTGTACTTTAATGCAGGGATTACAACACCATGTCTGTTAGACTTGTGTTTTACTTGGCTGTCATGTATGTTTTTAAACTACTTGTTTTTAATAAAACACTGAACTCAAGTCTTAAAGAGCTACAGTTTCCGCATGATCTTTGACAAGCTCGTTTCCCACAGCAGGGCCCCTTGGGCTTGGCACTCACCTCAACTTTTAAACACCAAAGGAATATTCCACAAGGTGGCAATGCAGGACTCATTCCCCTCTGACGTTAAATGATGAGTCTGCAGGTAGAGCTGCTTGACTAAGGAGGCGATCATACAGCTACATTATCGTCTGCTCCGACGGCTCATTCTCATTTCCTGTAATAATGGTGGCATTTTACAAAGGGTCATGACTCAAGCAAGTAAATGAGACTGTGACGAACGTACACAAAGGCCACCTTTACCAAGGTAAGCTGTCATAAAGGTAAAAGCTGGTGACTTAACTACTGGGGGGGATTTTAATTTCCCTCAGTGGTCTGATCAGGAGGGTTTCCCATTTCATTAATGTGGTTCAACTCGCCGAACCTATAAAATAAAAGTCCAGCTCATTAAGAATAAATCAGCAACCGTCTGTTACGTACAGACAGCAGACAGGTGATATCATCCGGGGTGAGTAACAGCTCAGCTTGAACGTGACCTGTCACAAATTTGTAATACCCAGTCAATTTCCCCGTCTAGTCAGCCCGGACTCCTTTGGAAAACCACTTTCTTTGTTTTGAGAGTGAAGCTCTATGACGTCTCCACAAACTGAAGTTATCATGCTCCTCCTCTGGCGTCTGACCAAATGGCTTCCTTTCTTCCGGTCAGCTTCTCAGAAGAACTCCTTTACGGTAAAAAGCTGAAAAACAACACATCAGTCCCGTGAGAGACCCCTGCTGACATCATCACTGTTGCCTCCGGTTCTGTCTCCCCAATTTCTTACTGTGCTGACTTAAAAAAAAACAAGCCATTGAGAAAGACCAGTTATAGATTATGAATCATGAGAAGAGCCTCCCTGTGGTTACATTTATCAATTAAGTGATTGTAATCAGACTCATTTGAAATTCAGTGCGGTGTATGAGTGAGAGTGAGGCTGTGTTTGTGTGCTAATTTCAACTTGCCAGTAATGTCAAACAGATGTAGTCTGTAGCTTTATAATTAACCACAGATGGGGTTCAGACTGGTAAAGGTCCACGCTGATTGTATGATATTACAGTAGTCTTTGATACAATACGGTGACCAATGTCTGAGTGCGATTAAGTAACATGTAAGGTTTAGTAAGCATGTGACACACACTCTGTTTTCTGTGATCTCAATCACTGACACAGACAAAAAGTCATACACACTTTCACCAGAATTTCGTAGTCATACTCGCAATCGTCTTTCACTGTCTCCCACACACAAACGCACTCACTAAGACGGCTTCTTTACCCAGGTGCAGAGTCCCACACCTGTTGTAGCAGCTCTCTGTAATTAGCTCGACACAATTATCATTGGTGGATGGAGGGGTGTGTGTGCGAGGACAATGGGGCAGTTATTCTCTCCCTATCATCTCCTCCTCTCTCCCTGCTGTCGAGTAATGAAAGATTCTTCCCCTCTTCAAAGAGACGGAGTTTCCTACAAAACGGCTGAGTCAGAGGAGAAAAGAGAGAAGGATGAAAAGAAAAGGAAGAACAGTAGGGAGGCAAGTGCGGTAATGCAATGCTGCCGGTGTGAGGCCCAGTGGACCACAGTGATTGTGTTCATTGTTGTTACACACAGGAGTCATTTTCAGGAACCAGAAAGGGCCCATGGCTCTCACACTTAACACTAACAGCTACAACCTGGCGCGCCCTCTGTATCTATTTGTGATCTGGTAACACTTTACCTGAGCCCTGCGTCATCCTAAAGCCCGCAGTATATGGAGGGTTTTCAAGTCATACACCCGGGGAAAGGGCAGCGTACGATGACTGTAAGGCCACTGATGGAGGCTGTGAGACACGTTCTATCAGGAAGTCGGAGGGGAAAGTGTGAGGGCTTCGGTCCAAAGTAGTCATCACTGCCAAATGTTACAGGATCTGGTTTCTTATACCCAGTGATTAAATTTAACTAAGTACATTTACTCAAGTACTTTACTTTAGTATTGATTGATATGATAACTTTAGTGGAGCCTTTTTAAATGAATTTATTTTATCTGCAATCAAATAACAATACATAGATTTGATAATCAGTCAACAGTTACTTTAACTTGTACTTTTGATACTTGTATACATTAACATAAGACACTTCAAGACTTTTACTCGAGTACAACTTTTGGGTACTTTTTACAACACTGTCAGTTTATCACAAACATTCAACATCAACACATCTGGAGATAGGTGGTTTTGACTGGAAAGGAAGGTAATCTGAAAAGTAACTAGTAACTGAAGCTGACAGACAAATATACTGGAGTAAAAAGTACAATATTAACCTCTGAGATGTAGTCGGGTGGAACTATAAAGTTTCATTAAATGAAAACTCAAGTACCTTGAAATTGTACTGGTTTGGTACTCAAGTAAATTTGCTTAGTTACTTTCCATGTTAAAAACACTGATAAATGATGATAACGTGGTTACAAAAATAAAATACAGGAGAAATGTTTTGTAATCATCTCAGTTACACAAAGAACTTTGTGGAGTTTTTTGTCAGCATTTCCACCGGTGGAAGTAACAAAGTACATTTACTCAAGTACAGTACTTATGTACAATTTTGAGGCGGTTTCACTTTCCATTTTCTGCAACTTTTTACTTCCACTACAATAAATTTTGGAGGCAAATATGGTACTTTTTACTGCACTACATACACTAAGTGCAGTTTCTAACTTTAGTTACTAGTTACTTTGCAGATTACATGCTTTACTTTTACTCGTACTTTTGATATTTAAGTATATTTAATGTCATTTACTTTATGGCTTTTACTCAAATACTATTCAGATGGGTGACTTTCACTTTTACCAAAGTAATATTTTATTAAAAATCTTTACTTTCACTCAAGTATGACTTTCAGTACTTCAGTACAACACTGCTTATACCAGTGGGAAACTAAATTGTGCTTTTTCCTCTTGGTCTTACCAGGATAATATATCCTGAGAAATATTATCTTAATGAGTGCAGCTCCTAAGAAATAAAGCAACTTTTCATTATCTGTCTCATACTGAAAATATTTAAGAACCTGGCTGTATGAGACACCGGAGAGTCAGCTCTAGTCTGAAACAAAAGTAGAAGTGGAATGTTTTACATGACTCCTGGTTAAGGAAACGGGAGCGGGAGCAGCAGCAGGGAAATCTCTATTAGGTCCCAGACAGACTGGGGGTGTAGGAATCTGCGAGAGGTTTGAGACAAGTGGTGAGAAGGTCAGAGGGGAATCAATCCGATGCAGACAGACGATGGACTGTGGCTGCAGACTTGAGGTGGATGAAATGGACAGCGGGGCCTCAGTGAGATCACCAAAAGGCCAAGAGAAAAGCCTTGGTCTTCCTCAAGGGGTAATGTGTTTTCTCCTGATTACGTCACCAGAACGTGAAACGCACACATAAACACACAAACTTCTCTCTTTTTTCTTTTTTTTGGTGCATGCCCCTACACACAAATGCACACAGGCACACGCAGGGATATAAAAGAAGCCCTGTGAGGTCAGATCCACCGTGCTGAGGCTGTCCACTGTTAGTACGCGTAGCCGGCTAAGCCTCACAGTCTCACTGGCAGCTACAACCACCACCACCAACCGCTGTACCCTGCCTTGCCCTGCCCTGCCCTGCCCCGGCCTTCTCTCCACTGGCGGCTGTCTGTCCTGACCTGCTGCTGCTGCTGCTGCTGCAGCTGGTTCTCCGGAGCAGCAGTGTTAATGTGTGTGCACACTTTGGGACAGGGCCAGTGCCACCAATTTGGGACTGGTGGTCTTTTCCTCTTCCAAAATGTCCTACCCTTTCCCTCCTTCCTCTTCTTTCCTCCTGTTTTCCTGTCTCCCTCACTTTCGTTCTTGCTGGGTATGTTTCTCTCGGGCCGGGGGGCCTGTGGGCCTGTGGGTAGGGGCCTTATTCCATCAGCCTGGGGCTTCTGTCAGAGGCTTGTTCCATTTTGCGTCATGGTGTTGACTGAGCGGACCCCACACTTAACTCCCATAGAGCTATGGGGTTGGGCGGTAGGGCGGCCGGCGCGGGCTAACGCGGCCCCGTGTTCAGCGTGGTAATCTGATGGCCGTGTTTATTTTATGCAGCTCTCCTTTGATGGGGCAGAAAAAGTCTTTGGGCTTTTTGTTTCAGCACTTTCACTGCCAGGTCAGAGGTGCTCGCCGTGGTTACGCTCAGGAAGAATAATATTTGCCCTTATATTCGCTCCAAACAGGCTTTTTTCCATATTAGTGTCAGGGATACTCTCTGGGTTTTTGCCTTCCACTGATTCGGCACATTGGAGGTGAAGGGTGGTGGGGGACCGCACCTCAAAAGCATCGCTCCCTGGAGGATAACGGGGGTGTTCCACAGGTCGTCCCCAAGGCTTGTTCCTATACCCCTGTGTGAACCCCCGTCACACTCTGCTGCGGATCTGAGAGACAGCCCTGCAGCCATATATATAAGTCCCAGTAGTGAAGGAAAACACACACATAAACACATGAAAACACTCTCCCTCCTGCTTGGCTGCCCCGGACTCCACCTCAGCTGTCAGTTGTCCAAACCTCCCAGGGGTGCGTTTTAATGGAGTTACCAAAAAAACAGAGTTACCTCTCCTTGTCTGCCTTGCGCCTTTCACTGGCTCACCTCAAGACTCACACACCCACCTATCTGTCTTGTGTCAGCTGTTTCGGACGGGTCGAAAAGCCAGGGAACCGCACTGAATCATTAGATGAGGTTTTGACCTAAAAGAACTGTTCACCGGATTGAATTCTGACCCTAATTTGTTCTGTACAACCACATCATGAAGTACAAATAAAGCCTCCTGTATTGGCCCTCATCGCCCTGTTCTGCACTTACTATGTCCATGTTGATCTGACCTGGGAAAACGCTCTCCGAGCAGCGGCTTACAGGACTCGCTTCGTCATGCAAGAATCCTTTTTACTTTGAAGATTAATTAATATGCATCTCTAGAGAAAAGGAGCCTAGATTGTGGTTGGAATATCATTTATCTATCTCAATTTTTGTTATTGTAATTGGCCGAGGCTTAAGCTGTGATCGTGATATTACAGGAATGAATCACTGTCATACAAGATAAGACACCCTGGGGAGTTTCATACGGATAATATTTCATTTCCTTCTTCAACTGTTCATTATTTATGATCTGAATACAGAAAGAACTGGGTTTCGGCCAGATAGGAACAATAAGCACACCAGCACGCAGAAACTAGATCATCATCACATCTTATCTTTCCTATGAAGATGAATAGTAGACCGTGTACAGGAAGGACTGTTTACACTTCCTGCCCTCCTCCATACACCCCATTATCCACCTTTCTGTTGTAACACATTCAGCATGTTTCTGGCCTCCCGTGTGACTGTGAGGTATGTGCTTACTCACAGATGAAGGAGTCTGAACTCTGATGTAATCCAGGGGAAACAGGGGAACTACCCTGGTGGTAGGTAATCCAATCCCTCCTGGTGCAATTTAGCAGCTCAAAACAATTACAGACTCGCTGCCCCCAAGTCAGCACCAGCAGCCAGACAAAAGGGATGTAGTAGATTTGGCATGTTAGTATAGACACTGATGTAAGGTCAGATTTAGTAGGCCACTACAGAGGGCAAGCTAATCTGGATCAGGGTTTGGCAATGCCATTCTCGCTATTCAAACTGAGGTTGAAAGCCTCCGCAGATGGCACAGTGTGGGCGACAGTAGCAAAGCTTGGTCACTGAGTCATAAAGAGGTGCTGTCAGTCAAAACCAAGGATTCACCAAGCAGAAATCCTCCTGTGAGGTGCGTGTGTGTGTCCGCCTCTTCCTACTCACTGTCACCCATTCAAGGTCTGATTAAAGGGGATCGCCTTTCCTGTGACATGCTCCTAATCTTTGCCCTCTTCCTGTCCCACCCTCGTTCTCGCCCAACACCTGTTTTACGTCTTTGCCATCACTATCTTCCTCTTCCATAGCATCACTTTGTTTTTACTAGCAGGTCATTGGCTCTTTTCCCCATGAACATTTTACCAATCTCTATCCAATCGTCCCAACCTATCCCATCTCTTTCTCTTCTCTCTTTATGTGTCACCGTCCTCGTCATCACTCCCAGCTTCCAAGGATACCCACTGTCACCGTGTTTATTGTCTTTGTCTCAACCTAAGACCTATGTCTGTCCAGGCATCCTGTCCCATCCCCTTCTTTCCCACTCTTTGTCGTCATCCCTTTCATTTCTCCCTAGTGATTGTCCATGAGCGTGTTGTTTCTGGGCTTTTAGTCCAGTCTGCTGCGGGGAATTTCCTTCTTATCGTTCACTGCGCCATTCCTTGCATTCCTAGCATGCTTCCCGGCACTACTGGGGGTCCGGCCTGATGCGAGGGCGTCTGTAATACAAGGCAGACGCTGAGGGGAACTGACACCATTCATAGATCCAGCGGTGACCTTCTGATGAGAATGGACAGTGTGATTGATGAAGAGAAAGACGATGAGGAGCCAGGGAGAAAAGGGAGGGGGAGACATAAAAAGACAGTGGCGACGGGGGCGTAACGGCAATGTGTGTGAACTCTGTGCCAAAAATAGAAAATTCTGGATAGCTTTCATTTCTAAGTCCTTGACTCACTGACTGTTATTGATAAAAGAAGACATGTAAGGCATTTAGAGATCTCCCGACAGAGCAGTTTGTGGCTAATTGGACACAGCAGGGGGTCAAAGTGCACGCAAACATTGGGAACAAGAATAGAGAGATTGGAATAACTTTCATGTCATTCCTCTTAGTCACAGCCCTCCAAGGATAAAGGTGGTTCTCTAACTGCACATTAAACAAAGCTTTTGTGAAATCCCACAATGATAAAAAAAAAAAAGGTCAAGAAAATAAAACTGGAGAGACGTCGGGGATGTGACAGGTCGTGCGGATGTGCAAGTAAAATATGGCCGTCAGACTCAGACTTGTCAGCCGGAGATAATGATAATGGTGGTTAGGAAGAATGCACGCAAACACATTACTTCCATATCTTTCACTTACTATTCCAGAGATAAGATAGCGTGTCCAAGAAGTATGAGGGATAGATAGCTCACAGTTTATATAAACATTTACAGTAAATGTTTTCTTGTGATACGACAACAACTGCAGAAATTTCAATCTAAAAGAGGAAGACAGTGTATCTTCTGTGCCGAAGTCACTTCAAAACCAAAGTTGACATTTCAGTGAACTTGAGGTCCGCCTCCCCTCCCTGTGCGGTCAAAGCGCAGCCTACTGAATGCGGAGGAGAGGAGTCTTTTTGATTTACAAACACTTTCAAATGCCCCCGGCCTCCAAACTGTTGTGCTCAGCTGCACAATCCACGTCCGTACGTTAGTTCAAAACATAAACAGTGACAACGTGCGGATATGAAATTTCCTTTCCTGTGTTTGCTCACAGTTATGATGAAATTTACACACTTTGCACGGCTGACGCACAGGAAGTGGTCAGTGGAACGACGGTAAAATCAATACAGCTGGCCGTGCGCTCTGTTATAAGTTGTGTTATCTGCTATCATTGTTGTGGGAGGTTGATTTATGATTGTCATCACGTAACGAGCGTTAATTTAATGAATGGCCCGTGATGGAGGGGCCTGATGTGCGTCAGCATTCACAGAAAACAACCAGGCCATGTCAGGTTAAAGAGGGTACTGGGTTATAAATTGCTTTAAATGCTGGAGTGAACTGTCTAACAGACGTAAGCATATGTGTGTGTCTACGAGGTTGTGTATGTGTGTGTCCATCTGTCTGCAAAAGGGCATCCTCCCACCCCCCCCATGCGACTGAGGTCACCTTACGTTGACAAGTCATGCTGTAGGGCCAACTGCGACGTCACACAAGTCCTCTTCCTTTTGTCTTCCCACTCCCCTCACTCTTTCCCCGTCGTCTCTCCCGGACCCGCTGCCCCCTTACACACACTCACACACGCACACACGCAGCCCCCCCCCTTTCCCCCCTGAGAGTTTGTCAGCAGCTCTCAGCTTCCGTAGAAAAACACGACAACAGACTCAGTGTGTGGCTGACGCAGACGCACGGCGCGCCGGCAAGTAGTGGTCAGCTCTGATACAGTATACATCACTCACAGACACACGCAGATGTAGTAAGTCACCACAGACACGGTGAAAGCCTGACAAAGGGACAGAGAATGCACAAGTAATGTCTCCTGGATAACTATTCTGCACACTGAGGAATGCACCAAAAATAGCACCTACGCTGTCGCTCTCCTCTCTTTTCTTTCTTTAACTTTTATAAAAAAGTTCTCTACAGGCTCACTGGTGCAGAGATATTGCAGCCAGGTGATAAAAATAGTCCACTATTTACATGCACATGCTTGACTACATACGCTCTGATAGTTTAAAGCTTGTACTGTTTGCATTTCATTGATCCTGCTGTGCACCAGACTGCACCGGAGGAAAAACAGAGACCGGGATGTGAAGTGGAAACGAGTGAGTGTGTGAAAGAGAAAGTAAGAGGGAGCTGAGGGGGAAGCACTTTGAAAGGAGGAAGAGATGGGGAGAGAGAGGGATGCAGACAGGACACGCAATGACAGGGGAGGAAAGAATGTTTAGGGCGACTGAGAATGGCGGTGAGAGGAGCGGGAGGGAGAAGCGGAGGAGAGAGCGGGAGCTCTGAGACAGGCCTGGGCTCTCCAGTGTGTTAACACCAGTCTGAGATGGAGGGAGCAAGCAGGGTAGATGGAAAGAGTGTTTGCACAGTAAAAAGTTCCTTTTTGCGTGGGTTGCTTGCTTCCCGCTGTAACCCCCTCCTCCTCCTCCTCCTTCCTCTTCTCCTTCTCACACTCTGTCTGTGACCTATTGCTTCAACTAGTTCATTCAGAGATTTCCTCACTGGCAGACGCAAAACCTCTTGGACGGCGTGAGAGGAGAACGTGAGCAGGTGAGCAATGTAGAGTCAGAGAGGGAGAGGGTTTCGGCTGACTCTCGCTGTTACATATGCACACACACATGCATACACACACATACACTGTGTTTTGTCACATACCATAAAGTTTGGTTTCCAAACAGAATGAGCCTCGTAAATGTGTCTTTAATAGAGAGCTGATTTAAACATTTTGCTCCCCCAGTTTCTGCCGGGAGAGACGTTTGCCTCACGCTCTCCCTTTCATCCCTGCATCCTGCCCTTTGCTCGGCTCCGTGAGCTGAGCCAGCGGAGGAAACCTGCAATAATGATGCTGGTTAATGTCCCACTTTAATGGTCTAATAAAAAGGCAAAGCAACAGATGCGCAACAGCCATATCTGCCTCAAGTGGGCAGCTCACATGAAAAAGGAAGAGAGCAATTGACACGCATAATTAGTAAATCACGTCCACGGGGAGCTTTCTCAACTAAAGGCTCGCCAGTGGAGGGGAGGCGGAGGGGGGCTCGAGAGGAGGGTCTCTGTTCATATATCCATTTGAAAGAAGACAACAGAGCTTGAACATTGATCCCCGACAGTGAGAAAGAGAGAGTCATAGACGTCACTTTATTGCCCAATGACTGCAGCCCCCTCCTGTGTGTCACTATTTCTCCAAACCAAACCCCCCCTGAACTTTTAACACACTCACTCGCTCTCTGACGTAGGTTGAAGCAAGGAGGCAGGAGGAGGGAGAAGGGGGGGTGGGGTGATGATGGTGGTGGGTACCGAGTAAGGGCAAGGGTTACCATAACGATTCCCCAGATAGCAGTGGTGGAGAAAGTATTCAGATCCTTTACTAAAGTAAAAGAACTAATACCAGAATGTAAAACATGAAATCCTGCATACAAAATGTTGTTACTTAAGTAAGAGTATGTAAAGGAAATGTACTCAATGCAGAAATATGTCCCCTGTGACTGTTATACTATTACATATAATATCATTAGATTGACATTACCTCCGCCAAGGAGGCTATGTTTTCAGCCGTGTCCGGTTGTCTGTTGGTTTGTCAGCAGGATGACACAAAAACTACTGAATGGATTTCCACGAAACCTGGATAGAGGATGGGTCCCAGAGTAGACTCCTTTTGTCACTATTACACAGAAAGGACCCCAACGCAAGGCGCACACAGGCAGGCGTCCAAAATACAGAAGTAATACAAAAACTACTGACAGACCAGAAAACCATGAGGAACAAATCAGGAACACAGGGAACACACAAGGACTTGGGAACAGGCACAGGAGCACAGGAGACGCGTGGACGAAAACAGACAAACCAACAAAGAGTGAGGGAAAAACACAGGCTTAAATGCAAACTAAACTAACGAGGGGGTGAGGTGCAGGTAGAGAGACACTGGGAACCAAAACCATGACACCTTTAACTTTTGGTGCAGATCCAGATAAAGGGATGGATCCAGAAACTGATTTCTCTGGGAATAATTCATGGATCTTGATGAAAAATCAGCCGTATTTAGGTGTCTGGTATCTGTGGGTGAGGACAATTTGATGTGGAGTGCAGATCTGGTTAAGCAGGTCTGGGTGGTTTGAAATTTAGAGTGATACTTAATATTGGATTGACTTGATTGAATTAAAAGGGACTGTTGGGCATTGGTGGAGGTATGCGCTCTACTTGCCATACAAGTTAGTCATGCATTAATGTAAGACTAGGATTTTACTGTTGTAGTTGGCTGAAGTGGAGCTCATTTATACTATTTTGTATAGGACTTCAACTAGTGATCAGGGCAGCCGCCAGGAGGAAACACCAGGTCAGTTGTCCCGGGCCCTGGGTCATGAGAGGGCCCAAAAGAGCCCAGAAAGCCCCTTTAACCCTTAAAACAATATGCCTTTTGTATTTGGAGATCATCTTGTCCTGGGCAAGAGCAAGACTATTGACAGCCCTGATTATTTTCTCCATTCATCAATGACTGTTTGGCAGAAAGTAGTAAGACATGCCGCTACAACTACCCACAGCCCAAAGCGATACCTTCACAATGCTTGTTTGTCCAAATCATTGTAACTCATTATAAGCTCAATGTTTTAATGCAAAAAATGTAACTAAAGCTGTCTCATAATTGCCGCAAGAGGTGCAATATTTCCCTCCGATATGTAGCGGAGTAGACGTGGAAATGCACAGAAGATAATGCTCAAGTTCAGTAAAAGTACTTCAAATTTGTGCTTAAGCACGGTACTGAGTAAATGTACTTAGTTACATTCCTCCACTGCCAGATAGGATACCCTACCCTGCCAGAATCACACACTTGGCAGTGAGCTGGAGAGGATGAATGGGGGACAGGATGACGGAGTAGAGAGGAAGAAGAGAGGAGGTGGAGGAGGTCATGGGGAAACTTGAAAGTGTCCTGTTATAGGAGAGTAAATATTAACAGTAATAGGTCGGACCTTTGGTTTTCCCTTTGAAACTAATCGTCGCGTTTGTTGACTCAGGTCCTGCTGGAATCCCCTGGAGGAAATGAGGGTGCAACATAAAAATTATGAACTACTGCTTCTCCCATAATCCCTTTTACCATCGGAGCAGTGTTGCGTCACAGCCAACATTTGCTCTGTTTATATATGACGCTCAAAGGTAAGCAGAACATGAGACTAAACCCTAAAACCCACAAGACTACTTTATCATCCACCTGGACATGGAAATCACCCCCGGTAACAAACAACTATGGGAAAATCCACATGAACAGAATGGGCTGATTTGGTATTTGTTCCCATAATCAAACTACAACACTAATCGCAGTTAAATAAACAATGAAAAAAATCCCCAACATAAAAAAATCTGCTCTTGCACAAGCTCTTCCTTGTTGGATAAATAAACTATGAAGAATATTACACTAACACACACTCTGAAGTTGCCTAAATCAAAGTTTTAAAGTGGTAAAAGGCGATGAATCACGCAACTGTGTGGATTAACAGCCTGGCAAAAGGTGAGCAAAGAGTGTGAGGCTTTCAAATGATTTGAAGCCTGCGTAATAATGTGTGAATACATGCCATGGCGCACAGGAAACCTAGTGTAAAGCATGAGCGAATTGAGTGAAGCTTGTGTGAGTAAAGTTTGTCTGGCAGCGAGGCCTCGCAGGCCCTGTCACAGGTTCCCCTTCCTCTCTGATGTCTTTGAGGTCGTAGTCTGAGTGTCTCACTCTGTTTCTCCTCCTATGGTGGTTTACACAGATTGGTGATGTAATGGGTAGCATATGAAGGCCACACACAAACACACGCAGACGCACACACAAACACCGATGCTCATGCACGATATACAGACACCGCACTTATACCACCACATACCCATAATTACACACATATACTGTACGCACACCCATTTACACAAACCCTGGATTCCCCCTTTTCCAACAGCCATGCGCCAGTGCTCGCTTTCTCACACACAAAAACAAAAGTCTAAACAAAGATACATAACTCCTCTTACTTTGGGCGCTGACATCTATGCACGTGTGCACACACACACACACACACACACACACACACACACACACACTTAAAGGGCACCCATCCGGTGTCATGGTGTGTGAGTGATCAGCGCTGGCGGATGGCCTAACAGAAGACTGTGTGCTTCAGAACCACCCAGGAGACCCCCATCATGAGAGGCAGCCCAGAGAGGGAACGAGGGAGAGTGACTAACTTCACTTTTTCTTTTCTTCTCTCCCCAGCTGTGTCTTCAAACGGCCCTTTGATGTGGGAAATTAAAAAGAGCGAGTGTGTCAATATCTCCCTACGTCCAACCGCACTCATCTATTTCCTCCCCTCCCTCTCCTGTTCTCCTCCTTCGCCTGCTTTTCTTCTCTACTGTTGACCCGAGAAAACAGAGTATGACCCTTTTTAACCACAACAACTCTGCCACCCACTCGCTGCCACCAGGCCCTCATCATTTGGAGGGTGTTTGTTTGTCTGTGTAGGCCCACCACCGGACTGGCAACTCTGTGTGTATATGTGTATGAGTGTGCGAGTGTGCGCGTACAAGGCCCACCACTAATTATTTTCAAACCACACCATGAGTGTATGTCTGTGAATGAGGGTCTCCTAATCTCACACCCAGACTCAAAAGCGCTTTCTTCCTTTTCGCCTCTAGTCTCTCTCTCCCTTTGTTTGTGTGTGTCTGTAGCCAGGTTTCCACCCAAATGTAGAGAAAATTCTAACCAAATTCTCAGGAAATCGGTGAAAGAAAATGTGAACTCTCGCCAGTTTTCATCCAGTACTGATATGTGAACGTTAGGAGCTGAGATACGCATTCAGGTGTCATTACACCAGTGGTTCTCAAACCTCTTCCTGTCAAGGACTTGGCCACAGACCCCCATCTGATAAGATTTTTACTATCAGATATTTTATAACAGAAAAGTGACCAAAATGTCCATACATCATGGAAGTTAGCATTGCCCTGGTTTCCTTGTTAAAAAGCCTGTGGGATTTTTCAATTGGATTTTGGATTATTGCAGAAAACTCACTCTGTAACACAAGTTTATGATACACAAGTTTATGATACTACTGATATGATACTAGTTTATTATTTTTGAAGCATAAATGAAAGCTTCCTACTACACTATATTATGAACTGATCAATCTACAAGTTGTAAAGGTTAAGGTTAGAATAGTTTGCAACTAAAGTCTGCCTGTGAAGATCTAGTGAGTAGATGAGTCTGTGTTGATGACGTTTACTGTCCCTGACAACTTCTGTAGTCTCATTTAGCCACTTACTAGCAAGTGACCACCTTTTACAGTGCTTTTAAATTAAAAAATGGGGTTTTTATTGACTTATTTTATGTCATAGAACTAAACATGAACATATCTTAAAGGTGCAATATGAAACAATCAACCACTAACTGCTGCTAACTGTTACTGCCATTAGCTAGTTCGCTTAGTTAGCCATGCAGCTGTCACTCCGTACAGGGAGTCGTAGCATGATGCTAACAATGCAAGCACAGTAGCTTTGGACCCTGACAGGTTGGGGCTAGCTGGTTAGCATGCTATACTTCAGTAGATATCTGTGCAACAAAGTACATAGATGTATGTTTTTCACATTATGTTGATAATCAAGTTTTTGATTTCTTTCTTTTCCACTTAAATTCTCACATGTTGCACCTTTAAGCTGGTGTTAACCACAGACCCTATTCCCACTTGAAGAACCGACAAATTTTCCCCAGGGTGAAGGGGTCGTGTCCCCCCTGTCCTCCCTGGAATTTACGCCCATGGCCACAACAAGGTGACGTGACTAAAAGAGCGTCAGTCAGTCAGTGCCATCAGCAAGAAATGTAGAAAACATGATGGAAAAATGTTATTTCTGTTTGTTTCATGTATTAATTAGATGAAGGTTACACCCTCCTCATCGCACCAAACAGACCTGACATTTGTGCACCCATTGACTCCCTTTTGATATACAGTATGTGTACAGTATGATGCATCGACTGTCCCTCTGTGATGACTGGAAACTCATTCTTGCCCTTTGCAGTAGTAGGCCACGCTTTACTGCACCTGACCGAGTGTTTCCAGACTGCCTCCGTGTGTGTGTGTGAAACCTACAGCGAGTGTGAGAAATCATGTCGATGTGTGTACAGCAGACTGTTATGTTTCTGCATGTATCAGAGTGTGTTTCCTTTAGTACGGCAGCATGTTTTTCTAGGAGCGTGTGTGCATCCGTGTGCATGTTGTGTGTGTGCCTGCCATTTTGACCCCATCAACTGCCCCCCCACCCTTCAAGTGTGTGTCTGTGTTAACGTCCTGTGGTGTGTGCATGTGCGTGTGTGTGTGTGTGTGTCCGCTCACTGTTTCTATGCAACACTTTCAGAGGCCCCTTCTGGTCTGGACAACACCTCTCTCCTGCTCCTATCCGTCTCTCACTCCTCACTCTTTCCTTCACCCTGGAGAGGGAGAGAAGGAGTGAAAAAAAAAGAGAGGAGGTGGGTGGGGGGGCAGTGGAAATAACAGGCTGCTGTCTCAGGAGGGGCTCCGAAAGAAAAAAAAAAAAAAAAAAAAGGAGCAAGGGGTGAGAAAAGGAGGGAGAGAAATATGGGAGAGAAAAGGTGTTTGCTGTGCGTATTAGCTATAATACAGGGAATGTGGCGTGTGTAGCCTAAAAGAGCCCTGCCATAAATTAAATAACACTTGGGCACAGCACATAACAAGAAGAGAAAAAAGAAAGGGGCAGAGGCTCTAAAAGATACATGGTTACACGAGATATGCTGATACACGTGAAAACAATGGGCTTTTTAAAACGTCTGCAGTGATAGAGAGAGGCAGGGGGGAAGAGATTTGGAGATGGGGAGATAAAAAGAGGTAGATGGGACTGATTGGCGCAGGTAGCGGGATGCGACGGAGGAAGTGCTGGAGATAGCGACAGGACAGGACGGGAGAAAGTGATAGAGGAGAGAGAAAAAAAAACAACGGAACATTTTTTTTTTTTTTTTTTTTAAAGTTTCGTAAAGGGAGACAGGCAGCAGGGAGGGGAGGAGGAAAGAGGGAGAGAGGAGGGAGAGAGAGGAGAGAGAGAGAGAGCGTGTGTCTGTGTGTGTGTGTGTGTTTTTATGAATGAAGTGAGTCACTGCCGATGTGTCATAGGCCCGACGTCTTTATAAAGGAAGTTTTAAACAAGCCTAAACACTTCACTGCGCGCAAAAATTGGACTTACCACACTCGCATCCCTCTCTCTGCACTCCTGTTGCCTCTCTCTCCCTCTCTCTCTCTCTACAAACCAAGTGTCTCTCTGCCTTCAGCACTCCATAAAAGACTACAGGGGCTCATCTTCAAACTTTAACCAGAGACAGAAAACTTATTGACTTTTTTTTTTCTTCTTCTTCTTCTTCTTTTTTTGTAAGACTCTCCTCTCCTTACTTTCTTCAGTCACCATCACTCTGCTCTCTCATTCATTCTCTGACAACTTTCCTCCTCACTCGCGAAGAAGAAACCGGAGCACGTGACAATTTCCGGAGTTCAATTTATTTATTAATTTTCTATTTATTTATTTATTTATCCAAGTTTGTTTTTGTTTTTTTTCTCTTTGCTGGTTTACTCTCGGATCCGAATCAATATGAAATGTAAGTGTTTTGATTCGTAATGGCTTCAATTAACCATTTCTTTCGCAGGTTTCTCTGATTTCTCAAGGCTTTCTTTAAATTGCGGCTCTGTGGCGCTTGTGTGACTGCTAACAGCTGTTCTATCGTCCCTTTACAGGCTTAATCAAACTATTTATTTACAGATTAAAACTCTCAACAGTTGACTTTGCTCATGTCTTGGACACCCTTATCCTCTGAACTGTAAGAAGTTAGACAGGGAGCTCAGATGCTCCTGCAGTGTTATTTTGGCAGCGATTCTTGTGGTTCACCTGTAATTATCAAGCATTCATCATTTCAACAGCGCTGTGGTTCCCTTTTAATACTTAGTCTACCTTGTATTTGAACTTGAAAGGAAAAAGAATGAATGAGCTTACTGTTTGAGAGTTCACTTGGCTGCCTCTATATAATTTATACCACCAGCTCACGTACCTATCCTGTTGCAGGTGTGACAATCAGCAGCATTCATTGCGTTGCTTATGATAAAGGAGTGATGGTGAGATTCAGTGTCAAAGCCCTGGCTTTTAATGATTTAATGATTTGCGTTCAGCCTGTGAAAACATGACTCTGACACTGAAGCTCTTCAGGATTCCTCCGCCAAGTCTGGAGCTATTGTTTATATTATGGTGCAATATCTTCCCCTGGAGCTGACAGCCGTGGCCTGAGGTCATTATCATTATGGCGAGATGACAGCGCCTCTCCTCTAATTGCTTCCGTTTTGTTCTCCCCCTGCAGTGCTGCTCGACTCCTCCTCGTCGCTCCTCTTCTCGCTGCTATTGGCTCAGCTGCCCGTGTTCACGTCTGCCTCTCCAGTCCCGCAGCGGCGGCCCAGTGACATGGATAAACTGTCCAATCAGACCAAAAATCTGATGAAGCTCACCCAAGAACTGCTGGTAAGTGAAGATGCCCTCACGGTGGTGATGAGCTTTCTCGGCTATTGATTGGAGGAGAGGCTAATTGAATTGATGGTGTGAGGGTGGAAGAGGATGCTGGTCCTGATTGACCTCCCCTTAACTGGATTCTGGTGCTAATGTCACCTTTCAGTTTATGTAACGTGTGCTTTGTTGTGGAGACTCTGATTTGGCTGTTTGCTCAGGGTTCAGTTTGACTTAAGCCGCTTTCATTGATGACAGACTGGCTGGAGTCCACACTGCATGCTTAGATCAGGGCAGCAACAGCCTCGGGGGAGATTTGACTGAGTGATCTCACTTTTAATCCACACTAGACTCGGAAGGGAGGGGAGGTCTGACTCAGCAACCTCCTGGTCTGCCTGGTCACCTGATTGGTGGCGGGAGCAGGAAGATTGGTGGCCAAGCCAGTCCAGTGAGCGTGTAATGAAATTAATATCCAAAGACACTTTCACAGCGATAGCCAAGAGGATAGAGAAACAAAGTCTAAAGTTCTAGGGATCACATTAATATCTGCCATCAAGGCAAATTGAGAAATACACATCAACACCGTACCTGGATCCAACTAAAGCCGAACTGCCAAGCATACCATCTGTGAAATGACAGCAAAGTATATCACATGCCTGTTTACACAGAAACATGTTTATGTTCTGCGGCTAGACTGTCGAAGTGAGGATGGAGCTGGAGGAGGTTTTTTTTTTCCTCCTATGAAACGTGAATCTCTTGCACCGCACCAACAACTCTGGCCCGAAATCTTATTTTGTTGACAGTCAAGTGGGTAGGAAAATCAGATCTGAGGACACAGCCAAGATTTGGCTCCAGCTGGTGATTGTGTATCAACACAGTGTTTTAACAGGTGAAAAGAAAGCGGGATCATATCTCTGGATCTTTGGTTACACATGACTGATCCAGATTCTATTTTTGCATTATGCAAATCTTTAAACTCCTTTGTTCAGGGGGATGAAATCAAAAATAGCCACATACTCTCTCTAGTCTTGGCCAGTAGATAGTGTTCAGATCATGTGTATGTGGGTGGGTGGGGGGGTTTGTTGCTTTAAAACAATGTTACAGGCTCATTGTGGAGGAGTAGTCTAACCTGGGGTCCAGATGTGAGGAAACTAGCATCATCAAAGAGGATTGGGTAGAGACAGTATTAGACAGTGTTCAGTAACACGGAGGATTTATTTTTAATTTTTGTTCCTTATTGTGTGGAATTCCACTAAAGAGTGGACAAAGTTAGGAAAGATAAATAGAATGGGAATTCGTGGAAAGTCCCTGCAAAGAGGCAATGAAACCGATGCTTTTAGGGAGAGAAATGTGTGTGTGTGTACACACATAGGTCTATATAGGTTTTCCGACGCAACTGTGAATGTGTGTGTTTGCATGCATGCAGTATGAGTGCAAATGCGTACATGCATTTGTGTGTAGGCATTTTTGTGGCTCTGTGTGTGTGTGTGTGTGTGTGTGTGTGTGTGTGTGTGTGTGTGTGTGTGTGTGTGTGTGTGCATTGAGGGTTCTGTAAATAGTCATGGCTGTGTAGGTGCGGTGTTTAGTGTTTTGCTTTCGGTCGCCACAGCAAAATGACTTGATAAAAATCAAAAAGATTTATCACATTCCAGTATTTGCATTCAGGAAGAAAAAGGCTGGATGCTAAGTTCTGTCGGGTGAGGTCATGATCTACGATGGAGAGAGCAAGAAAAAGGAGGATAAGAGGGAGAATTAAAGGCTGAGAAAGATGGAGCGAAAACCACAAGAGATGAAGAGATCAGAGGGCCAACTAGATGACAAGCCGGCGGTGTGTGTGTGCGCGTGTGCATGCACGTGTGTGTGATGTTGCATGTGCCTGTGCACCTGGTATGAGACAGAGAGAGGGAGAGGAGAGGGGGAGAGAGAGAGATAGAGAGAGAGAGAGAGGAGAAGCAGGGGATGGAAGGGGACAAAAGCAACAGAGACAAAACATCGGACCACAAACATAAGTGAGCTCTTATGAAAGGCGGATGGAGAGACATGCGAGACAATGTGGCACATTCATCACTAAAAACATCAACACAAACAACTGGGGGCAAACAGTAGGGCACTGCATAACAGAGTAAGGAAGCATTAAGTACACACAACCTGTTTACACAAAACATTTCTCAGCACTCATCATCCTAATGTTGTTATGTTCCTCTGCTGATTGGAAATGACGCAAGCCACATCAGTCATCTCATTTTATCCCTGTTCATTACTGAATCAGGCGTACATCTTTATTACCAAATTGCACTACTGCCTTTCTAAGGTACAGCTCCATAAACCTGCAGTCAGGTCGATTACCCCCCTCTGCTGGCCACCACGAGCACTCCATCTCCCGTCTGGACGTAGTTTACAACACAACTCTAGCTGGGCAGCAGCACTGCGTCATTCCATCTTTTTATAGCTGTGACCCTGGAGTTTCCCTACAGCCCTGTGTTGTCTGTCCCACTTGGAGCTTTCTTAGTCACTGCATATGTTGTTATCCTCGCTCCCTGTAGAAAACATCCTGTGGGTTCAGGTCATTTTCTCTTATTGTTGACATTTGGGGTGGCTGAATGTGGGTGAACTCAAACTGACCCGATCGACCACACTCCCTTCAGTGAGAGCTACTGTCTCTAAGCACAGAAAAACAGCCAGCCAATCGAGGTGCTGGACTAATACTTTCCTCATGTTGCCGTGACTTGTCTCAGGATGAGTAAAATTGTGCTGATGCAAATTACTAACCGGCTGCTCTGTGTCTTGTTTTCTCTTTCAGAGGGAGCATGCATTTGACTCAGATGTGGAGCCCCACAGGTTCAGGTCTCTGCCAGAAATGAGCAACAGATCAGCTAATGATCTCAGCAATCTTGAGGTAATGCTCTGATAATGTATTTGTGTGTGTGTGTGTGTGTGTGTGTGTGTGTGTGTGTGTGTGTCTGTGTGCGTGCATGCTTGTGAAGAGAGAGGGGCTGGTCTGTTTCTATCCGCACAGTTACATCTCGCCACACCCAGGCTAAGTCTCTAAAGTATGTCTGTGTTGTTTCCAGCTGAAGCCCACACTCTCGCAGCTGCATGCTGACCTGAAGCTGTATGAGCACCACTTTGAGTGGCTCAACAAGGTTTCAAAGAAGCACCACCACCCTGCACTGCCCAAGCTGGTGGAAATGATCAGAGAAATGAAATCTCTCATCACCCTGCTGCACCGTCAGGTACAGAGCAGTTTCCCCTTTTTCATTCTCAGTTGTCTTCAAAGGTTTAAGCAGGAAATTGTGTCATTTTCTACAACATTTTGCGACCACTTTTACATTCCCCCTGTGATAAATAAATGAATCGTTCTTCTAATCTGTTTGTCTTGTTGCCTATAGATGCTGAGAGTTGAAGCACCAAGGCTGACTCCCGCCACCCCCTCCCTCCCCCCTCAACTCCCCTATCAGTTTGATGTCCTGCAATCCAGTCAAGAGCTTCTTCAACACTTCAAGCTCTTCTGTGATTGGGCGTACAGAGCGTTCCTCAGCCTCAAGCCCAAAGTCTCTGCAGTACAATGATAGTCCATGCACAAGATCCGTCCTTTTCCTTTCAACTACTTGGCTGCAGAGCCAGTGAGGATATACGGACACCAGCCTCAGCCAAAGGGGAATTAGGACCATGTCAGTGTGCACTGCAGTCAATAGCGTCACTTAACAGGCCCAAACGTCAACCAATGACATGTGTGTTGAAGAATGTGTCTTTTCATCAGAGCCAATAAGGATGCGTTAAACTGCAGCCAGTTACAACCATCAAGATCCCCGTTAAAGCAAACTGCCAGTTTAACTACAATGATCGCGTCATGATTCCCCAAACTCTCTCCTAAAGGCCTTGTTCATGACCATGTTATTTATGTATTTATTTATTTATTGACTGTCAGTAATTTATTTAATTTTATTTATTTGAAGTTGTAATGTGTCACTTTCATCTTTATTTCTGTATTCACGTGAATTTATTTGCCCACATCTCTGTAATCTTTTCTTTTTGTCTTGTGTCTCACTGATCCTCATGAAAAACACAGTAGCACTTCCTGAACCTATAGCTCTGATAATGACTTTTGTTTAAACTAACTTAATCTACTTTGCATTTGTGTATTTCTGCAGCGAATTCATTCTTCCAGTAGATGTAGCATACATTTAGTACAGCCAAGGTTTTCACCATGACTCACAGTGCCCTTAAAGTATACAATTTAGAAGATGTTAATGTTATCTTCTAACCTTGTTAAACGTACCACGTCTTTACATATCAATTGATGGCCTTTAAATTAATCACGTTCATCTGAAAATGTCAAGATGGTAGCCGAAGAAAAGTGAATGGTTTCTTTTGTACCACAGGTAGAGTTTCTATTTTCGATGCCTGTTTCTCATGTTCTGCATGAGGAGGCATATTTAACATTGTGGTAAAGTTGTATGAATGTGCCCTGTTGCTGAGCACTGATGGACCTGATTAGATTCTTTGCACAGACTTGTTAGGATTAGCCTCTTGGATGAGTGAGATGGCTGATTTTGAACTTGTACTTTGGGGTAGAAAAGGTTTTTTTTTTAGTTAAACACCCAAAGCCTTAAAATACTATGTATTGTGACACTATGTTCTGTACAGGTGTACATAAATGTACAAGAATGTAAATTGTTGTATACAGTGCTTTTGTGTATTATGTTGTTTTCTACAATATAATGTAGATTACTCTACCGATTTTATCACTATAATTTTTGTCCATTCCTATTCTAGTATTTGTTACAGTATTGACTATTTATTTAAGCAACTTGGTGGAACTATTTATTTTGTGCTGCAGGGGAGCAAGTCTCCTATCTTTTTGTACTTTTTATACAGTTTTTATTCTTATTTACTATTATCATACCATCATGTCTAAATTATTGTTGTAACATCAAGATGCCTCTTCCACACACTGATTGGCCTCAATGTGAAATATGTGCCTTGGTTAAATAAATACTAAAGAATGTGCACAATGGATCTGAGTACATCTTTGACAACTACTAAGCATGTAAGCTTTGACAGATGGGAGGTAGGCACATGACACAGACACATGTAGATACTACATTACCCAGAAGTCTGTGCGTATGAGTCAGGATAGAATCGATTGTCGGTTAATATTGATTGTGGGCAAAGCTTTAAACATTATTTTTTTAAATATATTCGATGATAAATACATCGCTGATGAGCGTTTTCTGTTAAATCTGGACGTTAAAAATATTTTTAAATTGATGTTTAAGAACGTCAATCTGTCTGTTTGAGCTCTCAGCCAATGGTAGTAGCGCGTCTATTGGAGCTAACAGCCAATCAGCGTCGCCGTTCTTGGAAGGCGGCATCGGGCGGAGAACTGCTGTTAGTTTGCGCTGTGTTTATTGTTAAGGTTGTGTGGATTAGCACTGCGGTACCCAGTTCCTTTTCACAATATCAACAATATAGCTTAAAGATGAGCTAAAGATGCTCGGTGAGTACTGCTACGGCCTGAATACACGCACGTCTTTATCGAGCAGTTTAACGGATTCCGCATTGACGAGGGGGCGAGATTAGCTTTAAATGAAGGCCAGCAGCTGTTTTTGTTGATACAGTGAAAAACTGATATTTTCTGTGTGTGTTGTGTTACGGCTCGCACAGCTGAGGAAACAGTTGTAAAGTAGCTTAATGTGTAACTTAGCTGTAGCTTGTGTGTGTGGTGTGTAATGGTAGTAGGCACCGCACTGCGTAGACGGACAGAAACGGACTGACGGCCAGAGGAAAGACAGCAGGGAGGGAGGGGGGACTAGCTTCATAGACAGGGGAGAGGGAGGGAGGAAAGGGGAGGAATTTAAAGGGGACACTCTTACCAGGAGTTACCAAGTTATAATACTGTATTTATTTCCATTTCACTCTGTCAGACCTGTCCTGAGCTGTCTACTTGGGATGACAGCTGGTGTTTCCAGTGGCTGACAGGGAAGGAATTTATGAAAGACACAGAAGAAAATGTGAAAGAAAAAAACATGATGCTGCACCAAAAGTAATCCACGTCTGCTTCCAAGGAATACCCTCATCTGCTACCAGCCTGCTCTGGTAATGGCTAACTCAGTTGCCCTAGTGGTCCAAGCAGAACTCTTACCACCTCAGTCCACTGCCTCCCTTTCTCCTTTCCCATCCCTTCTTGGTTCAGGAGAGGACGGCGAAGACGATAGAGACAGAGGGGAGCTGGTGGATGGAGACAAGGCAGTAGTAGAGGGTGGAGAGGAGGTGGTTCTGGACATGGTGACGTCGTCCGTGTCAGGCCCGGCCCAGCAGCCCGAGCAGTCGGACCATCCCTTCCAGTGTATGGATTGTGGGAAGAGTTTCAGGTGGTCGTCCAGGCTGACCCACCACCAGCGGAGCCACAACAATGAGAGACCGTATCGCTGCAACCTCTGCCCCAAGGCCTTTAAGGGCTCCTCTGCTCTGCTCTACCACCAACGGTACCCACAATAACAGAGTTCTTCTCCTTATTGTTGTTACACTGTTACAACGGTGCTGTGAAGCTGTTAATATTAATTAATGCATTACAGTGAATAAGAGAAAGCGTGAGTGTTCGCTGGGCAGAAGTGTACTGTGATTGTACATTCAACAGCCAGAGAACAGAATACTTTAAAAGAGAAATATCTGGAGCCAAGACCAGACCCAACTAGGGCTTGGTATCATTCAAAAAACGATTATATATATATATTACTAGTATATTATATTACTCTGATAGCGGTTCCTGAACAATACTTTTGTCAATACCAATTTTATGAAATCCATTTTAACAAAAGATTACATTAAACATACACATGGTGGGCCTCTTCTCTGGGCATAACCTAATGTTTGCCTTGAGACAGCCAATCACCAGCACTATTAGATCTTTGGGCAACAAGCATGCTGCAAGCTTATTGGCTCACTGACACTGAAATTTGGTTCGAATGACAAGACATTTTATGATAGTCGATCGCATCGAGGCAGTTTGGTTGGTGACATAAAAGTATCGATGTCCAATATCCAGCCCAAGACCCACCTCTACCTCACTTCAAATTGGTTCAAGCTGTCTAGGGCTGCAACTAACGATTATCTCATTACCGATTATTTTGACCATTATTTTCATGATTAATCGCTTAAAATGCCAAATAAATGGGGAAAATTGCTCATCACAATTTCCTAGAAGCCAAATCGACATCTTCAAATTTCTTCTTTGGTCCAACCAACAATCCAAAACCCAAAGACTACTACTACTATTTACTATCATAAATGACAAAGAAAAGCAGTGAGTCCTTACATTTAGGAAACTGGAACCAGCAAGTGTTTGTAGGTTTTGCTCGAAGAATGACAATTTATTAACAATTTATTAATTATCAATTGTCGGGAATGAAGTTAATAGGAGACTCAATGTGGAAAATCTGTAATCCATACCTTTAATTTAAAACATGGTGGCTTTGTATAAGATGTATCACAAGAGAAAGTATTGTAATGTATTTCTATCCTAATAATATGCCACACATGTAATAACTGTATATAATAAGTAGTGCTATCTTTTGTTTTGCAGGTCTCACTCAGGGGAGAAGCCTTACAAATGTCAGGACTGTGGCAAAGCCTTCAAACGCTCCTCTCTGCTCCAGGTGAGATGTCAAAGTTTTATATTTTATAAAGCAGGATTCTGTCCGTGAGAAAAGGAAATGGTATCTTACATTTCTCTCTGTCTGCCTCTAGGTCCATCAGAGTGTCCACACTGGAGTGCGTACCTTCTTGTGCCCCTATTGTCCCCTGACCTTTAAATGGAGTTCTCATTACCAGTATCACCTGCGCCAGCATACTGGAGAGTGTCCTTATCCGTGTGACACCTGCCCCAAGGCCTTCAAGAACTCAAGCAGTCTGCGGCGACACAAGAATGTCCACCTTGGTCTCAAACCTTACACCTGCTCAGTGTGTAACAAATCCTTCACTCAGTCTACCAACCTGAGGCAGCACATGAGGATACACACAGGTGAGAGGCCCTACATCTGCAGTGAGTGTGGACGAAGCTTCACGCACTCGTCGAACCTAGCCCTGCACAAGAACTCACACTCCAACCTCCAGGCAGGAGGGAAGGAGGGAAAGAGGGGAGAGGATGCAAGGAAGGGAAATGAGGTAGTGGAGGTGGTGGTAGGGGCTGAGGAAGTGACATCGTCCATGTTGACGGACATGGTGGGATTTGTGAGCCAGGAAGGAACTGATGGAGTCGGGGTGGGGATGGAAGAAGTGTTCCTGTCAACCACCTCGTCCGGCCAGAATCCGAGCCTTCTCACCCTCACCACCTCTGGGGGGGGTGTGTGTGCATCCAGGGCCATCGGGACAGAGGTTCACCTGAGTACAGACACCGGTGCCAGTGTGCTGCTGTACAGCTGTGGCAGCTGCAGCCACACCTTTGGCACACGCACAGAGCTGGAGGAGCACCAGTCCATCCACATGGCTCCAGAGGAACACGGAGCCAGTGCAGAGGCGGGGCCTGGGGCTGGGATGGAGGTTGGGGATGGGCTGGTTGGAGCTGGCCACCTGCTGGCTGATTTTGAGGAAGTGGTGGAGACGACCACAGTGGCTGAAAATGGTCACACGACAGAGGTGCTCCTTGGACTGACGGATGGAGGAGACGGCAGCAATACAGTAAGTGATTGGATCAAACAGATAAATGTGAGAAGAGAAGAATAAACCCTTTTACATTACACCATTTTTACACCAAAATTAGCAAGTATATGCAGATTTTTTTAAATGCAGGTAAAGCTGCTAAAATTAGGTGACTGACTACTTTCTCATTGCCAGTAGACAAGTTAGCAATTCTGTTTTCTTGTGTGTCATGAATGCAACAGAAAAGAAAAAAACAGAACAGTAGAAAGCAGCATGGAGGAGACAATGTTATGGTGGTACTTTTATATATTGTCTCTTTCAAACTCAACACCGACTGAATGATGTTCGAGTGCTGCTGGAACGGAGACGGATGGAAAAGTATTAACGCACCACAGTCCTAAACTTAAACAAGTGTCATAGCATTGCATCAGAAAGGGCTAAAAATTAGCATGTCCACCCAGGTGTCACGTTTCCGTCATTGCTGATTGGAGCTGGCGCCAATAAATATTACAGTAAATACATGACTACAGCAGAGTCATTTGGCCAGGGAATAAATACCCTTTGTACCCTGTCCCACTAAAAAAACAAAAGCCAGATGTTAATGGGTGTGAGAGGGTTTCACATTAAAATAAAAAAGTGAAGTGAATTACAGTATGTAGGTAGGGAATCAGGTCATGGGGTGTGTGACCTAGTTCCAGACCTCTGAATAGCCACCCACATCTCAGATTTGTTCAGCAATTCATACAGGTCTAGTGTTGAGCTCACTGACAGCTGTCTCCCTAGATAGAGTCACAATAGAATTAGGATTAGAAATGAAGACATCATCTTCCTCCATGGCTAGCTAGCTACCTAGCTACATTCATGAATAACACACTGAGTAGAATGTTCACAAGAGTTGATGAGATTCACTAACAGAACAACATATTTCTTTGATTAATGACACAAACATTGCTACTGGCATCTGCCACTGCAGCTTCTGTGTCAACTGAAAACGATTTGAGCCCGATGGATACATCACTCAAACAACAAGCTCACATAAACAGAATGTCAGGCCAAATCGATTAAGAAAAACAAAATGGCAATTTAGTTGTACGACGTACAGTATATCTACTGTTTGTAATAGAATGACAGTATTCTTGATGGTCAAGATAAACACACACATCTGTCTAGATAATCTAATTTTGATTAATCTAAAAAATTCTTACCTACCCTTTAAGGTGCTTGAGTTCACTGTGAAGATTTATTTTTGATATGCATTACTTCCTTTGGTTTGTCCTCAGAATGTGGGCACCACCCAGGCCCAGTTTGACCTGCTGCAGAGCTTCACCGAGGTGACTCAGAGCTCTGAGACCGTTCAGCCAGAGGCCAGAACCACATGGGCAGGGCTGTCATGTGGCTACTGCAATAAGACCTTCAAGACCAGTGGAGGCCTCAACAGACATGTATCCCTGGTGCGAATACTCTTCCACTAACACTGTCAGACAAGTAACAGCAACGTATTGTATAATTAGCACTGAAATTAATGTATTGCTTTTTGTTTTATCTATCTTGACATCATATTTGCCTCCTGTTTTTCCCTTTTGTTTGTACAGATGCACTCTCTCTCATCCCAGTCCCGCTCCCAGTTCAGCTGCTCCGCCTGCGACCGCTCCTTCCCCCTACTCTCCTCACTCCTCACCCACCAACACTCCCACACCCCTGAGCAACGTCTCCTGGCTGAAGCAGAGGCTGAGATTGTGTGTCCTCCTTCCCTTTCCCTGTCTCTCCCCCTTCCCTCCTCCCCCAGCCAGGCTGACAAGCAGCAGGAAGGCCAGAGGGAGATCCATGTGGACATCATTACCGTCGGCGAGGAGCATGAGGAACAACCAGCTAAACCGACCAAAGCCCCCAAAAAGACAGGAGCCAGCAAGAGCACTCCTGCTGGAGGTAAAGACATTTTCATGGCAGAACAAACACAAAGCTGCATTTTGATATGAAGACAATGGAGATTTGACTAAGCTAAGCTTTTCCCTTGCACTGGTAAATCTGTTAATGCAAAGCTTGCCATGCTGTATTCAATTTCAAATTGGTTGTATAATACATTTATAGCATCCAGTAAACTTGTCCCAATGAGTCTATCTCCTCAAAGTAAGTTAACGATCAAGAGCTCTTTATTGTGATGATTCCTCCATCATTCCTCCAACCAACATTTTGTGTTTCTGCTGTGTCATATGCCAGTTTTAATTGATGTGTTCACACACTGAATACAGAGAGGCCCTACCGCTGCTCAGAGTGTGGAAAAGCCTTCAAGGGTTCATCGGGGTTAAAGTACCACATGAGGGATCACACTGGGGAAAGGCCCTACCGCTGCACTGAGTGTGGGAAGAGCTTCAAGAGGTCATCACTGCTTTCAATCCATCAGAGGGTAAGGCTTCTTTTGCAAGAAATGTACACATGGGTACGGTTTCCAAATGAGAGATCCGTCATTTGGGAGCTAAATGTCATCATTTATGTCACCGTGACACTTAAGATTTCTTTAGTTCACAGGGACTGCAGCTGTCTGCTATGGTTCACATCCCGACAGATGAATGCAGTCTGCAACACACAAATCCAAAATGCAATAAAAATTCCCTTTAACTCTGTAGTTCACAACTTTGTTGTGACTCAGTGGCTGTTATCACATAACACTTCAGTTGTAACAGTTGTAAGTTTTGATTGCATCTTTCACACATTTTGATTCTACCACTCTTGAAAACAATTCAATGGGAGCAATGTATTTCATTCCACTCTGTCATTCCAGCTGATACTGTCTTTTTTGAACAGTAAATACAATTAAGTATAATTTTTATTTATTGCTTTAATATGTTAAATGTAAATTAATGTTCTTCCATGTTCACCTTACCCAGGTGCACACAGGCGTTCGGGCATTCCAGTGCCCCCACTGCCCTCTCACTTTCAAATGGAGCTCTCACTATCAGTACCACTTGCGGCAGCACACAGGCGAGAGGCCGTATGTTTGTAAGGAATGTGGCAAGTCCTTCAAGAACACCAGCTGCCTGCGCAGACACAGTCAGATGCACTCTGGACTGCGGCCTCATATCTGCGGCATCTGCTATAAGTCTTTCTCGCAGACGTCAAACCTCAAACAGGTAAGCACAGACTCAACTGTGAAATCATAAAGATTTATAGCTGTTTGCATTGATCTGTCATGTTTGATGACCTGTTTTCTTTCCTCTTCTCTTCTTATTTCTCTGTGTGCAGCATGAACGCACCCACTCTGGTGAGAGACCTTTCCAGTGCACACACTGCAATAAAAGCTTTACACACTCCTCCAATCTCCAGCTCCACCTTCGCACACACTCCTCAAGCAAGGACTTCAAATGCCCGTACTGCTCCAAGGAGTTTGTCATGCACTCCTACTTGCAGAGGCACATCCGTACCCATGGCAGTGGTGTTCCGCTGCCCTGCCCTGGTGGTGGAGGTAAAGATGGAGTGGCTGTGAAGGCCAGTGTTGGGGGTGTGACAACGACCACAACCCTGCTCAACCCCATCACCCTGGAAACCTCAGGAAACCATGGCAGCCTGATTGTGTCCCAGCCAGCACTTAATATTCCCCCCAACACCTCCCAAAACTACTTCATGATTCAGACAGCCAGCGGCCTGCAGCTCATTCCTCTGTCATCCCCTACCCCAGCCCCTCCGCCGCCGCCTCCACCACCACCGCCTCCGTCCCAGCCCCAAAACTTCCTACTCCTACAGTGCCCCTCAAACAACGGCAGCCAGTCCAGCTTGATTCTCGTCCCGACGGCAAACAACCCTCCACCAGCTCAGGAGCCTCAGACCCTCCCTGTGCTTCAGACTATCCAAGCACTCCAGCCCGTCCTAAACCAAACACAGACTCAGATGCCCCAGTTTCCGACCATATCACAGCAACAGCAGCAGACCAGGATCATAATCACCAACAATAATAACAATGCAAACACTCCTGTTGCCACACCAACACACACTCTCTCAGCCAACTCTTTACTGACCAAGCCCATATTAGGCAAAAGCACACGGACAGCGCGGGGCAGACGGGGACGCAAACCAAAAGTTACTCTTCAGAAATCTGCCACAGCTCCTGTCAGCCTGGCTGCAGTAACGAACTGTCATGTGACCAGTGTAACACAGACTATTACTGCTGCTAACACAACCACATCAGCATCATCTACAGTATCCCACTGTCCCCTGTCAACATCTTGCACTACTGTCCTTTCATCTCCCACCACTGTAGCCCCCACAGTGGACACCTCAGGACCCACATCGACTGTTACCATGGTTACACCAGCCACCACAGTAGCCACAGCATCAGTTTCTACCCCTGTCCCTGCCACACCAGAAAGGAACCACCATACGACTATGGGGCAAATAAGGACAGGAGAGACCATGACAGGGAAACAGTTTGTGCTGTGTTTTGATAATGAAGGACAGGCAAAGGAGGGGATGAATATAGAGGGGGGAGGGCAGTCATATGTGTTACAATTTGAAGGAGATGCATCAGGAGAGGCAGTGGATGGAGAAATGGGCGGTGAGGGGAAATCACTTGTGTTGCAGTTCAAGACAAATGGGCAAGGTGAAGGGGAAAAGGGGGGAGATAAGGGAGGGATGATGTCACTACTGCGCGAATGGGGTGGGGAAAAGCAGGGGGAGAGACAGACAGGAGAGGAGGGCAGCCAGGGGGAGTCTTATGTACTACATTTCCACACTGAGGCACAAGATAGCGGGCCATCCAGTGCAACCTTCAGCCAGGGGCAAGAAACCAGCCTGCAGCTTTCCTGCACACCCACTCAAAGTTTGGTGCCACTTGATGGGCAGGAGGTGGTGTTTGAACTTGGGGGCGAGACCAAGATGGAGCAGGAAACCGAGGAGGGAATGCAGATGATAGCCCTGATAGAAGGTGAAGGGGGAATGATGGGGGAAGAAGGGGCAGGTTGCAATGCAGCAAGTGGTGGGGTTACTGAGGGTGGAAGAGCCATGGATAGTATATTTCAGCTGGAAAGTGGAGAGGAGATTGTCATAATTGAGGTCAGCACCAGTAGCTTAAGAGAAGGAAGAATTGAGAGAGGAGCGGATGGGGAGATCTCACAAGGTAGTGAGGTAAAATATGAGAGTGTAACAGCAGAGGCAAAGGAGAAGTCTGTAAAGGAGCACAACTCTACAGACAACACAGAGGTGCAGAATCAGCTGAAGACACAATAAGAAACGGACCTATACCTAATAAAGAGATGCTGTTCTCTAGCTAAAACCAGTGTGCATGTTAGAGAAGAAGAAAGTACGTGTATGAGTGAATGCCTCACTCTTTGTGGGCTCGGTGTGTTAGCACTTTAGTCAGTTTGAGTTCTCCTGGAACTGAGGGAGAACATGCAGTTAGTGGAGTACTGTGTTGTTATCCCATGGTGCCACATACTAGAAATGTTATACATTCAAATAGGCTGTACATGGACTATTCCTATATATATTAGTTTAAATAATACTGTCATCGGCAGTTTGTTTATGAAGTAAATACGTTTTTTTGTGAATAAATGTTGTACATGGCCCACTTTCTTCACAATGTTAATAGTAAATAGTTAATTATTAATAAATCTGTTAATACCTTTTTTCATTTGCCTGTTTGTTTGTTTTTTCTTGTAGTTTGAGTTTTACCTTTTTAGGAAACTAAGTGTTGTCATAAGTACCCAAAAGTATCTGATATTCGATGTACTAAAGTATCAAAAGTACAAGTAAAAGTAAATTATACATATATGTACAAGCATGTGTATACTGTATACTATGGGTTGACTGATATTTTTGATTATTGGAATCAGTTTGTTTTTGTTTTTTTGTATCTGATTGTGGATAAAACTAGAATGGCACTCAGTAGAGCGCATACCTCCGCCAAGACCAAACACTCACACTTCACATTCTTACATATTGCACTTTTACATATATTTATTTTTCAATACGTCTGTTGGGTCGATTTGAACCTTATGGTGGACTAACTGACTAACTACTTAACTGACTTAACTACATTTATTGCCAGAAAATTAATTTAGACACCTAAGTACAATTATCAGATACTTTAACACTTTTACTCAAGTTATATTTATATAGGTGACTTTCACTTTTAACATGTAACATATAACATGATATATTTACTTTTTTGGGTACTGCAGGAAGCTAAAAATACAAACGTTACATTTGCAGCGCTGTTTGCGCCGTTACGTTAGCCATTCACGTAGCCTCTGCGGAGTGCGGATCGTCCTTACGCAAATGACGTAGATCGGCGCATAGAGAACGTCCGACGGACGTAACACAGAGTACGTCTGCGTTCAGAATCGCTCCTTTCCGCAAGAAACGACTCTGTGCTCTATGGCCATTCAATCAAACGTGCCGACCCTGCGTGGACTGGACAACAAACCGTGACATAAACACAGCGTGTTTCTCCCGTTTCCAGTGTGATCTGAGCTGCGTGGTGCACGAGGTAAGCGGAAACGTGGGGTGTGAGCAGGAGCCGGGGGTCTACATGTGTGAGGGCAGGCAGACCACAGCTCTCTGGAATAACCATATAAGGATCTGAACAGGGTCATTTCGCTTTGATGATGATGATGATGATCAGTGTTAAACATGCAGATGAAAAAAGCGAGAATGGCGTGCACGACACGAGCACAGAGTGATGGTGACACATGACAAAATCCTCTGTAATCCCCATCTGTCTTTGTTGTTGCGATGTTAGCTTGCAACTACTGGCTTGCTGCAGGCAAAATCTACTGTATTGCATAATGTGAGTGCTGGAAAATACATTGACCCATTATTACTGCATCATGTCTGTCGTAGTAAACCTGTCTGTCAGTCTAAAACAGTGTCAGTTATCTGCATGATTTAGTGCCAAACGTCCCATATGCAAGCACAACCTTCTGTCCATGTACCCTTCCTTAAATGTGTTCTTGTAGGGTCCCTGTGCACACAGTGTGGATGGTGGAGCCTGCACCAGAGCAAACAGTCTTGCTTGCTGTTGGAGCATAAAAAGCCTAAACATGGTTAAGCTGGAGCTGGATCAGGTGGTGATGAGGAGGATGAAGGAGGACGACATAGAGGTGGTCAAAGCCCTCATCAAGGTTTGTACGAATCATCATAGAAGGATTTGTATTATTATTATTTTTTTTTTTATCTTTTGCTGATTTGTTTCTCAATGTTTCTCCAGGAGGGCAGTGAGGGCACAGAAAACCGTCTCATCCTCCACATCGTCACTCGTCCGCTCTGCCTCTTCATCCTGGCTGTTTTCTCCTCGATCCTGCGCTGCCTCGTCCATTCCTTCATCCTGGCACTTGCTATTCCTGTCTTCCTGCTAATTGTCTTTCTGAAGATCACCATGCCGCGGTCCACTGGGGTTCTGGGCAGCAGCCGCCCCTACTGGGACTACGTGGGAAGCAGCTACAGAGGGACACAGGATGAGACACTGCAGAATCCCTACTGTAGGGTCAGTGGCAAGACACCAGTGACAAAAAGGGTTAGTCTACAGTGCTTTTTGGGTAGTTGTTACTTAATTCTTGTGACCAAATGTTGCAGCCACATAATCCTTTTTCTTCTACTCAGCCAAGGCGCAGAATCAGCCCAAAAGAAAAGGACAAAGAAGTGTCAACAGAGAAGATCACACCAGAGAGGGAGCAAACAGCGGGGCAGGTCTGGTTGGCAGAATGCGATTGCGACATCATCGGCTGCATCTTCCGTGAAAGCGAGAGTAGAGGTGGTATCAGCAGGATCTGCAGGTTGGTGACGGGCTGCTGGTACCGCAGGGAGGGCTTGGGCCGGCTGCTAGTCCAGAGTCTGGAGCAGAGAGAGAAGGAGGCTGGTGCTCACAGGGTGTACGCACACGTCCCCTTCCCCTCCAAGGTGGGGGAGGTCTTCTTCAGGAAGTTGGGCTATCAGCTAGTTGGGGAAGGGACTGATAATGAAGACGATGAGGAGAGGGACCTGGAGACTCCAGAGAGAGGATTTCTGGGATACCCCCTCACAAAGGTGTTTTACAAAGACCTGTGATGAAGGGATGATGGACTTTAAGAAAAAAGTGTCCCAGCCTGTCTGAAGGTAGAGAAAACTGTGGAGCTCTGCTGAAGGTGATTGTGTCAATGCAGCAAAATGTTTGATGAATTGTTTCGGTTAATAATTTATTGAATATTTGTTTAATTTATACCAGTATTTATTTACGCCATGTGTTGCTGTTTGTTTTAAGTATATATTTACCTTTTTCATTATTTAAAGTATCATCTGCCCATTTTCATAAGGCAAGTACTTCATTGTTTAATAACTCAAAAATGACATGAAGCTTCAGATGTGCTGTTCTCTCCTCATTTGTAACGAAATGAAATATTTATTTAAAATGTGTGTTTCCTAAATATGTGTCTGTGTGGTTCTTTTCTGAAGCAGTTCAACACGTGGTGGTGTGTGTGACTGCACACATTTGTTTGTGAAACTGTAAAGATGGGTGTAGGTGGATGTACAGTTTCTGTATAGGAAGCCTATGTGGTTTGGGTGAATGTGCAGAATTAATCTGCTTTTATCTTTTTGTGCGCCCTGCCTGCTGTTGCTCACCTTCATGTACAGTATGTGGGTCCATGACTCTGCAAAAACAGTGCTCCCTCTATTCGCTTTAGTTTTCTTGTTCTTTCTTTTTTTATTATTATTATTTTATGATGAGAAGACAGAATTCTGCACTTTTTTAAAAGTGCAACTTTTCTTTTGAACTTTATCTGAGAACATTCAAAAATTATCAACAGAATGTGAAGAAATAACACTTCTGACATTATATATAATATTCATATAATGAAAGTATCTGTTAGTCACCGCTCTAAAATGGAATTGATTGCAAAGAGTCAATCGAAACCACACAAATAAATCAACTCGGTAATTAGTGTTTCAAAATTAACTTGCATGGTGGCGTCACATTAAATATATGCGTCTGGCATTTTGACTCAAGAATGTGTGTGGTTAGCAGGTGAATGACAGTTTATGTGACTAAGGGGGGTGATGCACACGGCCCCAGTCTGAGGCTAACCTTAATATGGTTAGCAGCCCTCACGCTCACATTGCGCAGCTACCTACACTGCTAACCACAGGCGGTGTCAGTATAGCATCTGTATGCCACAGATAAACACACAGGATGTTTGTACAATGGTGTTGTGTGTGAGAAAGGCATATCTCACCTGATGTGAGGACATATGCAGCAAAGGCCTGTACTTTAACACCAGTGCTAAGTCATGTGAGCTGTAGTGGAAAATCACAGTCCTTTAATTAAGTTTGATGAGAAAGCTGAGACACCCAGTAACATAACAGTGTTGTTACTTGCTTGAGTAAGTGTGTGGTCAGGCTGTTTGAAAACAGTATTTTTACTGGTGACACTTCTTGGTCATCATCAGGTTGTTTCTTCATGACTGTCAAAGAGCAGACACCTGTTAGCTGGGCCTCTACCCGCCAGATCTGTAGCTATTATTGTTGTCAGGAAACAGATGTGAGTTCACACACTGGAAAGAAAGTCTGTTTGTGACTGTGGTCATGTGCGTCTGCACGGTATGGCTGTGTGTGAGTGTTTGTGTGCGCGTGTGCAGGGTGTGGGCGGGTGGGTTTCGGAAAGTATGACTTGGCATTTCCTACACCCGGTTTCTGCCCCTGACGACGGGTTAAATGCACAGCCACGTCTGGCCATACTGTACTACTCCACCACACACACACAGGCACACACACACACACACACACGCACACAGCACAAGAGGGGTGGTAGTGCACGTGAGCGTTCATGTGTGACTGTGAGATGACCTTGGTCAACTGTGGTCAAACCCAGAGAGCTGGGTGGGAAGTGGTTGCATATAGTTTGGCATTTGATCAGCCTCTTGAAGTCGAGAAAAGACACATGCACACGAGATCAAATGTGCAGAGACATTAGCCTTAGTGCACCGTCAGAGTAATGTAATATGATGTGAGGTCGCTCAGAGCATGCAGACACACTTACACATGAATCACTCTAAATTTGGGGGCACCACACAATCATAGGATATATTAGATAAATTTGTTCCAGATGATGTATAACATATAGACTGTGTTAATGACATGCTCATACAGATGGCTAGCACACACACATGCGCAAATACACACACAGATGAGCTCCAAAAACAGCCACCCTGGGAAACGGTGAATTCCCCAAACCACAGAGTGCATGAGAGGGTGAGGGGAGTCATGGGAAAGCAGGATGCCTGCATGCAGTGCCACAGAGTTAGCAGACTGGGCCAGAGCTAAAACAGACAGAGCAAAGAAAGGCGAGAGCAAAATAATACACATCCTGATTTGGCAAGGACGGATGACAGCATCCGATGGTTCAAAGGCTTATGAGTGAGATTTATCCACACTCTGCGGTCGGTCAGCTGGACGGCCGTTCTAGCAGACACGTAGGGTGAGGGAGGTCGATTACAGTTCTGCTCCCAGACTGACACAGTTTGGGAAAACCCAGATCAGAGGACAAAGTAGGTGTCAGGGCCTCCGGGTCTGGGAACGCCTAGGGCTCCACCAAATCTTGGGGCCCCGAGGAGGTGGGGGGGCAGACTAGGTGGAAAGGCTGAATAGCAGGAGCAGTTGGTGGTGATCCCACAGTAGATCAAGGTGAGAAGGTATCTGGAGGTTTTTAGTTAACGATCTGGGAAAACCAAAGCGGATGGGCCAGTGGCTGGATACGTTTCAAGTGTTTGGAAAGTTCCAGCCAGTTGGCTAAGTTTACTGACGTCTGTGAAAAACTCCAAAGGTTACGAATCACGTCAAACAGTCCTCTTTCTCACGTGTGGTCACTTAAGATTAGTTTGTAAAATCTATGTTGTGTAATCTGCCTTCCCAGTAAGATTCCTTTATTGCCTTGTGCCACATCTCTGGTTTCACTTGAGAACTAATTCGAAAATTTTCATAACACATAAAAACCATGATGCCCTTAGAAAAGAATTTGGCAAAATGAGTGATTCATTTATGGCTTTAAATGTTTTGCCACAAGACAATGCAATCCATCCATCTCCTTTGTATCACGCCCCCTGAACTTACTTTGAAAAATCTCTGTCCAACCAGAAGCTGCCTCTGTTGTGTGCAGGATGTTTATGTTTAGAGGTATATACTCTCAGTTACTTCCCTTTAACCCCCCCAACACACACACACACACACACACACACACACACACACACACACACACACACATCACACACATCACACACACACACACTTTCGCTCTTTCTCATTTACCTTCATTTATTGCCCACACCCGCCGAGTGACAAAGCGCGTCTTTCAAAATGATTACAAAGCTAGACAGGTGAGCAAAATGGATACATTCTATTTATATGTTGTATATGTCTTTGTTTTTGATTTATACATACTGTAGATTAAATATGCATACTAGTAAATGGAAAAAAAAGTTTTTCATAACTTTATATCAATGATAATATTTTAATAAGATATTCTTTAGTTGAATTCTGTTTAATTAACTACAGCACTCTACCACCATTGAACGCTACAAATTGAGGTTTCATAATTAATGACTTTCGCTAAAAGTAGTGAAACTGAGAGTGAGAAGAAAGCAGTGAATGTTAGTTGTCTTCTGACTGTCCAGCGCTCCCATTTGGTTAACCACAGGTTTTACATGAGTTTACTGTGCCAATTTATTGGATTAGAATTCATGTGTGAGTCATCTGATTAATAATACGTTAAAATGGAAATTTACTGCATTGAATTTGTCTCAGACTTTCCCGGCATTAAAACCCCTGAGATTATAGGTCACCGAAGATGTCGGTTCACAAAACAGCAACGCGTTTGACGGCACTATTACTGATGACATGGTGACTGATAAATTCTGGGCACAAAGTTTTGTAGGTGGATCTAGCCTTTAAAAGAAGACTTTAAAAATCCTGATAGGTAAGCTGTGCTGTGCACCACATTTCATTAGCTAATAAAAAGGGCACATTTTTCTCTTTGTCTTTGTCTTAAGTGTGCTTTTGCCCAGAAAAAAGTTCATCTACCATTACAAGAATGTGCGCTGGGCGAGGGGCCGACATGAGACTTACCTGTGCTTTGTAGTGAAGAGGCGAGTGGGGCCAGACACCTTAACCTTTGACTTTGGACACCTCCGCAATCGCAGTGGCATCCATGTAGAGGTAAGTAATGTGGGTGAAAATGGGGGAGCATGTGAGAAGGGCCTGTTTAGACAAAAGGCAAAGAATAACAACTGAATTTACTGGATGACTGTATCCCTCTTGTCTGTTCTCCCATTTTTCCATAGCTGCTGTTCCTGCGCTACCTGGGAGCCTTGTGCCCTGGTTTGTGGGGGCATGGAGGCACTGGAGAGAAGAGGCTTAGTTACTCCATCACCTGGTTCTGCTCGTGGTCTCCCTGTGTCAACTGCTCCCTCAGACTGTGCCAGTTCCTCAGCCGGACTCCTAACCTTCGCCTTAGGATCTTCGTCTCTCGCCTCTACTTCTGTGACATGGAGGACAGCCGTGAAAGAGAGGGCCTAAGAATGCTGAAAAAAGCCGGTGTGCATATCACAGTCATGAGTTACAAAGGTAGATGCAGAAAACTGTGTGCATGTGGTAGAGATATAAAGAGAAAGCAGACGCGTATATCTAGAGACGGAAATGTATGGAAGCTGGCCAAATTCTTCCCAAAAAATCCATTGTTTTCCTCATCATGATCGTTTTCTGGATGTTAAAAATAATGATTTTTTTTCCCCTCTCTTTTCAGACTTCTTCTATTGCTGGCAGACCTTTGTGGCTTGTAAGACGAGCAAATTCAAGGCCTGGGATGAGCTGCACCGTAACACTGTTCGCCTTACCAGGAAACTGAACCGCATCCTCCAGGTAGATGATTTAAAATATTGCATGTTTTTCAATTAAAGGGATTAAGTCAAACCATGATGCTTTGTTTAAAATTCTAATAATGATGTTTTCTTTCTTTCTGTCTTTCTCAGCCCTGTGAAACAGACGATTTAAGAGATGCCTTCAAGCTTCTTGGACTGTGAAACATACCTCTGACCTCCTCTGGCATTATCATTAAGTCTGTCATTACTTCTAAAGAGAAAAATACATGTTGGTGTTGTCTATCACTACAACTGCTAAACTGAGAATATAAAAAACTAAGAAAAAAAAAGCTTTGCAGCAAGGCTTTAAACATTAGATAGATGCTGCTTGTTGTTTCTGTGGCAATATGGTCATGTGATATAAAATAATATACAATGATTTTGTCTTGTGTCATTGATGTTAAGGTGATATACGTAACCATCTGCCAAATTCATACTCCAAACATAGCCGCTAACTGTCGCTGCTGTTAGCTAGTAAGCTTAGTTAACCGCACAACTAGCGAGCACATTCTTTTAAATTACATATTGCACCTTTCATACTTTATGGACTTGAAGTTATGTTAGCTTGCCAGTAGTTAGCCTGACTAACATTAGCATTTCAAAAATGATTGTCGAACTATTCAGATAACTGGTGGTATATTCAGCTAGCTTAACTGCTGGTAGGCCTAGTTATGATTGTAGGGCATTGTTAAAGACTGCAAATTAAAGGGGCATAAAGTGGTGTAGTTTGTAGTCCAAAAAATAGTTGCATGTTTTGTTTTACCACATAAAATACATCATTAAATCTCCCACAAATTAATTATAAATGGCTACAAATGGCTACACTGCTCTACTCCAGTGATAAATTACAGTTTCCCTACAGTTTGACTTGTAAACTTAATACAAGTCAAACAACGCTTCTTCTTAGCTTACCTGTCACTTCTTTAAAACTTCACACCCCAGTTTATAACGTAGCTTTTCTTTTAATGCCATTTAATGTAATTTTCAGGCTCATAAATACTCTCCATGATGAGTAAACTGACATTTATTTGTAAAAAAAAAAATAAAAAAAAATCGGTGGCGTGCCCCTTTAACGGCATCACTGACACCGTACCAGTGAAACGAGGTCGCCAGCGTGTGCGCACATACACCGTCTATTACGGTCACGTCGCCGTTAACGCCGCGCGGACACAACACTCACCGTCACCACCGGCGTGCACCGACTGAGTACAAGTCAAGATGGCGACCGAGGGTCAGTCCGAGTACGAGTCGGTCCTCTGTGTCAAACCTGAAGTCAACGTCTACCGAATCCCACCGAGGGCATCCAACCGGGCTATCAGGTGAGGGGGGGCGGCGGCCTCACGGCGAGCTTTCTGTCCCAGCATCCGCGGGCTGCAGCCGTTAGGAGCCCGCGTTGCCTCGGCGACCTACCTACCGAGCTCATCCGTTAATCACGCAGCCTCAAGTAACGGCGGCCGTAGTTTCTGTGCTGGTCGTCTCTGCTGTGCGTTTACAAGGTCAAAAAGGAAAATACGCAACTAACAGTTGGGGTTTGTACCTGCGGGGACGGGGTTTGATGATATTTGTGTCGCTCTTGTGTTTGTAACGCTACGTGTGCCATCATTCAGTGGCACGACACACGATCAATAATGCTAACATCGCTTCAAAGTCCAAGTGGACGATTTTTAGGGCAGCTAGCTTGGTAATAATACTCTATTTTGCACCAGACATTCTCCTTTTGCTTGTCTGACCTTATTAAATATACCTGCACATCATCAGTGGAGTTGTATTGCTACATTGCAAAGATGTATTGCTCAAGGACACTTCAGTAAGGTTGACGCTCTTTGCTGACAACATGAAATACAGTGTTCCCTCTGTATATGCTTTAAAGAGCTGTTGTGCTGCCAGGAAGGTTGACATTGAATTGTTTACCCCATCTTTCATTGGCTGCTGCTCCAGCCTGACCTGCTCCAGCTGCAGCTGAGTGGACATCACACCAACCAAACAGTAGCACAGGCCCGAGTCCCCTGAGACACATGATTGGTTAACCAGTGACCATATGTACAGTGAGTAAGGGTGATGATGTAATATTTCAGCCTTAGGTCTAGGCGAAATGCCCGTCTGATGTCTTAGTCACGTTCTGCTCACATAGAGAAAAGCCAAGCTGGAGTGTGTGATGAATCATAACAATAACACACACCTCCTTTTCCTGTCTCCTTTTCTTCTCACTTCACCTGCATCACACCGCGTCTCCCTGACTGCCCGCCTGTGTGTTTGTGTCCCAGGGCTGCCGACTGGAAGCTGGATGCTCCTGACTGGACGGGACGCATGCGCCTGACGACCCGCGGCAAAGTGGTCTACGTGAAATTGGAAGACAAAACCTCTGGTGAGAGATGAGCAGACGGGACAGTGCTGCTGTTTAGCGCCGCAGTTGTAAATCATTTTACTGTGTAGTCTCCTGTTTCGCCGACACCCCTCTCTGGGACTAATTTATTCCAAGGTGACCCAGCTCACGTCCAAGCAGGCGGTGTTCATATCTTGGTATTCTTGTTGTATTCTGGCTTGGTTTTGATCTTAAATGAATACTATAATTCATCTAACGTCCATCTTTTGTTCTAACCTACAGGGGAGCTGTTCGCCCAAGCACCAGTGGATGAGTTCCCTGGCATTGCAGTGGAAACTGTTAGCGACTCAAGCCGTTACTTTGTGCTCCGTATCCAGGATGACAACGGTGCGCAAACTGTTGCTAAGCCATCAATATTTTGTAAATGTTCTCACAATTTAGGGGACAACAGGGCAGAGATACACCACTGTTAGGCAATACCCCTGCAAAACTGTTGTCGATTATTGTGACAAACGACAGATTTAGTATGTTTTTGTGTGTAATAAACTCTAACCCTTGTTTGTTGTGTTAATTTCTCTCACAGGCCGCAGTGCGTTCATAGGCATTGGCTTTGGAGATCGAGGCGACGCCTTTGACTTCAATGTTTCACTCCAGGATCACTTCAAGTATGCAGCTGCTTCATAGTGTGTCATGAGTCATAACTAATTCTTGCTAAGAATTTATTTATATGAGTTTAATAATCCTTTTGCATCTTATCTTGTCCCCCCCAGGTGGGTGAAACAGGAAGATGAACTTAGCAAGCAGGCGCAGGCTCCAGACCTTACTCCTAAACTGGACCTGGGCTTCAAAGAAGGACAGACCATTACTCTAAATATTGGGGTAACTTTATTTTCATTAAATCTAATGTCTTTAAGGTTTTTGTAGATTTAAAGGTTGTTTTAATGATTGAAACAACAAATATATACCAGTATTTTTAAAAAAGAAACCATACTAAGCATGATGAGGGTTTAACTTTGAGTCTGAAACCAATTCTTGACAGGCAACAACACACACTTGTTAACACACACACACACACTAACCAAATGTTCTCCTAATTGTACCTTTTCCAGCAATCAAAAAAGAAGGACAGGTCTCGTCCTCAAAGTTCAGGTGGCTTTGGGCTTCTTCCACCTCCTCCTGGGGGCAAGTTAGCCCCACCTCCCTCAGCCAGATCTACCAATCATAACACACAACCACCTGCAGGAGGTAGTGACACTGGTAGGTAATTGTGATCACGCAATATGTATGTCAATATTACATAACGTAACTGTTACTTTAAAGATAGGTGAAAGGGCTGATATCAACGATTACTTCATTATCGATTAATCTGCCGATAATTTTCATGTCCCAGAGCCCAGCGTGGCGTCTTCAGATTGCTTCTATGTCCAATCAACAGTCCAAAAACCCAAAGACTTTTCATTTACCATCATAAATGACAAAGAAAAGCAGCAAAGCCTCACATTTAAGAAGCTGGAACCCCAAATGTTTGATATTTCTTTTCAGAAATGACTGAGACTGTTTCTTTTAGTCGACAAATCAGTTAATCAGCTAATTGTTGCAGCTTTAGTAAAGTTGGTTCACCCGAGCGCTCTGCTGGAAACAGCTCAGCCCAGTCTTGGCTCAACTGTCAAAATCAGGTTATTACCTCAATAATCCACTATATTCCATCTTTACTTCCATGTTCAACCTGCAGGTCGTTCTAGGTCGGTGCTGCAGTTTACAGTGGGACGTAGAGTGTGACCTTCATACAGTATAGAGTTCATTAAATGGTCAATATAATGCAGAGGAAAGTAATTTCGTTGTTGAAAGCTTGTATTTCTTTGGCCCCATTGGGGTCTGTTATAAAGGTGTTTCCAGTGGAGCACTTGTGTCCACAGTCTTTACAATCATAGTGGTGAGTGCGATGTTATGCTGACCTACAGGAATACAAGCCAGAACTATGAGGTAGACAGTTGTAAAATACAGGAATTTTCCTTTCAAGATTATCGTGGTCCCCCTTCTCTCTGGCCCACTGAAGATCGATCTATATCACAAAACGTGCACATGGTTTCGGTTTCATGCGCCGAGGTTCGTCTCTTGAGATGTCTGCCACCATTTGAATACAATGCAGTTCCATGTGGTGTTCAAGACATCAAAAAACAGTTGGAAAATTCAGCACTGCAATTCACCACTGAAACTTCTCTCTACCAAAGAAATAGTGCCCAAGAAATAATAGAGATGTGAGGATAATCCTGAGTAAACGGGAGACTGTTTGAGTGATTCTGAGTTTCAGATGTGATGTGTTCAGCTCTTTAAGCAGCACAGAGCCTTTCACCTCCATTGTGTTTGTGTGGTGGCTGAAGTTTCAGAAGCCGCTGTCTCAAAACCAGAGTATAGACTGTAATGCTGAAAGTATGTGCATGGCCACCATTAATGCCACCAGTGTCAGTGGGACGGTATTTTATTTGAGTGAACCGACCCTTTAGCAAAATATATGCATCTTTACACTTCATAACAAGTGAAATGACTTGAAAGATAGAGATTTTCTTCCTATTTATGAGAAGAACACACAATAAATTGATTTTGATTTATAATAATCAAATCAGAAATCTATATTTTGTTCCTTATTCAGAGGTGCATTATGTTTCTGTTTTATTCTTTTAACCCGCAGGTGTTTTGCTAGACTTTGACTCCAGTAACTTCAACTCAGCTGCTCCATCCAACCCCGCCACCACAGCCAGCTCTGACCTGTGGGGAGACTTCGACTCTGTATCGAAGTGAAGAGAGATTCGGTTTGTTTTTCTCCCTCCTATCTCTCTGTAAATTTATGCAGCACTTTTGCAACTTTGTTTTCCCCATTATGGGATCCCGTATCTCTCCCTGCCAAGCAGGGTATCCCCCTGTACTAGCTTGTTTTACTTTAGTTCAGCTCCGCATTGCTTTTTGTATTTAGCCAGAGATACATCCAGACCTCAAAGTCCAGTCTTAATAAGAGAGATTTAGAACTATAGGCCAACAACTCTATCTCCCTATCCTTCTCGGGGGTCTTCTTCCTTCTCTCCTTATGTGTATCTACTCTCTCTAGTTTACTCAAATTCTGCCTTTGCCCCTTTTCTCCTCCTCTCAGTGTTTTATTTGCTAATTTCTATCGTAGAGTCTACATAATTATGATCAAGGGAGACATAATCAGAAACTTCTGATGATGAAATCTAGTAAGATATAATGAATTAATGAATTTTATGTACAGAGAATATTTATTTTAAATGTATATATTGTCTGTAGTTTGTAATTATTGTCATTGGTGTTGTCACCTGTATGTACTGTAGCTTATATTCCTCCAAGTCCCCCGCAATGGGACTGACTATATGCACTGACTGGCAGTCTGGTCTGTCTATAGAGTTAGTAATGCATAAAGTCTGCATTTAACGCAGGGATTGTTCAAATTTTAGACTTAGGTTTTAGAGAAGTTTACCACAAAATGAATTTACTTGAAAAAGGCGTGTTAAGCTGTAGCTGATTTGCAGGATAGTTCTGCTCTCTAGCACTCTCTAGTGGGCTCTTGAGGCTTTACAGCACCATTTTAAGAGAGATGTCAAATTGAGCTGCAGCTGTTGAACACATATTTCACTGGGGATGGGTCCTGGGCACTGCGTGCACTGTTTTAACTGTAGATCAGTACAAAGAGACGGGAAGTAGGAATGTTGGATGCGTTTGGGTGTTACTAAAAGAAAGAGAGGCGTCAAGTGCTTTTATCTTTGCCTCAAAGGAAAACAGAGATGATTTAGTCCATGTTATGTCAGCTCTACTCAGCACAGCTCTTAAAGCTGTGACTGGTGACTCATTTAGGTCGTGACCTCTCTGCTGCTCAATGAATAGGTCTGTGTTTGTGGGGAGAGCTTCATCTCCTTAATTCTTTATGAGAAGGTGACCTCAACCGCAGCATGTCGTACTGTACAAATGAGTTTTAACTGTGAACTTCAATTCCATGTTAAGATGTGATGTTATTAATGGTATTCTGATGCAGACGAATGCAGTGTGGGACCAAGCTAGTCTGTGTTTGATGCAGTGTTTTGTCGTGATATTGTTACGTGCCGAGAGATGGATTATGTCGCACTGATATCTGATGCACGTGTGTGGTGACAGATGACCGTCACGCGGTGGATGTTGATTGGAACACACAGAGGTTGTGTGAGTGTAAAGCCCTACCAATGTTTGTCAGTGTTTGTTTAAATTATATGCATCTCTCCCAAATGTTACTTGTTATTCAAACTGTATATGTGTATGGAAATGTATATGGAAGTGAATATGCAAAGAAACACATAAAAATATCACTCAATGACCGTAACTTTCATTTGTTGTATAATAGTTTGTTTTTTTTTTGGCATGACCGGCTATGTGTGAGATAGATCCGAGTCTGTGTCGGACAGTTTACACACATGCCGCCCACCCCTCCCCCCCACATTTACCTAATTTATTTCCAGTCCTTTCATTTCAGCTCAGTGTAAAAGTCTTTCCTGCGTTTTGATGTCATTTACAGTCACGCTTTGTTTTGGGAAAGTAAAACATAGTAGTCGAGGATTATAAATACAGAATTTGCAAAATTTTAACTGCAGTGCATTAAAGATGGTGTCCTTCCTTTTTTTTTACCTTTCACAACAAGAGACCTGGATACAAGTAAAAACTGCGTAAATACTTATCAGTGAGAACTTAAATTCACTTAGACTTTTCACTAACAGACCACTGAAAAAATAGCTAGTTATATAAAGTGGCATATACTGCAATTCATTTTCGGTTGAATGTTATTTTTTATATTTTTAGTTATATATTTTTTAAAGCTCTGCCCACTTGATTTTGAATTTTGAGTTAAGCCTCTTCAGTAGTAAATGTTTTATTATGAGCCTACAAATGTGTGCGCATGCTGTCAATGATAGTCCTTGAAAAGAAAAGAAAAGAAAAGAAAAGAAAATTGGAATTGACCAAAATTGGATTCAGACTATCAAAAAATTGGAAATCAGAATCGGCCAAAAGACTGTAATCGCTGCATCGCTAAAAAAGAACAAGTAACTCATTAACACATGTAGCTTTATTTATTTTGGATACAATAGTGCACATAATACTGGATTGTCAATGAGTACCTTACAATCCACAACAAAGTGGGTCTTTCTTTGTACAAAGAAGCGACTCAGTGCTGCTATAGGCCCATTACTACAGTACCTTAAATGGGTCGTAAACCATGAAAGACATGATCTGTGTCCAACAATACACAGATGAAATGAGCACACCTTCAATAGACACACACAAAAGACGAATACATGAACATAGATATGAGTCAGCACACTTGTGCGCATGTGTTAAAGAGAAACAAAAAGACCCCAGGTGTTGACTGGTGGATTTATGGTGTTATGGGCTGTTTTTGTGGCGACGCTAAGGGGCTCCATCCCCACTGGTGGTCACATCACCATCCTGGGGCCCCCATCAGGCTTTGTTTGCCCAGGTTTTGGGGTTGCTACGGCGATTGCGACAGCGTTTCCTATCAGATGTCCTCTTAACACGTCTGGGCCACCCGGACAGCTCTCTGCACAGTTCAGCTGTTATGTGCGAAAGACAAGGATATCTCTGTTAATGCGTGATCACGTAGAGGAAACATCATGTTTGTTCTAGTTTTAGAGTGTGTCACCTTTCAGATACTCATCCTGCTGGCAGACTGTCCTCATACAGATCTCATTGTTGATCACGTAGACACGAGGAAGGCTGAAATACAATAGCATGATAGAGCTGTCCTGATACAGTTTTAACTGATTTGACAGGATGCAACTAGAGTAACAAAAACATGAAAACACTGATCTTACTATAAGTGAAACGTCTCATTGAAGTCCTTGTACTCAAAGTATTTCTTTTTTTCTGCAAATGCCTTTACTCTTCTATGTTGATATTGAAAGTAACATGAAAACTTTGCTTATAAATTTCTGCATCAGCAATAATCCATTTATGACTTTAAATGTAAAGATTTGTGATATTAAAACTCAAACACACAAACGATACTTGTACCTATAACAGTGATTTTAAGTATTTTAATTACATGTACATTTTCCATCTAATTTTATGACATCAATTTAAGTTTAATGCAAAGTTTGTCTGTCATGTTGAGTCAATATGTATAAATGAAATACTCTAGTCTGATTGAATTAAACTGATGCAAACTTAAACATACATACACATACACCTTGTGTGTTTATTTAATTATACAGAAACATATATTTGTGTTTATTATTACTATTAATAAACTATTATAGATAAAAGTAATGCATTTTAAATGGGTTATTTTGTCTCCTGTAGTAAATCATACACTCAGTTAGTTAATGTATACACCTTGAATAAACATGACAGAAAAACCTTGTATTAAAGCAACACTATGTAACTTTCTCCAGAAAGATAGTTGATTGTTGACTCTCTTTCCGTCCGTCCGCCTGTCCATAGTCCGTCCGTCCGTTCATCAGTCCAACTTTCCATCATCAGTAACCACTAATCCTTTGCAGGATCGCAGGGTGCTGGAGTCGACCCAATATAACATTGGGCGAGTGGTGGGGTACGCCATTCTCATGCCAAGATCATAAAATACCAATCAAAATCAAATACCTAATCAGGTACTGTGTATGTGTAAGTAAGTGTTGGTATTTGACAATCTTGGATTGAGACTCAACAATCAGTTATCTTTCTCCAGAACTACATTAAACGTTACATAGTGTTGCTTTAAATGTGATTGTTTACATCAATAAAATAAAATTGGAAGGAAAATGTACATGTGATTGAAATACTTAAAGGAGCTCTGTGTAGTTTTGGGGAAGAAATTTTAATCAGAAGAGAAAGATCTTCATTGACTGATTGTTTTTAATGTCTAAACAAACTACATAAACAAACTCTCTTTGTTTTCATGACTGAATGAACTGAATAAATAAGCTGACCTTAAAGGACAACACAACTTCATACTGCTTTACTTCTTTTATATGTGGGGGACCCTGCCACCTCTCTAGCTTCAAACAGCGTTCTGGGGACTTTATTTTCCTCCAACAAACAACTTGTTTATTCAGTTATTGAAAAAAATGATATTTCTGAGGTGTGTTATTACCTCATTTATATTATAAGTATTAAAATTCTGACTTTGAATTTCTTCAAAACTACATAGTGCCCCTTGTTTTAGGCAGTCCTGGGGCTATACTGCTGCATAATGAGAACTTTTACCTAAATGCCCTGAAACCCCTGTTTCTTATTATGAGCCACAGAGTCTGATATGACACACTATCCCTTTTTTTTTTCTAAAGTTAGAACAGTTTTGGTTGTTTCACATGGCAGATTTCTGCATTTCTGCTTTTGTTTCTGTTCTTCTCACTCTTACTAAAACATGAAGTCGCATACTTCTGTGCACCGAGTTCAGCAACATTTGCATGAAAATCTGACGACAGTTGAGACCAAACCACATCTGCGCAGTCCTGGTGAAGCAGATAAGGGTTACACTCTTAATGATAAAAACTAAGGATGTGTTTATGAATATTTAATGTCATGAAGAAATGTTTTCTTTTACTTGTCAGGGAGTAGTTTGAATCGTGTTGTCACAACTTTTTCTTTCTGAGTGGGTCTGAGCTCCTCTTTCACCTCAAATCTTTGCAATACTACAGGGATTCTCATAAAACAGTCATAGATGATGATATACAGCAACACATTCACTGCCATATCATATAAGTTATTCTGCAGGTAAATTGCAGATCACCTGTAGAGGCAAAGACCACCAATACATTTCTTGATGGGCCTGTGAACCGAGTACATCCTGGTGCAAGGATACATCTCCTCCCTACAGTCTGCAGAGACAGAAAATACAGGACATATTGAAATAGCATCAGTCACAATGACAGGATGAGCCAGCAGTTCATGAGGCCTCCTGAGAGGCAGTTCAAAGGTCATCTCCAATCTGCTGCCACTCACTGGCTGGCAAGGTTTCCCCAGGTGCCTCAGTTCCCTCTAAAAACAAGGAAAGAAAACAGGATCAGACTGGGAACACATCTTAACCAGAGCAATGACTCACAGACGGACAGATGTCTCGTCCTGATCTGAAGTGTGACTTATGAGGAAAAGAGCATTACCAGCCTGCTGGGCTTGGGCTACAGCTGTGAGTGCTGTGGAACAGAAACCACATGAGGGGAGTGTTTCGCAGCATAAAAACAAACACACAGCGACTCAAGCATAATTAAACAAGATGATTTGTGTGTGCTGTTTGGCAGCAGTACCGTGGAAACTGCAGAGGAGCAGGACCACTGGAAGGCCGCCCATTCCTTCAACTTGTAAGAGGTAAAAGCTTTACGAGCTGGAGGAAACCGAAGAGGAAAAGAGTCAGGGTGATTTCACAGAGTGGAACTGTTCAATATCCTCGCTCCAGATTTTTGTGCTGTTTATGTTTCCTTGAATCTCATTGCATATAAATGATCCCAAAGTTCCAGGTCACCGTAATGTTTTCCCTAAAGTTTTGCTCCACAGAGAGTGTTTTGGATATGTTCTTGAAGAACGCCTGATGTCATTTTGCAGTGGAAATAATCGGTGCTGCAGTAAATTCTCTGCTTGTAAACAACTACATAAAGTAGCAGTGGAGGAACTATTAAAAAAAAAGTTCAAAAATGACACTTTCTACCTGTCAAAATGTGTTTTTCTCCTTTCTCTCACTCCTTCTCTTGCTCTTTCTCCTTCCCTCTCTCCTCTCCCGCCCTGCATCATTCCTCTCGTGATGTGTCAGTGTAACTTTGGAGTCCAAGATGTGAGTTCTCGCAAAAGAATGTGTTTTTTCTGTGCCCTATTTGAGCACCCCTCCACCCCTCCTCTGTTACAGTCGCACATTCTTTCACAGCTTTCTTTTCATAGAACATATCGCTGCTTTCCAACTGTACGGTCGTCACCAGCCTCTTACGACCATCACAGTTTTGTGTCTTTTCTGCTCCGATAATCTCAGTCATACATTCTCAATTACTGAATTGCAAACTGTGGATTGTCCTGGTTTAACTCGCTGCATGCCTCTGCTGATCTGTTTTTCCCTGCTTCACTTCCTGAACTCTGTGCAGCCACACATCACTCAAAACGATAAAATATTAAGAATCTGAAGTGAATCGGTTAATCAGCCAAGCATTCAATCTTCACATTTCATGTTTACATCTAATCAACAGGATTATCCTTCCATTATTATCTTTGGATGTGAGATATCGTGCATGTTCAGATGATCCTCTGTGTATTTCCTGCAGTTTGCTTTTAAAATCAGGTGAAAAAAGTAGCATAATTAACTTGTACTTACAACTTTTGCTGTCGTCCACCACTGCTTTAGTTTTATGAATCTTTTGTCTTCTCCCCTTTCCCCTCCTTTCCTCTCTTCCCTCCTCTTCCTCCTCCTCCTCCTCCTCCTGCCCCTATCCTCCTAACCATCATAGATTTCTTGCTTTTCACTTTTTTTCCTGACCCAATCTGGAAAAAAAACAATTAGCATCCAGTCACAATCTGATCTCATTCTTTTTGTTGGTCCTAAGTGGCAGACATTTTACACGGATATACAGGTCCAGTATCTTAGTGACTCAGCGTCCCATCACCACACAAAGCCAAACATTCAGACTGCCATCATTCACAAAAAGTAGGGCGGTTGCTCTTTTAATTATTTGTAAAGGCACTTTTGGCAAACACACATCAAGATAACACTGATGTATTTATTTACGACAATAAGATCAGAGATGCAGGCTTGTCTGAGTGAACTTTGTTGTAAAAGCATCCATGTTTTTCTGAGCCTGAAGTCAAGTTTGTCCTGGATTCTGTTTGGATTTGTTTTCTGAATGGAGCAAATGAAAGACACACAAACAGAATTATCTGACCTCAGTGGGCCTCACATTTGACTTTTGCTCTACTTAATTTAACCAGCAGGAGGCGCTGTGCACAAACAATATCGTCTTTGGCCTCTTCTACATGTTGTGTAATGCAGGAGCCAGTGCAAAAAAGTTATGACCTGTGTTTGATTTCTCTATAATGTAACAGAAGCTAAACAGAAGACGAGGGCCAGCCTGACCCCGGTAATCTCTTCAGTCCTGTATGTCATAATGTTTACCTCCCCAAGTCGTCCGTTGCTCATTGTGAAAATGTGTGATTTGAATTCTTCATGGCAACCATTGTTTGTTTGTTTGATTTAGTGTTGAAATGATGAGAAAATGAGTAAATTTAAAATGTTGATGATTGATTAATTAATTAACAGTGCTGTAAAAAGTCAAAGTAAAGATATCGCATTAAAATATTACTTTGGTAAAAGTGAAAGTCACAAATACAAATAGTAGTTGAGTAAAAGTCTTAAAGTATCTTTTATTAAATGTACTCAAGTGTCAAAAGTACAAATAGTAAATTCTACATATATTAACACGTATATACCTGCGTTGTATGTGTAAGTGTTTTTATTATTATTGTTTCACTGTGGATAAAATAGATTAATTTAAAAGATTAGCTACTTTAGCTCTGATGCAGCATGACATCTGCAAAGTAACTAGTAACTAAAGCTGTCAAATTAAAGGTGCACTATGTAGTTTTGAGGAAGAAAGTTTGGAGAGAAAAAAAGAAAAATCTTCACTCACTGATTTTCATGACTGTATAAACTGAATGAACAAACAAATCATGTTTAGGGGACCTTATTCCCCTTAAAAATGGCTTGTTTATACGGAAATATATCAGTATCTATTTCTGAGTTTGTATTATTACCTTATTAATATTGTAAATATTAACTTTCTGAGTTGCACCTTTAATGTAGTGAGTACAAAGTACAATATTTGCCATCAAAATAAAGTGGAGTGGAAATATCAGAAACTTAGAGTAGAGTATAAGTACCTCAAAATTGTACTTAAATACACTACAAGAGTTAATGTACTGAATGTAACATTCCATCATCCTGTGTTCAAGTAATTTATTCACCAAACGTTCTCTGGCTCCAGCAACTTTACACCATTGTTAATTGGTAAGTCTAATATCTTTGGGTTGTGGACAAAAAGAGACATCTGATCTGGGAATGGTTTTGTTTTAAGTTAACTATTAATCAGTGAATTGGAAAGTTGCAGGCATAGTTTCATTGCCACAGGAATAAATCTTGCTCATTTTGTTCTGATGTTGACAGTGCTGTACTGTGAGGGAAGTGGTGAAAACACTGTTTAAAGGAGATGAAACATACTTGAGGAGACCATGTCTGACTTCCTTAACAGACATTATAATTGTGTGACATTTAGCATCTTTATTTATTCCTGTGAGTGGTTTTGTAATATTGTACATCAACAGGTGACACCTTCAATATCACATTTGTCAAATAAGCACATCTCCTTCGAACATATTAGCTCATCACCACGTAGAAAAGCATCATCATGTGGATCCTAAGAAAGTTGTGATCCATGATAAGCCCCAGGTACTTATACTCTGTCAGCAGCTTAATCTGCTCTCCTTTGATGACATTTGAGACTATTTCTAGTCTCAAAGGACTACAAATAGATGTGACACAATTACTTTAAAAAAGGACAATGTTAAATCTTGCACAATTTCATTTATCAATGAACTTCAACTATTGAAATGTAAGGGAAATTTAATACATTTTGTAGACGGATGACATAGTCAGATATGTGTCATCTGTAACCCACAATTTCTGAATTGTCAGTTCAGATAAGATATCCTTGAAATAACCGAAGAGGTCATCTGTGCAAAGATGAAAGTGTCTGTCAAGGCCACAGCTCCGGACTCTTTGTCTCAGAGGCTCTTTGTGTTGAAAAGATGCTTTTCATTGGGGCCATTACAGCTGCATTGGGAGGGAAACTTGACTCTACATTGGCTTCCATGCACTTGACTAATATAAATATTGCTACACATACCCCTGAAGTCACACACGACAAAACTCTCACTGGCTCTCACCCCATGCTTGGGCCTAGTCAGTTCCAAAGGGAGACACTTATCATCCCCTTGACATATCGGGGCCACAGGGACACCAGGGTGAGCGCCTGTGGGGTGGCCCTAACAAGGTCGACTGGGCGAGCCTGATGACAGCTTGACAGATGGGGGACAGTGTAAGCAAAAGAGAGGAGGAGAGGAGCCAAGAGGGACGATGAATCCTTTGAACATATCAACCTGCCACTCTGCCCACGCTGCTCCACCATGAGGGAAAAGTAGTGCTGAGAGGGGCAGAGATGAGGAAAGAGAAGGAAAGAAAGGGTTGAGTAAAGGAGCCAGGTGGTGCAGAACTGAGAAAGCAACGTAGAATGGTTAAGGCAGACATACCGGATAGTAAACACATGATAATCCCGCGACTTGTTTATTAGTTGGATGGCAATGCATGAGGCACGCCAGCTCTGCAATTCATACTCTCGCACCGACCTTCTTTTCACCCCAACACTCCTCCCTAACTGTGCTTCTCTATTTCTGCCTTTGAATTTCAACCAGCTGATGCATTTTTCATGTACGGCTGTTTCCCATGCAAGAAAGAAACACACACACTGTGCAATGCATTTTCGGGGGCATAACGCTTACTTTAACTTACTTTAAAAACCACATTTCAACCCCAATCTTTACTGAAAGCTTAACCTTAATCTTACCTGAACCTTAAAACCAAGTCTTAAGTAGTGAGGATCAGAAGTGTCCCCACTAAGAAGGTAAATAAAAGTAGTCCCCACAAAGATAGCAACACAAACACACAGCAAATTAACTCTGGCACATTACAACGCTCAAACTAGATCTTCAGATCTTCTAACTCGCAAAAATGATAAGTGGTGGGTTTTTTGGGGGACCAGTATCACCACTCTCAGTCCTGGTTAAGCAATTAGAGTCACTGAACCTTAACAAGCCGCCAGGTGAGGGGGGAGGGGGTGAATTAGGCCATGTTGACCTAAGTGTTTGGCTTCACTGTATGGATACATTTCAGACATTTGACCTTATGAACTCTTTATTTGCTCCACTCTGCCTATCAATCTGGCTCTTATATCGGTGTCTGTTTTGCAGCTATCATCGTCCTGACATGTGACTTTTTTTTTTATATAATCAGATATCTGTGTAAATATCTGTTACATCTAATATAATTTTCCAGCTGGCTGTGTCTGTATCATTCATCCATGCGACCTATAAATATTTGTGTTAAAGAACATTAATCTCCCTCCTGAAGACAGAGGACAGGGTAACTTATGCTCGATATGGAATGTAAACGTTATTTTAAATTGAATGTGACAGCATGCAGATCTTCCCGATGTTTAAACTTTTTTCCAAAGTGAGCTTCATTTCAAGTCAGAATCTTGCTTACGTTACAAATCTAAATCCGATGGTGTTGGGTTTCCAGATTTGCAAATGCAAATGTTCAAAGGTCTGTCGTGACTTGGAAGTATACACATGATTGAAAGTAAAATGAGCTTAACCTCGCTGACTTGCACATGGATTTAGGTAAGGATAGTGGTGGAGGAGGTTTTCAGATCTTTTAATTTAGTACAAATACAAATAATGTTTGCCAGCGTTAGCAGCATTAGCTAGTGCACAAACTGGCAACCATTTGAGGGGGCGAATGATTCGAACAACAGTGGTGTTGGAACGTGAATGCAAAGGAGGAAGGGGGCTGAAACGCCACATTTAGTGGCTGAATGGTAGCAATAACAACTTTAAGTATGATTATGTAAGTATAATTAGGAAAATTCACTTAAATTGCCAAGGCAGAAAAATATCCTCTGATTGTTAATCTATTTTATATCATTAGATTGTAATTTAAGAGTTGGATTTCACTGTTGTAGTTGTTGAGGTGGGGCTCATTTTGAACTATATTGTAATGTATTCATTTTAGGTTAATACGGATTATTATATCCCTTAAGGGATTGATTTTTTGGTTTGTTAAATATCCTTGAAAAGTGAGAAATGCCCTCAAAATTATGTCCAAACTGACACCTTCACAATGCTTGTTTTGTTCAACCCAGCAGTCCAAACCTCCCAACTATTGAAAATAAATCTAAATTATTAAATAATTTTAAAAAGGAGCAGCAGCCAAACCTCATATTTGAGAAGCTGGAACCATGAAATGTTTTGCAAGAAAACTGGCTAAAGGATTTTTATAGTAGTTGCCAATGAATTTTCTGTCAATCAACTTGTTTCAGTTTACTTGAATAATATGTTGGGTAGTTTATTTTATAACAAAGCATCCTGTATTATAAGCTTTATGTTTTTTTATGAAAGAATGTGGCTAGCTGAAGCTGTCATATAATCAGTGTTGTACTAAAATATTACTTTGGTAAAAGTGACAGTAATCCGATAATCAAATAAATATAGTGCGTAAAAAGTACAATATTTGCCTCCAAAACGTTGTGGAGTGGAAGCATAAAGTAGTGGAAAATGTAAATGCTCATAAAGTACCTCAAGGTGTTAATCAAGTACAGCACTTGAGCAAATGTACTTAGTTACAGTCCACCACTGGGCTGGATCAACAGCGCTCAGGTTTAGCTGTCCCTGTTTCTCTCATTTTCATCATCCCTGCTCTGTGTCCTCATGGAGCTCGGACAGATTTGCACCTCGATTAGCATCTTTGTGTTGGCACTCTATTGTCTCTGTGGTCCGCACCATGTGTTTCCATTTGTCAGGCTTTGGGCCTCCGTTAACTCCACACCCACAAGTGTCACATGAGCTTTGTTCCTATGTTTCCCAGAAAACAGTACATCCCAAACAGCGGTTACCAAAGGAGCTGTCAAGTGTTTTAATGTAAACATACTTTACTATAGGACGCGGCTGAAGACGTAGTTCTTTGTTCATGTTACCGTCGACCTGAGAAGAGAGGGAGTTATTGAAAGGGAGAGTGGTGCCAAAGTTGCGTAAAGTAGATGTGACCACAAGAGCAAAGATGAAAGGGAAAGACAAAGAACAACTCAAGGGAAAAGCAATGAGCCAAAGATAAAACGAGAGCGGAGACGAGGGAGTTAACGGGTGAAGATGGGTCACAGTGTTCCATCAGATTGTGCTGTTACAGGCCTGCAGGCGCCAAGACAGCCTGACTTTTGCATTTGGAGGGCTGTGGAGTGCAGATAGTCAGAGCGAGGTGATGATGTGCACGGTGTGTAAATAGATGGGTCGGGGGTCTATTTATAAATCCATCTGGAGTGGCCCTTTAGCAAGGGGTTAGCACAGGCCCTGGTGACACACCCATAGACCCGCACTGCACATTAGCAGTTGGCTACCAATAGGGACCCACTCCAAATCGAAACTGAGACATTATGCATGCTGCAATGTGAAAATTAAAACTAAGGATTTACTTTGATGCATTGCACTTTTACACTTACTTAATGCGGAGGAAGTAAAACCATCACCCTCTCCTGTGACTCACAGTTCATTTTTATGATGCGTTTTTTAATTATTGTATTATTGTATTAAGTTTTTACCTCTACAGTAAAAAAAACAGTTGAACATCAAGCGTGACGAGGTTGTGGCAAACATGCAAAGTGGCTATAAGCAATACCAAAGCATTCTTTCGGGGGCACTGCAACAGGAATGCAGGTGATTCTTCAACCAGCCAGTGTCCCCTGTGACAGATGTAGGACAACTGAACAATATAGAGGTCAACTCGCCTTGTGTGCAGATTTTCACGTGAGGTTTCTTTAGCTGTCAACACGCCAATCAATCATGCATCCAAATTCAGGATAATGCACTGAAAAAGGTCTTTTTAGTTTCAGAATGATTGCCAGTGTGCCAAACGTCTCTCCTGCTGCAGGTAATATGCCCGGGGTCTGCATCACGCACGCTTGGAAGAAGATCACGCTGGTGTAACTATCAGGTTGTATTGTTCAGTCCAATTTTAGATGTGCTTCTTGTGCTCTGCAGCACCTGTCGCTTCACCACGCCAAAGAAGGCGCCTCTTTTAAGGTTGCATAAGTTGTCAATGATTATTTATAAATAAAAAATAAACAAAATGTTTTGTTTTTTAAGTGGCTGCGCATGAAGTTATGCTTGTTGATACATGATCGGTATGGGGGTCATTGGCTTTTCATGTCACAGTAATAAATGTTTATGGGCTGCTTCCTCTGGAGTCTTCTTCTTCCTCATTAAACAAAATAAAACAAAGCAGGTAATGTTGGAGCAGGACACTGTACACCACTAAAAATGTTTTATATCTATGTGAAGTTCATCGTAACCTTATTACGTTTATTATTACATTTATTTTAAGGTAATTAAAGTGATTAAGATTTTCTTTTCTTCAGTTTTGAGAGATTAAAATGTCTCCTGCTTCTCCCTGTCCGGCGCCAGACACACTGACATTTTAGTAAAGAAAGATCAGGTCAGGTTTGGTGGAGGCTTTAAGTGACAACAGCAGTGAAGCAACAGTGGAGTGCAGTATTTGTGTGTTATTATTTTCTGGGGTTAAACTACAGATTTAAGTTGTATATGAGGAGCAAGCTGTGTTGTGTTGAAGTATTTCTAAAATGCCATTTATCCTAAAAGTGTAATACAGCACAAGTTTGTCACGTTGCACCATTTAAAGTGGAAACAGACAACTTTCCCTCCCTCATGTTTCCAAGTGGTGTGTTTGTTGTCACTGCTGTTGGAAAAAAAACAATTGCGTCGCTTTCAGTTTTCCTCAAAGTAGCAACTACCAGCAACACAGAACAAAACAAGAGTTTATTCATTAGTTTAGTTAATAGACCGTGCCAGGCTGACTTGGATCAATCTAAATGCTGATGGTGTCATTATTTTACATTCATTATCTTGTGCAATCAACATTTTCGGGTCATAGTATGTCACTAGCAGGAAAATTATGGCCAATCCTCAGTGATGTATCATACCATCTCTATGATGAATATGGGTAGTTACCATCAGGACGGAGGTATTTTATATCTTCCAGTATAATTCTGTCAAACAATCCTTGTGATATGAGGTGTGTGTATTTATATTCTTTATTGTTGGTGATGATGTGACTCACTTTGCTGTCAAAAGCTGACTTACTTAATGTGTCTATTGCCAGTTTAAATAAAATTACTTTATATCAAACTTTATGTGTGACTTAGGAACAATATTTTATGAGAAGTTCAAGGTACAAGTACGAGGAGTTTATTTTATTCAGACAACAATTCTGATACAGACTTTTAAAGGTACTATAATAGTTTCAAACATCAAGCTTTTCATATATTATCTACAGATCCTCTTCATTAAGACGCACAAACATAGACATATATACACATGCACACACCTGAATATATACAACGATGGAAGTGGCAACTTTAACAAGGATATTTATAAAAAAATATGAAAATATAGCACCTTATTGACTATATGTTTGTATTATTATACACAAAAATACATTGCAACATGATGTCTAACATGTAATATTCATTTTTTTTTTAAAAAGGTCTTGAAACAACTCCATAAAGACAAAGCTTATCTCTCCCCTCTTCCCTCCCTCACCAACTCCTCTGCCACCCCTCCTCCCTCTCTGATTTTTCTGGCCTCCTTCTCCGCCTCCTCTGCCTTCCTCTTCTCCTCCTCCTCCGTCTCCGTCAGCCACGGCCCTCCCAGGTAGCTCAGGATCTCCTCGGGGCTTCCTCTGTGTTTGGGCTCAGGGTGGAGCAGCTCTTTGAAAAGAGTCATCACCAGTGGGCTGAGGCCCTCAAACTGTGAGGGAGGAGGGTTGTCTCTTTGGTTTTCCTTCATCATTATGTAACTGTCCTCCTCACTGATCCACTCACCATCCCTGATTTCCTCCTTTTCAGCCTCACGGTAAAACCACTCCTTGAATCGACGGTAGCCACGGTCATCGTGGGTGCTCTCCTCCCAGGGGAAGCAGCCAGTTAAGAGGCAGTAGACGAGTACACCGAGGGCCCAGCTGTCTATACAGGGCTCCACTGTTATCCAAATGTCCTCCACCTCCTCTTCAGTCTCATCGCATTCCCTCTCCTTCTCAGCCTCCTTGGCAGGTTCCACCTCCGGAGTACAGAAGGGCGACTCGTACCAGACAGCACGAACACTTGAGCCGATGGCCCGGGCGAGGCCGAAGTCACCCAGTTTGACCCAGCGGCAGGAACTGTCGCACAGGAAGATGTTCTCAGGTTTTATGTCACGGTGGACAAAGCCTAGAGAGTGGAGATGTGTGACAGCACCACTCAGCTGGGACATCACCCTTTGGACACACTCTTCATCCACCCCGACCTGAAACAGAAAGACACAACATTAGAAAACATAACTCTATAACCTAGTACAACATATCTGCTTTCCAAGAGCGTCACCAACTGTTTTGGTGACGCTCTTGGAAACCTGTGCTTTCCTTCATGTACTCTCAATACACTCAGTGAGAGCAGGGTGCCCTTATTCTTATCAGGGCTCTATTATGTTCCTGGCAGTGACACAGACACAGAGGAGGGCGAGCTGGAAGCTGTTATCGAGCATGTCTCAAAAGGACGTGGTCAGCAGATACATTTTCCATGAAATCCCTATAAGAAAGTCACACTGCAGACTAAAGTTTAAGCCTTTTGAAGTGTTGCAGCGCTGCATTTGATTCAGATTTGCCTCTCCCGCTGGTTAATTTGCTGCCTTTTTGTTCATGAAATTACATTTACATGCTTCTTATTTGTTTTGTTTGTTTGGATTGTGTTCACGGGCAGATTTTTCCAATGAAGCAACAAAAGCACCTTGTTTCAGATTAGGGAAAGACTGGTTTCAATTAAACTTTCATAAGCAAAACTGATTTCTTCTCCAGCTCTAAAGCTCCTGTGTGTAGGATTTAGTAGCCCCTAGCAATGTGGTTGTATTGCAACCAATTAAACACCCTTTGCTCTCCCTGTTATTCTTGCAGTTGGTTTGTAAAACAGCAGTGGAGCTGATGCTGCAGGTTGTGAGCTATAGTTGCCCCGGTAAACACACCAACCACTTCCGCTGTCGCAACTGCAGTGTCTCAGTAGCAGGGCTGTCCACTCTACCTAACAAACCCAGAGATACACCTTTGCAGTGTTGAGCGAGTGACCCAGAGAGGAGCAGCAGAATAGGTAGTTTACCTGCAAAACTATAGCTCATAAACCGCAGTATCAGAAGTGCAAGCAACAGTTTGAGTCAAGCAAAGAGAATGCAACCAACAAAGCCAACCAGTCTCAGGCAGAGTAGGGCGGGATCCATTATAACCCTCTGTGATATAAAATTTATCATTCTAAGGCAACAAAAACATGACGATTCTTAAATTACACACTATGAAAACATAATTATGAATATTATATTCCATTTCATACCCTAAATCCTACTCACTGGACCTTAAAGTCACTGGCGACTTGCAGAACCGAGACAACAAGCTTTCCCTAACTTTAAAGATAACAATAAAAGTTTTATCATGATTGTTGTCACAAGAGTAAATTGCATTGTGGATATTGTCGGGAGAACAAATGAAATACATGGTCAGAAGACAATGTGCAGAGATGTTTGGCATAAACATTTTGCAACTTGCAAGATACATCAATTGGAAACATTTCCTCATAATCTGGGTGGAACTGGTTCTCTGTTACAAATTAGTAAGATATAAATCTAATTTCGAGGAGACAGTGTTGCAACCCAACCTAACATCCATGCAAAACTGCACGAAACTGCACCCTCCATTCTTCATTTTACAAGTAAAAGTATGTTAGGCTTGGCATTACCATGCAGGGCATTAAGAGCCAAACTGACCTCGGACACTATCACACTGTAGAGGTCACCGTATAGACCAGCTTGCTGGGCAAAAACATAGTAGGTCGGTGTGGAGAAGAAGATGCCGAGGGCCCGCGTCAGAGAGGGATGTGTGCAGTAAGAGAGGGAGAGATTGTATTCACGCAGGAAGGAGGTGAGCGAGGTCGACTGCCGAGGGAAGAACTTCAGAGCCATAGGTGTTCCTGGAGGGCATGAAGCAAGACAACATACGTTGAATACTACATTACTAATCGGCTTTAGTCAGACGTTGTCACAAAGCTGTCATCATCTGAGGAATGTGAGTGTTGCTCATCATTGACACTGTGAGCATATATAACTTCCCCTTTGGGACGACTCTATTACACAGCTACACCCCAGTTGTGGCAACTCTATCTCAGAGAATGTACCAAAGCACTTCATTACAGCAACAGAAGCGCAAAAGGATAACAGATGCCTTCTAAAAGACCGATCTGTCCTCACATTAATGCAGCGCTTGACCTCACACAACATGTGTAGTTTCCTCATGAGAAAGAAACCAGAGCCTGAGATAAATGTGCCTCAGTGGAGAGATGCCATTTCACCCATTTCAGATGAGGCAGGAGGAGTTTAAAAGCATAACTGTTTATTAAATATATCAACAGTGGGAAATCTGAATGGCAATTGCACACACAAACTGAGATGTAACAGTCTCAGACCAACATGACCTTTCACTGCGAGTCCTGTGCTCACCTCTCTTTCTGTGCACAGCTAGCATGACCTTTCCATAGGATCCCTCTCCAAGGAGCTTTACCACCTGGAAGTGCTCGGATACCTTCAGACTGGGCATGGACTGTGCTGACAGGAAACATCGTTCGTCAAGTTCCTGAGCTGCTGCAGCCTGTTCACACACACGCACACACAGAAATCCATATTCAATGTCATTGCACGATGCCCACAGATGATGATTAGTTCAGTTGCGTCAAGTGAAAGGAGACCCACATCTTGATCGGCATGTGTTGATGTCAGTGATAGGTAACTTCACAGAATGAAGTTTGAATCTGAGGTTGAACATGTTGATATGTTACTTGAACCCGCTGCTTTAAAAAGGACCTTGCAACTTAAATCTCATATATCGGAGCCACTCTCATGGGGTTTTGTTTATTTGCTGAAAGTTCACTTCTTTGCTTGCACACTCCGCTCAACAACACTCAAGTCTTGTTATTAGTAATGTAATATGGGATTGCAAAAAGTGTAGTCTAGTCAGAATACTTTTGGATATATTCAAGATTTACAGTTGGTCAAATTAACTTACTCATACAAAAACAATACTGCCACAAATGACTGTGTGCCGCACACTGTATGGTGTACTGTGTTTATTCTACAACATCCCGGATGCTTTTTCTTTTGTAATCGTTTTTGTTGTTTTTTTAATCAGAGGCCACATGAAGGACTTTGCTTTGCTTGTAACGCAGGAGCACTTACTCAAAACATTGTTCTTCCATTTTCACTGTAAATGAAAAAGGATAAAAAGTCCTTTATCATCGTGAAAATTGAAACAAAAAACAATGCAATTGAAGTCACTATTAACAAAACTAACCTTGGCAACCTGAGAGGAGCGATTTACTTTATTTTCAGCATATTCATTAAAAAAAGCTTCTTAATTTTAACACTTACATATTTTGTATACGTAAGTTGTTAATGTTATGTAATGATCCGATTACACGTTTGTGAAAACTGATGATTGATTATATGTTTATAGTTACTTATTTTATGTAATCTGGATACCTTATCCCGATTACATGTAATCTGTTACTACCCAGCCCTGCCTATCCCAGCATGCATCTGTCAGAAATCAGCAGAACAAATTGTACTGTGTTCCCTTTCTGCAGATCTGGCTTGATCTCCATCGTCCCATACGAACTTGAGACATCAGCGTGACGTCTTATCAGGCCGATCAGAACATTTGGCGCTGTCATTCAGTTTCCACTGTCATTCACTGTTGTTCATGAAGTCACCCCCGACACAAACCCCAGCCAATTAAGAAGGCTGTGAACAGTTACAGCACGCAGCTTAACACAAAAGATAAAGCGATTGTAGGAGTGTGACATATTTTTACTTTTGACCTTCCATACATTGCGTAACTGAGCTTGGTGCGCCACCATTTTTAATTCTGATTACACCTGTTACACTAATGTAAACAACTGGAACATGTCTGCTGGTTATTGCTCTAATATTAATGTCTTAAAAAACCTGATTATGATCATTGAATATTCTCATAAATCTCTGATGGTGATAAGAGATCAAATGGTGCCATGTGACACTGGAGATATGCCACGACAGCAGGTTAAGAAATGGATGGATCTCAGTTATGAGTTGCTGATGTGCAGCCAAAAATAAGACTGCAGGTTTCAACCAGTCTGAGAGTTCAGCTTGGCACAGATGCGACAATCAGCTCAATTTAAAATAGAGCTGATGATGGGCTGCTTCGAGATCAATGAGACTGATGCTGCTCTGTTGGCTCCAGTTTAAAGCTCCTAAACATCAACTTTTCAGACACTGAGAGAAGTCACAGGCTGATTAAAACGATGCGTTCAAGGCAGACTCCAAATGCAAAAAAATGCTGGAAACATGACACTTCTATGTAATACATCCAATCCAGTTAACTTGTAGGCACAGTGAACAGAAAGACATATTGTCTGTGTGTATTTGTCTATTCGTCTAAGTGTTACATTCCTGCTCTCACAGAGCTGTTAACACATGTTTGAGTTATCACATTATTACATTCTCGGGCTGCTCTTCATTCCACTCACACCAGCAGTAAATTAACATAATTGACTACATTTGGAGAAACACTAAACTGAGTTTTATCCAGGTCACAGCTGATTTATAGTCTCATGTCAGATGCATCTAAAACATTTCCTGCATCAGAAACATCCCCATACTTGCCGTGTCCTTGTAAACTGAGGCGATTATTAATTTAACCCCCCTATTAGCTGATTAGTCGACATAAAGCGACAAGTGGATCTGAGATTTCTAATGAAGGCTCTGCACGAGCTAACATCATTAACAAATTTGAAGTCGGGCACAAGTGCTCAACATTACAAGCTGAAAATCCTCTCGATGAAGTTGTCAATCAAACATTTGCAGCCTCTGAGTCACTTTGCAATAAACAGCCAGCAATGCATTTGAGCCACGCCTGCATGTCATCTCATCATATATAGTATAGTTGCAAAAACACATTAAACCTCCAACTGTTTGCACAGGCACAGAGGAAATACTTGCACTTATGCTTTTGGTTGCTTTTGCAGCACACTATGATGATAACGACTGTCGTTTGAGTGTTGGTGCTGCTGGTGCAATACTTACTGTCATTTTCTGTTCAGTTGGTTGATCTCTGCTCACTTTGTCTCGACTCTTTTCAGCATCTAAAGACTTCTGACTCCTGACAAGCTGCTGACACTAACTACTGTTCTCAGTCCTCTAGACTAGACTGATAATTTAACAGGAATTGAAGCTGATATTTCTGGTTCCCTGCAGTAGCTCAGCAGATTAATAGAGCAGCCTCACAGACGTTTACTGGAGACCTGGATATTAACTGTGCGCTTCTCCCCGGGAGACACACTCTGAACTCTCTCCCTCTCTTTTCCTACTCTGGTGCCAACACTCTCTCTCTCCTACTGTCGTCTGTTATGCTGGCAAATACGCGTGAACCAGCTACAAGGCATGTCAAACCTCCCCCTCCCTCCCTCCCTCCCTCTCTTCCACTACACAGCAGTGTTAATATCCCACCGTTTCCAACCTGTCAGTCAGCCCGGCCACATTAGCCCATCTCTCTCCTGCCTCCCCTCTCCTCAGCTGTCACTCACTTTCCGCCCTCCTCCCCCCTTTCTCTTTCCACGTCTCCCTCTCTTTCTCACCCTCTCAGCCAGTCTGAGTCAGTGAATTCCCCCCACGGCGTAGGATTCCTCGTCCAATCAACAGGTATGCTGGAATGATTGGAATAGTCCAACAAGCTGCACCCCTGATCCTTAAATCTTACTTGGATTACGGGGTACGGTTGAAGATGCCACCTGACCCTTTTATTGACCCATATCACTCCTGTCTGCCCCTGTTGCCCTTCATTTCTCTGTTTGGATCATATCGAATCCATTTTATTACCCCATGAGCATCCTCTTGAGATCATCTTCAAGGTTTTTCTTATTTTTATCATCATCAGACAAACTTCCCCCCTAATCTTCCTCTCTCTCGACATAAAACTCATCCCCCCTTTATCTCTTTCCAAGTGCATATCATAGCCTTTCATCACACACTGACAGAGATAACAGCTGAATCTTTGCCTTGCAAAACACCATCCTTCTGTACTTTGCTGTCTACGTGCCAGCCATGTTTCCCACTTAGCTGCAGCTTCTCCATCTCCTATGGCCTCGACACCCTCCTCCTCTTTCTGTCCACTCATATAGATTTCCCTCCGGACTTCATACTACAGGACTATTATTGCCACCGGCTCGATGGCTGTTCGTTATATAACACAAACACTGGCTGCTATCACAACGGCATGGTCCCGTCTCAGGTTACTGACACTGCGCTGGTCATGCGGGCGTACACCGATGACCAACATGAGCTTCCATGTTTGTGCCTGCACCATAGGGGCCCTGTGGCCCCTGCTGTGACGACCCCCACCACCACAACACAACTTTCATCGCTTTCAGCTGAAGCCAAGAGATAGTCGAGTCCATTCACAAACAGACAGTGATGGGATGTAACGAATAACATCCACTCACATACTCTATTTAAGTGCAGTTTTGAGGTGCTTGTACTTGTACTTGTAACTGTATACCTCTGCTTCACTATTTGGAGATAAGTATTACTCCCCACATTTATTTGATAAGTTTAGTTGCTTGGTACTTTTCAGATTGCATGTTGCATCTGAGCAAAGCAGAACGTTTTCATTTATTTATCGGCAATCGATTCCAATAATGAGAAAATTGCTATTTATTGGATCAGATAATCAGCAGTGTAGTATAAAGTACCCAAAAGTCATACTTGAGTAAAAGTGAAGATATCATGTTAAAATATTACTTTAGTAAAAGTGAAAGTCGTAAATACACATATTAATAGTCTTAAAGTATCTGATATCAAATGTACTTAAGGTAAAGCAAATTACACGTATATTCACATGCATGTAAAAATTGTTTACGCCAGGTTGACCGATTATTGGCCAATTATCAGCTCCGATATTCAACATTTTTCTGATCATCTGAATCAGTGTTTTTTTTTATGATAAATAAAATACTTTAATTACGTTTTAATCTGAAAAGTAACTAGTAACTGAAATTATCAAATACAAAGTCGTAGTAAAAAGTACAGTATAACTAGCAGAAGATGGAAATACTCAAGTGAAGTACAAATACTTATTATTGGCCAATAATATGATGATTAAACTGATACTATTACCTGGTGTTTCCTCTTATAGTGCAGGTGAGCAGGTGGTAGCTGACTTGACTTGGGTCCAGACTTCCCTGAACTAAGGACTTAACTCATCCTGACTTGACTTGGACCAAATGACTCGAGTCACACACACACACGCAAAAGCGTAGATAGATAATGCACACCAGACATCCTCAACTGGCGGCCTGAGGGCCCAATGCGGCCCTTTAACAACCTCTTTCGGGCCCTTTGATCATTTCTGTTTTAGCTGGCTAATTGGCCCATTTATTAGTCGTGTCTGTTGCCAAGCACAGAAATACTCTTGATCAAATAAAAAGTTCTCACCCAAAGCAGAGCGAGCGTACCAGAATCAAACTGACCACCTACTTCTATAACTAAAACGGTGCGTTGTGATGTTTCTTTCTTCAATGCTGAAAACCAATAAACATGAATAATAACTGCTGCACACACTCGTACACCACATGGACGTGGATTCACATACGGTGTTGCACAAATGCATGAGAGCAGCACACTCAGTCAGGACAGCTTTGTTGACAGTCAAGTTACATAATGTTCCTCTTTGCTATTCGGTTACACTTCTGTATTTTTGAGCGAGTTTTTGACGACCAAAAAAGGAAACTGCTCCTGCTTACACAAGAGATATGGTGTGTGCAACAAACAAGATATGAACAGAGAGAAGAGAGCAAGATTCTTCATCCTTTTTAGTCATTTACTAAACAGTGCTAGCTGTAACTTAGCTCAGTTTCCTGGTACTTGTTGTGAGAATGATGTGATGATGAAATAACACGTTTCAAGATGAAGACGAAACATTTCACAACCTCCAAAAGTCGACAAACTCTGGAAAACTCTCTTATGGAAGATGTTCTCGTGTTTTTCATCTCGTGCATTTCATTTAAAAAGACCAAAAATGAAAGTCTCTCATTAAATGACTTCATTTACTTCAAGTTAAATAGAGACACAAGGAGCATCATGATGTTTCAGTTTGAAGATGAAGTAAACGTCAAATTATTTTATCTTGAATGTCTCTTACATCCAGCGTCTAATGAGACAGAGCTGATTTACTGACAGATTTAGATGTGTGATCTGATTTTGACATCATTTTTGAAGCTTGTTTGACACTTGAATTCATTTTAAAACTCATTTTTCAGGTTTACTGTGCCGCTTCCCCTGTTTTCACGAATCATGTTGACTCAAACCCGTCTCTCCTAACAGAGCAGGGGCCGTGAACGTAAAGGAAATACCGTCTAAAGTTCCTCCGTGACATAACAGTCGAGCAACACCTCGAAAATAGCTTTTATGCTTGTTATAATCACCCGCATTTCTTGGTTCATCTTCATGATTAGTGTTTCCAAAGCAGTGTCACAGTGCATTACAGTTTTATAGTTTGCTTGAGTCACGCTGCCATGTTTCCTTCAGTCCCGTCCTCCCCGGAGAGGAGGCACAGATAAAAGGATAAATAGATGGCGGATAAAAGGGGAGCTTGTAGCACACATGCGTGCCAGCTGTTACTGTGTTGTTCTGATCTATGAGGCTTACCATGTTTTATTTATGGTGCCACTGACAGACAACTTTTAGGGACGCTGCAAGTTCAGAGTTGGTTGAATGATGCCTCTCTGTGGACGGTGTGTGCTAGTGCGTTGCATTTTGTGACTGGTTTAGAGTAACTTTATGTTCTGGATCAGTCTGACTTTATTAAAGGCTCTGTAAGCTTCAACTTAAAAGTGAAATATGTGTTGCTTTCAGCTGCAGCTCGAGCTTAAAACCTTTTAACATTTTCACAGCGCTCAGGGTTATGATGAAGGTTACAGTGACGGTGATGATGACTCATTCTGACAAAACATAGTTTAGATTTGAAACCCTCAACAAGGAAAATGCTGTTTTTTCTTTTAAGGGTTTTAACAATATGACATATTAATAGTCAATAAATAAATAATAAATTGCACATAAAAAATGTGAGTATAGTCAGAACTGTAAATGATCTCCCTCTTTATGATCCCTGTTAATAATGTGTCTGTATAATTGTTCATTCTGCTTCCTGGTGGTGGAAGAAGAAGCTATTTAGATGATTTACACAAGTAAAAGTACAAATGCCATAAAACAAGTCTTTTACCAGTAAAAGTCCTGCATTTTTGTGGGTACTGAAAGTACTTAAAGTACCGAAAGGACTTAAAGTATTTATTTTGCAGAGGAGTTAGTGGCATATCTAACATTGTTAGATTGTTGATACTGATGCAAAATGTTGCTGGTTCAGTTTCAGCTTGTTTTAACTATTTTCTATACAGTTCAGTACTTGAGTCCAAAGTTTCGTCACAAATCTGTACTTGTTATTTCACTAAACTATTAGTTCTGGGGGGGGGGGGGTATTGAATAATTTGACATCTTTGGGCCTTAAACAATTAAGATAACTGACAACTCATATAGAAAACAAAAAAAGTTACACGAGGCCCAAACTAGAAAGTATTTTTTGTAACGGGTCACAAACAAAACAGGTCCTGAACGTGTGGTTTAAAGGAGCACTATGTAGTTTTGTAGGAGAAACTCAGGATTTTAATATTTCCAATATTAATGAGGTGATAACATTAGCTCATTATAACGGAATAAACAAACTGGAAAATAAGGTCCCCAGGACACTGTTTGAAGCTGGAAAGGTGGCAGGGTCCGCCACATATATATATAAATAAAAAAATATAAACATTTAAAAACACACAGGAGCACGAGAGAGGAAGTGATTTGTATTTCTTTGTGTGTCATTTGAATAAACTGGGAAACAACCAATCACACATCACGCCCCTGTCTCTCCTTTAAACATTAATGAAACGTCCTCTCGCGCATCTTTTCATTTGGGCCTTTAATTTTCGGCTCTTAAAAAGTCAATTAATTATTCATGAGTCTTCTACTACCATCCCAGGAAAACAAAGCTACAGGGGGTGCGGTCTTTCCTGTAGTCGAGAACGGAAGCGGAAATTCGGCCATCTCCTCGTACATTCAAGCTACAACAGGGTCAGTAATGCACACTTGATTTGGTTATTTGTTGTGGTGTGTTGTCAGTATGTTGTTGACATTTCGGCTTGGTGTTCAAACGTGTGTAGTCGACATTGTCCTGAAGCGGGACGTGTCCTTGCTAAAGCGTGTCCGGACTAGCAGTCCTGTTGCCAGTTGCGAACTAACTAGCAGGAGCTAGCCAGCTAGCTAACTGCTACCTTGCTAGCTGGCTAATCTTTCCTAGGAGGAGCAGCAGCAACAGAGCAGCAAGTAATTTCTTGTATCAGTCAAGCTGGCAGGGTTACCTCAACGCTCGTTTCTACTCTGCTGTGAGTCAACGTTGTGACGAGAACATAAGCATTATTTACGCTTTAGTTTGGCTGTCACTTCGCACCCAGCTACACCCTTCTGTGCCCCTGTTTATACTTTGCCCAGACTTTACCCAAAACCCTGGTGGCAAAGTGCTAGCCAACTGTTTCGATTAGCTTAGGTGAGAATGGGTGAGTTGCTTGCTAGTGGAGGCTAACAGCACCAGATGACAGCTAACGTTAGTTGGCTAATTAGCTGTAGTAAGTGGTGGTTCGTGAACTTGTCTTTCACACACATGCTTTTGTGAAACAGCTCGTTTTAACGACGCTATTGCTAGCACTGCTCCAAGGTAACGTTACCCATTAACTCTGTCCAGACAGCTTACTCTCCGCTGTGTGAGTTAACAGTTGCTGGTTAGCTAGCATAACGTCTGTTGACTGTTTGGTTGCTAACATTACGTCAGCTAGCTAACTTGGTAGGTGTGACAGGGGAAGCTGCAGTTGTCTGGATGGGTAAACGATCGTTAACCTTATCTGTGTGCAGGCTAACTGGGTGGGGGGGGTAACTTCTTCGTTGAGCTCTGCAACAGTCAACTGCATGCAAGTGAGAGGAGGAGGAGGAGGAGGAATAAGTTAGATTAGTCTCAATGCCAACTCTTCACCTTGTTAATAATCTATCTGAAGCTACCTTATGGACAACACCTGCAATAATGTGTGATCACTGTGATTTCCTGATACTCAATCATTACCAATGAATCTGTAGCTTGTCCTAGCTGCAGTAGATGTGTGCTGATCCAAGTAAAGCATGTCCGTCAGATGATAATGTGTTGCAGCAGAGTTGAAATGCATTTAATCAGAGGCTGTGAAGATGTTTGAGAAAACAAGAAGCCTAAGATTCGAAAAGGCATGTTATATCCCTTATCAAGGATTAGTTGGCGTGTCTGAACTTTGGCACAGAGCTTCAGGAGTCTCTGAACTGGCTTTCGGAGTGGTTGCCTAATGTTCAGTTATGCAACGTGGTCTCATATTTGTCTGACCTACAAATCTAAACATGAGTGCAACACTGTATGTGTCCGCATCGTATGAAACACTAAAAGTCCGCAGAACAGTCGGGTCGTCAGTGCTGCACCGTTGTCACATTAGTGGTTTGCTGAAGTGTATTTAAGAGGACAAATAGTGTCGTTCAAACACACATATTCTTCCTTCTTGTTAACAGGGCGGCACGATGTCGTCGGAAAAATGATACTGAGATTATATTAATAGATTTTATGATTGTGACATAATTGAAGATGAGTTTGAAAGATGAGTTTGCATCACAGCGTTCATTTTCTCTGAAAACAAAAATGAAAATCACGATGACTCGAGCGTGTTTTATCAAAAAGTTGCAGCTTCTGCCATTTGATCCCTACTTCTTAACAAGTTAATTTATTTAATTCAGATTGTTTAAAGCAGACCAAAGGCAAAGAACAAGTCACAGTTTAGTTAAGACAGGAAGAAACGGGTGTAAATTACAGTCTTGTTTACGCTGATAAAAGTCGTCGAGGTCGGTCTCTGAACATCCGTCTCGCTGTTTAGTCTGAATGCAGGACTGCTGGACGCTGAAAGGAGAGACTATCACTATTTCTAAGTTGCCTCCTGGTTTTCTTTGGGCTGGTTGGAAGGAACATTAATAAACTCAGCTGGGATGAATTTATTATCCTCTCAGGAAAGTGACACTGTCCTTCCTCTTTCTGTTTCATGTGAGATGGCAGGTTAGGAGCGAGGGTTCCAGCACTGCGTTTGAACTTGATCTTGAATGCTCTTTGCCGAATTTCTTCTCTTTGCCTCAAACAATGATCCAATTAGGGTTCAGTGCCATTAAGAGGCAGAAAAATGTATATTGATTTCGCTCTTTCAAACATTTACGGAGAGCTATTAATGCAAAATCAGGTCTGTAGGTGAATCGCTTCTAATGTGAGTTTCAGAAAGTTTTTGGTTTGTTGCCTACCTGTTGCTTTATGACATAGGCAGCAGCAGCATCTATTTGGTGAGAAAAATGCAGATTGTGGCAGTGAAAAGGATCCATATGGTCAGCAACAACGTTTCAGCCTGCTGTGCAAGCAATCAAATACAAACAATGCTCAGTAGGTACTGAGGGATCCAATATTGTGCCATGAAATCACTCTCCGCATACCATTACACCAGCAGCAGCAGCAGCAGCAGCAGCAGCTAGTGTATCGGTCCATGATGTTTATGTCAAGCAAGGGCCATAATGAAAAGAAACCAGAATGTATAGCATCAGACAGTTTTTTCCCCATCTGTCAGTCGTCCTGTTGTTGCTGATAAAATGTGCCATCGCCACTCGACCTCTTGTTAATAGCTGACGGAAGTAACTGTGTGCCGGTTACTTTTGGGCCTGTTCAGAGACGCCTCTGCAGAAAGTGTCTTAAGTTCATATTTACGTACTTCTGCTCCATCTGTTCACACTCGTAACGGAGATTTTAGCAACCAAAGCAAACTCTCATTTTACTGGATGTTTCAGCCTGGTAACGTGAGTTATAGATGGTAGTTTAAAGTAAAGTCAAACCTATGATAAGGGATATTATTACCATGTTATTCTGAGACAGCAGAATTAAAAAATCAGTTTCTGTTCAGAATTACTGTATTTATTGAGTACTATTTATGCATAGCTGAAGGTTTCCCTAAATGATCAGTGGGAAAGTAATTATGAACTGGCTCATGAATGATTCATGTCTGAAAAGTTGTGTTCATTCAGCTCCTTCAGACTCAGCTAATGTGAATCACTCCTGTGATTATGTGTGTCGGATGAGATTACTTTCAGAAGTATGAGGAAAAGACAAGAGATGGGGAATTTTTCTGTTACGACTCTTACTGGTTTGGGAACATCCTCTTCATACTACTTACACATACTTAAGAGAATAACATGTATTATTTTCTGTACTTTAGGAATGAAAAGCTATTTATTTTTCTGAGTAAAAGAGCTTTGACTTTGAATACAGCATATGTTGACGATGAGCCATGTGTGGATCATCAACAAATCATGTGATTTCGTCGCTGAATATCTGCTTTGTCCTTATTGTATAATGATTATTTACTAAATTAGACATAGGATCAAGTTGCAGCTCGCTCTTTGTTTGTTTGTTGTGATTTAACCCGTTATCTCTCAGCGAGTATCTCCTCTTTTTAACATTATTCTCAACCTTCGCTCCACAGTTTTCATCTCCCTACGCCTGTGGTTTTGGGACCCAATGTTGCCACGGGAAGGAACAGACAAACTGAAACATCGCACTCCGTGAATGAGTGGGCTTACAAGCCAGGAAGACAAAAGAGATACCGAGAGGAGAGACCCCTATTCTGCATCATTCTTGTGTAACAGGTGTGCATGACGCCGCCTCTGTTTCTCTGCTGATGGTAGCAGTCACATGATTTCAGATGGATTTCTTGTTACAGAAACCGTCTTGCACACAAGATTTTTCTTCTCAAGGTCTCTTTCATCCAGCCTGTCGCACTCGCATACATTTCTTTTGGTCTTTCTAGCTCCATATCTACTTGCACTCTTTTTTTAAATAGAAGTATTACTTGTGTTTAATTTGTCTCCTTTTCCCAGTTGTTGTTTGTGTTTTTATTAACTATATATTAAAACGCTCCTTTTCCATCTGTTGTTCAGGTTGCAACAGAGCTCGACGGCCAGACCGTTGCCATGTCGACCTCATCGCTACGGCGACAAGTAAAAAACATCGTCCACAACTATTCAGAGGCTGAAATCAAGGTTGTGTGTCCTTCTGCTTATCTGGCTTTTCTTTTTTCACTCCCACATCCCCCATATGTCCGTGGTTTAAGTGTAGCTCATGCATCTCTGTAGCACAGATTAATGTAGCTGCTGATAATTCAATATCTCTTCCCCCTTTTTAAACACAGTATGAGCTAATCTAATGAGATTATCCATTCATTATTTTGTCTCTGTCACAAAATATTGGGCCAAAACGATTCTTCTCATGCACAGACAGTCTGGTTGGAGGAAAATCTGAGTGTGTGCCTCACTGTGTTGTCGTCCAGGTTAGAGAGGCGACGTCCAATGACCCATGGGGCCCCAGCAGCTCTCTGATGTCAGAGATTGCTGATCTGACCTACAATGTTGTGGCCTTCTCGGAAATCATGAGCATGGTGTGGAAGCGCCTCAATGACCACGGCAAGAACTGGAGACATGTGTACAAGGTTTGTTTGTGTGCGTGTGTGTGTGTGTGTTGAAACATCAGCTATCTTTTCTCAGAATCGCTTCAGGAGTTTACCTACATTACACTGTGCTGCTTTCGTCCACCTCTCTACCAACAACGTTATCTGCTTTTATGAAGCTGCCCAGAAACACACCTTGTGTATAGGATTTTTTCCCCCCGTGATTCTGTTGTCATAACAGCATGTGAGCCATGTGTGGAGGAAGCTTGTTGTTGTATATGTTGGCAATCAAAACCAACATGCACCACATCACATTTAGTGCTTTTACAGGAGGGATGTAATACCAGAGAGTCTGTCTGTCTCTGTCTGTCTCTCTCTCTGTCTCTATCTGCAGAGCATATGTGATTGACAGTAGACAGGAGGGGGAGAATGAGGGTAGATTGTTCAATTGTAAAGCGATTGAGGATGATGTTCTCTAGGATGGACTCAAAAAATTTATAAAAGTAAAATTGATACCATCGCAAAGTAAAGTCTATGTGTGGGAAACACTGAATAGGATCACGATGTTTTCTTTCCCTGTACTTTTGTGCTGAATTGGCATATGACGGTGTCTACGGTGAAACATCGTGATGGACGATGACATTGTTGTTGACTAACCCTAACCCTCAGTGTTGCCGTAAGGCAGCCGTTGCGTATTAGCTCACCACTGTAGCCGCCGCTGTTTCCCACGTTGCTCTGACATGAATCTCCAACTGTCTCACCCTGCAGAGGAAACTATCTCCCCTTACCACCGACATACATCCCCGTGCCAGGTTTAAAAGCGTTCTTGTCTCCGCACCACATGTCTGTAACTTAGCTTTGTTCAGCCTCGTGTGCATAAAACAACATTGACCAGCTAGCCAGAGAAGCTAAGCTAAGAAAACTATGTATGAAAACAGCATGACTGAGAGAAACAGTGGGAAAAGTCTTGGGTTCGCCCAACTGAGCTGGTTTGATAAGAAAATAATAAACGGGACATGGAGACTTAATGTTCGTGAACAAACCACAACAACTCTTGCTCTACAGCAACTCTGAGGGGATATGCCTCTTAACAGTGCTCTTTGGTGTGGAGCCTTTTAAATCACGATGGTCAGGGATTAGTAGTCGATGGCTGTCAGCCATCGGCGATGGACGATGGTATCGTTCATCGGCCCAGCCCTGGTGTTTGCAGTGTTATGCAATGTAATGATAATCTAACAAGGTGTGTCCAGAACCACTCCCTAATAACTGTATATTGCACTACATATACTGTCTTTCATATTAATGAAAGTGTGTGAAAGTCAGCGTTCCCCTAGACTTAGGCCCTGTCCACACGTTCACAGGTATTTCTTAAAACAAAGCGTTTTCTATGCATCTTGGCCTTTTGGAGGTAAAATTGCATTTTAAGTCACTCAAGCTTTTGAAAAACTCCCTCCAGGGTGAAGATTATTCAGAAACACCTTTTTCAGTGTCTACATCTGGACGGGCAAAAACTTAGATTTTTGGATGGAAAAGAGAGAGAGAGAGACAAAAACGGGTGCTTACAGTGTTTGCTGACAAGTTATCCAAGTAGATTTTGTGAAGAGCCGTCACGTTTCTCTGCCTCATTCATCGTATTTTCTGCAGCTAAGCAGCGGACCAGAATTTATAATCTGTTTCCTGTTTACAACGACATGTGCTGCAGTGTACGTGAATGGTCATGGACATTGTGTGTTCAGGTGTGTTAGAATAGCCAAACAACACCTAAAGGCTTGAAGACAAAACTTGCAAAATAAGGCTACTGGGGACGAGCTTCATCCATTAGATCTGAGAAAATACTCTCCACATTGATTTAACATTCATTCCACTTAGGTGGTGCCCCACACGGCTCAGGTGCTGTGCTTTAGCCTTGTAATCGTAGGGAAAAAGCCTGGTGAATTTTATGTACAACACAAGGTCTTCAAACATTTCTAAAATGTAATGTCTATGGCATGTACTATATCTGCTAACAATCCTGCAGTGCAGTGCAAATATTACAGTTGTTACAGCCCCACACCTGTCGGCGATGATGCAGAATGATTCAGATGTGTCTGAAATCTCAATTTACTGCTTACTGCAGAATAAACTATGAGGGATGACGAGCGAGGGAGTGATGAAGACACAGCTCAAATATTGCTGATTTTATAAAATGTATAAAGTTTAGACTTTTCATTATAGTTTTATAAGAAGAATTCATATTGTGAGCTATTTACTTATTACCACTCCTAGACTACACAGTTTTGTGTGTGTAAATGGATGTGGAATGGAAATATTTGCATTTCTACAACTTCCCTATCCAAACCATTCCTGCAGTTGCTCACTGGTTGTGCTTTGTATTTTCTCCAGGCTATGACTCTTATGGAGTACCTGATCAAGACGGGTTCAGAACGCGTTGCCCAACAGTGCCGAGAGAACATTTACGCAGTCCAGACGCTCAAAGATTTTCAGTACATAGACAGAGACGGCAAAGACCAGGTACGCAAACACACACCCATGTCACACAAAGCTCTGTGGAGAGTTTAAGTGATTTGTTAGTAAGGTCCACCTTTAAGGAATGCAGGCACACTTTGTCAAACATGCCGCTTGTGGTTCATTCAAGGACATTTTGTAATGAGTTTCTGACCTCTTGTGCAAACCTAAAAAGCCAGCCATAAAAGATTTTTATGGGTTGTTGATAACTGAAACGAGGTTAAATTAACAAGCTGTTACACTAACAGTAAAGTGATAATTTAACTAACTGCATGAGTATTTAAATGTCTGTTTTTGTAATGTTTAACATTATAAATTGGACACTCTGGTGCAGTGTGTAATTGCATGTAATTGTGTGTTTATTCCTGTATTTTTTTTCAGGGGGTGAATGTGCGAGAGAAAGCCAAACAGCTAGTGACATTGCTGAAAGATGAAGAGAGACTAAGAGAGGAGAGGATCCACGCCCTCAAAACCAAAGAGAAGATGGCACAGACCTCCAGTGGTGAGATGGTTAATTAAAGCAGTGCTTAAAAAAGATTACAATTACACTTTGAACGAAGGATGACCTCAACAGCTTGAAGGGCCCTCTGAGTAGCTGATAACCTGAGAAAACCTCTCATCTTATGGAGCTTATTTGTCTCTGCTCCAGCCTCCTCAGCTCCCTCAGCACCCAGCCTGGGGGGCAGCCTGTCAGCGGGCTCCCACTCTGGAGGGGCAGACCCTGAGCAAGCCTGGCCACAGAGCTCTGGAGAGGAGGATCTGCAGCTCCAGCTGGCTTTGGCCATGAGTAAAGAAGAGGCAGAGCAGGTAACACAAAGCAGCTTATTCATACTGCTCGCTAAGCTAAGGATTAAAGCATAACTAAAACTAACTGTGGGTAAGTTTGCAGATTGAGTCTGTACACAGAGGGATATTACTGATATTATTCACTACATACACCTTGCTTTGCTCTCACCATGTAATGCCTGACCTCCCTCAGACTAACGCGGACCCTCTTGAGGATGCAGAGATCCGCTATGCAATCACACTCAGCAAAGAGATTCAAGAAAAGGTCAGGGGCAGAGAGTGTGTCAAGATGACTGTCCAGCCGGTCATCGCCTGTCTCTCTTTCTGTCAATTGGAACTTCTCAAATACATAATAAGGATTGATCAATCAAGAAAATTAATTTAAGCTCATAATTGTCATGTGTTGTTTTCTTCAAGATACAAATTTGCATCAGACTGTTGAGATAATTTAGTTTTCTGTACAGTGTTGCATTCTTTCATAGTGCTTGTACTAAAAAGCAATGTAGGTGCTTTTCAAATCACTGTCGAGATGTGCTGACAACTGCACAAAAGTCAACTAACAAACTGATTAACTCTAATTTAATAGTTGAATTTGCATGGCATTGGCAAATATTTATCATTACTGACCAAATTAAACTCAAGTTGTTTATAAACATTGATTATTCTTTCCTTCCTGTTACCCTCTCTGAATGCATGCATTTAACTTTAGTGCTCTCTTTTCCTCACCTCTTACACATCTTCTGCTGTTGTAACTTCCTTGTGTTCTTTACATGTTTGCTTGTTGTATGCAACTGGTTAGTGTCCCGCACCTACTCGACCACATGACAGGTTTAGTCTAAAAACTAATTCAGGGTCTTATTGTTACTTGTTGGCATCAAGAGTAAGAGTAAGTTCTGCTGTTTGATCACCAAACCTCCTTATAACGAGGTCAGATAAAAGGTGGCATTAGGGTCGGGATGACCGCAGATTATACAAGACGGAAGAATGATTTATTATCACTTTACAACACACTGTTTTATCACGAAAAGCAGTTTTTAGTCTCTTTATGCTGCTATTAAAACAGAAATAAAGTAATAAAATAAAATATCTTTATCAGGGGATCAAGGTGTTGTATTTTTTTAATTGATTGTTATTGGTTTATGTAATGCCCGGTCCATTTTCAGTCCAGTTTTTGTGCACCAGGTGTGCATGATGATAAAGGAAGCTTCACCACGCTCAGCTAAAACACTGGTACCTATTTATAATACATAGTCATTGTGAGGAAGTGAACCACGAGCAGCCCAAACAAACAAACAGCCAGCACTTCTGTGGAATACTCACACTGATGGCATTTGTCAGGAAACAAGCTAACCACAGCTGCAAACGCTGCTCCACCTCTAAAGTGCATTTAAATTCAGTATTCTGATTATGGTGGGGATTCAAATCCCGTCCATGTCTAAAGCTATTTGCCACAACATTTCCACAGTTTTATTTTAGGCTGCCTTGTGACCGCAGCTCTGACTGAGCTTATTTAATGTCTGAAACCGCAATGATATTTACAAGCTTTCAGCTGATTCAATCACGTATGTAAGTGCTGTGAGAATTAGACAAAATTGCAAACTCTTGCCAGTAATGCATGGATTGATTAATTTTCTGTTGACTGGAGATCGTGATTGAAGGTTTGCAGTTTCCACTTTAATTGTGGGATTGTAAACTAATCCTAAATGCTGTGGTGAGCTTTCCGAGGTTGTGTGTCTCAGGTTGCTGACATCACAGTGTGTGTGATTGGCAGGAAGAGCGACTGCGCAGAGGCGACGACCTGAGACTGCAGATGGCCATCGAGGAGAGTAAGAGGGAGAAGCTGGAGAAGCTGGAGAAGCTGAAGCCTGAGGAGGTGTGTGTAAAACTGTCTCTCACTGTCTCCCTCTCTCAATCCTCCCAACTCAGTCTACTTGTGCACTTGAGCATCGTGTCAGAGGTGATTTAGATCAGTCCCATGAACACAGCCGCACTCTTGATGCAAGTAGTTTCAGATACGAATGGTAATAATTCATAATGATGGCATGCGAGGCATCAAGTGGTATGATAAACCTGCTAGCTTGAGTCAGCCTTGATCTGGGGCCTGATGTATATCTACAGATATAGTATCTCTGTATGTGAAGATCACAATCAGATGACTCTCAAACCACAAAATGAGTGCTTGTGTCTGTAAACAACTGCGTACGTGGTGCAGAGTGTGTCGCTCAAAACTGCTGATTATCAAAGATAAATAATGAATCGTTTATTCTCTGGTAAATTAAATAAAACCAAATTCATAACATTTCTCTTGTACAGGGTGCTCTGATGGAGCTGAGTGCCGTGGACCCCTGGGGGGCCACACCTGCTGCCACCGTTGCCACTGTGGGCTCTGCCGGCCCCTCGCCTCCACCCACAGTTCCTGCCCCTGCTGCCTCAGGTCCGTGGGGCGCTGCCCCCCCAGACCCGTGGGGGGTAGCGTCACCCACGTCTCCTACAAGCTCTGACCCCTGGGGTGGGGGAGCCCCGCCCACTATAGCCCCTCCTCCAGACCCCTGGGGAGAGACGTCCAACAGAGTGAACAACGTCGACCCCTGGGGAAGCTCAGGTAAGCAGCTGCAGCACTGGTCACATGTAGACTCTGTCAGGTTGGTGGAGACGTGCTCATCGCCGAGTATCAAAAGAGAACCGTGTCCCGCTCTGTGGATGAAAGAGGATGTAAAGACCTCTCGACCTTTACTCTTCTTCACTGTTCCATTTCCTGTCTTCATAAGAGCCCCGTTACATTTTCTGTCAAATCACCATGCTGTCATATCTTCTCATCCGCTCACATGCTTTCAGTTTGTAATGAGGAAAGCAAGCATGCTCAGTCCATTCTCCCTCTGTGTCTAAACCAGGGATTTTTATCCTCTTGTTTCTACTCAGGACTGACTGTGGCTGTGTCTCAACCAGAGCTGTCTTGTCTCTTACCCCTTTTTGCCTTTTTAATGTATGAGGTAGCTTCTTATGATCTCTCCTTCACCTCTATTGAGCTTCAGACGTTAAATAGGTGAAAGTAACATGTTGGACTGCAGAGGTCAAGGAGAGAAACACTACTGTTGGAACCCAGCCCAGCTTCCTGCTCCCTCCGTATTGTGGATTGTACCTGTACGGTGTTGTGTTAACCCTCCCCTCCCCTGCGTCTCCTCCCCTCCCCTGTAGCTGTGACCCCCCCCAGTGCCGATCCCTGGGGCCCCCCAGTGCCACCCAGCACTTCCTCCTCGGGGGGGCCAGTAGACCCCTGGGCACAGGACGGGCCTGTCCCTGCCTCTGACCCTATCACCTCTGACATCTGGAGTGGCACCGCCAAACACACTAACGGCACAGGTACATTCACACTTAAAGCTACATGGACTCACAAACACTGAGGTACTGGTACCACACCTTCACAGGATTTTAATAGATTACACACAGATTTTCAACTGCATGCACTCAACAGTTGTCTTGTCTTACATTTCATCCTCCTCTATAGTATGTGTGTTAATGCAGTTCTAAATTTGTTGTTTATTATAATTAAAACTTTTTTTTTTTTTACTATTCTGTGTCTGATTTACTATTTTTACTCCTTCCCCCGTAGGAGACCCAGAGCGACGAGGGTCCCCAGCATTGGGCTGCGACAGCACAGGCTCACCGGTGCCCTTCGACCTGTCATCTCTTGGTTCTTCACTTCCTGTTCGTAAGACTCCTGAGTCCTTCCTCGGCCCCAACGCAGCGCTGGTGGATCTCGATTCCCTGGTGTCATCTAAACCCAAACCCAAACAGCCGCCGCCTCCTTCCATCTCTTCCTCTTCGGCGCACAACCCCTTCCTTCAGAACACAGGTTAGTTACAGCGATCACGTTAACTGTGTGTAACATGAGAACCCTTACTCTCTTCCTGGGAACTCTTCCTGGGAACTATTGTGCAAAGTACTGTATACTTTGCACAATAGTTCCCAGGAAGAGAGTAAGGGTGCTTAAGATCTCATCATCAACTGTGCTCATTGTCACAACAAGTTGCAGCTGGCAGAAAAGACCATTTGATTAAAATAAATGTGTTGAACCACATGTTTTACCGTTAACTCAGAAGTATGGAGACAGTTTGGCTGGAACAAAGTCGGTTCTTCTGAACACTGCAGATCAAAAGCAGACAGTTAACCACCTAACCATCATGTTGGAAGCTTTGTGGTGACCAGGAGGCAAATCATGCTCATGTTATCTTGAGCTGCACTAAACTGAAGCCTTTCAGGGACGATGTCAATGCAGCTCTACATTATGACGAGACATTATGGGATATGAACTTCCAAACAACTCAGAAAATGTATTCAGTAATAAAGGTTTCCTGTCTTTTTTGAGTTAATGGAAATGTTGTTGACAATACCTGGGGAAAGTGAATAGCATGTATGAATTGAGTTAAATGACTTATAAGGAGCAAACTACGCAAATCTGATGAAACAACATGCGAAACTTTTTTTAAAAAGTTTTTTTGGTCTTGTTTTTAATGTAATGTTAATAAAATGGTGTCAGATGTATTTGGGTACGTGCTGGAATATGTTCTTTTTGTTTTTGCTCCAGAGAAGCGCTGCTGTGCACAATTTCACAACAATTTCCGACCGATTGACTAATCACTCATCATTAAAAAAAACATTAAAATATATATTTAACCTGATGTCTAAGAAGATATCAAGTTACTCTTACTGTGTAAATATTTTTCTGTATTGTCTAACCCACACCTCTGGCCCTCAGGCTCATCTCCTGCTCCTGGCATGGCAGTGACTCCAGGCAGCACCATTTCCAGTCGGGGGGTTTCTCCAACACCTGCCTCCTCCAACCCTTTCGGCGTGGCTCCACCCATGACCTCCATCTCACCTCAGCCCTCATCACTTGGCCTGAGCGGCCTCCGCTCCAGTCCTGTGCCTCCCAATCCCATGCTGGGCATGGTGCAACCGGGAATGGGCATGGGGCCAATGAGTGTGGGTATGGGGGCTCCAGGAATGGGCCTGGGCATGATGCAGGCCAGCCCCATGGGCATGCCCTACAGCGGCCTCTCGCCTATGGCTCCACCAGGCTCGTCCCTGTTGGGGCCCGGAGGTGCCGCACCTCCTCAGCTGATTTTGGGTGGGCCCACTGGAACAGGAGGAGTGATGGGAGCAGGAGGATCAGTGGGAGGCGGAGGAACGACGGGAGCGAGCACCAACCCTTTTCTCCTTTGAGGAAGTGTCACCACTACTTGGCTCACCTGTTTCAACCTCCTCTGTCGTACCTGCTGCCCCCTTCATTCATCCACCCTCAACACAATTTGTGTCCAAAAATAAAAATGTGTACATCTATATTTAAAGAAAAAAACAAAAAATCAAAAATTATGTTTATCTTTTTTTCAAAAGCATTATTTCATTGCAGAATAATTTTCCACATTTAGTTCCTTTCATTTCAGTATGGGTTGTTTGTGGGTGGGAAATAGAGATCTATTTATTTTTGTTTTAATCCTGTTCTGTTCTGTATCGTTCTTCATGTTGTGTTTTTTTCAGTCCTGTCTTGAGATGAAGGTAAGTCTGTGAGAGCAGGAGGCTTTACAGTAGTGTCACCCGACTCTGTTCTAATAATACTGCACTGAGAGAGAGATGGAGGGAGAGGGGACATAGCCACTAACAAACTGAACAGAGAAACTGTTGTACCTGCCTCTTCCTCTTTTCTCCCTCTAGAATGAAGACAAACACTGAATCACTGAAATCAAACCAGTGCATGAAGGATGATTTTTTTTAAAAACGAACTCCAGACTGAGATACGGACTGAAAAACCTGCATTTACATTTCAGGCACAATGTGGTCAAATTGTTTCAACTCTTTCACTTTTTAATTTAATTTAATGTTAAATGTAATTTATTTTTTTCCAATTTTTTGGGAACAAATAAACAAGGAAAATCACACGATGATGCCATTTAAATCAAATGCTTATTTTTTTTTCTCTTCCTGATTTATTGTAGAAAACTAAAGAGAGCTCTGACATCTGTGGTCTGATGGGAAAAAATGATGGGATGTTTGTTGAATGTGTGAGCGCGTGTGTGTTTGCAGCGACGTGTGAATGAGAATGCTCATTTGTGAGTATGCAATAGTGCAAATGCCTGTTTCTGTGTATATGTATCAATATCTGTCTCCATTTTTCCTGTGTCCGATCTTATTTCAGTGACTCAGAAAGGAAGAGATGACATACATTATTTTTGTTTTTAAAAATTGTCACTTGTATTAATACTATGTAATGGGGATTTCAAATGAGGTATTATAAGGGTCACACATTTCTCTGCCAATCTTATTTCACCTTTTCTTTTTTTAAAATTAATCAAAAGCGTTATTTTTTTTTTGTCCCAATCACATTTCATACGGGATCCCTGGTGTACAGGTGTCCCCGAGCACCGCTGTCCTTGCGTTTCATCCCTCTTTCCTTCGAGGAGGGAGAGACACCGATGCTTCTTAAAGAAAAAGAGACAATTATTTCAATGAATGAAAGGAGAAAAAAAAAACAACAGGGACTTGACGACATGCTCCATGCTGTTCTTTTAATTTAGTTTGATGAATTTATTGTTATTTTATATCAACAAGAAAAAATATCTCTTTTATCGGGTAAGGTTGAATTTTGTGTGGTGATGACTGTGAACATTCACATTTGAAAAGTAAAATGGAAAAAAAATCAAAAGGAATTTATGAAATAAAACAAAAACACAGGATGTGTGTTTCACTTGTTTCATGCTTGCTCTGTAGTTTGTTTTTTTGGGGGTTTTTTATACTACAGCAGAATACGATAATGTGATGAGAATAAATTTACACTTTATTTTCTTTGGTGTAAAAAATCTAGTATCCAACAACAACAACACCCTGCTAATTACATGCAGAAGATAAAGTGAACAAAAGTCATTACAGCATATGAATTTGAATAAGATGATAAAAAATACAACTTTTTCGACCTTGAAATACAGCATTCAGTCATCTGTCCCAAACTTGCTCTCTGAGAAGCTTCATGATGCTCAACAGCGAGGCAGCTTCTGCGTAGAGTCTAGTGAAGAAGGCTGTGAAGAGCCACGTTTGTTTCTCTGAAAAGTTCTAGTTTGAATCGTTTCTCCACACAGACTGTGAGGGTCAAACGAGCAGAGAGTCCCAGTCAAAGTCATCCTGGATCTCCTCACTGTTGCTGTGCAGACTCTTTAATGGAGGACGCTGTCGTGGCTGCATCCCGGCTGAGACGGAAAGAGAAACGTAGACTCAGAATACAACTGTGGTGCAGGCATGGCAAGAAAAGGCTGTGACTTCAGTTGAAACCCACATAACTAAAGTTAAAGAAGACACATTATGCTCATTTTCAGGTTCATAATATTATTTTGGGTTACTACTAGAAAAGGTTTACGTGCTTTAGTGCTCAAAAACACATTAGTTTTCTAAAACTCTCCAGGTTGCTGCACTTTATTCCCCTTCTGTCTCTTTTAGGCCCCCCTCCTGATTACCCAGTCTCCTCTGATTTGTCAGCACACCCATGGCTAACAACAACAGAGCGGCTGTGCTAAACGTGTCAAACTAACCGCTAGGCATAAATCATGCAAATGTGTGACATGGTGACGTAGTGTGATGTCACAAAGTCACAGATTTAAAGGCAGAGCCACTGACAGGGTGTTTCTGGAGCAGTGTTTTCTGTGGGAGAGGACTTTCAAGACCTTTTACATGCACAAGAAACTGTAAAACACACTGAAGGAAAGGAAAAAAAACGAAAAAGCATGAAAGGGTCTCCTTTAAACAAAGAACAACTTCTCCAACAGGTCTTACCCGTTGCGTTTGCAGGTTGTGTTAGCTGTGGTCGTTGCAGTCCCTGCCCCTGCATGTGCAGAGCCCTCCTGGGCGGCTGTGCCCCGCTGATGGGAGGAACCATGGGAGAATAGGGGAGAGGTGAGGGGTGGGTGAGGCTGGCGAGGGTAAGAGGAGGATTGGTGGTGAACGGTGGGCCCTGTAAGGACTGAGGTGCACCAAGGGTCACTGGGGAGTTACTCCCAGAGGTGATCATGCCTTTCTGAGTGAAGAAGCGGTTCAGAGAGTCGCAGAGGGAGGTGAAGAGCACCGGGTCCAGCGCCCAGTCGCAGAGCTCCGCCTGCCGCATGCTCTCCAGCAGGTCTGGAGACAGAAAGTGGAGAACAAGAAAGTTATCGAAAAATTATTTTTTTTGGCTATAAAATGCCCAACATGATTTCCCAGAGCTCACGGTGGACTTTCATTTTCAAAGATTTTTTTGTTTACTACTAAATACGATGAAAATAAAGCATCAAATCTTCATATTTTACGAGCTGGAACCAGAAAATGTTTGGTGTTTCTGCTTGGTAAAATGAAATGATACATCAATAGTCGAAATAACTGTCAATTATTTTCCTGTCGATTAACTGAGTGACTAACTAGTCTGATACCTCACGGGCTGAAGAAAACTGTCACACTCAGAGGCGAATCTCAAAACTTCGGCAGAGAACGTCCCAATAACCCCTGTAAAATATGTTATTTTATGATATATATGACACTTAGACTAAGTGTGTTTCAGAAATTAAGAGGATGTGAAATTCCTAACCTATTGTTTTGTGTCTTTGTGGTGAATAAAAAAAAACAGTGACCCCTTGTGACTAACGACTAAGAAAAGGATGTTAAGAAAAAACCTTTGGCTAAACATTCAATGGGTTTGTGCTCAGCTCAGCTCGTATTTTAAGTGCCGTAAAGGAAATTATAAAATTCCACTGTGGACATTAACGGGTTAATTAAACAAGTCTCTTGAAAACAGACCTGGGTGACCAGAGAGGTCTATGTTGGCCCAGTCCAGATTGCTGGCAATGCGGAAGCTCTCCTTCAGAGAATCTGGGTTACTGAACCAGTCGGGTGGCACCGCTGAAGAAGAGAGGAAGGTAACGTGAGAGAGGCCGGATCATTCCTGAGTTATTTTGCTATTTTTTTTATTACGATTCAAGCATTTCTGGGGTTGATGAGGTAATGTGAGACTCACTGTGCTGTGAAACAGGAGGGTGTGCAGCCGCTGGAGGAGGTGCAGCCGCTGGAGGAGGTGCAAGTGGTGGAGGGTGAGGAGACATTGGTAACAGAGTTGGAGTGTGAAGTGGAGTAATGTCATTGCTCTGAAAAGCCAGGGGAACAACATCCGCTGGAAAGAATAAGAAAAAAACACTTATCCAGGATGTTTATGTGTATAATGTACACTTTAAAGAGTTAATGGACACACACATACACACACTACTTACACTGTGAGCCTCCCCTCTCCCTCATGGTCTTGACTAGAGACTTGAAAGATGCATACAAGTCTGGCAAATTCAGCTCGTCGAAGGTGAAACGAAGCGAGGGGTCAGTGGAGGAGTTTAACGAGACAGGAACGGACGAAGGCAGGACGCATACAGAAGAGTGAGCCGGTCCCAACACAGTGCAGACGGACACAGGCGCTGAGACAGGAGTGCAGGAGTAAGTGGAAACAGATACGGGACCTGAGTTAGCAGCAAAGGTCAGAGCAGCATCAGAGAAAGAGGGAACAGCTGGAGAAGCCGTGGACATGTTGGCAGAGGCAGCGGGGATGGAAAAAGTGGGGCCGGTCGGAAGGGGAGGTGGGAAAGAGTTGACGGAGGACATGGGGATCACAGGTGGGTGCCCGGCTGGAAGAGACACAGATGGATGAGGGAGGACAGGGAGCGAGGACACGGGGCTCGGGATGTAGGGTGACGGTTGCTGTGAAGATAAAAGACATTATGTTTGAAAACGCCCAGAAAATCTGACTGTGAGAATGAGGGGAAAATGTGCCTCTACCTTGCATGGGGGAGGAGAGAGGGAGGCAGACTGGGGTGACTGGGTGGCTCCCAGTAGCTCTGTGTGGGAGGTTGGTTGTGGTTGATGAGGAGAGGGTCCTCTGTCTGCGTGTGTCCCCTGTAACAGCACAGTGTGATTATTAGGTGCATTAGTAGCATTACTCAACTTAAAGGGTCAGCTCACCCACCCTTTTATTTGCCCAGGTTTTGATTTCTGCCTCCAGAGAAATGGGAACAATATCGTCTATATAAAGTTGCCCCTATTAAAGGAACATTATGTAAGTATTTATTATTTTATTAAAGAAATCTTTTCTGGTTTTCCCTCTGATGTCCTCCATAGCTGCTGTTAGCTGGTTAGCGCAGTTAGCTATACTGCTAGCTGACTCTGCCCGGACTGGCGGACACCGTCTTGTGAGAGCGAGCGGTTAAGCGCCGACCTCATGGCTGGATAAGGGATTTAAATAAAAAATCAGAGAAAAGGGTGGCTACTACTAGTTAGTAACATTAGCTCGCGATGTCTGGTGTTGTTGCACTTGTTTGGCTTTGTTAGCAAAGTTCTCGACTCGCTAGTCTTTTGATGTAAGTCACGTAATCATAACAAATGCAGGTGTACGACAGTGGTGTCGACGGGATCGGCAATACGAAAAATATGCAAGAAATACAGTTTCTTACATAATGTTGCTTTAAATTAATGAAAGCAAGGTCTAAAGACTATCAAGACAAAACCAGGACATTTCTGTAAAGAGATGTTGGTGTTGAATTTTAAATTCAAATTATTTAAATAACTGGCAAAAAAATATACAGTATATATCACAGCGAAACATACAGTTTATTCTTAAAACCTCGACAATAAAAGCAAAACCAGCATGACTGAATACCTCTAGAGGTAAATGAGGAAATACATTTTCCCTGGAAGTGTCTCTGAAAAACTAGTCCCTTCAGTATGAATGTATTCATTGTCGGATGTTTTAAAGCAAATATGAGGATAAACTTAAGAATCCCAAACTTGTATTTGTACTGGGTTTGACAGCTGACAAGTGAATGAGTGATATTAAACAACATACATCCCGCCTGTCCTCTTCCTCCTCTGGGTAGGGACGTTTAGGTGCCCTCGCTTGATTCACCTCTGCGGGCCCATCCATCGTCCAATAGGAACCCTGGAAATGCAGTATAAGTTTGAAGCTTCAGGCTCTTTAAAGCAAACATTTCTCCCTCTCACATGATGCAGATTATATGAAGAGCACAATTATTCTTACAACATCAGAACATTAAAAGTAGTTCACCTTGCCGGGGTCACTCTGCGGCCGAGGAACCTTCCTGAAGCATTTATTAAGTGACAGATTGTGCCGGATGGAGTTCTGGACATAAAGAAAGAAGTAAAGAAATAAAGAAATAAGTCAGTCCTGAAACAGCCGGTGATGCAAATCATTTTGAAACATTCTTTAGTTATAAAGTTAACACTGCTCCACTTACTTTCCATCCCCGGCCTGCTCGGCTGTAGTAGGGGAACGTGTCACTGATCCAGGTGTAGATGTCATTCAAACTCAGCTTCCTCTGAGGTGCAGCTGCTATTGCCATGGCGATGAGAGTGGCATAGCTGTGGGGGGGCTTACCTTTTGAGTTAGATGGGGAGGGGTCGGGCACTGGGGGTATAAAGTCCACCCTCTCCCTTCCTCCATCTCTCTTCCTGTCCCTCTCCCCTGCTCCTCCTCCTCCTCCTCCTCTTCTTTCTCTCCCCGAGCGCAGGCTGCTGATTCCCAGCTGAGGCAGCCAGTCAATACTGGTGAGACTGGAGTCCAGGTCCGAGGACATTGTGTCTCTTATTCTCTGTCCAGGATCTGAGGGATCGGAAGAGGAAGTGCTAAATCAACACGTCCTTTCACTTGATGTTTACTTTGGAAAATGTAGAGGGAAACACAAACAGTGAGAATTGCTGTTGGAGGTTCCCTCCTGCCTGTAATGTAACACTGTCAGCCGTTCTGTTCCTGCTCTCCCAACCAGCGTCAGTTAAACCAGTAAGTTCAGACACAAGACACTCTGTGCTGCTCTGGAAGCTCTCCAGTCACAAGCAACAACACACTGCACGAATGTGACGGCATTTAAACATGACAACACCACCAACACTCTCTATTTTCCGAGGAAGAAGCGTGACTTGCTTACCTCTCTATAGTCACTCGAGGCCCAAGGCCTTAAAAAGTGTTATTATCTGAAGTTGTCATCAGCTGTGCACAACTGCTAACAAACCGGTGTCCGTCCTCCCCCTCAGAGCTCTCTCTTCAGCATGTTGATCCCCGCACGTCCTCCAATCACACCTTTGCTTTGTGAAAGTTTGTGTATCTTTGGAGAAATATACACAAAAACTTGTCGGAGAGCTTCCTTTTTCTCTCTCACTCCCTCCTTCTCTCCTTCCCCTCCCTTTCTGGATATACCAGAATGACGTCACTCACTCCTCCCCCTGGGTGACGTCACTCTCTGCGCCCGCCTCTGTGAACTGGTCCCACCCCTTCAGCTTGAAGTGGAAGCTTCTGCAGCTGTGGGCTCATCAGGCGGTACAAAAAGAGGAATAACCACTCAGTTTCACCTGAAACCATTTCAGGAACTTGGACACAAAGGCACAGTAATACACATTTAAAGTAGCAGCGTCACTTTATTGATGCACTTTAACAGGATGTTGGAAGCAGTGAACTCGTAGGGAAGGTCTGTGTAACAGAATGACAGGCGACGATCTTCCTACATGTTGCTGAAGAAGGCGAGGAGGCCAGTGTCAGGGGACGGGTGGGCCAACAGCTTCTGGATCTGTAAATAAAGTGGAAAGAAGATGTTTTGGCATGTTTGCAAGAGCAGCGTGTCCGCTTTACTTTTAAAAGACTGTGCAACATGTGGGTTCGATCACTGCAGTAGGAAGTCTCCCTTCAGCGCCCTCAGTGCTGTACCCAAATGTCATACTTGAGTCAAAGTAAAGATTGTGTTAAAATTATTACTTTGGTAAACTTAAATCATGCAAATAGTACTCAAGTTAAACACAGAAAAAGTAAAAGTATCTGATATTACATGCACAAAGTATCAAAAGTATATGTAAAAGTAAATGATACATACATTTACACGTGTGTACATACTGTATACTATGGGTTGACTGATTATCGGAATCAGTGTTTTTTATCAAATAAATGTATCGTAGTAGAGTGTAAATATAAAGTAGCAAAAAAATGGAAATACTCTATTAAAGAAAAAGTACCATACTAGATACAATACTTAAGTAAAAGTACTTAGTTACATTCCATCACTGAGCACCCTATAAAGTCACTTTTCAACAGTATCAGTGATATTTGTTGAAGGCAGTGTATTTTTGGCAGCCCTGAAGCGGTTGTCTTTAGACTGCAGCGTCTTTGAAAGCAGTCGCCTTCCAGGTTTGTATTTATGACACATCTAAATAAACAAAAGTCAATCAAGTTCAAGGGCACAGACCTTGTTTCAACACTGGGGGGTTAATATATTAAGCATCAAACATTTAATTTCCTGCTTTCTGGACATTTTTCTGCATTACTTTATAGTGGAAATGTCTTTATTTTTGTAAAGAAAGAACACAAAATTCAGGCGTCAGATAAAAAACAAAAATCTAATAAAAACAGGTCTTGGCAAAATATCAATATTATATCCTTATCGTGATATGAGACTAAGGCACAAGTGTTCAGACTGTTCATCTTCTTCGATATTTGTCTTAACCCACTTAGTCCTAATCCATGTTACTGATGGATTTCTCATAAAAAATCTCACTGTGTTAATATTTTGTGAAAGTACCACTACAATATTGTTGTAGTCAAAAATATCATAATATTAGACTTTGCCACCCATTCTTAGCATTTTGAAGAGATTTCATAATATCAAGATATATATTGTGTATCGCGATATAGCCTAAAAATATTGCTATATTATTTTCTGTTTTCTATAATAAAATAATGCAGTCAGGCTCTCAGGCAATAGTTCGTCAAAAAAAAAGTCCTCTTCTACTTTCATGTTTTTATAAATATTTAGGAGCACTTGTCTCCTCCACCCACATGAAATCCACACCAATGTAATGAAACAGAGTGCAGCTGTAGTAAGCACCTCCTTGAAGTTGGGGTGTTTAGCGTCCTGAACCAGCTGCAGCAGAACACCCTCTGTGGTGGTGAGGTAAGCTCCGCTCTGCTTCAGTCGGGACAGAGCAAACAAACGGTCTGTCTGGCTGTGGAGGGAGACACAAAAGCAGTAACACACACGTATACAGTTTCCACACACAGAGGAACAAATCTATATTTACTGCAGGTGATAACAATGCAAAACAGAATACGCAGATACCTCCTGGATGAGACAGCGTCAGCCACAATATGAACCTCTATTCCCTTTTCAAGCAGGTCAAAAGTTGTGCACTGTGGGAAAGACAAGCAGAGGTCCTGAATCATTAACAGAAACGACTGTGGAAGCTTTGTGACACAGAGAACATAGAGTAATTACATTACATTAAAATCTGATGCACTTTAAATGATCTTTTAATTTTTTTAGAGGCTGTTTCATAAATTCTTTAATTTCCGAGGGCCACAGATCAAAGTCATTATTGAAAACAAATGTAAATTTCATACTAAATAGAAGATAAACATGACTGTGAACATGAATGTATTTATTACTTGCAAGCAAGGTGCCTCCAGTTGTCTTTATCTAGTCTTTTTTAATGTTGAGAAGAATATAATGTCATTTCAATAGCTAAACTGCAGAAGCAATGATGTGGTCTTACAGCAATACAGGCGTGTGCCTCTATTCCACACAGTATGGCCTGTTTGGGGTTCCCCAGAGCCTCCAGCTCCTTCTGCACCTCCTCTATCATCATGGTGAATGAAGTCTTAGCATGAGCTTTCAGGTCTTCTGCTCCCAGCTCAGGCACTGTGGGGCCCAAGCCTTTAGGGTACTGCTCTGTCAAAATGGGGGGGATGCCCAGAACACGACTGGCCTGTGAGAAGGAGGAGGGAGCAGGCAGATTTGATTAGATGTGTTAAAATAATTTATCATTATAATATAAGAAAGCCTCAGACAATATTTTTATTATTGTTTGAGGCTGATAAACTGGTGAGGTGGGAAGTAACAAAGTACATATACTTTGTTACCATAATTAAATAGATTTGTCAGGTATCTGTACTTTGCCTAAGTGTTTACTTTTTACTTATACTCCCTACATTTTAACACAATATCTGTACTTTCTACAACTTACATTTTCAAAGACAGAGAGAGAATGGGGAGAAAAGGAGTGTTAGTGTCTCGTATCTGCAGAGCCTGTACTTTCTTACTTTCACTTGAGTAAGGAATATGTGTACCACCTCTGTTGGTGAGTGACACAGGTGTGTGGAGGTGTGTATTTCCAACCTGGAGCAGCCTGGCTGCATTGCTGACGACGTTGGTGAACTGGAAGATGTTGGGTCTGAACTTCTCCTGCATGTCACACAGGAAGAGCACTGCATCCTTGGTGGAGAGTCTGCCAATCTTTGCCACTGCAAGGACAAGGTCACAGAAAAGTACAGATAGTAGAGTAAGACATATGTAGATAGATGCAAGGTTGACTAACCACTTAACATTAAAAATAGCCCTGAAGCTTTGATCAATAACTTGGTGGACTGTCCTTTACAGTATGTTTTTCAAAACATTTGTGTGTCCTACTTTAGTAGAGAAGAGGTTATTTTCCTTGTACGAAATATATCCTCCATGTTCTTGCATGTAAACACAAATGAACTGGAGCGACATTTGACGTAAACACAACTTTAACACAAGACACAGACTTACTTTTGTTGCCTGAATAGTCCGACTGTGAGGAGGAGAGGTGGGTGACAGGTTCAACAAGGCTGTAGAAAGTTCACCCGTCGGGTTACATTAACTTGTTATGTCCCATGTGACGACACCTGTGTAGTTGTAAACCAGCAAAACATTACCTACTGTACGAGCCAGTGAAAGAGTAAGAATGCATTCAATATTGAACAAGAACGGGCCAACACAAGTTTAATCAAATAGACAACCACCAGCTGAATTTGTTAGGAAATAATTACGCTATTAACAAATATACTCCAGTCAGAAAAATAATAACTAACCTAGCATGTAGCTAAGAGGACACACAAGTTCAACAGCCTTCCCCAGAAGCGCATTGACCAATAGAATCACGTGTTCTAGTGATTGACGTTTCTTTGAGCCAATAGCAGACGGAGCTGGCGGCGAATCGCCTTGGTAGCTCTGGTGGGTGGGAACCATAACTGAGAGTAGTCACCTGAAGATGTCTGACAATGCGGAGTCTCCGACAGAAACGCAAAAAGAAGAGTCACAGCCACCGACAGACGACTCGACAACAAATGAAGAGAAGAAAAAAACTGAATTAAAAAGTAAGCGTGCGTGATGTATCGAAAATTCGCCTGAGATAGCGGATAATATGTGTTTACGATGACTGTTGTCGCAAGTGCGATTGGAAACAATTCCGGGTTTGTGACGTGCGGAAAACTGACAGAGATTCTGGCCAATAGGAATGCCGCTTTTTTCCTGTTTAGCCAATTAACGTTGAGTTTGTGGTACTACCGGTTTAGGGAATGGCTAAAGCTAATGCTAATGTTTATGAAGGCAACATATCAACTTTTTGTTATTATAGGATACATACGTCTTCAGAGAGGCTGTTTTATTTCATTCTCTGTCAAATATATGCTAAGCTAATGCCAATAGCAATTACATACCTTGTACATACGAATAAGTTAATACGGATAAGCTAAGAAACTCTGGTTAGCTTATAACTGTCAAACTGTCACAACCTGACTAGTTTATTGTAAATGTCTTATTTAAAGTTTTGGATAAGTTTGGCCTTACGCTCCATTTTGCATTTTCATTAGAGAGCTATGTGAGAAGGCTGGCTTTCTGTTTCAGAGTTATTTCATAAAAAACAATTTTGGCTACTTTGCCAAATAACGAAGTCATTCATGTCAAAGTTTTTTTTGTATTATATACAACCCTAAGATGAAACCCTCCATTCAGTTCAGCTGCTACAATATATAGCACAATCTTTACACAATTGTCTGGCCAAACTTCTGCTTTAGATCTAATAATATACTGGGTCTTCAGATTGAAAGTAAAAGTAACCACATTGCAGCAACCAAAAATAAATACCAGTAAATAAATGACACATGCACAATGACTGTAGTTCATCATGTTTAGTATATGAGAATAAGATGGACTTTGTAATACAGTATGTGTAAAACGTGTTCAAAACTTGAGCGACAACTTGAACATTAGATCAGAGCGAGATAAGATTGGAAACATAGATCTTTAATGATTCATTTAATTCCTAAATGACTACTTCACACAGCCGTTTTTTATTAATTCACATATTATATTAATTCAAATGCATATCAGAAGTGATTAAAGGGAAGGAAATATTGAACAAAAGGAATAGCAGGCTATACTATCAAATTGTGCAAAACCCCAAGGATCAAAATTGTGTATGTCAGTTATGAGTCAGTGAATGAACGCTCTTCCAGAAATTCCCCATAACAGCACTTTCACTTTCTGTGTTCTCCATTTTGATAGTTGACGTGTTGCTGAAAGCTGTGGGAGACACTCCTATCATGAAAACAAAGAAGTGGGCGGTGGACCGGGGGAGGACAGTACAGTCCCTGTCTCAGTTCATCTCTCGCTTCCTCAAGCTTGATGGCACTGAACAACTGGTAAGGATGAAGTTTGTCCACTCCCTTTTTTATTTCCCAAAATCATTTCAATTCTCTATGTGTAACTGCATCTGCATTTGTTTTTTCTCTCCAGTTCATTTATGTTAACCAGTCTTTTGCCCCCTCACCGGATCAAGATGTAGGAGTCCTCTTTGATGTGAGTGAATATAAACACCTGTTTTAATGAACTGTTACTGTAGTGTGTTGTGTACTTAGCTAGCTTTCTACTTAGCAAATATGATCTCAAAGAGATGAACAGTAGTCACATCTGTCTTCCATTTTGTTATCGACGTAAAATGTGTGTAAAAGCTAATTCTTGACCATGGAAACGGTATGTATTAGCTCCACAAGTTCACTTACTGGCTTTGCTTTGTTTTTAATCGCATCATCAACAAACAGATGATGGTTTCCAGTTCTATTCACTGATAAAGACCACAGGATATTGTTGAAAGCTCAGAAAAAGTTAATAACTGGACCCTACACACAAACATAAACCACATCTCCAAATAAAATTGTAATACATGTGCACACAAAAGACAAGTTTATTCACGTTTGCTAGACTAATTGCCAAGACAAATTTTATTCAGTAAGTAAAATGTCAATTTAAAGCCTTATCAGTGATTACAGATGTGAGTCCTTTTAGTAATATTAACAGTATTAACAATATACACATGCACTAACAGATAACTTCTGTCCAGTCAGGCTTCAGCTGAGGTGTAATTTGGAAGACTAAACACAGTATTACAAAATATCTTTACCATATTGATCTAGTCTCTTAGCCTTAAATGTAATATTAGAAAGAAACCTTTGTCATTATCAAACTTGCCTATAGAAGTGATTGTGCGATGTGGAGGGTTGTCCAGCAGAGGGAGCAATAAGAGGGACGCTTCATGCCAAAATCCTTGGCCAGTGATTAATGTCTGGATAAGTAACAGTAAAGAACTCAAAGTCCAGAACTCACAGTGGACAGACAGGTCAATATCAACACCGTGATTTTGGAGCTGTACTGTCACATCAATCCTCTGTCTACTGTTTTAGTTAACATTTTACTTAGTGTATGTGTTTTTCTCTTTTTCAGTGTTTTGGCAGCGATGGCAAGCTGGTTTTACATTACTGTAAATCTCAAGCCTGGGGTTAAACTGCTTCCTATAACTCCATCTAAACCTCGACCTCTCTTAATTTTATCCTCCAAACATGCACACATTGATGTTTTTGCTTGCTTTGCTCAGTTTTTTCTGTACATACATTTTGTAAATAAATTATTCTGACTGTATAAAGCTGTTTCCACTGGGTTTTTTTGAGGGCATCACATTTGGCACCCAGTAATAAACACTTAACTTAGTGGGCACAGGATTTGGCTCTGCACAGCACCAGTGCTTATTGGAGACCAAGAAAAAAAGCAGCGGCCATTCATATGGATGTGTTGGACCACAGTTTTATACTTTTAGTGTAATAAGTGAAAACCTAGTGAAAGTCAGTTTGGTGGGGAGCTTAAACTGGTGCTAAAGGTTTAGGGAGGAACCACCTCTGAAAAGGGACAGACACAGGAAGAGAGGGGGCACTACAGCAACAGATGGACTTAGAGGGATTACACGATTCAGGATGGGTTTGTGACATAAATTCCCAAGAAAGACAGAAAAGAGTAGAGTGGCGTGGAGACAGACTCTCAGTCGCTCCACCAGTCTTGCATCTCCGTTCGACTATTGGCTGGGAGGATTAAAGGGGGGAGAGCAACTGGAGAGGTAAGGTCACTGATGCTCATCCTGGAGGAGGAATACTGGTGACAGATACAGAGAGGAAACGATGAAGAGGGTAGTGATGCAGAAAACCAAGATGGAGCAACTAAATTCAAGTTCTTAAGGAGCTTTTTGATAAAAAAAACAACAAAACAAGGCAGAGATAACTGAGGATTTTAGGTTTAGAGGACTGCAAGAAAAGGTTTTCCTGTGGTAGGACTTCCTGTTTGACTTCAAGTATTGCACGGGACAAGAAACAACACTGGTAGGTACATGTCACAGATTATTTAAAATGACTGTAGATGAATAATTGGTCAATTGACATTAAATTTATCAGCAGCTAGTTTGATAACAGTCATGGTTTCAGTATTTTTTTATTGGATAAACAAAAGTTTGATGCCTTTTCTGTCATGTATGGTAGTAAAATGAACATCTTTGAATTTTGGACTGATGTTCAGATAAAACAAGTTATACGAAGATTTGACCTTAGAGCTCTACAAAACAGTCGATTCAGCCTTATAAGTAATTGAGATATGCATTGCACTTAGACGGAGCTCTCAGATATTTTGCTAATGCAGATTAAATGAGGCAAATGATGTGTGTCCAGTTTCTAATCAGTTTATTAATATTTGTCAAGACAGACAAACCTGTCAATGCATCTGGAAAACAACCATGTTTATCACATTTTCTGTTGAACAAACAATTTCCAGGTTTCTCGTTCAATCAACCAAAAAGTTATATTGGTGTTCTTCATGCTAGAATGTTTATAAATGTTGCAAAGCTATGTACTACTCTGCATTCAACTTGTTCCTGCTGTGAACTTTTGCAAACTTATAGCGATCACACTGTACTGTATGTTCAGTTCACTGTTCATGGTAGGAAGAATCTGAGGTAGACGTGTATTGTTAAAGGATAAGCTCACCCAAAATTTAAAATTCAAGCCATGATCTTGTCACCCTCATGCCGATGGAAAGTCGGGTTATGGTTTGTAGTCCACAAAACATTTCCGGAGCTTCACAGCAAAACAGTGTTGCAGCATTCTCCTAAACAACTGAAGTAGATGGGGACTTGTTTTATAATGTCAAAAAAAAAAAAAACTTGAAAAAACATAAAATGACTCAGTACAGCTTGTATTGTAAGATCGGGTGTGTGCTTTTAGCTCAGCAGCTACAGTGAAGATTTCATCTTAAATAGGGTGTATTCAAGTCTCTGGGATCTTGGGGTGTGCGGTGGCTTGGATGAGCTGTATGGAGCCATTTTATGTTTTTTTAAGGTTGTTTTAAAACAAGTCCCCATCTACTTCAGTTGTTTAGGAGAATGCTGCAACGCTGTTTTGCTTTTCACCAACATGAGGGTGAGCATATAATGAATGGATTGTCATTTGTGCGTGAACTTGTCCTTTTGCTGAGCAGAAAAAATGTCTTGACTTTCAGGTCAGGTCTTTTGAAAACCACGGACACATATATAGTTTCTTTACATAAATCAGACATTTAGTTTGGCCTTATTCTTTGTGTTATATTGTACAAATCATTTTACAGAAATAAACTCATGAACAGATTTATAGTTTTTTGTCAATGAACATGTTTGCCTTCTTTAGTTTTCTGCTTTAGTCTTGTGTATATTTTTTGTGAACATCATACAGATATCAGAAGCCGCTCTGGTGTCCCCGTGTGAAGGGTTTATTCGACATTTCCGTCTCATCTGATGTTCTGTCGCGTTTCAGGGACGGTGGGCTGAGGACGAGACATTGCATGAGAGACACACAGAGACAGCAGATATGGTCAGAATTCACTTCACACTGAAAACACACCTAACACAAACAGATTAAAGCAGATTATCAGGGATTACTAGCAAAAATTTCATTTAGATCTGTGGCTTAACCATAATTTCATCAAAAAACGTAATCTCTTCTTTTTGCACCCCTCCTTCTTTGTCTTCTTCAGAGGGTCCAGCAGTGGAGCTCATAATGAACGGCAGGGTCAGGCCTGAGTGTGTTCATCGGGAAGCAGGGAGATATTAGCTGGGGCCACAGGAGAGCACACAGCTCCATAACCCCTCTCTTGCTGACATTCAACAAAGTTAGATGTCGCCACATGGACGCCCTGCTTTTAGCCTTTTTGTGTCCCAATCAACCATTTAATTTCACTTTCTTGTCAGGTGATGAATTTCACGTAAGAATGTCCTCTTTTTCCCTTTTAGATGAACAACTTTCCATTCAAAATTCTAGTTTTTTTAAATTACCTTGTGCTTTTTAGATATAGTCACACTGACTAAGTGCACACCAGAGGGTCTATATAGCTGAGGTTAGGGGATGTATGGCCACATCATTCACCACAGGGATCAATAGCAGGATATCACATTAAAGCTGTCTGGCCAGCATACTGTTATGTCCTTGCATCCCACTCTTTTCTCCTACTGTGACCCATCGTAAATCCCCTCTTGTTCATTTTTTTTGGTTCCATCTGTCCTTTCCCACGTGTATCAACTTAAGAGCATCTTATCCCGCTCCCTCCCCTCTCGCGCTCTTTATCTTCCCCTCTTTTAATCACGCTGACTTTACAGTATCGTTTTGTCAGCTGTGTTTTGTCATCTTCTATCTGTACTGTTACATCACATTTATCTCTGATTTCCGTTTAAACCTGGCAGCTCATCACTGTTTAAAACCACCTCAGAGCATCTGTCCCTTCCTCTGGGCTCCATCTGTGACTGCAGTCACACCTTCTTTCCTGTTCGTCTTATTCCCACGCGCAGTGTCCCGTTTGTCGCCCCATCTCTCTGTCTCTCTCTCCGGCCTCCCCCCTTGCCTCCCTCTTCTCCTGTGTGGCCATGCTGGAGCGTATGTCCCGTCGCTCTCGCTCCCTGCTCTCCCTGACCTTGACCACTCTGGCTCTGGCCCTGTCCATCCTGGCTCTCTGCACCTCCTACTGGTGTGAGGGCACTCACAAGGTGGTCAAGCCCCTCTGCCTGTCGCCTGTCAAAATGAAGAACTGCGGTCAGAACAACAGCGAGCCTTACACCACAGGTACTGACATGTGACGTTGTCTTTTCACCTTTGTTTGCTGTACTTCCTGTTGCATTATTGATGCTCTTTATTGTGTTTGCAGCTGTTACTGGCCCTTGAACACACATTTGTGTGCATGAATATATCTTGATATTCACTTCTTGAGATGCACCCTCCCTTGTTATGCAAACAGCTTCTTCCGGATTTGTGAACAGCGCGTTTAAATATGCAGGCAGGGTGGAGACGTTCAATTACTGTTCAGCTAAATGAGCTAGATGCTTTGACAGAACGTTTTGAAGATTATTGGTGTCATGCACAGAGTTTAGCATCTCATAAACAGCCACATTGCATGGATTTTTTAGGTAAAAACACTTTTTCTAGCTAACAAGGATGCAAAGAACAACAGATGTGTTAATAGCAGCTATACAGATCCTTTATTTAAGTAAAAGAAGTGATACTATAGAGTAAAAGTACACCGTTATATGTAAAAATCTGGCATTCAAAATAATATTGATGCATTAAAGGTGCACTATGTAGTGTTTGGGAAGATATTTTAATTAGAAGAGAAAGATCTGACTGACTTTTTGTTTTGGACAAATACTCTCGAACTGTTGTACTTCTAGACGGACAAGGTGTTCAACTCCAAATATAAGCCTGCTTTGCTCTAATATTCACAAATAAGGATGTAAACGTACGGCTCCAAAGTAAACCTGAAACCCATGTCTGCTCTTGCACAATGCTATTCCATGCATCGAGAGCTCTGTCTTTGTTTAAAGGCCCTTTAAAAGGCCCTGGAATAAAAAATACAATACTTCCCTCTGAAATGCAGTGAAATAGGAGTGTAAAGTTGCATAAAATAGACTTACTCCAATAAAGTACAAGCTCACTACTTGAGTAAATGTATTTTTGTTATGTTCCAAACTGTTAAATAGGAGTATTTTAAAATATCAACCAAAGCAAAATAAGACAACATCGAGTTTCGCTCCTGCTGCCTAAGAGCAAGTAGATAAAACCACCGTGAGCACATGAACAGTCTCTACAAAAAGTTGCCGGGTGAATCATCCCGATAGGTGTTCCAACACGTTCACGGGCGTGTCACAATTTATCGTAAACGGCATGACTTCATGGATTCATCCGACCTGACGTCAACAGTCATGCAATGTTTTCTTGGCATTAGACCTTTGCAACAGTCCCAAACACTGTAACTGAGCAGATACGTCCCGTCACAGCTTCAGGTTACCATTTTTCAGACAGAATGATTGTTTAAACATGCTCTGGGACTTCATTTTAATTGTCAAGTCTCAGGGTTTCATGACATATAATCAGATATTTGCATGATTTATTTACTTCTTTATAAGCTTTTTCTGGCGCTTTGAACTGCATCTCGCAGCATTTACCAGCAAGATATCAGTTGCAGATATGGAAGAAGCTTTTTAAGCACCTCCAAAATAAAGCAGATACTGAATTATGTCACATCGCTGTTTGAGTGCATACGGTCAGTTTGTTATCGTGCGTCACGTCATAAGTCTCCCAAAATGTGCAGATGATATAAAAAACATCTTTCTGACGTTGACTCTTCCAAAATTTTGGCCTTGACTGTTGAACCTGATTACACAAGTATTGAATTTCTTGTTCTTTGCTTCGTGCAACTGCATAACAAACAATACCTTGAATTAATCTGACTGGATAAACTAACTTCTCCCCCCGTTAGAAAGTGATTGTCCTTGGTTTGAGGTTTTTTAATCTCTTTTTGCCCATACCTTGGCCCCACGGTAAACGTAATTATGGCTTAGTATTAATCTGTGGGGTGTGAGGGGAGCTCCAAATGTTTATTCCTGCACGGAGGAGAGGTTTACACTGCGTGCTGCCTGGTTTTTAATTTCTCAACAGATATGCTTAATCCACACTGAGATTAACAGCTCTTACTGTATAAAGGAATCAACTTTGATCAAGATATACCTTTACAGTGGTGGATTTAAGTCTCCCAGATTTACAAACACACACACGTGGGCTGACAAAACCTGCATGTGACTGCAAAGCACAGAGGCGTGTTACTTTTGAGGCAGTGGTGTGATGAGCGGACTTTCAGGTGTTTTGCGCTCAATATTCTGCATCCATAACTCTTCCTTGTACACCCCCTGTAGCCTGATTCTCAATCAACACACACCTGCATGCAAAAGTGTGTGTTTGTCATTTGATTGTGAGTCATGAATATGTTTGTAGGCTGCTGTACGTTTGCTGTGCATATGTAGATTTCCCATAGATGCATGTGAGAACGAATGTATTGGTGTCTCTATGTCTAAAAAGATGATCCACCCAGTGCGTTTTTGATTCTGCTCCATTATCCATATCGGGAATAAGCTACAAAAATGTACCTGACTCGCTCTTCTCACTATCGTCCTGTTGTGCCGTCACACAGAGAGCCCCACTCAGAATCCCTACAACCGCACACTGTCTCCAGCCAGGAGAGACGAGCTGGCCAAGATCAGACAGAGGCAGCTGGCCAACGCCGTTCACTACATCTGGGAGACGGGAGAAGACAAGTTTGCTTTCAGATACTTCCACACCGGTTTCTGGGAAAGCTGCGAGAAACACAGTGATGGTGAGAACAACAAGCACACGTCCAGTAACACAAACACACTTGCAGCTTGTCACATTATTAGATATGATGTTGCTCTTTTCATGGATTGTTATTTAATTCAGGTTTCCATAAATTCTTTTTATTCAAACTTTAAGACGTTTTTTTATATCCTCATTTTCGGTCTGTAGGGGAGAAATGTCGAAGCTTTATAGAGTTAACGCCTGGAGACACTCAGGGTGAGTTGTTCATCAGTCCTGTGCCGAAATATAAAAAATGATTTTGTTTTCTACATGGATGCATGTGTGTAAATTGTGTATGTATTTCCAAATGTTGCAGGTGTGCTCTGGCTGTCAGTTGTTTCAGAGTTTACATACATCGGGCTGCTGGGGATGGGCTTCTTACTGATGTGGCTGGAAGTCTTGTGTTCCCATAAAGAGATGCACTCGCTAAAAATCAATGCCTACGCAGCCATCTGCACTGTATTATCAGGTGAGACTCAGTGCGTCCTTCAGTTTTACAATACTTTATATGAGAGGTTCTCAAAACTTTCCCCTGAAACTTCAAGGTGACTTTACCAATTTGACACGTGTTAGGAGTATAAAGCCTTTCATGGCTCCAGAGGAAGCTGCATGTAATCTGATACTGTAAATTGCCTTCGATGATGTCACTCAGTGGCTATGTTGAATTGTGGGTAATGTAGGTGACAGGTTTTGAAAAGCAGTCCATGGCTCTATCATTGTACTCCTATAACACTGTTGGACTCATTGAAGACCGTTTAAAAACAAAATCGAGATCAGAGATATCGCCTTTTTTAATCCATGCAATCTTCTTCCTCTTGAAATCCTGGCACCTACATTACCCACAATGCAACTCGGCCATCTTAGACATCACTGAAGGCAATTTATCAGATTACATGCAGCTTCCTGTCACCTGTAAACACACCTTGATGTGTAAAATTGGTGGGTTATCCTTTAATTGGGGAAAAAGCAAGCACCCCTTTGTGTTGAGATGCAAAATGGTGCAAGGATAATTTCGACTTTCTACTTACAATGATCCTACATAATTAAAGAGCATTTTACTAAGATTGTACTTTTTTACTACTAGAAAGGCTAATTTGAACCATATGGCAAGCAAGCTTTGGCCCCCAGGCCCCACTTTAGGCAGCCCTGTCTTATATCTACCACCTTCTCCATATGTCGCTCTCTATTTGCATGGTCATCTTTGTTTTCTAGACTGAGTTATGAGATCTGTTCTGCCCGGTTTGTGTTGGTTTCCTCCCCTACGTAGGTCTTCTTGGGATGGTGGCCCATATGATGTACACCACAGTATTTCAGATGACGGTCATTGTGGGCCCCAAAGACTGGAGGCCTCAGTCCTGGGACTACGGATGGTCATTTGCGTAGGTGTCAGCATATAAACCTGTATCATTCAAGGATGTACACAAAATACTTGTCATATACGGGCTTTGCTGATATGTTGCACTCCTTCTTAATCTCTGTTTTCAGCCTCGCCTGGGTGTCCTTCAGTTGCTGTATGGGGGCCGCTGTGGTCACACTCAACTCCTACACGAAGACCATCATCGAGCTCCGCCGCAGACAGAGGCTCCGTCTGGAGGAAGCGAGAGCCGCCACTCATGCTCCTGCCTATGACGAGGTCGTTCCAGGCGGCGGGCTCTACTCTGTCAGCGGCCTGCTGCAGTGTCCGGATGGCATGATCGACGTGGCGTGGGCCCCGAATGGCAGTGTGGTCGGAGTGGGAAACGGGGACGTACCAACGCTGGTTTTGGTCGGAGGCTGTGGGCCAGAGGGGTGTGAAGACTGCGAGAGGGAGATGGATGAGATGGAAGAGGCAATGGATCGAGTCGATTCACCTTGTTAGAGGACCGTTGATATCCATCAACTAAAAGGGCTGAAAACTGAAAAAAGGAAAGACACTGCTGCCATGTTGGAGGAGGATCAATGTGAGCAAACGGATCCTGAGTTTCTTTTCTTACACTTTATAATGAAGCTGGGACTCTCTAACTGCACTTAAAGGAGAGTGAAATCAATACATATCAGACTGTGAGGACTGCAATGTAAGACATGTATGTTTTCTGGGTATTTCTCAGTGCCTCATGGTAGGAAAGTAGATGTCTCTGTGTGTAAATACATGTTTATATTGTTTTATTGTTTATATGTTAACATGCAATGTATCAGGACATGTCAATGAGCATTTCATTGCATAGACAGGATGGATGTTTCCAGCCCGTCCTTTGGAGTAATCGGACGACATATTCTCATTTATCTGAGAGGGACATTCAACGCGTCTCCTTTTTCAAGCTCGCCGCTCTCTCGCCACAAACTTTTGACAGATGCGGCATCTGGATGCACACAGAAGCTACGACAACAAACACAGCCGCTCTCTGCAGATGCACAGACAAACCCATAAGATAGACACATAGAGATAGAAAGATTACAGAGATTTTGAAAAGTCTGCTCTCTGATGTTGAACAGAAGATTATGTGTAAACCAGTAATCCCGAGTTGGATGGAACGAAGGAGGAATAGAGCGAGGAGAGATGGTAGGCATGTGAGGGGATGGAGATGGAGAGAGGAGGAGGCGGGTTGTGGGGGGTTGGAATGAGAGTTGGAAAGAAACGCAAGCGTGCGCACACTTCAACAATCTGCACTTAAAACGTGAAACTTTCAGGGAAATACATGTTTCTCAACGGATAATACACACTATACATTCTGGTATTTACATTTCCTTTAAATATCTGTCGGTTATACATTTGGGATAATCCTGGATTTACTGTCCTGGTTGGATACAATTGAAAACTTCTGTCGACCGGCAGCATTTTATTAAACAGTATGTTTCTAGGTCAAAGGAGAATTTGATGTTTTTTGGGAAAGATTAATAAATTGATTTTCACAGCACAGATGTATGAGAAAACCTTTATTTTTTATTGTACAGTAAATAAAGTACAACACTTGAGAGCTAGGACCTCTTTAAGACATTTCCAGTTCTGTAAAAAAAAAGAGCTAACAGTCAAGTATGATACTATATTATAATTTTAATTAATAACATGAATTTTCCAGAGCCAAAACTCCATTTGAACCATTTCAACAGTTAACAATAGGACAATATTTATCAAACACTTTCTTCATATATATATTAGCTGTATATTATGTATTGCGTCAACATAGTCACCGTGAATCTTCTGTCTTTTTGACACACTATGCTGCAATTGGCCTCTTTTATCCTCTATTTGATATGAATTCATTGACAAACATCGGTAAAACAATTACATGACATAAACTGAAAAGTTGGTGCGAGCAAGACACTGAGGAGAAGAGTATTTACACAGAGAGGATGAGTGGAAGAAAGAGTCTAATGAGAGAAAGAAGGTGAGGGGGGGCTTAAACAGGAGTGAGTTATTGCTTGATTGGTTCGTAGTGGATAAGACGCATCGCATTCTCATTTTCAATCACTCCTTTGATGAACTCGCCTTCAGCCAGTCGCTCTGTGAGGGGACAAAGACAAAGCGAGAGATGTTACAGTGCGGCAAATAGGGTGAACGTGACGTACAGCGTGGGGTCAACATGAGCTTGAATAATGACTTATCTAAGACATCTGGTCTTATCTCCTGTCTGGTTGTGTGTCGGTAGCATGCGATGCAGTGGAGTCACTTGAGGTTTCATGATCTGTGGATGCTGCATGCTTAATAAAGCTTGCATGACACAAGTGATGCTGTAACTGGGGATGTGAGCCCCAGGTGGATTTATTGCTCGTGAGATGTAATCTACGGTACAGGATGTAAGAACAGCTGCTGAGGAAAGGTAGAAAGGGCTTATGCTGATTTTCTCTCTCTCTAACATAAGTACATACTGTTATGAACACAGTGACCTTTCATTCACCACTGGGGCAGAATGTATTTGCATGTGTTGCATGTGTGTTGTTTTTTTTCCTCACCGTTGTCTTTCTTTTCGAAGTAAGACCACAGCTTGTTGGCTCTCTTCTCGGGTGTGTTCTCATCCTGTGGTAGCTTGATCTGCTCCTCCTTGGGGATCAGCTTAAATATGGCCTGAGAGGGGGGTTGGGTATAAAGATCAGTGATGAATGCTCTATTATTTCTCTCACAAATAATGTATGGAACGTCAACAGAGCACATAAAACGAATATGTACAAGCCAAGAAGGATGTAGCCTGCAGGGCAAGTGAAGCTCACAGCCCTCTTTAGTTAATTAGTGCTTTGTATGTGCACGTGGTTCATCAAGCTTCTGATGGAAAACAACTTCACAGTAACAAAGAGACTTTCTCCTCATGATCTGATTACTACTATTAACCATTGGATACTTTGTGCAATTTAGCTGAAAACAGCCAAATCACGTAGCCTACAATTAAAATCTTACACAAAATATAGCCTGCAATCCCCTCTGCCTACCAAAAGCAATCCTAAAGCGCATGGCCATCACAAATTACATGTAAACAATGCATACAAGTTAAGAATCCACTAGTTGTGTCCAAAATTAATAATCAAACAGCCGCCGGCAGCACGTTCAGGCCTGTGTGTCATCTTCAGAGACAGTTAATCTGCAGTGGGCCACTTGGAATCCAGCAGATTGTACATGACTGTACACTTTAGGTTCAGGTCTTTAAGTGTGTGTCCCACTTAGGGAGGAAGCACTCATCTCCCACATTTAAGACACCTAGATTAACATGGATTAGTGCCAAGACTCAGGCCACAGGCCAAACACCAAGATGTCATCTGTGTTCTCCCTGGACTGTCCCTCCATCTTGCCCCTCTGCTCTGTATAGATTCACACTGTGAGTACAAGTTGTTTCTGCTCAGTTATAAAAATAATGAAACCACATCTGTATCAGAGTAGTATACTGTACTAGACTAAACTAATAATGGTTCCTCTGGCCTTCCTCACTCACTTATTTCCCGCTTCAGACCCACATATGAAAGCAGATATCACTGGATTATCTTCATGTGATAATGATGTTAGCCTCTGTGCATATAGCAGATCTGGTTTTGTCTACTTCTCCCCACAGAGTCTGATTCTGTCATAGGTTGCTGAACTTTTGGCAGAGTGGCTTTGAAATGTAGCTATTTTGTGCAGCGGTTGCAAACATGATGCAAGTGGACTGGGGCCAGTTGGCCAGGAATGAAATCCCATTACAATGCCAGCTGGATCCTCAGCTGATCTGTCTAAACCTCTTACAATTCTGTTTCATTTGTCTTAAAACTTTACAACATCCATCACACTGAGTTCTGATTGTATGAAAACAATGGATGACAATTAATGTACAGTAATTAGCATCAATTAATCTAATAGTCCAAAGTGCGCTAAAAAAGAAACGTGGATTAGAATCAAGGATGACGGGCAGCCCCTCTAATGGAGTAGCCTTACTTAAGAATAGGACAGCCTACATTGTCTGAGAGTTAAACCTGTAATCACAGAGATTATCGGGAGTTTGGAGCTCAAAAAGGCTGGCTAATTGGGCTGGTAATTAGTACTGAGACCTACATACTGCACCATGAGAGGGATGGTCACTTTTTAATAACTCATTTTACATGGATCTTAAAAGGAAGTGGGCAAAAAATAGGAAGAAAAAATGACAATATAATGCAGTCAAACAACAATTTTCCAAAACTAAAAGGGGCAGTTAAATCAACACCTCAAACTTTTTTTTAAAAAAACCTGCGTATACTCTTAAAAAGTAGTATTCACTACAGGGCTATTGTATTGCATGATGGCAAGTAATCCTCTTATTTTATCTTTCTGTTGTGGCTTAGAATAAAGCCTTTCCCGAGGAATATAAGCAACAGGACAGCTTGAGTTTCTGATATTGTGTGTTTATAGCAGCAATAAAGATGAATGTTATGGTAAAATGAAACAGCCTTTCTCTCTTTGGCACTCAAAGTCAACATAGTATTATACTGCCCCTATAAAAGAAGATAAATGCTCGGATATTAATCTATCTGAAGAGGAAAATGTTTAAAACAAGATACATAATCACTCTGTACCATCAGTGGACACCATTCACTACCAAGTGTCTCATCCTTTCATCAATATCACTACTTCCTCCACTCACCTGGCAGATCTCCGTCACTTCTGTCTTGTTGATGTATCCGTTCTTGTCCACATCAAACAGCGAGAAGGCCCACTCCAGTTTTCGGGTGGTCTTCCCAGTGGAGGTCATGTGCAGTGCAATGATGTACTCCTTGAAGTCCAAAGTGCCGTCGTCGTTGGTGTCGAAGGAGCGAAACACGTGTCTAGCGTAGCTCTTGGCGTCGCTCTCAGGGAAGAAGCGGCTGTAGATCTGCTCGAACTCTTCTGGTGTAATGCGTCCCGTCGGGCACTGCTTCTGGAAGTTCTCGTACCACTGGCTGATTTCATTTTCAGTGAATTTGGTGCTGAGCTTCAGGTCCTCCAGGATCTCCTTTGATAACGCGCTGCTGGTGGAATTTCCCATTGTCGTTGCTTTCAGTGTCTTAGTAACGTGTCTCTCTGACAAACTCACCGGCAAGTGAGTTTCTTCTTCCCCTGTGCCACCTGAACTTCTCTCTTGTTTACTGCTGGCTTGACGTCTTCTGTTGATGTTAGAGGCCAAAGAAAAACCCTGCAAGTGACAAAAAAATGACACATTATGGTCCAGTCCACTTATGAAATCCTAAATGTCCTCATGTTACTCAGTAAATCACATTGTGAGGATGATCAGCGATGTAAGAAAAGCTTACCTGTGTGTAGCGCGGGCAGATGCTAGCCGGAGTATTGAGCGTCTGTCTGAGCAGTAAGACTGTAAGAGATAAGAAGGGCTGGGGGAAACACACTCCTACCGTGGACGACTGGGATAATTCTGTTAATACGGGATTTAGGGTGGCTGAGCTCGTGACTAAAAGGAGCCCCTGAATCCTAATTTTCTCCATCAGGTCTTCTAGAAGGATCTACAGTGTTGGGTTCACTTCTCTGTTACATGACTTATAAACAGTGAGCATTAAAGTCATGAGAGTTACACCTTGTGGTAGGTGCATCAAATAAGTTCATGGTCTTACTTACTTAATAACTCAACTTGAATCAATCAACAGAGATTCATGCGTTTCACTGAATAATAGCAATAAGATCAATTTGAAAGTAACAAAATGACAAAAACTTCAACATTACTTTTGTAAACTGGCCATCAGATAAACATTTTCCAGGAAACTTTGTTAACATGGTCCAGGTGTTTTGTTTTTTTTTAAAGCTAACTTTAGCTTCTCCAGGAGCATATCTGCTATTTCAGTAGTGAACTTTCAATGGGTTTAGGTGACCACTGACGCCTAATTCGAGACTACCATCTGTCCAGGCAGTTTAACTCCCTCTGCCGCCCACCTTTACCTTCAATCCCACCTACGCCCCTCACGTCATCGTCACTGCCATCTTTCTCCTGACCTCCTTCCTGTCCTCCCTGAGCTGTGATGTTGCCGTCTTTTTAGCTTGTTTTGCGGGACTAACTGTTTAGAAGTGTCCTCCCTCTTTTCTTACGTTCCCAAATTATGATTTTGTTGGAGGACTGCCGAATTCTTCTTCGATTTAGCCTTTGACTTTTCCCTCCACAAATGATTGTCTCATGCACTGAAAGCGTCATGTTTTACACCCTGAGGGACGCAAACACACACACACACACACTTCATTTCCACCCAGTGAACTCAGTTGTAGTCCTCTGGGCCTTTGTATATTACTTCTTGACACATTTACATCAAGCCTGTTTTGTTTTCGTCAGCATGTATTATCTTTATTGTCTTAACTGTTGTCTCTGACTGGCCGAGCATGGAGATGGGGGCGTGTATAACACTTTACGCGTTACAGGTTTGCATAAGTGCGTGTATATCGATGGAAGCAGCATTAGTAGCGCTTCTCAAACACACTTTGTTTATCACTCATGTCTTTGCTTTTTGCAGCCGGATTTTCTTTGCTCCATAAATATGCTCAGTGAGTCCATCTATTGGATTACTAACGCCCCGCCCCGTCCCACCCAATCCAACCAATCCTTAGCCAATTACCATCATCATCATCCTGTGAGTGCCGTGGCCAATAGAATTACCCCCTCCTCTTCACAAATCAATCCCTGACATCTGACCTGTACCCTCGGCTCGACTAATTGCTCGAGCTGGAGCGAGCGAGGATTTGCGGTCACTTTTGAAATGTTTTTCTCCTTGTGGACAAGGTGAGGAAACATGTAACGTGGATGTGTTCGCATAATCTAAAAGCCCACTGATGACACAATAATGAAATTATGTTTTTATACTGTAGAAGGCTGTTCTCACATTTCTTCGCAACATTAAATGTGATAGTTATTTCTTTTGCAGGCAGTTATGTATAGAAAATGCTGCAGTAACAGGTGAATGTTTGTAAATAGTAGAAATCAACACTTCTAAAAATATCTGCATTTAAAACTGTGACTCTCCAGTGGCAACGTCCCAGCTGGCTTGTCAGCATTTCAGCCGATTAACTGGCAGTATCAAACTTCACCTGTGTTACAGCACCATCCTGGGAGCCAGCTCAACGTCAGCGTTGACATACAGGCTGCAAATCTGCCCCACTCATTGTCGGCAGGGCAGGTCAGGCACTTCGTAACAGGACCAAGTAAACACAGAGCGTGTTTGCAATTGGTTTTTCCACATATTTCAGAAATGAACGGCCCAAAAACACTGTGAATTATGAGACATTTCCTTTGTAACAGAGAACACTGAGTCATGTTCATTCCTGTTCATATTTCAAGTTAGTCACAAGGTTCAATAGTACATGTCACACCACAAAGTTTTAGAAGTAAGATGTTTTTTTTCTTACTCCTAAAACTCACCACCAGAGACACCAGAGAAAGGGGAATGCTGAACAGGAAATTGTTTTAAAGAAGGAAAAAATCCATTCTCAGCCCAAACAATGCCTTGGTCGGACACAGCTCAAATCTTAAGACTGAAAGAGAGAGGAAAAAAGGAAGGGAGTTGTTCCTAGATGAATATCTGGTAATGGGTCATAATGAGGCTTAATGACAGACGAGAGCTTCCTACTGAACACAAGGAAAGAGAGGAACAAACAAACGATGACAACAATCTTGACAACTGTGCCCACCATCTTGTGAGGCCTGAGGTTGTGACGTGTATGATAAAGGTAAGAGCACTGGGGCCCCTTGCTCCCATTTCTGCACCCATTGTCCAGAGAGAGAGTCTGCAGCACTTTTAGGCTTTCACTTAAAATCACTGGCACACATCTGTGAATTTAAAGGATCTTCATTTGACACAGTTTTCACTGACATCTAAGCTCCTGATTCAACGCTGAGGTAAGCAACGGCAGACATTTTATAAAATACAACATTCTGTTTTTTCTTAAGTTATCTATATTTACATAGCAATTACGTACCAATCCAACCCGTGTCCTACTCTTTCATCTTCTAGTCTATCCAGTGGATTAAAATGCAGAGTAATCATTGAATTGGAGACTCATCTTGATTTCAGCTTTGAATTTATAAATTTAAGGTGCCTGACATGGAACCAATGGGTTGAAGAAACTAAGGTTTATGTTAAGGCGTATTGCAAATTACTGAAGTGAAGGCAATAATAGTTTAACTTAGCCTCCAGTATTTGTTGGTTCCAACGGGAGAGGCCACAGAAATAAGATCTCCCTTGTATTTGTATCTCACATGTAATTCCCTTCCTCTTTATCTTCATTCAGTTTAGTAGAAATACTTGAAATGCTATTTTGCCATTTAAATGACCGATTTTAAAATCTCATGAGCATTCAGCTTCTGCTTTTCCGTCGCCCAAACATTGTTCATCCCACAGACTTGTATTTTAAAGGGGCAGCGTGTGAAATGTGGCCAGAATCTAAGTAAAAAAAAAAATGAACTGAGATTATTAACAGAATGTGAATTAACAGCAGTGTTGACATTATGTCAAAAACGTCTACGTACTACGTTGCAGAGATGTGTACTGAAGTTAGCGTGCTAACCAGCTAGCTCCAGCCCATCCTGTCTTGTAACGCCACTTTGTAAGAGGCGATCTGATGGCCCCTGTAGTTTCAAGTGTTCATTTACCCGAGTGTATTTTTTCAACAATGCAACATTCAAACGCGAGGTTGATGCCCAATAAAAAGGCACAAGGTCACAACACGGGGTAGGCTATCTGAGCTAATAAGCTAATGGCAGCTAGCTTCAGCCAGAGATATCTACAGCAAAGAATATAGTGGGCAGCTCATGCGGCTGACACTGCTGTCCCTGATATTTTCGGCGCCTAACCCTCACCACCTTTGAATTCTGGTCATATTATACATGTTTTACCTTTGGAGGTGCTATTGATACCACATGATACAACGTGTGTTATACTATTGGCTCACAAACCTTGTTAGAAACTGAAACCAAGAACTTTTACACAGAATTAAACAAAACAATCATTTTGGCCCCGACAAAGATTGTAAATATATTAAATCACGATCATAATAATGTTTTTAAGGAAAAGAGATACTTTTATTCTCCACCTTTTCCATAAGATCTGTAGATGTTTTTGGTTTTTTTTATTGATTTGTCTTTATAAAAATATTATCAATACGAACTGTAAATCTCAATATGGCTCTCAAAGTTAATGTGTAAATCACGCAGACCTTTCATGCAATGGTGTACTGTTCATCATACTGTATAGCTTTAATAAAGAGTTGGGACTCGCGATCAGGTGATTTGTTTCAATCTGAAAGCTACATAAGGGGATGTTAAAAAAAAAGAGGAAATAAGATGTTAACGTGTTTGTGTGTGATATTGTAGGAGTGAGAGAGAAGAAGAAGAAGCTGCTCACAAAAACACTTTTGGTTATCTGACAGAGGAATTAAAACCAACCATGACAACCAAGATGGAAACGCTCGATCCTTCAGCTCTATCAGACGTCACGTCTACAGTCACCTACGACCCAAAATCTGAGACGGTGACCTTACCGGGAGGGGTCGTCTCAGTGGCGGGCATCACCGTGATGACCGGCGGCGTCGAGCTGTCCTGTGGATCCTGTATGCTGGCCTTTGGGTTTTGGGGAACTCTCATCGGCATTAGTTGCGTAGCTGTGGGCCTGTGGGACCAGTTAAACCACCTTAAAGAAGGAACCTCTCACTTACTGGTACTGGGATTTGTGATTCTGGCCCTCAGTTTATCGGTGGTGGGAGGCGTGGTGGCATTTTACCTCCTGACGAAGAAGAAGAGAGCGATGACGTGTGAGGCAAGAGAGGATGGGAAAGAGGTTCTGGTAGAGAGCGAGAGGGTGATTAAAAAAGTCACTGTGTAGAAAGAAACGAGTATCAGAAGAGAAATTAAATTCTGAATCAACTGTTAACAAGACACATACTCACACTGAGCTGGAAAAAACACTCCCCCGTGCCTCTTCCACAAAACTCCTCCACATCAGTCCCACCTACAACAACAGCTGTTCTTCACTGTAACTTTCCATCTAAATCATGTCGAATCACAACTCTTGTTTTCCAGGAAAATAAGAACATTTCCCTCCATTTCATGCAACTTTTATATAATCCTACTCAACTACATTTTAAAGAAACGTATGTACTTTGTACTAAACTATATCTCATCAACAGCCATAGTAACTAGTTTCTATGATTATCCAGATTTTACATAAAAAACATTGTGAGGTTTGTGTATGATTTGTTGCATTGTATAATATAATACTCTGTAGGTGGCCAATCTGCTGCCTGATGAATACTATATTTTTGATACTTAAAGTACATTGTGCTGATAGTACTTATGTACTTATACTCACATAAAATTATGAGTACAGGGCACTAACTTGTAGTGTTTGCATACTGAGGTATTGTATACGTTCATTCAATAGCACTTCTTCCAACATTGCCTACCACTGTATTTAACTTATGATGCCTGTTTTTTCTTTCATTCTCTCAACTGACAATGTTGTATGTAATAAATGGACTACATGTAAAATTTCTATGTTCGCGTGTGTGTGAGAGAGAGAAAGAAGAAAATATAAAAACCTGGAAGAATGCAAAGTGCACAGATAATAAAGAGAGACATTACTACAGAACACAGAAGTCTGTCAGACATACAGACTCTCCCATTTCCTCCCGGTGATATCAAGCCATGCAGATGTTTTTCATTTGTGGCAGAGGTTTTGAGATAGCTGTTGTATCCTGTTGCAACTGCAGTACAACACACTGGAGGGGAACCCATTTATATTTGCATTGAAAAATATGACATTTAATTGCGGATTACATTTATATTCACGGATATCTTCAAACCTCTTCTCTGCCCTCAATATGTGTGTAAGTGCACAGGTAAGTGAGCCAAACATTTAAAAGTTGAAGGGTCGACGGTTGAAGTATTAAGTATTACCAGTGACAGAACAAGTCTACATGGAAAGTTCAACATAATAAACAGTGTTGTAAAAAGTACACACAGATCATACTTGAGTTAAAGTAACGATATCGTGATGAAATATGACTTTGGTAAAAGTTAAAGTCACCCATAAGAATAGTACTTGAGTACTTGACTTAAAGTCAATATCTGATATTAAATGTAAAAGTGTATTTCTGGCAATAAATATACTAAAAGTACAAGTAAAAGTAAATAATACATATATTTACACGTATTCATACACTTTATACTATGTGTAGACTGATTATTGACCTGTCAGACTCCATATTCAGCCTTTTTCTTATCATCAGAATCAATGTGTTTTTAATCTGATTGCTGATATATAATAATAAAACTAACAATAATATGCTACTTTGGCTCTGATGCAGCATGCAATCTTTAAAGTAACTAGTAACTAAGGTTATCAAATACATCCATCTCCAAAAGTAGAACAAGTACCTCAAAATTGTACTTAAGTACCATACTTGAGTAAATGTACTTAGTTACATCCATCACTTCAAAGGGATAAGTAGGACTGTAGCACCAACAACCAGTATAAGTAGGTCTGTACACTATCAACGTACAGAAAGAGCAGAGAGGAGAGGGGTGAAATGTGTCAGTACCTCCATCTGCTGGAGTTTAAACGCAGTGTAACCTCAGACTTCATCCAATGACTTTACTCACTGTGATTTACAGTAAAGGCTGTTTCCTACTGTTACTTACCTCACTGTGTGAAATACATTAACTGCCTCCACCTCTCTTTTAAGCTGTTTTTATATGTATATATACATTTTTAAAGCATGTTAGAATAAAGCAAGAGGGATAAGCAATGATGACCCTGATGTTAGAAAACACACTTGACCCAGTCAGTCTGCTCTGTGAACTAACCTGACACCTGAGTAACTTTAGCCACCGTGCACACTGCAGCCACTGTTGACTTTCTGATACTACTCTGATGCAGAGTGGCATGTGAAAGAAAGACTAGCTCGGTTTGTCACGTATGTGAGGTATTTCCACAGGTATCCGTCTTGGACGTGCCCTGCTCGGGTCACCTGACAGCCCGCTGCAGCCTCCTCGGTCACGTGTCATCGTTCAAGTTTCAGGAAACTTTTTTTTTTCTCCTTCTGAAAACAAACCTGTCCACGTCCCGCCTCCTCCTCCCTCCTATTGGTTCCACACGACAACCGCAGCGCTCTGATTGGCCAGACCGAGAACATGTCTGCGCTCGTCAGAATCAAACCACACCCCCTTCTTTTAAGTCGTTTATGTGTAATTGATATCGTCCCCGAAGAAACAAACGGCTGGACTTTCAGTGTTTAGGTGGCAGAGAAGTGAAACTAACGGAGGAGGCAGCCATTAAGGTGAGTTTGTGAAACCACAGCCGAGCACCGCGACGACTCGGTTGCTATTTTTCGGTCAAGTTACAACTTTTAAACTTGCTGCCAAAGATCCCTGAAGGTGTCCACTGTCAGTCACGTTACTTATTTATTACAGTATCTCAATTCAAGCGTGCCATTGTAGGGGTTTGTGTTGTTTTAAGCTAACCTACACGGTTAATTAGCCTCGTTATGTCTGCATATAACCTGTCGCTGTCATGTGAGTGTTGACAATCAACCGTTTGCATTTTTGTGTGCTGCGAGTGGGGCTGTACACACACACACACACACACACACACACACACACACATATATGTACAGACGTGCATTTGGTTTGAACGGTATGTCCATGCCACACATTACATAATCCTTATTAGACATACATACATACTAAGATCTACTGTCTTTTTGATATGTAGGTTAAATGTCACATCAGAGACACTTTAAAGTCCAAGTAGCTGCATGTAATTTTGGAGCTACACCCTTTCATTAGACACCTCACAATATATGTGATTAAGACTGCAGCTAAGGATTATTTTCCTTATCAATGACCTGCTTTTTATTGTCTTAATTAATCACTTTGTCCAAAGGGTATCAGGAAATAGTAAAACAAATAAAGTTCCCATCACTATTTGCTGATGTTTCTTCTTGAGGTTGCTGTTTTTTCAATTTTCAAAATCAAATCAGTTTGATTTATACAGCCCAAGATCGCAATCACATTGCCTCAGAGGGCTTTATAATCTGCACAGAGAACGACATCCTCTGTCCTTAGACCCTCGATTCGAGTGAGGAAAAACTTGCTGTGTTGAGAACAAAAACACCCTTTTAACAGAAACCTCAGGTTGAGCCACAGAGGAGGAATCCCTCTCCCAGGATGGACAGACATGTAATAGATGTCATGTACAGAATAGAATAACACAATCACAGTCTACAAAATGTGTTGACAGAATATCTGATACAAGTAATTATATAATATATGTGAAGTGTGTGGATCCAGGAGGACGACTGAGCAGGCTGAGGCATCGCCAAGTGGTGTCTGAGTCACATGACCACCACTCCACCGTGGTGACCTGGAAGAGGACAGGCCACAATAAAGATAATTGGCAATAAAAAAAAAAGAAAACATCAAAATTAAGAGGCATAACATTTTTTTTATGGAAGTACAGATATAAGGAGGTAGTACAACAGAAAGGAGCAATGATCCATCGAAGCCCAGGGTATGACGATCCAGATCCGTCCATAATAATTAATCATTTGAACCACCTTTCAAGGAAAAATAATGCCAAAAAATAACCATTCATTTTGTCCAGTCATCAGTTCAAATCCCAAAGATATTCAGTTTACTGTTGACAGTCTTTTCACTAGGTTTATGGACGGCTTAGGTGCATGAATTTGATGGGAAGTTAGAAAAGCTAGAACGGATTATAATGCTCTCCACATTAGTTTTACTTTCATTTGGCTTAGGTCGTGCCCTAAAACCTCCTGGGTGCTGTGCCAAAGCCTTCTTATGGTTGGGAAAACCCTGACGTAAAACAAAACAAAGCAGGGGAGTCCCCCCAAATAGAGATGCTGAAGCAAAGAAATATTGGGCACTTTTGGTTGAAAATTTAGTTGCCAAAGAATTTTCTGTTGTGTCAACCAATTGTTTCAGCTCTTTTGGTACCATTGCTTAAGTTGTGGTGGAGTTATGTGGATGAATGTATTAAATCCACTGAACCACATGCAACACGCTTGTTTCTGCCTTTTAAAAATGGCGACTTTAAAGAGAAATCCGTCAAAGAATGAATGTGTGACTGAGAGTAATCAAGTATGTTTACACTTGTCTGAAAGCCTGAACACTAACACGTGTACTAACTGATCTGCAATGAATGTCCTCTTAGTGTTTACCCTGAAATAATACCAACCGTTGGAATTTGAATTTCATCCTCTCTGGTTAGTCATGGATTAAAATACTAGAAAATCACATGATCATGTCCAACCAATTATAAGCTCATGGTTATTAAAATAAAGAAAAAAGAAGCATGTCTGAGCTTGAACAGTTGACTGTCATTTTGCAGTCAGAATTAAATGCATTGTAGGGGAGATTTAAGATCATTATATATGATTATATTTCCTTCTTTTCTTTCCCAGGATGGACTCTAAAACACCCCCTGACATACGATAAACTTCACAAGAAGAAATGGAAGATGAAGTTGTGGAGGATGGGTGGTGCTGGTGTCAGCAGAAATGTTAGAAATCTAGAAAAACTAGTTGTATTAGTTGTTGAGGAAGTGTAGCCAGGATTGGTTTACAGAGTTAAAACAATCATTTACCTTTGGTGTTGAGTTGGGAAACCGCATTGACAGTTAATACAGCGGATTAAATTAATGATGGAGTACGGTGAGAGGGTGCTGTGTGGGACAGGGGAGGTGGAGCTGGACCCCAACATTGTGAGTGAAGAAGCAGGAAAACTATACTCAGAGCTACAGGTAAATACAATAACATTGCCTTTCTATGTCATTATTGTTTTTCTGAATGGGACTATTTTGTAGATGTAGTCGCACATAATATACTTTATCACTCTGCTGCCTTGTCCGATCACAGACAGTTATTGAGACCCATGGTGAAGGTGTGGTTGAGTCGCTGGTGCCCATATTCGTGTGGATCCTAGAGGGGTTGGCCAGCTGCAAAGCCCAGCTGAGAGACAGGGAAGAGGAGGCGGAGAGGGAGAAAGCAGAGCGAGAAGAGCTGCTGGAGAGATACCAAGCAGAGAGAACACTCAGGAAGGAAAGTCAGGAGGTGGGAATTGATGGAGGGCTGTGTACCGTGATTTCAGTTGTGTGATTTTAAAAGCTGTGAAAATAGGCGGGTTGTCTGTGCTCAGAGCTGTTAAATCATTTTGTTTCCTGTAGCGGTATCTGGAACTGGATGATCAAATTGAACAAGAGAGGAGAGCCATGAGGGGGAGGGAGAAGGAGAGAGAACGGCGGGAGAGAGAGCTGGAGAAGAAAGCAAGAGAGCAAGCAGATCAGTGTGAGTATTTGAATATTGCATAATAGCCCTGTATTTAAAACTCATGATTACCTCCTTTAAGTTTCATTCATCTTTCTGTGCATGTCATGACCAGATACCTTTGAAGCTAAATGTTTTTGTTGTCTTGCAGTGGTGGCCCTGGAGGAGCAGAAGGTCAATCTGGGTAGAGAACTCGGCACACTGAAGCATACTCACAACAAGGTCAGATACAGCCGTGAAGTTTAAAAACTTGTGTGCAATTGTATCACCACGCGTGGCTTCGTAAACACACTATTATATATTTAGCTGATTTTTGTCATCATTCTTCTCTGATGTCCTCTCCTTCAGTTGGCTCACACGTATCGGGAACTTTTGGAAAAGAAGAAGGATTCTGAAAGAGACTCTCCTCTGAGGTTGTTCTTACTCAGCAATCTTTAATCTAAAAAACAAGTCTTATTCTGTAGATAGTGTCTCACACAGGAGGGTTATAGATATGCCATGACAGCAGCTTCATTGTGAGTCTTTCTTGATATTGAACCCCGTTCTAACCTGCAACCTACATTTCTGCACCATAACAATTGCATCGAGGCTATAGTGGTACAGCATCTGTGTTTACCTTTCACAAGGATACGAAGAACAGTATATACAACATGCAACTGAAAAATAGCAGTTAGTTTAAAAAATGAAAATTTAGGTTAAGCAAATTTTTGTGTGAAGGGTCAGCTCACATGCCAGAAAGCTTATTTCTTAGATAGTTTCACCTTTGACCCTATGTCTGAAAAATGGTATTGAGAGCTAAGTTTCAAAATAAAAGAACAGTTTTAGATTAGATTAGCCTTTATTGTCTGCTGCAGAAGGAATGTGTCTTGGGCTTTCCAGTGAACAGAGCTGACATTGCAGCACATGTACAATCAGTCTACAGTTAACATGCAGTATCACGCACGGATCTATAAACACCAGGACATGCACAACGAGAGCGTTGCACAGATGCCTCGCACCAAAATTGTTTTAGGGTGTGGATCACAAGTCACAGGTTATGATTTTAGTAATGGTAATGATGCGGTTGAAAGTAAGAAACAAACAGAAATGTGTGCAGATAATTCAGCTGACTTATCTCTGCCTATGTAACACTGGATAATGTGTTTAGGAACCACATTCGTCCCAAGAATCCTGAATTTCCATCCAACCAAGTCTTTTCAGAGTCCAGTGTTAATGAAAAGGTAAACACATTCTCATTTAACACACTTAAAGTGTTAAATACAGTAGTTTGGCAGAGAGATAGCTGTTTGTTTTCTGCTCTTTTTTGCAGATGATTCAAAGACCACATTCAAATTCTGTTCCGGCCCGTTTTGAGGATCTAGGAGCCAAAGAGGAGAAGGCAGTTGACATTGCAGTAAAGCCCAATGCAGATCAGTTTATTAATGACATCATCAGCTCCACTCCTGAGCTGAAGCAGTTTCATGGCTGTGTGGATGCAAGGTAATGATCTGAAACCATAAAGTAATTTTCGTCAGTTGGAAAGTTAATCATGAACTAAAGACGTGTTCGCTTTAGCTCATCGAAATGTTCACGCAAAGCACATTAAATATTCACCTGTTTTTCTTATTGTTGTCAGCACCCCAGTTGCCAGAACTAACACCAAAGAGCCATCGAGTAATGAGTTGGAGACCAGCTTGGAGGACGAGATGGGAGAGTTGGAGGAGACTGAGAAGGAGAGAGAGAAGGAGTGTAAAGTAGAGGAGGAGCAAAGAGGAGAGAGGCAGGATAAAAACGAGGAGGAGGAGGAGGTGGAGGAAGATGATAGTATGGAGTGGGAGCTGCGCAACACCGACTCTGTGTTCTCTGAACTGTCAGAGCTGAGTCGGGATTATGTGGAGAGTGTGGACCAAGGGGCCAGTGTCAGAGGTAAAATCTTTGTCACGAACACCTTGTTTGTTTATGTACTTCCATCTTTACCAGAGGTTTAATTAACAGTTACGAAACAATCATTTTGTAACCCTCAGTCAGATAATTGTGCAAGCACCTGGCAGCTGAAACAAACAATGACAGTGTGTTATGTTATGTTGTGTGTCGCACTGAGACACAAAGTAAGTGATCACAGTCATCGGAGGTGACAGAAGGGTAATGGTGAGAAACTATTTATGTCCTTCTAACATGAAGTGCAAGTACATCAGTGAAAAAAGTCCCCTGCTGTAGGTTTCATGAAGCCTTACTTCCCTTTTTTTTCTCATTTTATTTTACCATTTTCCACCAGTCTGTGTAGACATTTCTTCTTGGATGTGAATTCAGAGTAAAAAAGAGTAATACTAGTTAGACCTATACTTCTTTGTGTTTTAAGAGCTCTTTGTTTAATGTTTTTCCCTGTTTAGGCAGCACAGACCAGTTTGAGGAGATTCTTTCTCAGTATGAGGAACTGAAAGTCACCCAGTGAGTCCTTTATTGAATTTCTCTGATCTTTTTATGACTAGTCCAGTCAGTGTGATTATTTGAGTGTCCATGGGATTTTTCAAACATTTCCAAACACTCACACAGTCTCTTGTTTTCTTTGTTGGAACTGTTTACTGAGTGATTGCCGATTTCCTCATAATCCTGAATTACTCATCTTTCCCTCTGTTTCTTTTTTCAGTGAATTAATAGATGCTGCCCGTAAAGCTGTGATATCTCGCGTGGTAGAGTTGACCGACGACCGTTCAGCTCTTAAACTGGAAGTGTCGTCTCTTCAGGAAACAGTGTCACGATTAGATGGGCGGGTGAAGGAGAAAGAGGAGGAAACCAAGAGGTGTAGAAGATTGTTTTCCTATTTTAATTATGTTTTTTGATTCTTTGACTTTTTGGAACTAATAATTGCTTTTTTTATTTCATAATACTGCTGTTATAATATTTTTGTGGTTTATAATCACTGTCAATCGCAGACTTCGGAAAGAACTGGAACAGTTCCAATCTGACGATGCTGATGTAAGGAGACATCATACACAGCGACACTAACAGCTCAATGTTTATTATGATGTATGAAACTGATGCACGTAACCCATTAAATAGCATAAATCTTTCCATTCAGGCCTCTTTTCCCACATCCATGCGGCACTTCTCTCGCTCTGAAATGGCTCGTGTGGTCATGGAGAAGAACCAATACAAGCAACGCCTGTTCGAGCTGCAGGAGGCAATGAGACGTAGTCAGACCCTCAGGTAACTTTGCTACTGAATCAACATAGGTGTATATTTGCTTTATAAAGAGTGTCTCTTCCAATAGAGAGCTAACAATTTGGCTAAAACAAGAATGTTTTTTTTTTTTGTTCACTTTTATAGAGCAACAAAAGAGTTCACAGAGGACAGAAGGTCAAGTGTTTGGAGAAAGTAAGTGATTGTCATCTAATCATGTCTCATCTAAGAACATGTTTTGGTGGGTCGTCCTCACAACACAAAAAAACGTGTCTGGTGCAGCTTCATTTCCCAAAACGGCGGACTGCCACTGTGTGCTTGAGGATACTGAAATCTAGTAACTGCTGATTACCTTTAAGCAATAAAGTGTTAAACAGTATGAATGCAATTAATTTAAAAAACAATGGGAAAATCAGCTGTAAGCATATTAAAGCAGTGAGCATATTTAAATCTCATTTACAAAACCAGTGGGGATTCAGCACTGCAGCACTTGGTTTCTAAAATAGTCACCGCAATAAAAAAAACTACCATTTCAGGGTCCATGTGTTTAGAAGTACTTAAATGTGCAGAAGTTGGAGCTTAGGAGAGTTACATGAAGGCAAAAAGAGTAAAAGATGCCACAGAGGGTATAATCTTTCCTGTTCTTGTCAGTGAAGCCACTTTGCGCCACAAGGACACAATTCAGAATGATTGAAATAAACAAGTTTGCAAAGTGACTGCATGTTTAATAATATCCTTTTATCAGGTGTGTTTAGCCTATATAAAATATTGATATTTATTGTTTTTATTAAGGTTCAACCGTTTATTTGGCCTGTCGAAGGAACCCTTAATCCGACCACCTGCGTCTGCATTCGCCCTGCCGACTTCTCCATCAGTCACTCGCTCTCCTCTGGGGTCTCCACAATTACCGGCTGTCAGTCAAACTCACACTGAGTAAGCTAGTAGCCGTTATTTGCATCAAAATGGAATAATCATTAAAGGCTCAGTCAAGCTGATTTAACACCAGAAGCGCTCTCTCTAGATCTGCCTCTCCTGCTGCTCTCTCCCCTCGTGTCAGGAGGAGAGAACTCTACAAAGACATTCGCTCACACATTTGGGCATCGCTTGGAAAACGGCAGATACACGGGTGGAGCACGCCACTGGCAAACACGCAGGTAGTAGAATTGCACACATAGGTGCACAGAAATACAGCAATCTGAGAGGGAAAATAGAAGACAGCATAATGAATTATGGGGCTAAAGTTCCCCTGGATGTTACACAAGTTTGATTCAGATGTGTGCATTTCCACAATCCTAACAATATGCTGGTGATTAACTGTCATTGATGTAGGAATCCCAAGAACCTGTCCCAGAGCCTAAAGATGTGCCTGTTCTAATGCAGCTCAGACTGTTGGATCAAAGAGACTCCACAGCTAAGGTAGATCATTTCACATCTTTTTTTTTCTCTCTCTTCATCTCTTTATTATATAACTCACCACTTAAAACGTGTGGAATTAAGACAAAACAAAAATGTCTATTTCAATGTTTTTCAATCCTGGTCCTGGGGGCCCTCTGTCCTGCATGTTTTAGACGTTTCCCTGCTCCAACACACCTGTTTTCAATGATCAGCTTGTCATCAAGCTCTGCTGAAGCCTGATAACGACCCATTCATTTAAATCAGGTGTGTAAGAGCAGGAAGACGTCTAAAACATGCAGGAAAGGGCGCCTCCAGGATCAGGGTTGACAAACACTTGTCTATTTCATAGTTAACATGGATGTACAGACGGTGAAAAAATGTGCTAAAGTGCAAAAATTTCAGTCCATGTTGGACTTTCCTCAGTGCAGAATGAGGCATGCGTACTGGGTAACTGTAAAGGTCAGTCATTAACACACATGAAGCCAATTACCAGCAGCAGCATTATAAACACACCTCACAATATCGTCCAAGGTCTCATACACATACTGATGTAGATACACTCAATGTTGAAATCCACAATGGAAATTGAGACAAAACAGAAAATATATAGGCATCACGGTAAATTAAGGGCAACATTAACAGGCATGACTCCCCTCTCAATAAGACAATTCAAGGACCGGGACATAAGATGAATGTAATGTAATAATACAAATAAATCAAGACAGAAACTGTAGCCTTACTGACTTTATGAGCACATTTCATTGTTTATAAATTGGATACACTCAGAGTCCTTCTTCGCTTTATGGATGTGAAATTGATAAGTTGACAGTCAGCTGAACTTTCCTGGTTTTTGTTTTTAAAAGGATCTAAGTATCTAGTAATACATCATTGGCTTCAAAGTTAATTAATTTGTTTTGGGTGTCAAAGTAGTCATCTATTTTTTCCCCCCAGAATCCTAATGTGTACTGACATTCATAAAAAAAGACGTATAGTTGTTTCTACTTCATTTATATTTGTCATAGATATGCACAAATCTTGAGACAAATTTGTGATGCATGTCCTCTTTTTTAAATTGAAAATAACAAATGTAAATAAAATAAACTAGGAGCCTTTCCATCAAACCTCTGGTGCATTTAAGCGTGTTTCCTAATTTATTTCTCTCTTCAGCTGAATTGTGCAGTTGCGGTCGCACCTGAGATCTCAGGAGAGGCCACAGTAAGTCTGTCATTATTCTGGTTTAATAGCAACTCCCACTCTAATCACCATGTACAGCACAATGCCATCCGACCATAACTAACACTTACTAGGGACGTGTTGTTTCATGCCACTCATCTTTCCAAACTCCATATCCGTCCCTCTCTGCCAGTGTTCTGTGTGGGTAGTTTCTGGCCCTGCCTTCAGCAGCGATATTACAGTGATTGATCCGGCACGGTCCAACACAGTTCTGGATCAGTTCAGCCTCCCTCCCACAGCTCCTGCCCTCTGCATCTGTGCTGTGCCTCCCGTAGGTCAGTGCCGGCACAATAGGCTGCAGCAGCTGCCTAAAGATAAATTCTCTGATATGTTTTGTGCTCTTAAAATCCCCTCAGACCGTACTGATCATTTACTGGAAACATTTGGAGAGCAGCACTGTTTACTTAGCTCTTCCTCTTGACACAATCTGTCCTGTCTTATGTCAGGTGACACTGCGGGAACTGTGTGGATTGGAACTCAGGAAGGAAGGTAGTGTCCGCTGAGCAAGCAGCTCGCTTTAAAAAATAGCACTGTGTCGGAGCAAAATACTTGTTGGCAAAGCACCCTGACTGCCTCTCTCTATATGTTCTCTCTCACAGCATACTGCTACACTCAGCCTCTGCTGGCAGGAGGCGCGGTCTGCAGTCCGTTTCCCTCTCAGAAGGCATTCATTCACTCACGTAAGAAGCATGAAGCATATTAATATTCATATTATAGTATTGGCATTTAATATTGTCTGTCTTTATGTGAGTTATCCTCATGTCTTTATCCAGAAATCTTTGAAAATAAGTTTCATTTTCTCGACTCATTACGACAGGTATTCCCAGGATCAAGTCATAGCTGGTTTAGCTGATGGGACGTTAGCATTTTTCTCACATGGTTCAGGTAACGGTTTCTCTTATAGTGACATCTCAGTCTAATCTATCTCCAGTTATCACATACTTTGATGTTTGGCGATGTTGATAATGAACTCACGAGTGCTGTGATTGACAGGTGGCTGGAACCTACAGTCACACTTTGTGATGCCTCTTGGATTAAACCCTTTGCAGCCCATTCGCTGCTGCCTTGCTAAAGGGAGCCGTCTGTGGGTGGGATATTGGAACAAAGTATATGTGGTTGACACTGAGAGCAAGAAGATTGAGGTGAGAAAAAGGAGTATCAATTATTTTCAGAATTGGTCATTTTCTCTATTAATCGATTAGCTGCTTGGTCAGTAAAATGTCAGGAAATTGTGAAAAAAACCTTTTTGATTGTCAAAATAGTTGCACATTAGTCAATAATCATTGCAGCGCTACAGAGGAGGTACTTACATTGTGTCGTGTTCACACTCGTCTTTGTACTCACCATCATTTTTCCTTATCTGACCTCACAGCAAATATTCTCAGTCTCCGAGCGCAGCGAGCAGCAGGTTCGTTTCCTGTGTGCCGGTGGGAGCGGAGTTTGGACGGCGTGCCGACTCGACCCGATCCTCCGACTGTTTGATTGGTCAACAGGACGGCCGCTACAGGAAGTCGATCTTAGCGCTTTAGTCACTAAAACATTAGGTGCTACAAGTGTATTTTTTCTTTCATTACAAATCGATTTGAAGTGTGAAAATAATACATTCACAGTGAGACGTGTGCGGTGTGTATCTGTATCAGTATCACAGCTTGTTTCAGCATAGTGTAGTAAATTCCTATAATGTTAGCAAGTACAGTTTACACTCATAATGGTAATACTCACACCAGTGTTTGTGATAAGCTGGACACTTTGTCTTACTGAGGAATCAAAATTCAACAAGTGGTATTTGTGATGTTTTCTTTTCATATGTTAAAACAGTTGTGTATTTTAGCAGCCTTTGTGTTTTAAACAGTTTGTGTTCCTCTGTGGGTGGCGTCAGTTCAGAAACTGACAAAAGGTCAACTAACCAGGGGAATAAATGTTAATCAATAGACTACAACATTATTTATCAGCTAACACATTTCCATCTCCCTCTGCAGGCCAAGCCTTCCTGACACTCTCACCTCTCCAGATCTCGTCTCTCGCAGTCATCTCAGGCCGTCTGTGGGTGGGCACAGGAGGCGGTGCCCTCTTCTCCATCCCATTATCCATAAGTGAGTTTTGTTTAGACTCAGAGTTACAGGTGCATTATGTGCTCTATCTAATATTAACCATATTAATGATCGTCCACAGCATCAGAGGCCGTTTCCATCCCATATTGCTCCATTGCATCAGCCCAGCTGTGTTACCATGGACACAGACAAGCTGTCAGGTTCATCATCGCTGCACCTGGTAAGAATCCAAACCCGACATGCTAATCATTTTCAGTAACTTGTTAATTCAGGGACATTATTTTCAGTAACTTGTTAATTCAGGGACATCCTTCAGAGCGCACTTGTCTTTGCCCCACAGGTTGTTTGATCACCTCTCCTGGCAGCAGCACCGTCACTACCTCTCAGCTTATCCTCAGCGGAGGAGAGGGCTACATCAACTTCCGAATCGGTGAGCTGAAGGAAAACGGCATTAAAAATCAAATCAAATCAAATCATCAAAAAATCTCTGATGTATTGTATCAATGTTGCAGTTATTTACCGTTTAGTTTATTAAATACATAACCGATCCGTCCACTCTTTCAGGGGACGATGCGAGTGAAGGATCGGCTGAGTTGTCCCAAGCTACACCTCAGCGGTCTGAACGAAGTCACATGATCATCTGGCAGAATCCCGCCCCCTCTGTGCCGAGCCCCGCCCTCTGACATTACTCATCTCACAGATCTACCCATTTGGAAAAAGACAGAGCATTTACTTCACCAGCAGAGCTCGGGACAACATTGTAAATGGCGTCCCCATAGAGCTGAATGAACCACATCTCAATGTGGCAGCAATAAAATTATCCTCTTCATAGATTATATATATGACACAAACTGTTCATCCTTGTTTACCTCATTCACTTCGACTGGATCATCCTTGTGGATGTCGATGCCTTACTGTGTGCCTTCTGTAGAACTGGTCAGTCATTCAGCTGCCTTTACCTTTGCACTAACAATACCTTCAGTTTTGTTGAACATGCAAACTTGTCCTTGACATCTTTATTCCATCTAGGGGCCACCTGTTCCTTCTGTCAAACATCTTCTGATCACAAAATGTAACTTAATTATGTGGCTGTTCTTGAAGCTGCTGTGTATGTTCTTTGTGTTAACTGTGAACTGGAAACAGGTATTGGTTTTCTCTCAGTGTAAAGACAATCAGACAGATCTTATCTCCTGTTGCTGCATTAGGATTGGGGCATAACTTCTTTTGATCAGGATTTGTGTGTTTCAGATTCTACTGCTCCACATCAAATGTGGCGTAATCACAAATAACTGCACATTTTAAATGTGTGACTGTATAAAAAATATGTGATATCCTTTCTTTTAAATGAGCAATTTAAATGCTTGTCCTTAGATATTATTTATTTTCTCAATCAGTTTGTTTGCTTAATGTCTTTGGATGTCTTAATTTGTTTTGTTTTATTTTGATTTCAGTATCTTTTGTAAACATAAGGGAGAGAAAATCTTTCAAGTGTCCTTTGCAGTATTTATGTGCACTTACAAGTTTGTAAACACAGGTTGATGTCATAGCCGCCTCCTAATCTTCTTGGAAAGACAATTAAGACTTGAGTATTCGTTCTGACTCGACCTTGTGCAATCATGATTATTGTCAATAAAAAATGTCTTGAATGGTTAATGTGGAAAGTTTGATTCTAGGTGGTGACAGTTAAGTCAACAAACGAATGAAAAACTTAAGAGGAAATCGACAAATAATATAGCAGATAAATCTTTTTAATCTTCATATATTGAAATCTACAGTAGTTCTGTTACATTTCAATCCTGAGTGTAGTCCACATACAGCTTGTTGAGCAGGGAGGAAACAAATTATCCTGTTTTTCCTGATGAAAACAAAACAAATAACCCTGAAAGTTTTTCTTCATGTGAATGAGGTGTTTGTTAACTCCACATGAGAAGTACTGTTAGAGAACATGACCCGCCCGTGCCTCAGGCAGTCTGGCCCGCCGCCTGGTTAAGGATAGTCCTTCATGTACTTGCTGATATCTGTGCCATCCACCTCCTATGTTGGGCTGCTGTGAGTCCTTGGGATCCGTATCCTGCGGCTGAGGGAGCGGGCGAGGCGGTCCACGGCTCCACCGACTGCTCCCCCCAACTCCTTTTTGGAGGTCAGGCCCTCAATGTTGCCACTGTACCACATGACCCAGCCTGCCAGGGAGAAGAGCACCAGCAGGGCTCCTGAGTACACCAGCAGATCCCCAAAGTCTCTGCCTTGGATCTCCAGTGGAGCGAAGACCCCCAGCAGCAGGGATATCACACCCAACAGGTCCATGAGCACAGCAAACACCAGGGCCAGCCTACAGTGGGACAGGCCGTCATATTTGGCTGCCATGGCTGCACTGAAAGAGAGGAGGATATTATAATTATTAGAAACTAATTCAGGACATTCATCAGTACCTAAAAAAATAAAGTAATTATTGTAGTACACTATCATTCAGTTTACAACACTGGCCTCTGTGTCCTTACATGTTTTAAACTGGCCCCTGTACTCAGTCAAAACGAGTGCCACGCCTGTCACGCGCATTAACGACTTGTTCTTCAAGCAGACCATAAACACAACAGCTGCATTACAACGAATATTTGTGTTTATGAAAACAAAATCCAACTCACTTACCGTCACGTTCCCAGTTTGCAGATTATTTTAAAAATTCAGATGATAAAGGAAGAATCGTCTATCGGGATCAACTGCTCAGAGCCACCAGACCGCAGTGAAACCTGACACCTACACACCTGTTCTACCTGTCCTGCACTGCTGCGGCACTAACAATAAAGCCACATGTCACACATGACAGACACAGAAGTTTTTTTTTTTTTTTTTATCGTTTCGTCACATAATTTAGCCCATAAAGACTCTTATAGAGAATATAATGTTTAAGAATAATGTATAAAACTTTACTGTACAGATGATATTTCACACATATATTGTTTTTTTAATGTATATATATATATATATATATTTTTTTTTTTTAAATAGTCACTGCTTTGAATACTTTAAAAAAGTACCCACAAATAAAGCATTTATTGTGTATATTTGTCTTTTAGTAATGTTTACTGAGCAGGAACGTTAATTTCATTACACCCGGAAGTGACGCAGGAGCGCACTGAAAAAATAAAAGAGCGATAATTGTTATTGTTAGCTTGTTAGCTAGCAGACGAACTCGTGAATGGAGATATGACAGAGTAATAACGTCTTATTACATGTGCACGATTAAGTTATTACAAACGTAAAGTGGTATGTACCAATTTCTGCACTATATATCGGTAGAGTGGAGATTCTCGTAGTGTCTGAATGATGGAAATAAACACTGACGTGTACAGAAAGGATGAATTGTTATTTTATATTCGTAGATAAATCCATGCTAACATTATGCCAGGCTAACGTGGTGCGGAGCTAATGTTAAGTCGCATCCACATTGTGAGCACGTTACCTGGCAGCTACAAACTTATGTTAGAGTCGCACACCAAGTTTGACTGTTTCAGTTTATATGTGCGTAACCAGAGAGAAGAAAAATAGTATAACTAGCTTTGCTTTGCTGGCTAAAACACAACAGACAATGAAGTGTACTTTCTTGCAACATGAGTGTGAGCGTTAGTGGAAAAATGCCCCAACGAGTGTATAGTTACATTACTTTAAAAGCTTAAACTAATCAAACATCCTCATCAATAATCTTCATGCAGGCTGGTATCTGACATGGAGGACGGAAACAGGACTGAGGCTGCTTCCACATCAAAGAGCCACGCAGGCTCTCTCCACCTGCAGAGTAAGCTTTTCTACAGGTTGCAAAGAAATATGATTTCCTGCCCAGAGCTCAGGCATCGTGATTAATACTGTGAATATTTTCTCCTGTTCAGCTCCAAAAAATGAGGACGCCTATGAAATTGCCATCCCCTACGAAGAGAACAACTTTGAGCAGCAGGGGTTTTTCAACCAGAGTGATCAGACTTTTGATGGTGAATAGATATTTTAAATCTCACTTACATCTGTACTAAAATGTTTTTCCTCACAGTAACTTTCCCAAACTATCCCTCAGAGTCACCCCCACCTGCTGGCCCATCTCCAGTCAACAACTCATACATGGTGATCACCAACCTGCGGACCCAGCTACAGATCTCTCTGGAGAAAAACTCTTGGCTGCAGAAGAGAATTGAGGACTTGGAAGAGGAGAGGGACTTCCTGCGCTGCCAGTTGGACCGTTTCATCTTCTCCACAAAAAGCCAGGGACAGGAGCAGAGTCAGAGCCAGTACAGTAACGGTGAGGACAGGGCACAGGTGTGAGATGACAACCTGTCAGAGAAATATAAGTTAATTAGAGACAGACTTTAGCAAGGGAAGTCTCTGTGGGTGGAAAGCTAATTATTACCTGTTGGTATTTGTCCCTTGTCAGGTTATGAATCTAGGCGGTTCAACTGGAGGGCAAGAAGAGAGGACGATCGTCCCACTGGTAAAACTAAGAGTCATGCACTTAACTACAGTCATGGTTAGATATAGTTGTGCTTAAGTGTAACCGGTTCGTACATGTACTGGATTTCATCTTAGATTGCAGATCCTCAGATGTAACGGCTTTCTTCTCCTCATAGAGCAACAGAAGACGGACTCGCAGCATTTCCCGTCACGTTCGTATATCCATCGACGGCCTGGTCCTCCAACCATGGTGCCTTCCAAAAACCACGTCTCTAGTCCACTTACCAATCAGCTTGCCTCTATAAATGCTTTGTTCAGCTCTACGCAATCCCAGGCCATGTTGCAAAGCCATAGCCACAGTACTTCAAATACCACAGCCAGCGGCAGTGGCGGCAGCAGCAACAGTGCTGCAAGGTCATCCATGAATGAAATGAGTGGACACAGCAACGTGGGTCCAGGTAATACGGATGGCACAAAGATCTCCGTCACCCTAACTGATCTAAAACTTAAGAGCAAAAAAAATGTTTCCTGTGGCTTTTATCTTATTTTATTTCATGTTCTTTCAGATTCACTGTCACTATTGGGAGAATCTGATGAGTACTTGGATCAGGACAGCTACCTTGAGGAGGAGGAAATGATATCAGGGGAAGATGTAATGACAGACACCATTAACAGCAACAGACAGCAGTTACAGAGAAGGCGGGTCTTCCGAGCCCCACGAGAGCGGCAGAGAGGTAAGGGAAGAAGAACGATCCAGCTACAAAACATTTCAGTTTCATTATTTAACACAGGCTGTCATAAGACTGCCGTACCTAACTCTTTTGTACATTCTCGTTCGTCAGTCAAAGACGCTGCTGGAGTGCTGTTTCGCTACAAGAAGATCCTGCTTACATACCAGCGTCTGAAAAACATGTCTAAAGCCTTTCAAATCCACGGTGTGGACCGTAACACAGTAGCTTCCACCACACCCATTGCTGAGCTGCTACTAGTGGCCCCGGAGAAGGTGGCAGAGGTGGGCGAGTTCGACCCATCCAAAGAGAAGCTGCTGGACTACGCCCGGCGCTGCTACACTGCCCTGGACGAGGAGACACTCAGCAGGGTGCAGGCCCTGAAGAAGAATAACCTCCTCCTGCCCATTTCCTACAGGTTCAGACATTGAGGGGAGAAAGACAGAGGAATGGGAAGTGTCTGTGGACAACAGTGGAGTTGATAGTGAAGGGGGAAAGAAAAGTGGCAGGTGGGCAGCTCACCTCACAGAGAAGTCCAGAGGGAGGAGGAATTATTTCGCTATCTCAGCATCCTGGATATGGCCATGTAAACTGTGGCTGAGATCCTCAGAAAACTAAAGTTTTTATTTCACTTTTAGTATCAATATGTTGTACAGGAATGTCAGTTTGACAAATCCTCACCATCGTTCCAGTAGTATTGAGGATGTTGGATGCCTGCTGCAGCTAGAAAGGGGGAAAAAAAGAGCAAAATGATGTGTGTGTGATCCAGAATTTGTTTTTACCATTAGGAAGATAGAGGGGATTGATTTTCTTCAGTCAATGAATGAGGCTAACCGAGTTCATGCTGTTTCAGCCGGGAGGTTTGCAGAGACACACAGACCCTTTCTTTCCCAGACGTCTAGATCAGCTTGAGGCCAGTACTTAAGTAATTGATTGTCTGGATCATGTTGGTTTCTAAATTATCTTAAATACATGGCGATTTTTTTTATCACTTTATTTGTGTGCAATTTTGACACAACCCTAAAATGATGGTAGTTTTCAATCAAAATGCCAGAATATGTTAAAATTATGCTGCAATCCATAGATTTTGTAGAATTACACCTAACTTTTAAGGAATAATCTTTTACTTACCTTATTTATATTTATTTATATTGCTCATTTGTTGTATCATTTCTGACATTTTCAGACCATTTTCACTTGCCTTAATGCAATTTGTGTGATTTCCTTGTGTGAGACATGCAATAGTTTTGGGTCACTTTCGCTCCCTGAGCACAAACTCAACTCGAGTCTTGGAGTCTTTTTGTTTTCTCTTTTGCTTTCCATGTTTCCTGGTTTAAAGGATGGGGGAACTGGAAACTGACAGTAGTACAGACTAGTCCAACAAAATGTGGTGCAAATGCATTTTTTGGCAAGAGCCACAGGTTTTTAGTGACAAATCAAAGACAGACACAAACGTGTTGGTTATATTGTCTGTGTTTGACTCATGTTGGTTTTGGGCCCAGCTGCATTACTCCGTTGTTCCACTAAACGTTGTACCAACATTTTTTGTAAAGTATGTGCACTAAAATCCAGTAAATGTCACTTCTTATGCGTCTGATATTGAGGCTCTTGTAATGCTTTGTTGACAATACATTTTGTAAAATACGGTACAGAGCATTCACTATACTATTTGTAACACTGTTTTCGGTTCGGTTGTTCCGGCATCAGCAAAAGCAACTAGCTTGTGCACACAGAAGATCTATTATTGCTTCCCAATGCTCCACTTCAAATGCATGTAAAAAGTGCTCTTTGTTGGTCTGTAGTTTATAGAGGTCTTGTCAAAATTTGTAATTTCAAAGCAGCAGAAATGTTCATATTGTATGCCGATGTGTGGTGTTTATACCGGTACAGTGAAATAAGATCTCTTATATTAAAAACAGATTAGGTTACAGTGGAGTACAGTGACTCTTGGCTACAATTTTCACATCTCAATAACCTTTTTTTCCTGAACGTAAACAGACAGGTGCTCTGTGAAACTATGGAAGTTGTGCCATTTTCTCTGTGTGGTTATTTCTAAGGCTGAAAGGCAAACAACCTAAGGTAGAGTGTTACTGTTACGCAGACATTGCAAAATCATACCAGGAGCACATACCATGGCCTGTTTGTCTCGTTTTCATGTGTCATATTATGTATATTGAGTGAAACGTGTAACTGAAACGATGCCTAGCGTTCACCAAATGTACGGTAGCACTCGAGTGTCATCAAAGCATTTGATTTCTTACAAGAATGTAGATTAATTGATCTATTTAATCCAAAAATCACCACTCCTCTTAATTGGAGAGAAAATCTTATGACTGGGGACGTAAAGTAGCCAGTCTGTAAAGTGTGCATACATGTTCAATTAAGTGCAAACAGGATTTTGTTTTCCCTTTGAAGCACCAGAAACTGGGCGACCACATTGTGCAGTAAATGTCTATCAGCTAAAGGAAAAACGTGGCTCTGAGCACTTTATTTTGTATTTTCTAGTTTCTCTCGTTAAATCGATGTCGTGAGGAGCTAGACACTGTATATCTTATCTGAGATCTTGTGAATATTTTTGTTAATTTCATAAACTCAGTGTATATATTTTAGAATTTCAATAAATCTGAAGATTAGCATTCAATATTGCTTCCCCACTTTTTCTTTTTTTAACAAAGGCGATTTGTTCAAGACTCAAAATGCAGAGAGGTTTGAAACTTTACGACTGGCAAAATCGCAAAACATCTTCATCTGCATCACATCTTGAGCTGACTATAATCACACTTGCACATTTTAACGTACAAAAGTGGGAATCTGGCTGTTTTCTCTGTCCCTGAAGCTCTGAAGCGTCTTTTTCACTCACCGGAAGCTGTCATTCATCAACTTCCGGTGTCACGGGGTACCTGGGAGACGGAGCAAAAAAGCGGGCATACCGAAATCTTTATTGTTTTCGCTTGGCTTTAAACATCTGAAAGCGCATACATTCGACTTATAAAGTCGAACAACTGCGCCTTATGGGCCAGTGACCGTCTGGGATTTGCATTTGGCTTTGAAAAGAGTCTCATTCATTCGGCTTTCGTTCTAGCTAGCTGACTAGCTAACGAGCTTCCACACCAGTGTTTGAAGCAGCAGGCCCATTCTTCTGGACTTTGCTACAAGCTAGTTAGCTAACATTAGCAGGCTAACCCATGCGAACACGTTTTCTTTCTCAATGATTTTGTCTGTTACGTTGTAAATAAATACCACACCGCAAATGTGTGTGCTGGTTAACCTTTTTTGGTAGTTCTGTCAATACGTAAGCTGCTAGTTGAAGCAAACTTACTTAAGCTACGTCGGTGAGGCACTTGTTTTTTAAAAAAAGTGTTGTTCACTTTGTTGCTAGCTTAAGCTAGCCACCGCCAACTGAACAACGCAGTCGCTGAAAGCGTAGTAGCCCTCAACTCACAGAGATGTCGGACTTCGACGAATTTGAAAGGCAGCTATCTGAAAACAAACAAGGTAAGTGAACCAGAAGCACGTCGACAATTTAATTTTTTAGTGGTACTTTTGTTTGGAAATGCTAATATCATTTTAGCCGACCATGGATATGTCTATTTACTGGAGCCGTGTAAGCTACACCATTAGCCGCAGTCGTGTATCATTTAGGACGCTATGCTGTTGTAAGTCTCTGTGACTCATCAGACACTTCTGTCGGTTTGATTATGTTTAATATTGTTATACATTTGCAGTATCGGGATAATAGTAGCTGGCTTAACGGTTAGGTAACATGCATTATTTCTCTGAGGCAGGGGCAGTCTATATCATGGTAGTCCTCCTGTCCGTGCCAGCTGACTGGATGACTGGGGCAGCTAGCTTTCTTTGCAGCTGCTGCGTTCAGTGAACATCTCCAGTACTTTACACCCATTATTGCCTCCAGCTTTCTGGCACCCAGCCGACACCGCCACCAACCATAGCCACTACCCTTATCCCCTAATAAGCTCGCCTTAACCTAGATTTACTGCACCCAGGTAGTAGACGGTGCTAGTTTATGAATTAGCCAAATTACACCATGAACCAAAAGTTTAGACTACAGATGCATTTTTTTTGTTTATTTATTTATTATAGAATGGGTGCATTGTGTTGATTGGTAACTATTAAGCATACCAGTATCATAAAAGTTGTGGGTTTATTGTAGCATTGCTGGCTTTTACCATGTGAACTAGGGTATATGAGTCTTTGATATGTAAGCCATGCTTGTATTTCTCTTGATTGTTACCATGAGTTGCTGTGTACATTAACTGCTGCTCTGAAAGTTGATAAATACTCTATTCCTACAGCTGAAAGAGACAAAGAGAACCGCCACCACCGCCGGTCCTCCTCCCGCAGCCGTAGCAGAGAGAGGAAAAGGAGGAGCAGAGACAGGGATAGACGCAGCAGGGATCGCCGTGGAGACAGTAAGGAGCGCAGACACAGACGCAGGTTAGTACCTTTTATACAGCTACACCTGGACCATCAAGCTGTGAGGGTAACATGCCACATTATCACATATCCCTCCTTTCTGGTCTTGCATTTCATGTAATTACCACTTGATAAAAAGGAAGTGTTTCAGTCTAGTATAGGCCACCACTAAGAGGTTTCAAAGTGTAAATCTTGATAAGAACCTATTTTTAAGTTCTCATGCTGTTTTCCTCAGTTCAGCATGTGCCACACATGTACACAAGCATGCACACACTTTTTTTGAAGTCGGGAATCACTCTGAGTGCACTCATTCACTCAATTACGCCACATCAGCATGTCTTCTCTACACCCTCAGCTTGCTTTTGGATTTTAACCAGTCGCCTACTGTGTTGTAGGTGGCTGCAATTTCCAAACTCAAGCAAATGCACACAAACTGACACCGATCCATTAGCAATGATTTAAAAAAAAAAAAAACGTAGCCCAGCCTTCCAAGCCCACTCCTGTTGTCCCTTCAAAACAAGGGTTCACTTCGTCTCAGTAACATTGGCAGGTGCCATTCTAGGCATCACTGTCGATTGACAGGTTTTGACAGGTGTCCGTAGGAAGTAATGACTGTAAAGTGTAGCCGTTGATCACAGGGTTTTATTTAGGCCGACTTTGAATGAGCTAGTTGGACTCTGTGAATTAAGCAGCTGAAAATGTACTACATTTTATCTTAAGAAATATCCTCGTGAATGACAATATCATTGCACAAACTGACTTTCATATGATCTATTTTGGATGATGTTATTTTTATGCTCTCTGTCCCTAAGCCCTCTGTCACAGGTGCTAATGACATTGTAGTAATTTTGCCTGAAAAATTATGGGACGGACTTTTGAAAACACAAAGCAACAGCTGCTAAAGCCTCTTATATTAAATATTAGATATTCTTCATGATTTAACGCAGAATATTAAGACTAAATTAAAATTGCGTTTGAAGAAATTCACATCCTTCCTAGAACCAAAGATCACACAGGCTGTTATTAATAGACCTGCTGCGAGAAGAATTGCTTTGTCATTTTAGATGCATTGTACATTCACTTTGGTGTCATATAACATCAGATGTCTTTGACACATGCAGCATGTGTGTGTTTGTCTCATGACAAGTCAACGCTGCACTGTGATAGAATCGGTCTGCGGCTGTGGAAACATTTTCATACTGGTGCAAGTTCTTCCCAGAACACTACCAACACAGTGAAACGTGATAACTATCTACAAAGGTGACAGGCTGGTCTGTTGTCAGGGAAACACGTTGGCTTCTGGCACACAAATACCTGCATGTCTCGTTGGACATGATTAGAAGTGTTGAGGGTGGTATCTTTAGAAAAATAGGATTTCAGTCATTTGTATCGAGAGTCAAATCTATGGATTATATTTGTATAAAGCAGATTTTTAACAGTTTTTAATTCACCCACCTCTTTAGTTAGTGCGTTACTTTGAACGTGTACCTTTGTAACGCTGGTCAACTTTCTTGTCGTTGACTGAATGACCTCTGGCCTGACTGTTGCTTTTTGTCTCTCAGTGCTAATTTAAAACTTGTTACTGGTGGTCGCTCAGCGTGTGCACTTAGAAGGTGTAAAATTCAACCCCTCCCGTTGCAGCTGCTATGTTTTGTGAAAATCTTTCCTGCTTTCATTGTATCATTAGTTGTTCACAAATGGTGTTGAACGCCAGCTGTGAGGCTCACTGAATGCACTTGTTTGTCATCTGAACTTGAATGAATTTTACGCTTTTAGTAATACACAAATTTTCAAGGTTCATGATAGCTCTTTGCATTTGGTGGTGGTCATAAACTATAACTTCTAATTTTAGGAAGTGGAAATGTTGGTATGTAATGGTTGATTTTGAGAGAAATGTGAAACCCTTCCAATGTCATTTCAGCTCACCAGCCAGCTATCCCCAGGACAATGCTGGAAGGTAATACAGCAAACTAACACAAAGCCAGTTCGTGCATTATTGCATCAACTGCAATTTAATGACCCGCCTCTGATACTGTGTACTACTGACTCATTGTATAGATGTCTGCCTGAATGGGGTTTTCTGTCCCTTCTATCCCCTTTATCATCATGTTACCACGTTTGATTGATTCAATTTCCCCCAAAATGTTGCTAGATTTTGTAGCATATTTTTGACAACTTGGGCCATCATCGGATCTTGTAGTTCACTGCTCTGCTAATAACAGATATATCTATTACGTGTTGATTTCTCTACTTTTTTCTCACCTGTCATCTCTTCCTCTAACAGCCGTTCTCCACACCGTGAGAAGAAGAAGAAGGTGAAGAAGTACTGGGATGTCCCTCCACCTGGTTTTGAACACATCACTCCCATGCAGTACAAAGCCATGCAAGGTAATATCTTGGTTTTAATTTGTTTTATTAATCATTCATTTTTTAATAGGCTACCTAGTTTCACAGTTGACAATTTGTTTTGTTGTAACCTTACATGTACTTTTACATAACTGCAAAACATCAATGATATGCGCATCAAGCTGTATGGATAATGTTTAAAATATATATATAAATATATATAATTAGATTGTTCAATCTTACCTCTCGCTTTGCTCTCCAGCTGCGGGCCAGATCCCAGCCACAGCCCTCCTGCCAACCATGACTCCAGATGGCCTGGCAGTTACTCCCACCCCCGTACCTGTAGTGGGCAGCCAGATGACCCGGCAGGCCCGCCGGCTCTATGTGGGCAACATCCCATTTGGTATCACAGAGGTGAGGAGAACCGGACAGCATTTGGCTTTTAAGTTTAAAAACCTGACTTTCATCCTTTTTTTTTTACGAAATTCACAAATGATACAAGTAATTATTTTCCTCTCTTCTGTGTAGGAGTCCATGATGGACTTCTTCAATGCCCAGATGCGTTTGGGTGGTCTTACTCAGGCCCCTGGAAACCCTGTCCTTGCAGTACAGATCAACCAGGATAAGAATTTTGCCTTCCTTGAGGTGAGATAATATCCTCAATAACATGTCTTTTGTTCTCTCTTGAGTATCTGTCCATTAAGCTCTGCTTGAAGAGCAGTTTTGATAAGATACTAATAATGATGAGATCAGTTTAATCATCTGTTATTCTTTCTTTTTATTCAGTTCCGTTCAGTGGACGAAACGACACAGGCAATGGCCTTTGATGGCATCATCTTTCAAGGCCAAAGCCTCAAGATCCGTCGTCCACACGATTACCAGCCCCTGCCCGGCATGAGCGAGAACCCCAGTGTCTATGTGCCTGGTACACAGCCAATTAATGGTTTTTAACTCTAAGTACTTGTGGCATAATTCATAAGTTATCAGTAACCCATTCTCTACAGGATCTTGCTCCCTGTGCGCTACTGTTTACAGGTGTTACTGTGTCCCCTGTAGGTGTGGTGTCCACAGTGGTGCCTGACTCGGCTCACAAGCTCTTCATTGGCGGCTTGCCCAACTACCTGAATGATGACCAGGTCAGTGTTTCTGCATGAAACAGCTTAGCCTCCAAATTGAGCTACAGTGTACCACACTTGTATTGCACTTCACAGTTATAGCCCACTCTAAACTAGTATTAACTGACCTAACCAAACACATCACATTAGCAATAGTAGACTTTCTTTCCAAAAAATATCTATTAATTGTTGAATTAATACCCTGCTTCATAAAACTGCAAATTCTTACACTTCAGATATGAGATTTTTTTTAAATTTTCACCAGTAGAACTGTCAGTGACTCTTTTGTCTTCTGATTCACAGGTGAAGGAGCTGCTGACGTCATTTGGCCCCCTGAAGGCCTTCAACCTGGTGAAGGACAGTGCTACAGGCTTATCTAAAGGATATGCCTTCTGTGAATATGTTGATGTCAACCTTAATGACCAGGTGAGCAAACAGAAAAAAGACATTGTAAAAGTTTTGATGATTTGGTCAATTTAAACAGACAACAAAATTCTACTTTGCCCTTTTAAACTTAACACAACACAATTATGTGATGTTTTGAAAGTATAATTAAACACCGTGATATTGTTACAGGCTATTGCTGGGCTGAACGGCATGCAGCTGGGAGACAAGAAGCTCCTGGTGCAGAGGGCCAGTGTGGGATCCAAGAACGCCACTCTGGTAAGTGTCCAAACGCTGGACAGATGACAGCAGGGTGGTGGGAGGCTGGATGCTCTTTCACACTCACTGAAATGGATAAAGGCACATTGCTGATTAAATCCAGTGGCGCAACTTATCTGCCACACTCCCAAGCACACTGCTAACAAGTTTACATGTAAAACATTTCCTGATGATGAGATGAGCACTATGAAAGTCAGTCAGCTGCAGTGTTGTTTGTGGTTTAATGGCGTCAACAGCATGCAGAGCACTGCAATGAAAGTCACTGGCTTTTAAACTTTTACACATGCTTTATAGTAGGCAATTTAAGTTCACCCAGTGTCTTTAATGCTCATCATTCATGATAAATTATGTACATTATGGTATCACAGACAGCAACAGTAAAATGTGATGCTTGATTCAGTGTTTTTGAGGAATGTGGTGCACTGTGTTCATATATTCTGCTTTATATCCCCTTAACAAAGAAGCATAATATCTCTTCTAACCTTTCTGTTTGTCCTTGCAGACAAGTATAAACCAGACCCCCGTGACGCTGCAGGTGCCAGGTCTGAACAGCTCAGTGACTCAGATGGGTGGCCTGCCCACTGAGGTGCTGTGTCTGATGAACATGGTGGCCCCAGAGGAGCTGCTGGATGATGAAGAATATGAGGAGATTGTGGAGGACGTCAGGGACGAGTGCAGCAAGTACGGCCAAGTTAAGAGCATTGAGATACCTCGACCTGTGGATGGCCTGGAGGTGCCTGGGACCGGCAAGGTAGGAACTGTTACATCACAATATACATTTGACTTGAGTTCTGTTTTTCAAGGTTAGGAATATACTTATATTGAAATAAACTCCACACAATCACACATGCAAACCAAAAATCCTTTAATATTTGAAATGAAACAATCCCATCATCATGTTTGTTGTCTCCTGGTGTCTCACACCAGATGGAGAGCAGAGCTAGATTGACAAATCAAACAATTTAAAGTTAATAAAACAGCTGCTAAAATAAACAATGCAACGATAAACACTGATTGCTTGGAGCTTAATGGAATTCAATAAACTTGATTTTTCACAATTGTAACAATTACAGTAACAATTAAGATGTAATGATAAAGGCTTTGAGAGTCTGGAAATCTTTCTTTTAGGTACCTTGAAAGTGCTTGAATTGTACTCTCAAAAAGCTGCAAGTGATCTTCATCATTCTAATGTTTTTTTCTTAACTTTTCTGCAGATCTTTGTGGAGTTCATGTCAGTTTTTGACTCCCAGAAGGCCATGCAGGGGCTGACAGGAAGGAAGTTTGCCAACCGGGTGGTGGTGACCAAATACTGCGATCCAGACGCTTATCACCGCCGAGACTTCTGGTAGAGGAGGCATGAAGAGAAGAGGGGGTGGGGGGGAGGGAGGGGAGGGAACATGTGCTGCCCGTTTCCAAATCAGCCCCCCCAAGTAATTTGCAAACATTTCAGGTAGATCTGAGAGTATTACTCGTTGACAAATGGCTGTAGTGATATTCAGTCTCCCACCTGAGATCTACGTGAAATGTCCAGCAGTTAAAAAAGATAATTGGAAGAGGAGAAGAAAGGGGAGGGTTTATAATCAGTCCATAGCAAAGGGGGGCTAGGTTTGGGTGGGTGTAGCTGGGTGGGTGGGGGAGTCAAAGATTTTTGAGAAATGTGTGTAATAATAGGTCCAGGGGTGGGGTCAACAATTTTTATACTTTGTGAGACAGGGGTGTCATTGTGGGTGGGAGGGGGGTGCCACACTTTAAGGTTTGTATTTAAATGGAGGTAGCCTGTTTTAAGTACATTAGGAAGGAGTTGCAGGGGGGAACTAACTGGACTATTGTGATTGAGAAGAGAAGTCGAGGAAAACAGGAGTGTTTATTAGTGAAAGGGAGACGTGGGGGAGATGGAGAGGAAGATGAGGGCATTTTTGTTTGACCATCTAATGTAGATACACAGTAGCTGTAACATCCACTTCAGTTGAGAGACGAGACGAGAGGAGAGTCCTCATTTTTTTTGTTTTTTGTTTTTTGTTTTCTGTTTGGACTCATTTCTTCATGTTCCTTCATTTTCATCAGACTACTGCCCCCCTCAGGACGAGTGTCAGAGAATCTGTTGTCTAATTGGACTCTATCTGAATGTTAACTGTAATTGTTCCAATACTGTGTGTAGCTTCACTGATTTGAGCTGTAATATCACCGTGTATTCAGGCCGCAGAATAACATGAACTGCAGAAAAGAACGTTTCTTTTCGTCCTTTTTTTTTATTTTCTGTAACTTTATTCACGTCCATCTTTTGTGCTCAGCTTTTAACAGGTGAGATTGTTTCTGTCTCAGCAGTTCAGATCTGGTTTAATTCAAGAGGAAGATGGGGAGAACAGATTGGTATTCAATAGTGGATTTATCTCTTCCTTACCAAAAAGCCTTAATGTTAATATATGTCAATTCGCTAAGGAAAGAAATTCGGCTTGCCCCTCTGTATGTTCATAGATGTCACCATCTTGTACTTCAGCCTTTGCATTAGCAGTTTTCATTTTGTCCTTGTTTCCCAGCAGATTTGGGATGTAAGATGTGTTGGACCCGGTTGTTTTTTTTGTGCAACGTCTCACCTCTTTGACAAGACCAAATAAACACATGATTAATACCCACGACTCATGTTGTACTGCAGAGTGAAACCAAAACCACACAATCTTTCTGTTCTGTCAACTTTCAGCCTCATTTGTCAAAAAAAACCAACAGAAATTAACATTTGATGGCTTGTTCACACAAAAGAAAAATCACTTGTTCCATCTTACTAATGAAAACTGCGCTAGCTTGAGTGAGAAGTGCTCGACAAAAAAGTTTGAAAACTGCAAATTGTTAAATTGAATTGAAGCCTGCAGGCAAAGACTTGCTGTCTAAAATTTCCACAAATAAAATCATTTCACTTTTTAGCGTTCAGCTCTCATGAATTTATGTTCTGGTAGTTGCTGGGGTGTTAGGAACAGTGCTTAGACAAAATCTGCTCTTCTCTCATCTCCCTCATCTTCTGCCCTTGTTTCTCTGAGGACCACATATTCACACTGTACACGCTTGAGACTGCTTTCATTTGATTTGTTGGGTTGCTTAAGACGGCGCTGCAGAGCGATTGTGTCAGTGATAACACTTAGGAGATGTTACTCCTTACTTTCTGAAATCTGCTTTCTCAGTGTCACTGTGTCATTTTTTTTCTTTTTTTTTTTTTTCTTTCTCTGGAAAAAAATGTGATTTCTTAAATGATTTAAAGCTAAAAACCACATCTAGTTTATAAAAAGCAAAAAGTCTTTCACTTGTCCAATTTGTTTTCAAATGTTGATTAAAAACTGAATTTACATGATGTCTTTCTTCTTTGTGCGTCCTCTCTTATGCACACCCACCCCGCTGCAGCACAGTTTCTTATTCCTCCAGTGAGCGATGACATTCACAGTTCATTACAGAGATGGAGTAGACCGGAGCCATGTCCACTCAGTTTCATTCGGTCGATGGCATAATTTATCAAACCCTGCAGTTAGTGGTAATGTCCGAACGATGGAGCCATTTCACAGTCACCACAAGATCTCCATTTGATTTTTTAAAATGTACTATGAAATCAACAAATGGATGAGAATTTAAAGGGAAATCGACACAAACCTTGTCGTCTGTGGAAGCCTCCATATTCTCCCACAGCTGCTGAATTGATTCCCATCAATGTAGTCGTTAACCCCTCGTGGCCTGTATGGATGCATCTGCATTTGTCATGTTTCTTTACTCATTCGTGCAGGTTTTACATTTAATTCGACATCAGTGTATATTTTATATTAGTATTCATGCTGCAACACGATACAATATCATGGCATTACAACCCACTCAACTAATTTAAAGATATGTTCCAGTTTTAGTTTTACAAGTATGTACCCCTACAGATTCCATATCATTTCAAGTCTTATTTTTAAACTCATTTTTAATTGACTTATGATTAATTAACCAATTAACTGATTTTTCAATCTTATTAATGAACTCATTTTTAGACTAATTCACACATTCACTTCTAGATCAGACAGTCAATTAATCATCTTACAGCCAGAGTCCAAAAGTGACGAGCTCCTTTTCTCATTTGGTTAAAATGTTATTTTCCTCCAAGTTGTGCAATATGTATTTTAGAGAGAAAGTATATTCTAACTCCCGTCAGCCAGCAAATCTTCTTCAAATTCTCAGTAAAAGCATCTTCCTTGAGTTGGAGCAGCATCCATGCTTGCTGTGACAAGCAGAATCCTTACGTAGGGAACAACCTTTCTCATTTGGTTCACATTATATATTTCCTTCAATATGTACAAAACATATTGAAATGGGACATTCATCTCTCTTATATTCTTTCTTATGTCTTGCATATTTTTAACAATGCAAGTTTTAAAATATTATTTGGGTCTTTGGGCTTCTCTCCTCTGCCTGCTCATTCATTTCCAAGGTCATTTGCCTAATTTTAATCTGTGAAAATACATGAAGTAAAAACTCATGTTTACATCCCTTAGCCAGCAAATCTGTATTAATCTAATTATGACATTGCAACTAACACCACCACACTGATGTGGACCAGCTTTTTATGCTTGCTGTGTCAAAATCCAGCCAGAAATCAAGTGAAGTTGTTTCACCCAGTCGTTCCCTTTATATATGATAATAATAACTTCATTGATATTGCATCTTTCAAAACATTGCTACAAAACAAAAACAACAACGAACAAAATATTCAGCTAAAATGATGAGAGAAAGCAGCACAACACAGTATATTTATACAGAAAACTAATTAATGATAATAACAAAAATGTATAAAGGTGCATTAGTGATAAAAACAAGTAATTGAATACACAGTAGAAAAAGGCTTTTATATAAACAGGTCTTCAGTCAGTCAGTGGACACGAGTGCACAGTCTTGGTCAGCAGCAATAAATGCCATAAGCTGAGTCCACCTGAGACTTATTCAACAGGGACTTCCTGTGAAACAGTTACAGCAAAGCAACACATCTCTGACATGAAATAATGTCCTGTGTCAGCTCTATACTGCCCATCTCCATCTGCATCGCTGCACCCCACTGCACAAAACCCAGCAGCAGGGCCACTGTTGCAGCACGCTCTCCCCTGTCGCTCCCCGAGGGCCCAGATAACACAGCAGCTCTCCCGGGCTGCCGAAGCGCCACATCCACCAGAGGAAACATGTAAAAACTGACCTCTCATACATCAGGACATTCAGGCCGCCTAACATGAGACCCATTAGTGTTATTAGCAGCCCTCCCCAGGCCTGATGCTGCAGTGGAGATTGTAAATACATGATCTCCCTCTAGTGGTGAATGTAAAACCCTGGTGATGGTCATTGTCATTCTGGGCAGAGCCTCCCCATTGATCCTCATTCAGAAAGATAGAACACTGCAGCAGTGGGAGAGTGCAACACTGGAGTGGGATGGATGCAGTACTCTGTGTACATTATGCCAGTTCAGCTCATGGAGGTTAAAGGAAGGTAAACATCCCATGGGGAAGGACTTTGACGTGAATACGGGTATGGAGACGTCATTTTGAGCGTGAAAACATGTCACAGAAGGAAAAGAAACGTGTAGACAATGAAATTAATTATGGCTGAGGTCCATTTAGCTGCTGCAGTTTCAGGGTTCTGGTGTCATCCATGCTGACTGACTGTCACACACTGAAACACTTGTATAGAACAGATGTCACCAGATGCATAAGATATCACCAGACTTAAAGGATAAGTTGTGAAGCTTTGTGGACTACAAAACTTCACCTGACTCTCCATCTGCATAGGGATGACTAATTAATAACAGAATTTTCCTTTTTGGGTGAACTCGTCCTTTAAGCTGCAGTACAGCAAATATTCTCAGTCAACACTACTTTCCAACGCCATAGTAAGAAATGGATGCAGCTGTTATGTGCACAAGTGTGGTCAGTGTGCGCATGACTGCGTATATGAGCGTACATGTGTGTACTTCAGTGTGTTCAAGCATAAATCAGTCCTGCTGACAGGGCCACTCGAGTGATGTGGAGACAAGATTGTTCACATCAGCATACTGTAGATTATTGATGGCCTCAGACTGACTGCGGACACTTTCTATCCATCTCTTATGATGGAGGAGCAGAGTCGGGCTGCGTAATTAGAAGCCAAGTCATTTCATAAAGAGTAGACACACATATGTGCAGTAAAACAGATTGCTGTCCTCCAGATGACTCCATTTATCATGTGCCCTCTTCTCAGAGAAAGTCCATCTGCAAACTGCACTGTGGCGTCACAACAATCTCTCCTAAAAAATGAACAGGCCTTGACTGTTTTGGACATTGTAGGTGTTGATTTTCCTGTCACAGCCTACAGCCTCTTTCGTCCCCTTTTTGTCCGATTCTCCTCTCTTTCTGTTTCTCACTTTCACTTTTGCAACTCTCTCTCTCTCTCTCCCCTCCCCCCTCTCCCTGCCCTCCCTGAGCGTCCCTGGCCGCTGGCCTCTCTCTCGCTGTGCCACGTATGTAACCTAAACTGTGCAGGAGCCAAGCAGGGCTGGGCCACGAGAAAAAGCTTTCCATAAGACCAGGCTGAGGCTCTGAAGTCTCTCTGGACCTTGTTCAGTGAGGAATGAAATGGGGCTGCACATTCTCATTTTCTTCACTCAGCGTACTCCATATCTGCATCTGGCTCAGACGTTAGAGCTCGTACACTTTTTCTTTTACCCCTCTATCATCTTCTCTTCCCATCTTTCTCTCACACTTTTCTCTCCATCTCTGTTTTGCTCTCTGTCTGTCAGTTTTCCTCTTTCCTCACAGTATAATGTGTTGCTGTAAAACACTATCCTGGCCCTTCTCATGTAAACACAGGCTCCTCCTTCACCCTTACTTAATGTCATTAACAGGTGGCTGTCAAAAATAGACCCTCACACTGTCACAGATATAAACATGTTTTTTAATAAGGGCTGCTCATGTGAGCGGACCACCCTGCTCATTGACTTAGGATTTCAAACATGTGTGGAGTATGAACAGGGTGCTGTAGAGCTTGAGTTGCAGGTGCAATCCAACAGCAGTGCAAACACGCATACATTTAATCAACAACTGTGTGAACCAACCAGGCTGCGGCCCCCTCCCTTGTTACACTCACTTTCCATAACCCTTATGTACCTCCCTCCCACCCCCCTTTCCCTCTCTCTCTTACTCTGCCATCACTACTCTCCCCCCCTCTATTGAGTTTCAGGCGTCTCTCAGTCCTGAACTGAACGACACACACCAAACAGGTCAGACTTATACTTCTTTTCACTCAAAGTGCTTTAGCTGGTTGTTGCTTTCTTGTCACACAGGTGGTCGTGGCTGGACTTTTTGGTGAAATGGTAGAGAAAGTTCCTCATTCCTCACAACACAAAATGCACCAGTGTGTACAAGCTTATCATCGGCTCAACTGCTACAGAGCTGAAGTCAGTGCATCATAGTTTTTGTTGCATTATCAACCTGAAACACATGCATGTAAACACTGCTTAGGATAATCTTGTGGTACAAAGTGAGCATTTGTCTGTGTTATCCCTCCAGTAGAGTAGCGTGGCTTGCTCTGACCCCTCTGATCATCCTGTGGTTAATATGGATGTAATGTGATCGAGGTTTGTAATTCTATGACCACTAACATGGCTGTCAGCAGCTGCAGTCATCATATTCTTTATTACAGTTAATGTTGCAAGACTATTCTAATGCACGGGTGTTATTCCAAACCTTTGGTTCATTAGAGACATGCATACATTTGCTTTTTATTAGCTCTTAATTATATATTATAGCCCTTTACAAGGTTTGCTGTAACTTAAAACATTTCATCTTCTAACAAAATAAATAGTATATTGTTATATCAAAAAGTTTCTTGTTTTAATGTGATACGTTTGTCCGAAAAAATCTCGTTATAACAAAAAGAATAAACATTTTACATTATGACGTCAAACTGATCTCTTTTCTTTTTCTGGCATGGCAGCAATACACATCCATATTGTTATGTTATGTTATGTTATGTTGTATTGTTTTGTGTTGTGTTGTGTAATGTTACGTTATGTTAGCTTATGTTGTTATGTTATTTTATATTATTTTATTTCATGTTATGTTATGTTGTGTTTTGTTATTTTATGTTGTGTTGTGCTGTTGTGTTATGCTAGCTTACTTTATTATGTAATGTTATGTTATGTTGTGTTGAGTTGTGTTAGGTTAGGTTACGGTTATTTCATCTTATGTTAGGGTTATGTTATGTTATGTTATGTTATTTTATGTTATTTTGTGTTGTTATGTTATTTTATGTTGTTATGTTGCTTTATGTTGTTGTTATTCTATGTTATGTTATGTTATGTTGTGTTAAGTTAGGTTAGGTTATTTCATCTTATGTTATGTTATTTTGTGTTGTTATGTTATTTTATGTTATGTTGCTTTATGTTGTTGTTATTCCATCTGATGTTATGTTGTGTTAGGTTGCAACATAACAACAACATAAAACAACCTAGCACAACATAACATAAGATGGAATAACAACAACATAAAGCAACATAACATAAAATAACATAACAACACAAAATAACATAACATAACCCAAACATAAGATGAAATAACCTAACTGTTGTTGTTATGTTGCTTTTTGTTGTAATGTTATTTTGTTATTTTATGATGTGTAATGTTATTTTATGTTATGTTGTGTTGTTTTATTTTGTTGTTACTCAATGTTATATTATGTCATGATATGTTATGTTGTATTGTGTTGTTGTGTTATTTAATGTTATGTTATGTTTTTATGTTACTTTATTTTATGTTATGTTATGTTATGTAGTTTCATGTTATGTTATGTTATGTTGTGTTGTGTTATGTTATGTCATGTCATGTTATGTTATGTTATGTTATGTTATGTTATGTTGTGTTGTTATTTTATGTTATGTTATCTTGTTTTATGTTGTTGTTATTCTATGTTATGTTGTGTTATTTTTACGTTGCTTTTTGTTGTTGTTATTTTAGTTATTTTACGTTGTTATTTTATGTTACATTATTTTATGTTGTTATGTTATTTTATGTTAAGTTTTGTTCTGTTCTGCTCTATTCTGTCATTTTTGTACACATTTGTATTGTCCAAATTGATAACTCCAAGCAAGGCATAATTAAAATGTAATTTACTTGTCTTACAATATTGTATAAAATAAGTTTAATTTACTATACCATGAACCATTTGTAAACGACTGTTATTAGAAGGTGTTACCCCAAAGTTGTGATGCATGCAAGTAATGATATTTATATACTGCAAAACTCTTAATTTACTCTTTAGATTTATATACAGCCAAATATTGTACACAAAGGACTTGCACAAGGACTTGCACTGGGTTCATGTGGTGCGGTGCCTATATAAAACCTCTGATGCTGTAAGCACAAAGCTCTAAATTAAGTGATCCACAACTGCTGGTGCTGCCTTCCCTAACTTGCCAGGCCTCTTGCCTCCACTATGTGACCTGTTGGACTGCACTGCAGAGTTAATTACTGCAGCCCTCTCTCTGTCAGAGGGTTCAGGCATGAATTATCACCTCTCATGCACCCTGAGCAGAGCAGCGACACCGTTGTACCCCGTCACTCACGTTGTTTATACTGCTGGCTCACAGTTTGTAACAGAAACGACTCTATAAGCCTGGATCCACCTACACTGTATATACAACAAACCCAAACATATACATGTATGCAAAAAGGTGCTCATAGCTGCAGATTCCAAGTGTTTGCCGGTACACGTAATGCAGGATGGGAGGTATTTGTGGCAACCCATTATCCCCTCAGATCAAAAGGGATCTGAGTCTAAGCCCCAGAGAGTGTACCTGCTCGGAAAAGAGCTCTGTTGTCAACTCCTCTGGGAAAATATAAGATGGGTGGTCCGGTCTGGCGCTGTGGTGTTATCTCTCACCTTGACCCCGCACCAACCGACTCCACCAGCTCATCCAGCCCAATTGTTTCTTCATCTGAAGCAGAGTCTGCCTTTCAGGGAAGCGCCATATGGCTTATCTATTGTTGGCTGAGAGCATGTCATATGGCTTTTAGGGAGGGATAACTGTAGATGCTGATAAAGCTGTTGGAAATTAAATATTACGCTGGTGATGAAAGGATTTTGCTCTTGTGAAGCATATGCTGGCTGCTCTTTCATCTTTCTGTTTCATCTCTCTATTTCACAGGACTGGACAGAAAACAGACACCGGCTCTCCTGGTCCTTGCCTCCGTCTCCTCCCATTTTATCATTTCCTTACTTCATCCGCCCCCTACTTCATTCATTTCGCTTTCTGTCTAATTTCATTCTTCAACCCACTTATTTTTACTTGATCCTTTGTTCACTCTGACTGCTTTTGCTCAGTTGACTCATCCATCACAGGATAGCTGATAGCTGTGTCTCCTTTTCTTTAACATACTGTTTTAAAACTTCCAAGCCCTCCTTACCCCCGCCACATTTTCCTCTCACCAAACCTTCCTTCAATCTCTTCCTCTATTATTTGCTCCTCTGATCTTTAACCAAATCGCCCTACACTTCCTCCTGGTCTTCCTCGGGCCTGGCCAGTTGTGATCAGCATGTGGTCCAACTTCTTTGTACAGCAGGATGAGGATGGTCGCATTGGGGTGGCAGGAGCTGGACAACCTGGAGGTTTGGGGGGGATCAAAGGTGTAAGGGGACAGAGGAGGACTCACAAGATGAGTGACAGCCAGGAAGGGAAGATCAAGCTGGCCTTCTTTGTTTCTATCATTGGCGTGACCCTGACGGTGTTGGGCATGGGGACAGAGTTTTGGGTGGAGCTGGCCCAACCAAAGAGTTTCAGTGGCAACCAGACCTGCCAGATGGCCCATTATGGTCTGTGGAAGGGCTGCATCCGCACCCTATGGGTGGCTGACATAGACCCAGAGAGGACAAGCTGCGGCCCTGCTGAACTACCTGGAGGTGAGACCTCTGGTTGGCATGTGTCTGTGTGGCTGTGTGAGTTTGTCTGTCTGTCTGTCTGTTCTCTGTGCTGTCTAGGAGGTGAGCAGGTGAGGTTTCCGCAGGGCATGTGTCTGTTTTGTTTCTCTGACTGTCTGCTCGTGTCTGCCTCTCTGTAAACTGAATTGCCCGGCCATGCAAGTGTACCTCGAGGCGGCCTCCGCGCTGCAGAACGTGCCTCAGTATTAAAGTGATTTAATAGAAAAGGGTCAAAAGATGCGTCTGAGAGGTTGCACGTTGCTGATATCATTGAGGAAAAAAACGTGTACACTTAATCGCAACGATTTTTCTTTGCCATCACCACTGATGTGAAAACAGAGGGAGCAGGCATAACTAATATGATGTATGCCCTCTGGGAATATGCTTACATCTGTAGGTCTTTCATGTGAGCCCATAAGGGACTGAGGAACGCTGTGCCAACACTTCATTTTAATAAAAATAATGTTCCTCCCACTGACAATCCTCAGATTTCTGAGCAACATATTTGGGATTTTAAATTTTTTTCCTATAAATGAGTATATCCACTGTAACCTTGCGAAAGGATTGAGAGAGGATATTTGTGTATGTGAAGCTGCCTGCATGCATATGTATCTAGGTCATCCTACAGATAATGTGCAAATTGAATCATTAAAGAAATACGATGCTCAGAAACAGAGCCCGACCACAGTAACGCTGTTATTGTAACGACACAAAGCAGCGTGCAGGCACATGTAGAACTATACAATAAAATCTCTGTGTGCAACATTGTCAGTGAAATGAAGCATTAATTTCAAGTTTCTCCCTTCGCTGGCTGCCTAATCATCTCCTGTTGTACACACAGTGCAGGCAGGTGATGATGAGGGGCAGACCACAGGTTTATCGTGCAGACGAACGTCCATGTTTAGAGTTGTGACAGCGCCTCTCGCAAAAGCACTTTATTCAACTTGACCATGGTTAGGTTCTCCAGAGTGCGTCCATTATCTGCACAATGACCTATTTCTGTCTGAAAAGCGAGAGAGAGGCAGGTATTGGAAGACGTGAGATAGAGATAGGCAAGGCTTTAGAAGGGAGTCGCTGCCTATCTCAGGGAATCTGCTGAGACAGAGCCGAGCTCTGAGGAGAAAATCTCCTCTCCCAGCAGAGATACACGCGGATCACACATATACATAAATACTACTCGCATACATCAAATTGAGTGATGGGTCACAACATTGTTTTACCATCCAGCCATCAAGGGCTAATTCATCTTACCCGTCAAAATGTCCTCCATCTCTGGCTGCTCCCAGCGAGCAGATATATTATATATCTATGCCTCCGAGATGGTCTGTTTGTGTGTGAGAGCAGCCAGTATGCTTCTGACAATCTTTCTCACTCGTCCTAACACTGTTGGCCCACGCCGCCTGTCGCAGATGGCCGTAGGCTTGTCATGTTTGGACGAAAACAACTGTTTTTGCCATCTCTGCTTCTCCGTTTCACATCCCTGTTTGCATGCCTCTGGCTCCTGTCCCGAGCAAAAGTGCGGCCCCGCCGATTTCCATGCCCGTCATCTCAAGACCAGCCATCCATCTTTTCGCTGCCTGCTGGAGAGGAACATGACAGCTCAATAATTATAGCCTCAGCAGGGGCAAGCGAGAGCAAAAACCAGTTGACTGTGATAGCATAATGTGTTAAAAGAATCAGTAGGCTGATAAATGGTGTGTCGGCTTCAATAAGAAATGTTTGCAAATGCGCTCAGACACAAACATATTTGTGTGTGAAGGAAATGTGTGAGTGTGTGTGCGAGCATGTGGTCATCTTGGACCACAAAATATTCAGTGGGTGAAAGCCATCACTATGCGCTTGTGAAGCCAAGTGGAATCTGACTACTTCACAGTTTTTGTCTAAATATAGAGAGGGGGAAACGAGGATGAGGGACAGACAGGGACTGAGGGAGAGTGTATGTCTAATGCAGTATTAACCAACCCCTCTGTGTTTCCTCCCCCTCTTGACATCTCCTGCTCCCCTCACCTCCTTCTCCATCTGTGGCTCCCCTCTCTCTTCCCTTTCACTCACCACCCCTCCATCTGCCCCCCTCCAACTCCCTCCTCCTCCTCTTCCCCAGCTATCTCATCCTCTGAGCTGCATATTTCCTGCATCCCCCCCTTGATCATTTGCTCACTTCCCCTCACTCCTTCTTCTTCTGCAGCCACGCCTCTTCGTTTCTCTCCTCCATCTGCCCCTTTCTCCCCATCTACCTCTCTTCCTTCTCCCCTCTGCCATCCACCCTCAGTGTTTTGCTGTCTCTCACCCTTTCTGGCGGCACCATATGTGCGATGCTGGGCAGTGTGTGTGTGTGTGTGGAGCGGTGTGCGTCTCTGGGTTTTCCAGCTAATGCTCGACTCTTGGATATAAATAGGAATAATGCCTGGAAGGACAGGGTGCATGGATGCATAGGAGGCACATAACAGAAGACCAGCAGCCAGTGTGTGTGTGTGTGTGTGTGTGTGTGTGTGTGTGTGTGTGTGTGGGCACATGTCTCATCTTGTCGTATGATCTTTTTCCTCTAACCACAGAATCCAACTGCACCTACTTCAAATTCTTCACCTCTGGGGAGAATGCAGTCATATTCAAGAAGACAACCAACAAAAGTGAGACGTTAAACATTTCCCCCTGCAATTTTCACTATACATACAGTCACACACTACAGCCACTATCAATAAAGATGTTCACTGGGGTGTTCAGAGGACCATGCTGGTGTTTTTTTTTTTTGCATGTTTCAGCCCATTAACTTTTGCTGCCACCCATTTTCCAAAGCGAATCATAAGCTATCAGACTGATTAATGTGTTTACCTTACTGTCCAGGCAGCGGCTGGTTTCAGTGCATATTGAAGCTCAGCTGGCTGAGACTTGATGCTTACATCGCAGTAAGCGTGAAATCAACTTTCTGAAGTTGATTTCATGCTGAAAACTTCCTTGAAGGACATACAATATTTAAGAGCTGTGAGAGGGAAGTGTGATCACAAGGTGAAGCACCCATGGTTGTGAGCACATACGCAGTGGGAATACTGTTTGTAGGCGTGCTATTAGCGCACCTGCCTGTTTAGCGATGTTGGTTTGTTGGTCAGGCCTCCGCTTTGGTCCTACATGAAATATCTCAAAGACGATCGGATAGATTGTCGAGAAGTTTTGCTTCATTTTACAGGTCAGCAGATTTCCTGGTTAGTAGGAGGTTATTACCAGAATAATTACCTCAAAATCTATAAAAATTCCCCCACAGGATTTGATGATAATATTCTGCTATTTTCCAACAAGCAGTTAATAAATAGTTGTTAATTTCTTTAATATATTTCCAAGAACCTTCCAACTGTTTTCTGCTTAACTTCTGCTGATCATGCCAGTTTAGTTTAGTTTCTGTTTAACACCCCCCTCACCAGGCCACTGAATTGAAGAGAGTCTTGTAGCTTAATTTCCAACTAGTTTCCACCTAACTTCCCCTCAGCAGGCCAATAAATTGAGGTGAGCTGTTGCAGCTTAATTTCCAACTAGTTTACCGCTAACATCTGCTGATTGTGCCAACTTTACCTCCAAGTAGTTTCTGTCTAACTTCTGCAGGTCAGTAAACTGATGTAAAGGGAAGTTAGACAAAAACTTGATGACATGATCAGCAAAAGTTGGAAGTTTCCAGGAAATGTATCAAATAAATATATTTTTTATATATTTATTTATTAACTGCTTGTTGGAAATCAACAGAATATTATTATTAAATTATTTTATGGTAATTTTCAATACATTTTGAGGTAATTATTTGGAGGTAATTTCAAAGAAATGTTAAATATGTAATCATGTGCTTTATGATGTACAATGACTTTTGTAATCCCCTGCCTTTCCTGTTGTGCCTCCATGAAGTTGGCACTGAAATGTCTCTTAACAATTTGATAGATTGCCATTAAATTTCCGTCAGAATGAAAAGTTATCACTTTGATATTTCATACAGCGTCACCATCAGGTCAACATTTTCTTTTATTCAATCAGTTTATGACCAGAAACCTGCAAAATGTATGATGTTACCATTTATGCATTTAGTGCTCAATAACTCATGTTATCATGCTAACACGCTAAACTAAGATAATGCACAATCTAATCTTTATACCTGTTAAACATCAACATGTTATCTTTATCATTGTGAGCATGTTAGCTTGTTTGCCACACAGAGCGGCTCTGTACTAACACAAAACATAACTTTGCCAAACCATAAAGTGTTCAACGTGATGATTTATTCATGTAAAGCAGGTTTGTATTCTCTGCAGATTCATCCTACAGTCTTACCGGCACACTTACATGAATGGCTACCATGGATGATAGGAAAAATGCATCTCTCTGAAACTGTGCTGCTGGGCAAGAACCAAAGTGCTGAAAGTCTTTTTATGTTGCTTTTTCGACGGGATTGATCTCGCCTCATTTTTGGCTTTGTCTCCCTCTCACGTTCCTAAAGCCTGTATCTGCTGTGTTTTAATTGATAAAATAATAATATCTGTGTGATGGGTTGTCAAAAAACACAAAACTGGCACGGGCTCTTTTTAGGTTGCACCTGTTCAGTTATTCAATGCCAAAATAAAGGTTTTTTTTCAATAGAGCCAGTTTGGGAAGTGGTACAATTCACACCATGGTTGTATTTTCACGTTTCTGAACTCAAGTATAATCGACTCAAAGCCCGGTGGAATTAAACAATGTCTGATTCTACTACGCGACCAGTTTCCACAGAGCATTTCACAGTGTTTTTGCCATATTTCCTGTAGATTTCTCGCTGTATAAAGTTACTAATTCTTCACTCCCTTTTCTCTTTTAACTTATTCCTCTCTCCTTCACAGATCTGAATATTGCATCAGCTGTCTTGGCCCTTCTGAGTCTGACCATGATGGTGATGGGCTCCATCTGTATCGCCATGGCCCTCAGCAAAGGAGTGCAGTTCTTTCTCAAACCAGCCTCCTTCTGTTTCATCCTATCAGGTGGGACCTCACTGCCGCGTCACCTGTTTACATTCAAGATGGCAAGACGACGTGATAACGTGATTTTATTCTCACCTCTCTGCAGGTGTACTGGTCCTTCTCTCTGTGCTAATATTCCACCAGTCGGTGCTGGCCTTGCTGTCCAGTGACCACTCCATACCTTTACACCATGAGCTGTCCTGGTCCGTGGCCTGCGTGGGCTCAGCGGGGGCCCTTCTTATTCTCGGAGGTTCCCTCTTCATCATCCTCTCCCTTCCTTTCAGCCCCTGGCAGAAATGCTTGCCTCACAAGAATAGCGCCACCTAGCACTTAAATGCTTAATGATGCACACAGTGTTCTTGATGTCTTGTTTGAGAGCAAGTGGAAAAGTCGTTTTCCTGAGAGTTGTGACATTGCTTGCTCTTGGAAGTCATAGGTCTTAATAAATGTCCGAAGAGAAGGCAGTAATACATTAGTTAGGCCTCCAGAGCTTTTGTTTTAGCGTTTTTAGTAGAAAATAGATGAAGGAGCAACCGGGCTACCGCTGACTGTTCAATTTTTTAGCTCTGTGTTATGTTTACTTAAACCTGCGGCGTGGAACTAAGCTGTAAACGATACAACCTGATTATTTTCCGTCTCGACGTAAATGCATATGTTTTTCTACTTACCAAAGGTGGTGACTTCTAAGGTGAACTGGTCTAATCTCTCAGTTGACCTTATCGTCAGGACAGGGTGCTGTTTAAACATGGGCCAGAAGAGATCAAATATCCGACGAGGAAGAGGAATGCATGAGGCGACATCACTTATGACACACAGCTGTTCCAATTAAACACCAGATCCATTAACCTCATACCATGTAAACAGTTGACCCGAAATACTGTCCATGTAAACAGAAGTGCTGCTGGTTGACATAAAATGCATTGCACCCAGTGTGCCAGCAAAGGAAAGCAACCACAACTCCACATTTTAAAAGACAGAGATCTAAAAGTCCCCGACTGCAGGTTTAACAAAGTGTCACAAATAGGCTTGTTAGCCTGCATATAGTTAGACTACATACATCTAGTCTTTCTGATAGCATCAGGAAGGTAAATACAAACTTTTAAATGCTCAGACACTTTTGTAATTTAAAACTTTTTGTCGTCTGTTTAATATGGAAGCTCATTTCTGCCAAGAAAAAACAACAAAACATGAAATGTAAGCAACAAGTTGTTCAAATGAAACTGTGAACATACGTCCGTTTGGGAGACTTGAAGCTCAACGTTAGACATAAAACAAAATTCTGAAAATGTGAGTCAAACGTTCGACTTATTAATTATCAACAAGCAGAAATGAGCTACCATTGATTAAAATTCCAAAAGCAGTATCACCACCAGAGTAGCAACAAATACTATGTTTTTGATAATGCTAACGATCAGTATAGACCATTTTCACACGGCGGCCATTTTCCTCTGACATCACTCTCATGATAGTAAGCTCAAATGCTCAGATAACATTACGCTGCTGTGTTCGAAGTCATATAAATGTAGGAAATCTTATATATATTGTTATAACATCACTGCTTCTGACAGATCAGCAACTGAAAAGATGATTAATCATGAAAATATGGAGGGACGTCGGCCATATGTCAAGATAAAACAACATATTTGATAAGTCGTTAGCTAACATTAGCATTCAACCAACTTTATCAGCTGATTACGTTTCACTTCGAAGTTTAAATATTTGGGTTCAAGATGTGTGTCGATGTTTTAGAATTAGTTTACACCTTTTCTATCATATCGTGTAACGTGAAAGAAACGTACAGTTAGCTCGGAAGTGGCTGAATGCTAACATTAGCTAATGGGTCATCAAAATATGTTGTTTTACCTTGAAATATGTTCCTCTGGATTTTCACTGTCCGATGTGTTTTGATTTGCTGATCATTAAACGTGGCTGTGGAGTGATAAAAAAATCGTCGGATTCAATATGTTTAAAAGATCATATGTTGTTTCATGTACGACATATAAGCTTCCCACGCTGAGCAAGATGTCGGAGGAAAATGGCCGCCGTGTGAATATGGTCCTATCTGCTACATGTTGCCTTATGAATAGAGTCAATAAGTATCATTAATATTGTAGCCTATGAGGCTTTAGTTGTTATTATTTATTACTTACATGTTTTACAACTATTGAGTGAGGGCTGCTTCAGTTTACCAGATGAATGTATGTTGAATGAAATAAACTGCGTGAAGCCTTTAAAATACCATTTTGTATATCAGAGAATTGTATGGACTCACTTTATAAGCTCATTTGTACATAAACTGAATGAATGTGTTTATATTGTATGAATGGTCATTGTTTGTAGTTTAGTCTCCAAACACTTTATTTGCAATATGTATGCAGTAAAAATATGTTTGTCACAGGATACTCACTTTATCTCTTTACCAGGAAGTGCTCATTTCTACTCACGTGTAAAGTTTGTGGCACCAGTTTTGCTTACCATTAAAGGGATTTGACATAAAATAACGGCCTCCCTTTTGTTTGCTGACATGACACCCTGTCTCCTCTCAAAGTTGACATTCACCCATTTTCACCCTGTCACAGTGTGACTCCTAACCCCTCTGCCAAACATCCCCCTCCCCCCTGAACCGGCTCCTCTATAATTAGGCCAGAGCTCATCGTAATGCATTTCACTGCAGAGGTTGGGAAACCTTATCCTTGAATTTCAACTATGTACCCCGCGGCCTATCCTCGTACCTCTGTGCCCTCTGCTCTGCTTCTCCACCCCTGACCTGAGTGCGTCACTTTCCCTGCTGTCTCCAGGGGAGCCTGGAGGTCACCACTCCTCCACCCCTCCGCCTCCTCCTCCCTCTGTCCGCAGAGGGAACTAACTGTTCAGATCAGAGATGTCCCAATAACTACTCTAACACCGGGCCCACTGGGAAGTGAGTGGCATCCAGGCAGTCACACATATACTCACCTGCACACACACACTCTTACACACAGGCACAGGCTTTTAACTCTGGGTGGACAGAAACTGAATCCACATGACACACTATCCTGGTTGTATATATAGCTGTTAATAGTCCTACTGAGACAGTGTGACACACCGGCCACGAGCTGCATGTTTGGAAATGGGCCTCCAAGAATTCTGTAGATTGAAGGTGGTCTCAACTTTATAATCGATATATTGACCAAAATATAAATGGCCATATATTTTCAGCTGTTTCACCCTAAGCTGTAATAAGGACGGTGCCTGTGTAGTAGACTAAATGAGTTTGCTTTGGCTTCCTCTCCTCCTTGAATCTCTCATCGCAGCATCACTGTGACTGTAACAAGACTGCAGTAGGTATGATAATAGCAGGAGAAGGCTCCCAGATAACTAATCCTCAGGGTTCAGGAGCATCGCAAAGAATCTCATGCTTCTTGTCAAGGATGTGACACTGCCTCACTCTGCCATAAGTATCATCTCTCGTCGCTGAAGAGCTTGATCCCTCCCTGGAAGTTTTCCCGCATTCATCCCTCTGAGGTCAAGAAAGACCTGCCCAGTGGGCCTGAAGGGACCAGAACAGACCTTCAGAGTAATTTTTAATTATTCATGAAAAATCATGCATGAGGTACCAGATGGCAAAAAAAATGATGAGCTCAGGTAGGGCAGTGGTCACAAAAAAGTCTCCTGAATAAACTTTCAGTTGCGTTTCTCATTATCCTATTTGGCAAATACCGCCCATCTGCCGCTATCCATATATTTGCAAATATAACGAGCCTCAGGTCTGACAAGGAAGGTCGAAGTCTTTTTAGGATCACAGCACAAGCAAAGATTAGCTGAGTGACCCTGAGCTTGAGTTACTACTAAAAGCGATGTTTGCTCACTAATGATGAACGATACTTTACACACAAAAGATACGATCAGTTTATAATATAAATTGTATTTTTATATAGAGCAGGTAAAACTGTCTCCACCTGGTCCAGCTACAACATTAAAATTCTGCCTAGATGTAAGTTAATGCATCAATAATAAAGTATCATTTATAATGTAACACTGACAGGGGCCATTCTTCATACTGAATACTTACTTTTGATACTTTATCAGTAAATTTAAGTATATTTTGTTGCTAATCCTTTTGTACTTTTACTTTAAGCTCTCCTCCGGACATCTTTTAAAACAAATACAAATATTCAGCTTTGAATATGAACGATGATTCATGCCTGAAACAGTTTTTACCATTTTGGAGGTTTTAAGTTTCTGTATAAAATTTGTTTAAGGGGGCAATATGTGAGAATTTTAGTTGAAAACATTCAAAAATGAACTAAAATAACCAACTTGTGGTTAATATAATTAGCAGTTTTGACATTTTATCATATTGTATTGCAGAGACATCTACTGAAATTAGTATGCTAAGCAGCTAGCCCTGAACGTCCCAATCCAAAGCACCAGTATTAGTGGTGTAAAGCATTCCCCTGGTCCCACAGCTCACAGTCTGAACCACTAGCTGCGCGGCTAACTGAGCTAACTAACTAAGGAAAGCTACAGTTAGTAGCAGTTAGTGGTTACATATTGCACCTTTAAGAGGCATATGAGACCAGGATAGCCAATCAGAGAGATCAAAAATGGGTAGATACACGCATTAAATCATATTCAAGGTAAGAACATATAAACTCCCTCCGTCAGCAGATGGATGTGAAAACAGCACATACTGTCCATCATCAGCACAGTGAAGGTGAAACAACTCTACTGTCAAGAGTTATCTTATCATCCAGCAGTTACAGAACAACATCATCATTCATGTGAAGTCATATCTTTCTGGCCACCTGATGAGTCCCGTATTCACTCTTGTTTTAGCTCTATTTTGGTCTCTGCTGGGTCTTTCACTGCTAAATGCCACCGTCTTCACCAGCTAATCGCTAACTGTGTCTCTCTGCAGTTTGGTGCTGAGCAGATAGAGTACAGTTGGTTTTTCAGAGCTTCTTCACTGAAGACAGGCACCTGCTGAGGCTGACAGCGTCGCCATGAGTGGGCCGGACAGCTAAACAATAAGCTGAAGGGAGCAGAAGATTCAAGTGATAATGTTCATTTTTATGAGTGCCACCTTCTCACGTTGTCATTAGATATATATAGAAAAACATAGATTATAGCTGCTTAAAGTAAAAGATCTGAATACTTACACACTGTTCTGAAAGGGGAACTCCTGTATTTTTAAACCTGGGCCCTATATTTATATATTTTGGTGTGTAAATGATTCAAACTTACCAAAAATGTTGGAATCGGTCCTGTAGATCGCCTCAGCTGGCGGCTGCAACATGGCTGCAATGTAATCCTTTGGGGCAACTCCAACCGTCAAAGTTACGTCCACTAAAAGTGCTGGTTTTGCTCCTGACAGGCTGAGGTTGTTATTCGAAGTGTCACGATTCCAGTGACTTTGAAGATAAATTCTCGCTGGCAGGTCCTCGAGGTAAACTCCAAACTCCGATCTGACTCACATGTCCACCGTCGTCTCCCTGCAACAACTAACCTTTCACGAGATTTCAGAAGGAGACTTCCTGAGCGAGACTCGACAGTCATAGTTGCCCCAAAGGATTACATTGCAGCTGCCGGCTAAGGCGATCTATAATCTGTAATTATGAATCATTTACAGACCAAACATGTCAATATCGGGCCCAGGTTTAAAACCCCACAGTTTAAAAAAATTTCCTTTTCAGAGATACTCAAACACAGATGCATGCTCACTTCGTGTTTCAGAAGAGACGCCGCTCTCCTCGGCAAAAAAGAAACAAAAGACAGCAGTCTGTGAATATGTTTGTTATTGTTTTTTTTATAAACTTCGTGCAATACAGTGTTTAAGTTTATCACACATTTAGATAAACCATAATCATTTGTCTAGATATATCTATTCTCAACTACATACTATTCATATTGCCCACATAAATGCTATCTGTGTGCAGTTTTTATCACATTATTCTTTTTCTGAAATGAAATCAAAGAAATGAAAAAACGTAGAGAATCTGGAAGCGTCTGGTTGTTTTGTTTTTAGTTTCTTCATTTTATCACGTAGCGGTGTGTCCATGGTCTCGACCCGCATCTGCAGTCACTCGGGACAGTTTTAATAGAGAGGGTGGGATGGGCGGGGCGGGCGGGCTGTTGGGTTTTTACATGTGTTTACATTCTCATCAACATAAACAGGTCAGAGTTCAGGATCCCGAGTCGGCCGGTCACGGGGGAAGCACAGTGAAAGAATCTTTGGGGAGGTTAAGATGTCGTCTCTGTGGTGAAACTGTTACTGGCGTGATAAAATAAGGGGACGCTGATCCTGTGACCAAATGTGGGAGCGGGGGGGACGGGGACGAATTCAGCGGATGAAACTACCCAACAAGAGTCCAGGGAAGAAAACACTTCAGCCAAACCTGCCCAAAATGCATACTCAGTTTGAACAGTGGTCCCGAAAAAACATATCTATAGACTTTACAAAGAGATGTATGCGTAATTACAATGTACACGTATCTTCTCAAAAGATTTTTCTCCGTAGTGTTTTTTAAACCCTCTCAACCCACATATACATATTGTATTTTTTTGCCACTGAAAATGATGAGTTGCATGTCTCACTTTGGGACTCTTCATAGAAAAAAATGATTAGGTTTTTTGTTTTTCTGCTCAGGTAAGTAACCTTTACCTGAATCTGTACAAATGTATTTATTCTATGTCTTCTTTTTTCTGCTTCCTCCGGTCAGAGGTTTCTGTTAATGCCCAAGAACAAACATCTTCAACACGACTATTAGCTACAAGTACTACTGTTAACACTGATTAGAATGGAAATAAGACTAACAGAGGCCCATAGAAAACTCAGACTCATAATAACAATGAAGTTGGACGGTTGTCGCAGTCACTCACATTATTGTTGCATTTCTTTCAGTATCAATATTGGAAGACAATTTACAGTATTCAAATCTGACTTCATGTTATAAATGAAAATTATATAATATGGGGGTTACAAAAATAATACAGGCCCTCACTCTTCCACATATTGTGCACACTCATGCTTGACACTTTGACACAATTACGCACAGCTCACTGACAGTCCCAGCGGCTCTGCATGGAAGAAATTCACAGTAAAAGTCATCGAGATCTAAAATTAGAGTGAAAACAACATTGAAATCAAAACTCTTCATTCCAAAAACGATAGTGTTCTGCAAACGCGGCTAGCCTGTAATAACGCTAAGAATAATCACAACAACAATTTTACATTAATGATGATCTGGTTAAATTAGCAGTAATATTGCACAAAAAAATATGTGAAACATTTTTCATAATAGCCCAAGGTTAATTGCGTTTGATCATTAACAAAATAAATCATTTCTAGCACATTAAAATATCAAAATAGTTTTATTGTGAAAGTTCATTGTTGTTGTTATTATCGCTCTGTTATTACTCTTCTTCTTTTTGCTCTCAGTGAGATTGAGTAGACTAAATAACAGTGAACATGGAGGGAGAGATTTAACATTTCACCTGTCTGTCTTTCTATTGAGCCAAACAAACACAGAGCTCTTCTCTATCTTCCCTCCTTTATCACTACCTATCCTCCCCTCCCTTCCCTCTCGCCTCCCCTCCTCCCTACACAGGCGTTGTCTTCCTATTCAGGGTGTTAGAGTTGCTCTCCCTGTCTCCCTTCAGCCTGTCCAGAGTCCCCATCCCTCGCTCCCTGTCTACTGTGGACGAGGTGAAGGGTGGAGGGCCGGAGCCCACCGAGTTGGGCATCGGCGCGTTGGAGTTGGAAGAATTGGAAGGGTTGTGTGACTTAAGCGAGGGAAGTGTGCCGCTCATCATCACCCCTCCACCTCCCCCTCCATCCTTTGGGAAGCAGTTGTGGAGCTGGTAAAGCGTGGCCCTGTCCACCGTTCCATACATGGGCGGCAAACCCCCCAGTTTGGGGTCACGGGACAACGTGTAGAGGGAGATGTCGCCTCCAGCCAGGGCCGTGTGGGAGCGAGAGTGGGGGTTCGGTAAAGTGGACACCGAGATGGGGCCCTGGGAGAGCAGCGCAGAGGGGGGCAGGCCGAAGTTCTTGCCCCCACCTCCTACAGGTGAGGGGTCTCGGGAGCGCGAGGGGTCGGTGGAGCGCGACGAGGAGCGGGAGCGGCGGCGGAAGCGGTAGCTGGGCAGGCGGAGCATGGCGTGCGTGGTGCTCTTGAAGATGTCGGTGCGCGAGCGGCAGCGCAGCTCCTTGTTCTTCTCGATGTAGATGTTGACAGCCAGCACCCCCACCATCTCGGCCATGATGAAGGACAGGCCTCCGAAGTAAAAGGACCAACCGTAGGAGTACTGCCACTTCTTATCCTCGTCCTTCTTAGGAGAGATGTCCCCCAGTGCAGCCGAGATGTACACGATCACGCCAATGATGTTACTCAGACCTGAGAGAGCACAGAAGTACGGTATTTACAAAAGAGCTAAATAAACCCAGACAGAGCAACTCACAGTACTAATAAACACATTTGTTTGACATGATGATTTGTGACATTCCCAATAAAGACAACTGACAAGACGAAGGTTGGATATAAAGACTTCTATTAAGCTGACAGAGGAGTCTACACACAGCTGCACACTCCCAAACAAAGCATCAAAACTGTTAGAGCAAGTAATATTCTCCAGACTGTCTCTCACACACACACATGCACATACAATAATCTCGGGTTACCTGCAGCCACAAAGAGGATCCCCGCCCCCAGGATGATGTTCCTTTTGCTCTTATAGAAACGACTAGCAGCGATGCAAACCCCTCCCATCAGCAGCAGGATGGCACTGAGGATCGGGAAGATGTTGGAAGCCCTGACTACCCCTGAGCAGAGGAGAGAATAACAGTCAGCGGCAAAAAACGAGAAAACGAGGAGTATAAATACTGAATGTGTGAAATGACGCCGGACTTCTGAGACAGTATCTTCAGACACAAAAGCACTTTTAGCAGCAGAGCAGGCGTTGGCCAACACGCACTTTAAAAGTAGGAAGATAGCAGAACAAAGCAACTATCGCCTGATACGAATACAGCAACACTCTGCACTTTATGACTTTGCATATTATGTACGTATGAATGAATAACTGCATCGTCGCTTTTAGTTCCTATATTTTATCGACTTGTGTTTATGTTCTCGTCTGTTTTTAAGAGCTGCACTGGGGAGCGTTCCTATCAGCTGAGTTGACATGCCGATAAAGAACAGAAACTGAAATTGTCTTAAAGTTACGATCCTTAAGATTTGTATAATATCAAGCCCCGTCTTTGATACTATTAATGTTTTTTGTCTCTTTAGCAACAGCCTTTCAATGTATTTACATTCTGTAATTACTTCTCTAACTCTAATTAACTACCTAAACCTGAGGGATTCACAGGAAATGATGTATGCATGTAATCTAGTGTTACTGTTTCGAATGTTCTCATTGATACTAGTCTCACTGTCCTGCAGTCAGAACTGAGCCATATACAAACAGAAGTTTTCACATTGAAGGATTCAGCTGGTAAAACATGGTCAAACATTACCGCTGCGCAATTAATCGAAATGTTATTGAAATTGCAATATGGCCGAGTGCAACATCACTCAACGCCATGCGATGTTACGCCTTGTGCATTTATCCCTGTATCCAAAAGTTAATAAGGTTTATTCTGGGCAGCAGTTAATGTAAACTGAAGAAGTGAGTGTATGTTACCCTGTCACGCAGTTGTTACTATGGTTACAGCTTTGCCCTGATTACAGACATGTTCAGTGCAGATGACCATGAAAAGGCATTGTTCTAGGCACATAGATGTTAAATTTAAAAATAATAATATACGCCCACATATATTATATATCTATTAGTGCTGTCACGATACTAACATTTCTAACTTTGATATAACAAAATGAAAAATATGGATAATCGATGCTATGTTTTATCAAACACAACTTTGAGGGCGTAACATTTTTTATTTTTATTGGAAGATAAATATGACAAGGCTTGATTACTGTGTGATTAGCACAACAGGATTTAAGATAACTGTATGTGAGGAGGCGAGCCTACAGTATACAGATACTGCAATAGTTCGTCTCACAACTTGCTGTCAGAGAGGAGAGAGCGAGACAGTACAGCTGGTACAACACTAATATCATCTATCTATACGCACAAACTCATACAGAAAAGAAATTACGTCCAGGCAGAGAACTTGAAAACACTGATGTCACCGAACCCAAACCCGGATGTGAATTCTTAATTTCTGTTGGGTTCTGGTCAGGTATCCATGCTCTATCTAAAAAAATCACATCGACATTTTCACATATTTTTTTTTTTTTGTGAAAATGAAATGAAATGAAATCGTGATTCACAACACATAAAAAATAATCGCCCTACTTTTATTTTGAAGAACTCATGAGAATCAAAATATACCGTCTTTTTTGGCAAAAGCTCATTTCGCTGTGCTCTGCCGTTGTGTGAAAAGTGCCACTGCCGTGCACAGCGTGAACCCAGAATGTGTTTTCATTGTGTGGCTCAACGACTGTCAACTTAAGCATTAAAATGTGCTCGTTCACCACAGGCGTCACCAAATCAACCAAGAATGAAATCTTAAAGGTTACAACTTCAAGAAAACTGGTGGTTTACTCCGAGTCAGTATAGACAGCTACTGAATGACTGAACCCAGGTTTGAACAATGCAAGGACGCAGAATAACGTCGACAAAGAAAATAAAGATGTGAAAGCTGCTCCGTTATAAATATGAACATAAGACTTGAGAGTGAGATAATTAATTACTCAGCTCTAGACACACAATCGAATCAAACTTCCCATGTGGCCTTCGGTGCTTTCAGCAGGTCTGCCAACCATGCACACACACACACACACACACACACACACACACACACACAAGCACACACACATTAGCACTCCTCTCTCATCTAGGACAACTAGGCCACGGGAGAGAAAATGCCACCTAAATGCCAGCAAAATGCCTCTGCAACATTGTAAACAGAACACAAGCTTTTCTTTATGTATGCACAGGCACACATGTAGCATATCACAGAGCGGAGAGATATCACTGCAGGGCACTGGGTACGAACTAGGGCGCCCCATCTTCCCTGATTTTCTGCACACGCTGTCACATGTTCATTTCTCGCAGAGAGAATCTTCTGAGGACGAGCAACAAAAACACAGAGCTCAAAAAGTCACGGGGGGTAATTTTACACTTTCTTTCTCTTATTCATAACCAGGCTCCTCTGTCATTCATCACCCATGCCTAGTAATGTTGTTATTGACTTACGTAGGACGTACTCTGCCCCGTCATGGTCAAAGTCTGCATCCTCTGGGAAGTGGTTGATCTGAGAACACACTCCTCTCTTTACTCCTGGGAGATGAGAGAAGAAACGGGGGGTGACCAGACACAACAAAAGACAGCAGCTCATAACTGACGCTGTAAGAAAAAGAGAGCAGCAAATATCCTCCTGAGAGACAAACTGACTGACACTCGAGCACAGTCATACATTTGTAAGAAAATCTCTCTTTTGTATTCGAGCATATGTGCCGGATGTCAGACCTCAACATACTGATAAGAACACCACAGAGGTTAAATGCAAGTTAGTAACATCACACACATACAGTACACACTAGTGTTCATTTTGACGGCTAGTTGTTATGCCCTTGTTAGTTTTTATCATGTTTAGTCAACCTATTCGTTGGGCGATATGTCATTAATATATCGTGATATGAGACTTTATATCGTCTTGGTTTTGAATATCGTTATAAAATGATATGGCGTGTGTTGTGTCTAGTCTAGCCTCATCCAAAAACTGTGCTTAAAGGGGCTCTGCGGAGCTAGCTACTGTTGCTCTCCGTTAGCGGGGGCCGAGGCGAGGAACCTGAGAACGTGCATGAAGTCACATCGGGAAGTCCAACCCGAGTCCTTCACAGTGAAATCCACAGTCCAGCAGCTTTAAACGACTTCGTTCACAAGCTTGTAAAGGCGGCCGAGAAAGTCTCATTTTTCACGTCACGTTACAATCCGCTCACGTGTGGCCACTAAAAAAAGATTAATACATTTGAATGAATACAAATTTTTAAATGGCGCCCCTTTAAGGATGCAGCTTTGCAGAAAGTGCCTCATTTCGTGGTCCGATGGTATCGATGGACCATGTTCTGATTTGCATATTCATTGTGAACCAGTACTAAGGCCCAACGCTCTCTCTCACACTAATATACGACAATATGAGCTGTACAGACAATAAAACAATTTGACCAAAGAACGTGACAAACTAGCGTTTTGAACAATGGAAACAAGACTCCGAGTCCTGATTCTGCTCATTTTGTGCTGATGGTATCGTCCTGATGTGATGCACGCAGCACAGGAAACAGAACCGCTGCGCTGAAAGAAAAAAGCCTCTCTAACGTTTCATCTTCTCTTTTTTTTTTTTGTTTGAGATTTTGGCGGAGTTTTTATCTTTTGAGCTCGGCGGCCTCGTCTTCTTCGTCAACAAAACTGCATGTTGATATAGTCACAGTTAATGTTTGAAGACGTCTGTTCCTTGTCGGCATCGTCTCGTCTTAGTCACGGAAAATGAGTCATAGTTGAGTTTTTTAGTTGTATTTAGTCATAATTTCCATTAACAAAATTAACACTAGTGCACACACACACACACACACACACACACACACACACACACACACACGAAAAATACATACAAGTATGCAGACACACGGGCAGACAGATAACTACCCGCCGGGGTCCTGCATGTAGACAGACAGACGAACGGAGGGATGCACGCACGATGATGACAGCACACCACTGTTGCTGATGGGTGGATTGTGAGAGAGATGGATGGAGGTGATGGAATGAAGAGACACAGACGGAGGGAGACATGGACAGATGTGGGGTGAGCTGGTCTCTTTTCTCACAGCTCTTTTATTTCCACAGGTTGGTCTGAAAAGAAACAGATGGAGGTACAAAGGGACGGGACGTCAGTTGAGCCACACGGATCAGTGCTGTTATCATCCTCAGACACAGACTCAACAGACTGTTTCAGGTGGCGCTCACACTGTCAGAGCTTTTAGACGTTAGTGTAAGTGTTCCCCTCCAGTTTCTGAAATCACATGTTCGCTGGAGGACTGATCGCTGAATGACTTACTGCTAAAACATCAGCAGCTCGACCAGCGTCTCATTACAGGACACACGGATGTACTTGGTGCCCGTAGTATCTGGCTTTTTCTGCGTTATCGTCACAACTTCATTTGCCGTATCAGTGAGGGGGTACTTCTGCAGTTGCCAGGGGGTGTGTGAATGGTTTTGAGAGGCTCAACTAATAAATAAATAAACAAATAAATAACTAAACAAACAGGCCACAGTAAGCTTTAAATCAGACCTACTCAACTAGCGGCCGCTGGGCCCTTTATCAACCTCATTCTGGCCGTTTGTCTGCTTCTAAGCACAAAAATACTCTTATTTTATCAAAACATTTTAGCCAAAGCTGTTAAGCAGAGGTATTTTTTTCCTACCCTGCTCTTTGACTTCAAATCTGGCCCTTCGAAAATAGTAATTGAATAGGCCTGCTTCAAATCATGAACACCACAGCTTGAGGTTGAGAGTGTGAAAAATGGCTAGCAAGCGAGCACAGAAGTAAATAGTTAAATATGTACGAATTTCAGTTCAAAACAACACAACTAAAATCATCAACAGAATGCGAAGAGATACGAGTTTTGATGTCATGATGTCCATGTGTTGTTACAAATGCTAACCAGCTAGCCCCGGCCCCTCAGAGTCTGAAGCTACCGAGCTAGCGGTGTAAAAAATAAACATTCCCCTCCCAGTCCAACCACATTAACTACACGGCTAACATGGCTACTCCGGTGATATGCTGCCTCCACTCGGTTTGGAGTAGGAATTTAATATGCGGCCAATTCTTACATATTGCACCTTTAAAAGCAACAGTTAAAGGGAAAGTTCACCTCCAAATCAACAAATCTTACATGTGGTGCTAAGTTGCTGAGCTCTGGAGATATCGACTGTAGAGATGTCCGCCTTTTCTAAAATATAATGGAACTGTTGGCTCGACTACTCAAGATCATCATTGGACTTTTGTGTCATTATTTCTGTCTACTGAACTACACCCGCCAAAAGTGTCACCACGCAGAAGGAAGCGTGCATCTGCTCATGGATACAAGGCTAGCTAATTAACCGGTGCATGAGCAGATACATGCTTATTCTGCACAGGTGTAGTTTGGCACATAGAAAATAGTTCCTACATGAAACTGCTCACAACAAGGTCTGTTGATTATCTTGAGTAAATGCTCATGATTTCTGGAAAGAAACGTTGCTGTTGAGTTTTTCAAATGTATTTTTTTGGGAGCTTTGAGCACCACAAGCTAAGTGCCATCTGGTTCCTTTATTTTCAAGCGAAGGCAGACATCTCTGCGGCTGATATCTCCAAAACTGGGCAACTCACACCGAAACAATCTGGAGGGAAAATGTGTATTTTTGATTCGGCGATGGAGAGTCCCTTAAAACAATTCAAACAGTTGGAAACTAGTTGAATAAGCGGCTAAAACTAATTGAAAAGAAGCTAAAAGCGACAGATAAATGGGTGAACTTCTCAAACGAACATCAACATTAAGAGATCAGTTGCATGAAAATGTGTCACAGCAATATCCACTTATATATATCAGTTTAGTGGACATATTGATAACATGCTACCTTGTGTTGATGAAGGTAAAAGGTTGGTAACTTCTTGACTACTTGACAGGTAATTCAGTACATCCTCACCTTCAGTAAACCTGCAGACGAGCTTGAGAGGAGGACAGGACACATCTCTATCCACAGCATAATGTGCCACCCACCCACGGGCATAAATCTTTTAGAGCTAGCATGTCCTGCATTTCGGCTCCAGCTACACCTCACTGCATCACTGCACGGCTACAGAGCATCTATCTTGGCTGAATACTCCACAGACATCAAGGATACTTGACCTCTAAGCCATGCCAAGACACTGTCAGCTTTACTGCACCGCAATGTGAGAGGAAAGGACTGAAGGAGAGGAAGCTACGAGGATGTGAAGAAGAGGAGAAACCAGTGAAAGATTCAATGCAATGTTTGGGGGAGTGAGACGGAGGGATAGCAAGTGGAGAAACTGAAAGAGTGAGGCAATGGAGGGAGTGGGTGGGGGTGCACTGCAGCAGTGCTGCAAGGGCTGGAGCTTATCTCTAATTGGCTGCTTTGCTATCAGGAAGCTTAGAGATGAGGACAAATTAGCTTTGTACAATGACCAAGCCCAGGATGGGCCGGGGATGCTTTATAAGGAGAGCCAAGAGGTTTTCCTGGAGACAGAAGTCTGTATGTGAGCAAAGGCACAGATCGCTAACTCACACCACCCCTTTGGCTGTAGCTGCTTCACTGTTAACTCCATCGCAGCCTTTCCTGTTGAGTGTCAGCCAGGCAGTGTAATGTATAATGGATTAGCAGCTTGTGTTGCAGTGACGAACCGATGATCGAGAGATGGCCACTGCCAGATTCTGTAGCTTCAACCACTTGGAGTGAGAAGTCGTCGTGCGTCAGGGTGACCGAGGGCCTTTTGTTTCATCCCTCGAATTAAATTACTGAGTCAAACGCAATGATTAATGGATTATTTTGAGTGAGGGATACGCTTCAGTGTCGTGTAATTATACTGCAATTATGCAAAATTGTTTTTTTGTCACTACAGCACGGTCTAACAAATACAAATGAAACGTGTATATGCTGATGCTAATAATGATCACAGCGATGCAGAAGAGTCCTACAATCAGTCGAAAGTCTGACACTGCCGAACCATAGTAATAAAAAAACACATGGTGACTGACAGACAATAAAAGCTTCCACACAGCCGAGAGAGACGATGTTAATGAGTTCAGTTCAGTTGCAGCTGATAAGTTAAGTTGGATTCATCACTACCTCCAGTGTTCAGAGCCTTTGGTGTGTATTAAACTGTCAAATCACAGCGGAGGCAAAAAGAATTTGTGATTGCGACAGTCGAAACATTAATGTGTGCTCGGTCTGAATTATTCTGCAGGGAAGAAAAGGAAAATATGACCCATTCCCTGTTACATGACAGGGAAATTAAGACGGGAAAGAACACTTGCAGAAATATTTTGACGTTTTGAGAAACATGCTTATTCATTTTCTTGACAGTAAGAAAAGAGGATTGATAGCACTTTTAGTCTAATACTGTAAATATCAAGCTATAGCTAGCAGCCAGTTAGCTTAGCATAGCAGCCCAAAAACTCCTGCAGCAGTTTTTGACCTTTTCATTCTGCGTCCGTGAAGCTTGGCAGTAGTGTTGTCATCTTTTGTCATGTTATAGCCTTGTATCAATATTTTAACACAAATCTATGTCACAAATGTTATGTCAGTTGATTTTACCCCTGTGAGTTCACACATTTTTCATTTTTACACTTCAGCTTTTGTACTGATTAAAACAAGATATAATGAGAAGTGAGCTTTAAGGCCTTGACACAAAAAACTGACATCAAATAACTAGTATGACTGTCGCCTTGCGTTTTCAGCGTCTCGGCCAGAAACCTGCACTTGAACGCACCGCAAAGACTACAGCCGGCGGCCAACAAGAGTGATTTCACTCACCAACAAGCCGCCACCAATTCTATTTCGGCAAAAGATCCTTCAACAACTAACGCCAAGGATGCTCACAGACCGTCCCGACAATGCACAACAACCGACCACCGGGACCTTTAGAGGTGCGAGCAGGACAGAGCCAGGCTAGCTGTTTCTTCCTGTTATGAGTCTTTATGCTAAGCTAAGCTAACTGGCTGCTGGATTTATGTTCATATTCATGGTAACAATGTTCTTCTCTCACCCTCATCTAGAGAAAATAAGCACATTTCCCAAATTATTGAAGTACTCTTTCAGTCTTCAGTTGACTCTGCTTTTATTTTAAATCCTGAAGGCGAGAAGATCTCATCCGATCAGATTTGGATCTACATTAGATGCTAAAGGGCTAGAAAGTAACCTGAGCTGTGTTGCCACATATCATCTTTCCCTGAACCCTCCTCACTAAAATGAAAAGCCTCGACCAAAGCAAACTTTTCCCAGTGATCCAAATCCCTCCCAAAAACTTCTCCTTTACCTTCCAGGCAGCATATCCTCCACAGTCCAGAGTGGGTGAGCGCCCCAGGATCCTTCTTGTCCTTGTTATGGGGATCATCCTGGGTGACGTTGGCTGTGCTGTTGCAGATGAGGGCACGGGAGTACAGCCAGTAGTCCGTCCCTATTGCCACCGTCATCAGGCCGAAGGCAGCGAATGCCCCCACGGTGGTGAGGAGGATCTGGATCCCCTTCTCACACACCATGCCTGCTGAGAAAAAAAGATAGGAGGTCGACGAAGGGAGGCAGAAGAGGAACAGGACGGACATCAGGAGTACAAACGGGAGGGCGAGCAAACAATTATTCAAGAACAAGAAAGAATGATGTGTTTACAATCACGCACAAAGTGCAGTTTATTGAAGAAGACGGCGAACATTCAGGTGAGATGATGAGGGGCAAGAAGAGGTGAGGGGCGGAGGGGGAGGCAATGAGAGAAGACAAGAGCGAGGACGAGGCTGATGTGGGAGGTGCGTAAGTGGCTGTGTGATGTGTCCTTGGAGGAGAGTTGGATGACTCTGCTGACTCTGCTTAACAAGAAAGGAATTGATGTGAAACACAACAGATCACACCCTCCCCAATCTCTCTGTGCTCCATATTCATGACCCTGACACCGTTCTCCAACTCAGAATCAGCAGGGCTGGAGATGAATACACAAACACACACACGAACAAACACACGACACACATCTAGCGGTGGTCTGTAATGAGTTTCCCTTTCGCACTGATAACACTGACACCGACACAAAGTGTAGAAAAGTCAAAAAGTTCTGAAAAAGTTCTTACCTGACGGCGAGTTTCTATCCTTCGACTCAATTTTGAAATCTTTCTTTTCCTCGTCAGTGAGAAACGTGCTGTCCCCTCAATCCGGACAGCATCCATCGACTGTTTTCACCCGCTCCCCTCGCTCCTTCTTACACTCGTCCTCTCTCTGTTGCCTCTTTCTCTTGCGCTCTCTCTCTTTCTGTCTGTCTTTCTCAGTGGACAGCTGCTGCTGCTGGTGGAGGTTGTGGCTCGGACGGTCGTCCCGCTCTCCGTCCGTCCTCTGTTAGCAGAAAACTTGCATCATGGTCCGTGCTGTCGCTGCGTTTGCACATGAAATAAAGAAAAACAAAGGGGAGTTTTATACTTTTTACCTTATTTATTATGGGTTAGGATTAGATTATTAGACAATGAATTTACAGATGAAAACAAACGGGAATAAAAGAAAAGAGTTTAAATAGTATATGACTTAAAGTACAATCATTTGTAACTAATGATTGTATCATTATCGATTCATTTTGATGATTATTTAGTTTTTTCTTGAGTTTTAGAGCTGAATCAATCAATCAATCAATCAATCAATCAATTAGCTGTTGACAGTAGACAAAACGGCAACTACTTGATAATTGATTAACTGTCCGAGTCATTTTTCAAGCAAAAATACCAACATGATCTTCTTCCAACATTTTGTTTCCTTGTGTAAAAAAACAGGCAATTTAAAGACATTGCTTCTCTCTTTAAGAAATTGTAACTGGCGTTTTTCACCACACTGTGGCATTTTATCAACCTAATGATTAATTGATTGAAGCAATTGTGAGCTGCAGCCCCAGTTAGTCTTGTTTGTTTGCATGTCGGGTTTTTGCATTTGCTTGTTTTGTCTTCTCTACGCAAAAGAAACTGTTCTCATTGGACCACTAGGGACAAAAAGGGCGGGAAATAGTGAATACTGCCACCTTCCACTGCCTTGATGGCCAAGATATTAAAATGTCTTGTTTCACCCAATCTGCAGTCAAAAACCTCAAGATGTTCAATTGAGGAATCAAAACTGGTGGAGTTTTATCTAAAGCAGCAGGCTCATTATCAATTACATTGTCACTTACAATTAAAATTACAATGTTAGCATTGTAATTGTGAGCACGTTAGCATGCTGATGCTAGCATTTAACTCAAAGTGCATCTGTATCTACCAACAGTGTAACAGAGCTGCTTGCATGATCGCTCTGTCTTGTTGGTAGAAAAACAACTTAAAGGATAAGTTCACCCGAAAATGAAAATTCAGTGTTTTCTTCTTTCCCCAATGCAGATGAAAGTCAGGTCAAGTTTCGTAGTTGACAAAACATTTCTGTTGCTTCACAGCAAAACAAGGCTACAGCCATCTCCTAAACAACTAAAGTAGATGATGACTGTTGTAACATTTTAAAATGTAAAAAAAACAACTGAAAGAAAATATAAAATTGCTCCATACAACTCATCCAAGTCTCTGTGAGCCGCACATCGATTTGAAAAGATGTTTGCTGTAGCTGCTAAGCTAATAGCGTTAACTCTCACGCTGTCTGAAGCAGCTGCACGAGCCTTAACCTCGTCTTTTCGTATCAATTAGGGATCTTGGGGCATTCAGCATTTTCCGTTTCCTGTTTTCTACATTTTAAAACAAGTCCCCATCTTCTTCTATAGCTGATGAGGAGAAGGCTGCAGCCTCGTTCTGCTGCGTGCAGAAATGTTTAGTTGACTACGAAACTTCAACCCGACTTTCCGTTGGCACGAGGGTGATTAGACGATGACTGACTTTTCCATTTTTAGATGAACTTTACCTTTAAATTACTGATTCATGCTCGAAAGCACCTGCAGATTAATTTTAGCGTCACTTACAATGAACGAAATAACATTTAAATCCTCCTACGGATGCCGTATTTAAATGTCGCGGCTCTGCACCGATGTTAAAACAGATCAGGAGTAATTATAGAAGTGACAGCGTTACAGGCTAAAAGACTGAATGACTCCAGAGCGGGTTGTGCTGCATCTAGCCTGAATAAGAGGAGCAAGAGGGGGAGGCAGCGAGGACCAACCCGACATTGTTACCATAGCAACATTGAATTCCAAAGTCTGGATCAGCATAGAGCGAGGAGGAGGAGGAGGGGGGCAAGAGATAGAGGGAGGAAGAGGCAGAGAGAGCGAAGCAGAGAGAGGACAGAGATGGGAAAGAAAGAGGCAGAAACGAGGGGGAATATTTCAAATCACTAGCAGGAGTGTTTAGTCTGAAACCAGACACACAGACAGACAGACACACAGACCAGTGCGCTAATGCTCTATCAATAGATTTATGTGTCCACGGCACAGATGCCCCCAGACACACACACACACACACATGCACGTGCGCCTCACAAACACACACACGAGTAAAGACAACAAGGCCATCAGTTACTGAGGAGAGAACGACACAGAGTAAAACCCTCCGTCAGTGTCTTTTGTTGCTGAATTAAGGCAAAAAAAAAAAAAAGAAACGCGAGGATACGATGAAGCAGCACACGTTATTCAACAAACATTATTTAGCAGACATAATGCAGTGCAGTCAAGTCTGTTAATATTTGATGATGCAATATGGCACCGTGATCAAAATAGGTTACATCCTGTTTGCATTGTGAGACCCAAAACAGAGCTGCCTCAGAGACAGAAGGAGAGATGGAAGGAGACGGTGTGTTGTGTTGTGTGTGTGTGCGTGTGTGTGTGTTTTATGTGTGTGCGTGCACGTTTCCTCTCCAGTGCATCTGAGGATGGGTCTAGTCCAATCTTATTGAATCCCAGTAATGTTCCCCTCAGCTCCCCTCAGTTAGACAGTTAGCTTCGTATCTCTGCGTTCAGGCTCCTTATTATGTAAACTGTCAAATGACACCACCACTGTGTGGTTTATTTATACATTGTGGGTTCATATGTGCAAGCAAACAAGTGAATGTGTGTAAGTGTGTGTGTGTGTGTGTGTGTGTGTGTGTGTGTGTGTGTGTGTGTGTGACTGTGTGTGTGTGTGTGTGTGTGTGTATCTGTGTGTACGATGACCTTCCAACCCTATCAACATACTGCCTTTCCCTGAGGAAAATACATGTCCAGAAGGGATTACACTATCTCCAAGGCCTAAAAAACGCAGTATCTAATGCGTGCGTAGATGTGTGTGTACGTGTGTGTGTGTGTGCGGTCTTTGACTCCAGTATTTAATGAATGACCTTAACAATAACCTACTAAGTTATTCCCCGCAGCAAAAACTCCCCTGTGTAGGAGATCATAATTGTCATTTAATTATCTGTAATTTCTATTCTCCGCCAATAATTAAGAAAGAGGGGAACGAGGGGAGTGAGAGCAGGAGAGCGTGAACGAACAAGAGGGCAAGAAAAATGAACAAAAGTGTGTGAGTTTAACTAAATGGGTTAGACTGTAAAGGGACTGTTCATTACTATTATTAATTATTTCTGCCTCCCTTTGCAACATAGTTCATGGTTACATCAAAGAGCCATAATTTGAAAGTAGCTCCAAAAACATAGGGGGCAGCATACCTCTGTATCGCTGTAGCTAGCGTTTTTACATTACATTACCATTAGCGAGTCACTACGTGTGACACCAGACTGGGACTGAGCACAGCCTCCTGAACTGCCAGAGGTCAATTTCAAAACAGGGGATACAGTATGGAGGTGATTTACAGCGGCACTGACCAAAACTAAGGACTTAAAGCAGCGACGATTCAGATGGCGGGCTGAGTGATCCTACCTCGACACTCGACAAGTAACTTAACGTTGTGCTCAAAGTCACAAAATTCAAGCTGTTGCTAATATGGAATAACGTCATCCTCCAATAGGGGTTATAAATGCAGCATGGCTAGTGTTAGCGATCGGAGCAGAGAGGAACGTTTAGCAGAGAAGTTGTCCAGTGGCAGTAAATGTACAGTACAGGTCACAGCTTGACCATGAAAAAGGAAGAAGAACTTCTGTTGGAGTGACAGCTCATACTCGTGCTATTCATATCCCGGCTAATATCAATGCTTTAGCTACTGTTATCCATGCCAGTGATGTTGATCTTGCCAGAAAGGCAGTCTGGTTGCGATGGTAATAGCTACGTATGACTACCAACCGCGCCCCCGTTCTCTGTTTGACCGTTTGACAGGAAGAGATGTTGACTGGAGGGGGGCTTAGTAAGGAGGGTTTTCGTGACATTTTGTAAGTTTATTTTCTTCCCACAAAAAGCTAAGAGAGCTTGTAAAATGTATCGAACATGCCACTCGCAAATAACTCCCAGCTGAAAATACAGAGGCTATCAGCTGGTAAGTATATAGTCAGCATTGGCTGGGACTGAATACAAAAAACTAAATAATCTGGGGGTGTCTAGTTTAAGTTACCAGACCTTTGGAGCCCGCTCCTCATCTCTGCTTGATGCTACATTAGCCGCTACAAGCACAACACCAGTTATTTGGTTCCAGTAGAACTGAATCCACGATGTCAAGAATCGAGTAATATTACTTCTGCTGATCAGCTCATGAATGTGTTGCTTTTTTAGTTGCAAACAAAGGCTACATACCGCCGAGGATGTGGCTCTCTGCCAGCACCCGTCTACGTCAGGCATCAACATAACACCGTGTCAGTACGTCTAGATACGAGCATGCGTCGCAAACATGTCAACACAGTGTGAGAGACGGACTGCCATAAACGCTCAGAAGCGTGGTCGCAAGACAACGTCAAGGCAAAATGCAACGCATGTGGGAAGTTAAATAGCTGTACGTCAGGTTGCACATCAAACATTTAAGGTAGCATGGCGTCAATCCAAACCAATGTTCAGCATTTGATGTGCGGTGGTCTCCTGACCCGAGAGTGTCAACAACTTTTAAACAAGTTCGAAAGCATTTTTTTTGAAAACGTAACGGTCGATTTGGAAACTGTGCTGACTTTAAGAAGGATGATATCTGTGGTTCTGCTGCATTAATACTTTACATCGATTTCTGAATATAACTGTATTTGAATGTTATGAGTGCGATGCTAAATCAGTGCAGTGGGCCTTTCTTTTTTCACAAACAACAGAAGGTTCAGTCCCTCAATAATTTTCATACGGTCCCTAATGGCAACAGATTTGGCAGGAGTGGTGATAACTGTTTGCTTTACATTAGGGTGAATTTTAAAGTAAATGTTTCCTTTTCCCCTGTTCGGAGCTTCCTCCCCCCCTTTACAGTGGTGCTTTAATAGTTTGTTTGCAACACTCGGGACTCTGGGCCGGCCAGAGGCCAATTAGCCGCAGCAGGATGTGCTGCAGCAACAAAGGCCGAGAGCTTAGCTTTGGGAGCTAGCTGCCACAGGGACCATTACGGGACCAGGCCCTCACTTGTCAGAAAACTTCAGATGTAATCAGATCTACCTGCGTGACTCATTCCCAGCATGACAAAACGCCTCGTATAAAATGTAATGAATAAATACAGTGAGCTGTGGCTCCAATAATGCAGCCATAAATCACACGGGAGATTTGAATTCAGTAGCAGCTGCTCCATTAGCTATTCATTGCATAAATCAACTACCAAACTGCTTGTTGAATAAATGATGACATCTGTAATAAGTTTTTCCACACATGTGAAAGGCAGTGGTCCTGTGTGGGCATGTGGGAATATCTTCAGTGTGGATGCAGCGAGTCGCTCCACATGGACTGTTGCATGTCCGGGAGAGGAAATGCAGTTAGTGAGAATGACATAAGCTAATGCTGATTGCTTGACCAGAAGAAGAAGGAAAAAAAAATGCACTAGGCCTACTTATGATGACAGCTCTAAAAATACAAGCAGCGTATTCTATTCTGAGTGCTTGATGGCAGCAGCGAACAGCAAGAAAACATGCCTAAATACTGAGAGCAGTCACTCTGAGCCGAGATGATTTCTCTCCTTAATCGTGAGAAAAAAAATACACACCTGAGCTTATTTCTGAGATCACACAGCTGGCACACACACACACACACGCGCAGGTGCACAGAAAAAAGAGCAACACGCAAACAAACCCTTGGCATGGAAGCACATATGCAGCCTCAAACCCCTCACAACTGTCAAAATGATGACAGTAAAATCATAAAATAGGTCATCTTTAAAAGGCACTTCAAAGCGTAGCTGAATTGCCATTAAGCTCATGTGAGGAGTCCACCAAGATCCTCAGTCTGCATGTGACCAAGACTCTGCCTGTGTGAGCAGAACAGCCTGAGGAGGCAGTGACAGTAACACCTTGGTCTAAGAGGCTCCCAAAATAAAGTGTCTCTGGATGACCTGACGCTCATGAACCCATGAACATATGCTTAAACACATGCGCACGTGCAACCATGCACATGCATAAAGACAACACGATTCACTGAGTAAAGTAATCCCTCTCTCTCTCTCTGGAAGCAGATTTAACCCACGGAGGCCCCTTAAATTTACGCTTTTTCATACAGGAAGAAGTGTCTCATTAGTTTATTATCCTGCCATGAAAGTGCAGCACAGGATAGAGAAATGAACTGGGGAAAGAAGTTATATTTGTAGATATCAAAGCTACTCAGAAAAAGACAGTATCCCTTCATATATAAGAGGTCTTAAATAATAATAAAAAATAAAACCTACATATATTCAATTTACAATGAAACAACAGCAGAAGCTGTAACTGAGAAGCTGGAAGCAACACATGTTTAGCAGCTTTGCTTGACAAATTAATAATACAAACAAATGATTTGTTTTGTGAATTTAATAAATGAATAATATGAATATTTTGACATTTTGGCTCATGCTTGTTGAGAAAACATTAGAATTTCACTGTCACTCTCAGTCTCTCAGTTTCAGCCCGCCAAGCTAAGCTAGCTGCCATCTGGCTCCAGTTTCATATTTCTTGGCCGGACGCGGTGACTTCCTGGAGTCTTGTCTCGTCAAAAAAATATTCCCAGCGTACAGCTCCTTTTAAAAAACGACAATTTGTGGTTCTAACATTTCAGTTCTTGTGTTTTGACCGGTACAGTTCCAGGCAAATGGATTTTATTACCTTCAGGCGATGCTTTAAGCAGTCTTTAAGCTAGGCTAAGCTAATTGTCTCCAGGATTTAGCTCAATGTTTAGCATACTAACACACAACACTAACACGGTGTTGATGATCTCATCTAAAGCTCAGCAAGAAAGCTTGTTTTCAATTTTAGTGTCACGATTTGATTCTTGATTTTTGATGCTGCTGTCAAACCGAGACCAATGTTTTTTTGTTTGTTTTGGTAAAGATCAACAGATCATTGTTTTTATGCCGTGACAACTGTCTTTTCCATTTTCACACTCCTCTTTAAAAAGACAGGCTACACAGCATCAAGTGTGATGCAACCACCATGTTGTTTTGGGACTATACCACGACCATATGGCCAATTTAAATAATTTATTTTAAACTTAACGACAATATTTCACCAGTCAATTGGGAACAAATTGTTGAACACAACAACAAAAATAAGAGTCACTAGATGGCAGACGGATACTTTACAACAGCTTGAGTTTCCTCGCCTGCACTGTGTGTGTGTGTGTGTGTGTGTGTGTGTGTGTGTGTGTGTGTGGCAGCACACAAGTTGCTGCTAGTGTTTTTGTTTTTCCTCGGACACGTGCGAGTATGTGTGCAAGTAGGTGAGGTTGGAGAGAAAAATAATACTGAGAGAATCCCTCTTATGATTTCAATAACTGAAACCAGGTTTTGGATGCAGGATTTAAACGTGACACCGTCTCGTGGTCTCATTTAGTTAACAGGTGAGTCGTTCATGCTGTCCACCAACAGGTCATGTCTTCACCTGAGTCTGATTGTTGGTTGGTTTGTCAGCAGTATTACACAAAAACTATCGAACAGATTTCCGTGAATCTTTCAGGAATCTTTCTTCACCATTGCATCTCGACATTTTCATACATTTTTCCAGGAGTGATGCATTAATCTTGACGAGAAAAATCAGCCGTATTTAAGTGGCTGGTGCCGATTTGATGCTGAGCCACATAAATACAATTCAGATGTAGCTGATTTAAATATGTTCTATGTGATACTATACTCGACTTTTCCTTAGTTTCCAGTCTTTATGCTAGGCTAAGCTACTCGTCTCCAGGCTTTAGCTTGATATTTAGCATACTAACATGAGAGTGGTGTTGGTGTTCTCCTCTAAAGCTCAGCAGGAAAGCTTATTTCCTAAAATGATCAACTATTTCTTAAACTCAAGGTCCACTTAAGAGCTTTTTCTCTGGCTTTCGACTCGAGGTGTCACGATTCTCCAAATCCACGATTCAATTTTTCAACATTTCTATAAATTTTTCCTATTATTAATTTGTTTCCTTATATTTAGGTGGCTGGTATCTATGAGTGAGTGTGATCTGATGCAGATACAAATAAAAAATGCAGATGTAGCAGATTTAAATATGACCTATTTGATACTGGATTTGGCTTGATTGAATTAAAGGGGACTGTTGGGCCTAGGCGGAGGTATGCGCTCTACTGAGAGCCATTCTAGTTAATTTATTTGGCTGATGAACTACATTTTTTTGACACGACTGAGACTCACACACACCTACAGACTGTATGGATGATGTAATGAGAGGTTAGGTCACAGGTCCCATATTGTGTACCTCCAGTCCATTGAGCACGCTCGCCTGTCAGACATGCTAACGCTGTGTCTGCTGTATGTTTACGCTGCGTGCCTCTGCACAGACGGGTCGCCTACAATATATCACTGACACGATATGGTTCAATCACCGGCTCTTACAGACCGCGCTCTCGGCTGCGCTTGCTTGAGCGAAAGCACTTAAAAACACCAAAGCTGGAGGTTAATTGATGCATGGGTCACAGCCATTGAGACAGGAGTCAATTAGAAAAGCTTTGGATAAAAGCTACGCTCACTGGGATTATAAGCAACGTTGTGTACTGAATCAGCAAATACAGGAAGTCTGCGTTTGATTTTCTCTCCTTTAGATGCGATTATAGGTTCAGATTGACTTCACCGACGATAAATACGCAGGAGTCGTTGGAGCACAGATCAGAAGTTACACAGCTATGAGACTGAATGATGGTGTCTTGATAATTAGTCCAGTTATGGGACCTTGATATCATATTTAAATTAAGACATCTGTGCCTGTTCCTCTCACAGAATGGTGTGTTTCCTCCCGAGGCCCCGTCTGAAGAGAGGAGGGAACACTGTGAAGCCTTGCTGGAGACCATCAGCAAAATTGCAGCAAAGGCATTGATCCTCTGAACAATAGCTACATGACAGATGTGATGATCATTGCAGAACTGCTTCTCCTCGGAGAGAGGAGCACAGAGCGAGAGGCAGATGAATGGACCTGACCAGCCTACCAGCCATGAAACAAGAGTGAAACAGCGAAGCGAAACGAGCAGAAACGCTCAGAAGTTACAGACTTTCTTTCCGATTGCTCTCGACTGCCAGCGTATTAGACGATTATGATTTGGCCGGCATTAAAAACACAACCCCTGCCTGTGTGGGCTACGCACCAGTATTGACTGCAATGAGTCACCTTACAGCGTAAACAGCAGATCTCAGAGCCAGCTGAGGAGTTTTGAAAGTAATCCAATATCCACAGAGACGACCATCAAGGCCACGCACACATCACACACACAGTGCAAACGGCGTTCGGCACGTGGGAGGCGGAGGGGCTGAGTGGGCGTGACCAACAGACGGCGGGGTCAGCCACACCTCGCTGACAGATTCGCTGATCGCTGATGGAGAGTTGAGCTTTATGATGCAAAGACGAGGCGCTTTCTCGCCACAGGTTTGACACAACGCTGCACATTTCTCAGCTGTCCGTGTCCTTTAAAGGGAAAGTTCACCATAAGTGAAAATTCAGTCGTTATCTACTCACCCTCACGCCGAATGGAAAGTGCGGTGAAGTTTCGTACTAACTGAAGCTACTGGAGAAAAAACATAAAATGGCTCCTTGTATGGTGTAATCCAAGTCTCCGGAAGCTGCAGGACGGTGTCCGCGCTAACGCTTTTAGCTTAGCAGCTACAATGAAGGTTTCGGCTCAATCAATTTCAGATCTCGGGGCGTCCTGAGATTTGGATCACGACGGACGAGCTGTACGGAGCCATTTTATGTGTCTTTTGAGGTCGTTTCTCCTCGTCCCCGTCTACTACAGTTGTTTAGGAGAATGCTGCGACGCTGTTTTGCTGTGAAGCTCCAGAAATGTTTTGCGGGCTACGAAAACTTCACCTGCCTTCCCATCGATGTGGTGAGCAGGTAATGAGTGAAGTTTCATTTTTGGGTGAACGTATCCTTTAAGGTGCAACAATGTGTAAGCTTTAAACATAAACTAGCCATGATCCTGCAGTTACATTGCAAACTGACTCACGTGGACTCAACATGTTGTTGGATGCGTCTCTGGCAGGTCACTCATCAACAAACAGGCCGATCTGCTCACTAATCACCTTTAATTCTAACGAGATAAACGAAAAAACACTGTTTAACACCCCATAAACAACCAAATGTAAACGAAGTTCAACTTCAGAAGCAAGTCCCCGTGAAACTGCCGACATCAAGCGAGAGCAAAACATTTTGGATCTGCATCAGAGGAGCAGGTGCTGATGGACACTTCCTCCTCCTGAGGAGACGCAGCACCTTGAATCAAAAGCTCAGCTCAGAGGGGAAAAGCTTGTGCTTCAAAGTCATCAGCAGCAAGTGACCACACTTGGTTATTCTACATCAGACGATGATCATCTCTCACAGTTGCACCTGTCACGGGCTGCAGCCCCAGGAGAGACAGGTATAACTCACTACCTTGCTCTCTGGCAGCGCAGGGTAACTCCTGAATGCTGCAGTGCACGCTCGTCTCCAATTCAAGACGTCTCCCCTCCACCTTTCAGCCCAGATGTGATCCGAGCTGTGATGAAGAAGAAAAAAAAAAAAATGAATGATTGATGGGCTGCCAGATGTTTGGTGCCCTTTTACCTTTCGGGATGTGTCAGAAGGAGCACACGGAGCACACGGAGCACAGGTCGGCCACTGAGACAGTGTGCATAAGAAAACGAATCTCACGAGGCGTCAGATAACATGATGTGGCCCGGGTCCAGCGTGAAGACGTTGGCCCTGCACCGCGAGGAGTCCAGCTGCAGGAGCTCACCGAGAGCGTGCACAGCTCAAGTATAGTGATGCGGACTGCGGTGCATTCATTAATAGAGTAAGCTACACACATCACCCCGCTGCCTGCATAGGCTGCACGGTGGAAAATGGACGCCTAGCGAGCATCAAGCGGCCGGTGGAGAGAAAACTCAGTGGACTGGGACACAAATCACACGCTAATTCACAGAAATCACCCCCGATTGTGGGATCAGCGGCCGATCAGTCGTGCACATACGACAGATATTTTAGTCCCAACACCTGCGGTGCGGACGCAGGGAGAGCTTCAAACGGGCTATTATAAGGCTTTCATTTGCATAATAGACGTTGCAGTCGCTAATTATAGGCCCGCGGAAATAGGTGGGAAAAATGATCATTCAAGCATTTAATCGCAGAAGGAGGCAGAGGTGTGAGGATTATTATCGTCATTATTTTGTGTAAATCCCGCGGTCTGCACTGTCAGGAGTGGGCTAAGTTGCAGGCAACGTGAAACAAATCAATGTGGCGGGTAAATGACACCGGATGAGCGCTGATCCATCTGGAAACAAACAGTGACACAGTGTGATTACAATGATTTCTGTTTTCTTTTTTTCTTTTTTTCTTTTTTAGAGAAAGAAAGGCTCGGAGAGGTCTTACCTGCAGGCTTTCTGATTTCAGAGAATCGCAGCGCGTCGCACTCCCAGAGAGGAGGAGATGGAGGGGGGAGAAAAAAAAAAAGAGGAAGACAGGGGGGTGGACGGTGGATGGGCTGAATAACGGGTCGACCGAGGCGCAAAATAAATAAATAGACAGAAAAAAGGAGGATGATTAGAGTTGATGATGAAGAAGAAGAAGGAGGAGGAGGAGATGATGAAGAAGAAGAGCGAGGCTTAAATCCTGGTTATTTAAAAAAAAAAAATGAAATCAGCCAGTGATGGGAGCATGCATAGAAAGAAAAGGCTAATACAAAACACGTCACTGAACACGGATTTGTCTACAGAGGATGTGGCCGCTGCTTGTGTGTACTCGGGGAGAATGCGTCTCCCCCTCCCCTCCGGTTTGGACGAGCGCTCCTGCCCGCCTGCCTGCTCGCCTGCCTGCTCGCCTGCCTGCCTGCCTGTCTGCTCCGCCTGCTCCGCCTGCTCCTCTATCCTCCTCTATTTCTCCCACACTGAGCCAGACGCAAGCAACTTGTCGCATCCCACCAAAAAAAAAAAACTCCTCAATGATGGGAATGACGACGGATAATGTCAGAATCGACACCAGATGAGATCTACCACAGCTCCGACTTCATCCCCCCTCCTCTTCCTCCCTCCCTCCCTCCCTCTCTTTCATATTGAGGGAATTGGTCTGGATGTGCTTATTGGAGCGTGTGCTGCGCGCGGGGATGTGCGTTTGTAAGTAGCTTATTAGCCATGACCAGGTTATGTATATATATGTGTGTGTGTGTGTGTGTGTGTGAGAGAGAGAGAGAGATAAGTGTGTTACTGATGTCGATATATACATTTTTTTTTTTTTTTTTTTGCGAGTGACTCGATGGAGCGCCAGCGGGACACTTTTCCTCTGTGGTGGTGATGATGATGATGATGATGATGAGGGCCGCGCTGGTAGTTCTGGGAAATGCAGCCCTGCAGAGAGAGAGAGAGAGAGAGAGAGTCAAATATCTACAGGTCAATATTTATGTGTTCATATAGACAGAAACCCAGCACAGGCTGTGTAATAACTGTGATAATTGACCATCATTGCCATAATTATTTAGTCCAATGACTGAATGAGATGAGGGATGGCTGCTGGTTGTGATATAGACTAAATTATGTCACACGGATCTATAAAAATGGAGCCAATGGCCGAGCGGCTGGTCGCTGGATGCACAAAACTGAGCGGACAATGACCTTCAATAGCTTTAAAATGGCCTTGCTGCCCAGTTCACCCCTTTCTCTCTCTCTCTTTCCCTCCCTCTCTCTCTCTCTCTCTCTCTCTCTCTCTCTCTGTCACACAGGCATGCAAACACACACACACACACACACACACACACACACACACACACACACACACACACAGAAAGGGGTGAGGGAGAGCCGGAGAGAGCTAATACAGAGTGACAGGTCTTTCATGCAGTAATGGTGATGGTGAAAAGAGAGATCCACTCAACCCCACGCACGCACACACACAGACACACACAAACAAAACAAAGGGAACAGACAGCAGCGAACACACGCACGCACGCACATGCACGCACACACACACACACACACACACATACACAGTGAAAAGCACATTATTGCAGGAAAAAGTGGCCGCACAACAAGCACAAGTCACAATTTAATCTCGATTGTTTACACCAGCAGTCGGGCTTCATTCATCAGGAGGGATGCTCACTCACACACCTACACACACACACACACAAAATTCATTCCTGGAAGTCAGACAGCAGAGTGCTCACGCTTTTTCGTTTTATTGACCTGTGGATGTTTGATGTTTGACTGTCTAATGTAACACCTCTCACTCCACCTCCCCCCACACACACACACACAAGCACACACACACACACACACACACACACACACACACACACAACTATGAATTTACTATTTGCAGCTTTGGCATCAAAATCCATTTAGTTCTGGATTCAAAAATAAAACACATAAAAGACAGGAATCATAGTTTTGTGAGAAGTGTTTGTGTGTGTTTTTTTTCCCCTCGTCGCTCCAAATGTTTTCTCAGTTCACCCACATTCACTGTACTTTCTTTCTGACCTTGACTAAAAACAGCCTCTTCTGTCAAACCAACACCTGAAGATATTTATGTAACACAGACCGGATTTTAAAGAGTTTAATTTATGCGTGATTTTACAAATTTAACGCAGTTCATCACTAAGGCTGGTTATGATAAACAATCACTAACCTTCACACAGATGCAAACACATACGCCAGCACAGGCAGTCACGCAGCAACGCATACACATATACAACACTCTGATCAATTGTTGCCCTCAGGCTGTGGTGGCTTGCCGTGACTGAGGAGGGAGCCTGGTTAACACCCAGTGGTTCACCGCAGTGCAGTGTGCATTCACTTACAACTGTTCTCTCCATCACAGACGCCAGCCAGAACAACTCTCGTCATGGATCGTGTTATTAAAAGTGCAAATTAATGTCAAAATGGAGGCTTGTTTTTCACTTCTAACCTTAAAATGCAGACTCCTTTCTAGCAGAAATAGGAAAAAAAGATCAACATACAACATAAATCCAGATGACAAGAGAGGTCAAACAGGTTGAAATTAAACCACGTTGAAAGTTTTATTCATGTTTTAAGAGGAGAGTGAGTGACACACGTCAAACACTCTCAAGAACAGTGATCTTATCACGACTGCTATTGAATTATATAACTCAAGATTATACAGCATCAGTTCCGTTGAAGCGTTTAAAAGCGTTTGTTTTTGTTTTTTTTACCCATTTTGTCTTTTACAAAGATGGTCATGTGCAAGAAGTCTAGGCTTTATGCAGAAGCGAGCGCAGCTACACCCTTTTTATGTAATCATGTAGAGGCAAAGAAAAGAAGAAGCTGGGGGTAGAGAGGGAAAAACAAAGAGGTACGGAGATGAAAAAGGGGAAAGCAATTCTGCCGCAGTTTAAGAGGCAACGGATGATCATCGAACGGTCCTACAGATGAGGGATGGAAACATAATTGTTGGTCGGGAAATGAAGGGGGAAAAACTTTGATCTTCTTCGACAGCTACTGCTGAGGTGCCCTTGAGCAAGGCACTTACACTGGGCTTCACCTCAATATGAACAACTGCATAAACACAAAGCGGGGCGGTGTCGACAACAAAACCCCGCATGAAGGCGAAAGTATACGATGATATCACCCTCTCTCTATATATTCTATATGTTTTCACCATCCAACACATCTCCTGCAGGACGTCAGTGTGTTTCCCTCTCTCCAGCATCACAGTGATAATGAAAACCAGCCATTATTACACAATGACACGGTGGTTTGATTCTCATTACAGAGAGATATCGTACTGACATATATCTCTGCATGACGTGCCTTCAAACAAACAAACAGAAGTAACTATTCTAGATTAAATACGACTGTTTCTGATGTGCAGGTCCTGCTCGTCTCCAGAAGAATTCAAAATCAGGATTATTATTATGTATCTTGGAGACACTGTCCAGTGTTTCTGGAGCATCTGACAATAAATACTACAAAAAAACCACAATATAACCTTTTTGGGTGAAAAGTGCATGGCAAAGTGTAGGTTAAACACCCTAAATGTGCTACAATGTTAGAGGAAGTGCTACTCTGACCCGTCTGATATCTGCTGTAACATGCAACATTTTTATCATTAGGACTAACTTTGTGTCCTTGACACACTTTACAGTATCCGACATGTGTTTAAACAATGTTAACCCGTACAGGATAGAGCTGCAATGATTAGGTCCTTCAACAAAACATTATTTTGAGTATAGATTCATCGTTTTAGTCATTTTCCAAGCAATTTGCTAAACGCGTGCAGGTTCCAGCTTCTCGACCCGTTACCATTCCTGGAAATGTATGTACAGTTATCTTTAAACGACTATCTACAGTAAGTCTTGCCCAAAGTAAAGTCAATTCAAATTCAATTCTGTTGTCGCACCATTTGAAGGACAGACATGGTTGAAAGGTTAAGCGCTTTTTTTTTCTTCCAGCTGTCAGAAGCTCTGTGAGCCTGCAGATGACCTGTAACTGCCCCTATTGGCTGGAAAACACAAAGGGTCCACATCATATGGTCCTACATGGTCCATTTTAAATTAGATAACAATATCACTGAAAAGGAGCACTTACCACATGTTTTTCTAAGGAAATATTGAGGCGCCTGGCAAAAAAAAAATGCCACTTTGTGACCTCAAAATACCTCTGTTAGAGAGTAACAGGGGCAGAAACTCAATATAGTCCCTTATTTCTTTATTAACACTAACTTAATGCATATAAAATAGTCAAAAACAAGTGCTTAGGTGGAACTGAATCACAAGAATGACTTAAATTTGCTTAGCTGTGTTTGTACTGTACTTTTGAGCTTGTTTTTTTAATATATATCTTTGAGTTTTGAATTGTCGGTAGACCAAAACAAGCAGTTTGAATACATCACCTTCAGCTGCGGGACATTTAGCAGTATTTTGTGACATTTCAACGATAAATCGATAAATCAGCTGTAGCCCTAAACACAAGAAAGATATTTCTTCAGATGCTGGGATTAAAGCTGCGCTCTCTACTTTGTCTGTGTATCGTCAAAAACAGAGGACCTGCATCTCACAAACAGTTGTATTGTCCCTTGAGCAGTACGTGAAAATGTAATCAATACTTTCATCATGTGATTTTTTTTTCCAGATATATAAACAGCATTGAGGCTTAAAAATACTTATAACCAGTCTTTAAAGCATTTAAGCATTAACTCGATGCATGAAAAGTCCTAAATGTCTCCTGACATTCATCCTGACTCCACCTCTGGACTGACAACAGCTCCACCTCATCTGTGCTGCACCGTCGACTGACACACAGTGAGGAGAGAAGGAAGAGCGCATGAAGAAGGAGTGAACTGAGCCCAGGTGGCTGGTCGGGGGTCAGTGCTGAACGGTGGCCAGTAGAGGGCATCAGACCGCCGTATCAGCCTCGGCTGGTTCCTCCTTCACGCCAGCGCGCGCTGCATCCAGAGGGTGTGTTGTCAGTTGTAGTACGCCTGTTGCAGGATCTTCATCCAAAGCAGAATGAGTCAGACATTTTCTTGATGTGACTTGTGCCAAAGCTTCATTCATAATTTACAACAGCTATAGAGAAGTCCTCGTGTGCAGTTTTATGTACAAGAAGTTAAAAATCTGTATCTTAAACAAATATGTAAAACATAAAGTTGATTTCTCCTCATGATATTTCAGCACATCATCCAATTCTGTCTGAATTTTTTTTTTTTTTACAACATTCACATAGTGTTCTCATTTCAGAATAGCTATTGTTAACTAATAATCTTTAATTAATAATATTAATAACACTCCTTTGACATTGTGAGTTATGAAACTGGGTTGATGATGTAAGAAATTCAGAGAAGACCAGAATATATTTTACTACATTTACCTTTTGGTAAAAAGGGACATAGTCCATGTGTAGGCATGAATTATGCATGTATAAAACTATGTGCATCCTCAGTCTCTGTGATCAGTGTTTTGCATTGTACATTTCCAAGTGCATACAAATTTCCTGCAGCACTGCAGTATCTTCGTATTATACCGCAGCCCCTCGCTCCTCCTGCCTCACTCTCCCTCCCCTATATCTGCTCTGCCACTCAACCTAACCTCTAAAGTCTTTCTAGGAAACACTTTTTCCCTCTTTTCATCATAACAAACTGAATTCCTTCTTCTCATTTTCCATTCTTCTCCTGTCTATATTTTTCAGTTTCTGCAAAATCTTCACAACCCTGTCTCCAAAACCTTCTTTGTCCTTGGTCCATATTGTTCCAAACGCTACATTTTTTTATGTTTGATCACCTCTCCCTCACACGATCTGTGCTCTACGCTCGGCATTCACTCTCATCCGTCATCTAAATGTCCTGTATTCATGATTATGAGGAGTCACAGTGTCTCTCCTTCCCTCCCGGATGCTCCCTCTTCCTAACAGGGGGAGGCGCTCATGTGCATGTGTGTGTGATAGTGAGGTGGAGGTACTGGTGATGGAGGCATGGCCATGGGAAGAGCCTGCCCTTGGGGATGTGAGGACCTGGTCAGGGTGTGTGTGGGGTATCCAGCAGACTGCGGGGGCATCTGGTAGCTCCCTGCGGACGATGACCCAGAAGGCGGGCTGCCCACTTGGAGCTTGCTCTTGGGTGGAGCCGGGGGCGCCTGGTTGAGCTGGATGGAGATGTCGCTGGAGGCTTCGGAGGTGCTGCGGCCTCTCTTTGGCGGGGGCCAGGAGGATTCTGGGTGGAGGAACTGGCCGCTGTAGTCGCTGCTCTCGGACAGGCGGGGGCGGTAGAGCGCCGGGTGGGGGCGGTACATCTCTTCCTCGGCGTAGCGCTTCATAAACAGATAGACTGACATCACCCCGGCCCCCTGAGAGCAGTGAGTGAGAGGAGATGAGGGGGAGATAAGATGCGACAGGGAGAGAGGGATTTGGTTACATAAATAAATGGAGTTGAGAGACAAATACATTTTCAAAGAGAGAGTAACAAGTGATGGTTGGGGGAATGAGATTAAAAGTGACTGATAGGCAAGAAGTGTTTAAAGGAATGTACAAAGTGAAGAGGTGTAAGTAGGTGCTTTTGATTGGGAGGGATTCAGAAAGACGAGGGTGTCCTTTAAGTTCCTTTAATCTCGTATGAAACAGATTGAAAGGGAAACAGAGAAGGAGACGAGAGCGCGGAGAGAAGATGAGGAGAAGGAGGAGGAGGAGGGGAGGAGGAGGAGGAGGAGGTTAGTTCACGCTGAAGTGTCCACTGCAGCACATTAAGAGCAGTGCTGCTGATGATGGGAAGAAGAGGCAGAAGGAGCAGAGGGGGGAGGGGAGGTGGGAAGATGAGCGGAGGACTCACATGGAATTGCACCACGCATGGCTGCACGCATGAACACACGCACACACACACACACACACACACACACACACACCCTGCATTCCTGCGTCATACCCATTGATGCCTCAAACAGAATACTCATCATCTTACCTGCTCGCACACAATGCAACAGACACACATGCACTCACTCCCTGTCTCTCTCATCCATATTTATTTCATCTCTAACACACACACACACACACACACACACACACACACACACACACACACAGCTCATACTGACCTCTTTGAGTAAGAAGGAAGAGGCAGCGAAGGCGAAGGACCAGCCGTAGTGGTAGTTGAAGAACTGCTCGGGCTCCCTCGGTCGGTTCATCACCTCGTCATTAATACTGGAGATGTAGAGCACCAGGCCCACCACCAGACTGAGGCCTGCACACGGCACATTAACAATGACAGTGAGTCAGAGAGAGGAGGAAAGTTCGATACGGAGGTCATTATATAGCGATCCAGACGGCTGCAGCAGTGTGTGGAGGCTTTCAGAGCCAGAGAGAGAGAGAGCGACGGGATGTGGAGTGACCACGCAGGGCAATTAGCCTTAAAAATGCTAACATTATTAAAGAGATGGGAGACCAGAGAGTGTGTATGTATCATAGTGACAGATAAAGATTGATAAACTCCAGACTGGTAACACTACATTACCCACAATGCAACTTAGCCACTGAATGACATCACTGGGGGCAATTAATCCGACTCCATGTGGCTTCCTCTTGTCGAGATGACCTGCTGATTGTCATGCTCGGCTGCCTCTTGTATCCCTCTATGTCCTTTCTGTATGTGTGTTTATCAGGAAGGACTTTGTATAAGTGTCTTTGCTTCTTCTCTGTATATTAATTCATTTTGCTGAAATACATTTGAAAGGAAACACCTGCTCTGCTTAGATTATGTTCAGCTGCAATTTTTTCAAGTGGTGCTTTTTTTTTATACAGCACGCAAACCATAAAGAGGTGTAGGTGACATTTGTGTTGAAAAGGGCTCAGATAAAACATTTATTCCTTTATATTCTTTTTTTGGTTTTTCTTTGTTGTTTGTTCACTTTTTCTACCCTGTTTTGGGGAGAGGGGTGGGAACAAAGGGATGACATTTCTGTTTAGTAATTGTCTAAATGTTTTGTCTTTTTCTACACCTGGAAAATAAATAAATAAAATGTTTAAAAAAGAAAAGAAAAGGGCTTTCACATTTCTTAACTGGTCTTCAACATGCGATTTAAGGTAATGTAATCGGTGATCGTATGAGGTCATTTGCATAACATTCCTCAAATTCTGTCTGACTTTATGAATATCTAACCAGGACCACCATCTTTCCCTAAACTGAAGTACGTAAACATAACCATAAAAAGTTAAACAAGGCTTCAGCTGCCTCGTGCGGATGTCCTAACGCAGGATACTGCAGAGGAAACCAAATTAGATTTGGACTCTTCTGTAGAATCTGGCAGAATCGTTCTGAGCGAACATTTTGTGACTTGGCCGGTTCGTTCTGAACACTGACTCCAAACCACAAATCCATTAATTTAAGCAGAAATCATTTCGGTCCCAGTCACATCCTCAACCGGTCGAAACACATTCAGTGAAACATTTTCTCATTATGGTGATTAGCTGTTTCACATTAGCAGTATAAAAATGTAGTTTCTAGGAGACAGGACTGCCCGCAGATATTCATTTCATCTAAACTAATCTTTACTTTTCCCGAGAGAAAAGTGCCCTTAATTTAATTGTCTTATTGTAAAGTCATATTTTGATTACTTGACTGAGCACGCACGTTCATAAAAGACGTGGTAAGATTGAAAGGAAGTACAATGTGAAGGTTTTTAAGACTATCTAGGAAGAGCTCTAGCTGCAGCATGCCTGTCAACATCAGCGTGTTAAAGTCACAATATAATTATTACATGAAGAAGCAGAACTGAAGTACTGAAAGAATAACCTCTTTCACCCCGAGGCAACACCCACCTCTCCTCCAAGAACACTGACATGCTCTCCGCCCTGCCTTCTACATGTTAAATGCATGAGATGCAACATATGGCCGACATCGAAGAATCAATATTCAGAGAAAGCTGCATGCTGTAAGCAGCAAGAAAATGAGTATTTTTAGCTTTCACTGCAACATTCAGATGTACCACTGGGTTGTGAAGTGGTCACGTCCTTTACATAAATGCCAGCTAAGAGGTTGTGTGTTGTCGATTTAAAATTGAAAAGCGTGGAAAATGCAGAAACCATGCTGCTGTCAGTCATGCAGCAGAGGTACATCTTCGTCTGAATAAGTAACAGCAGGAAAGGGAGGGAAACACGCATGCATGTGCTCGCTGAGAGCAGATGGAGGAGAAGAAAGTGAGTCGAAAGGAGGAAGAAATGGAGGTGCCTTCAAGTACACGTGTATATTGAAGATAGATAAAAGAGAGAGAAAAAAGTCTAACAGAAAGAGACAGAGAGGGTAAAACATCGACCTCTGACTGTGCTCCAGCAGCTGTGGCTCCATGCTGTGTTTCTTGCTGCTGCTGCTGTACTGAATTCTGCCACATTAACCAGAACATGACCGACCCAAACTGCAATATTCACCAGGCCTTCGAGTCAGTGGTGCCAGCAGAATGGGCTCATATCAAACACCACCACATCTACAGTGAACACTGAGGGAATACACTCTCAACGAAGCAGGAAATGAGAGGAAGGAGAGCGACTGAGAGGGGGGAGAAATGAAAAAAATCAAAGAGAACTGAGGAGCTGAGGGTGAGGAGGAGGGAGGAGGGGAGGGCAGGAGGAAGGCAGCGTTTAAAGAGAGAGAGAGAGGCTTAGTGCAGCAGAATATCTAACCGCTGCAAAGCAATTTGATACACTTGCCCCTTGTTATCACCCTATTATCAAAATACCTCATAAAGGAAAACACTGCGACACTTCCAACGCAGCCTATAAACATTATATAACCCCCCTGTTATATAACACTTATTATCCCGCAACCCCGTTTATCAGCGAGTCCCTGCCACTGCAAGTCGGGGCTGTCGCCGCAGCCTCGGCTTGATGCTCCTCTGAGCCCTGCGCTGCTGCTTCCTCCTCAAACACGTCAAGTGAAACAGCCTGCAGAGAACATGAGCTCCAATTTGGCTCCTGACAGTCTTTACTATTAACACACTGAGGGCGAGAAACGGGAGCGTTACAGCCACCTGCTGTTCAAGAAGGTTAACTACACTGATGCAGCTGCAAGGGCTGCTCGTGATGCTGTGGGAATGTTGCAGTGTATTTTCACAGTTTTTGCAATCCCAAGTTCATCATTTCAGCTCTGTGCGTCACGCGGATGCAAAGAAACACTCGCATGAAGCTAAATAATTGCAAGACAGGCAACTCTCACTAATCGAGTCACCTTTCCTGATGCCACACCTGCATCATACACTAAAAATAGAGCCGTGATGGAGCGTCTTCATGTGTGACACATAGGACACGCCAGTGCTGCCGTCATCAATCACACACATGACAGCGGGACATGAGTAATGGGTCCCACCTGAGAGGATGAAGAAGATGCCGGACACAAAGGCCAGGATGGTGCGCTGAGGCCGGATGTGTCCGATGTTACTGATGACGAAGGCCGTGAAGACGAAGAGCAGCGACACCATCGGGAAGGGCGTGGCTGTCCGCACCATCTCTGTAGGGAGGAGAGGTCACGGTGTTATACTGAGCTGATGGGATGTGTCCTAAAACTGCTTGGAGGGGTGAATGACATCATCTCTGCACCCTAAATAGTGTAAGTTAAAGAAATCAGAGGCAGTAAAATGTGAATCTATTTTGTTTTTGTGGTGGTTTAAGTGTTTTAAAGGCTGCATTCGCTGAACTTACCGGACTCTTCTACATGTTCTAATACTTATCTTCACCGGCTTAGTCCTTACATCGACATTACTGATGATTATTTATCAAAAATGTATTGTGTTAAGGGAGATCTATCATGCTTTTTCATGTTATTCCTTTACCTTCAGTGTGTTGCATAGATTATTGTGCATGTTAAAGGTCTTAAAGTTAAAAAGGCCAAAGTCTGCACCAACAGAAGCTCCTCTCTCCCACAGAAAACACTGCTCCTGAAATGCCCTGTCAGTAGTCCCGCCTCTACTTCTGTGACTTTGTGACATCACATACATCACCATGTCACACATTTGCATAATGTATGCCTATAGTGGCTAATTTGGCGCATAAGACTTGCTTTAGCACAGCTGCTGTTGTTGTTAGTGGTCCTGGCTCAGGCGTGTGTGAGCTGACCAAACAGAGGAGACTGGGGATTCAGGAGGGAGGGGCCTTAAAGAGACAGGAGCTAAAACAGAGCATTTCAGACAGTATGAGAAAACTGATGTGCTTTTTGTGCATTAAAGCATGTAAACCTGTTCTAGTAGTAACCCAAAAATAAAATTGGGAACCTGAAAATGAGCAGATTATGTCTCCTTTAATGTTTTTTCAAAGTAGTAGTCATGCCTAATATTGTCCTGACACTGATATTGAGGTATTTGGTGAAAAATATATTTGATTCTGTCGCCCAGTTGTAGCATTTATTAAGTGCTTTGGAGGAGATTTCAAAATATTAAGCTACATATCGTTTATTGTGATAAAGCCTAAAAGTATTGCAACATCACTTTAAGTCCATATCGGCCAGCCCTAACTTAGGGTACGCTAGGTTATGTGGAGATTGGCCTGTGATGGGGAAACAGTAAACAGTATTACAACAGTAGTAACTGTATAAGTTATGGACAGATTTCAACAAGATTTATTGTATATGCTGAAGCATCTACTTGCTTTATAACAATAAGAAACAGAGTGATGAGAGAGCACAGCTACCTGTGAGATTACAGAGAAACATCAGTGAGTTTCGTAGTCTTATATTGTATGTAGAGTCACGCTTATTCAAAAAAGCAATAATAAAATGATTGTGAATGATAAACTAATGACAACTCCTCATGTGAGTTTGAATTTTAACTTTTTTGATATTTTTAAATGGAATTAAATCCATGACAGATCCTTTAGAAAATGATTCTCCGGATTGAAGAACACATTTTCAATTTACGGTTGCTTTTGCCTCGTAAACCTCTCCAACAAACACATCTCTGTTTACGAGGATGATGTCCTCATATCTCTAATTTGCTCTGCTTTTACTGCTACCCATGTCTTTGTCCTGCTTTTACTGTCATTGACGTGCCTTACATGATGATTGTGGCTTTAAACTTGTCACTTGTTTCTTGATATTAGGTTGCTAACTTTACACCAGACCAGGAACGACAGATGAAAACTAGCCTCTTGGCTAATTCTGCCATATTTACAGTAATGTCGATTAATATGCACTGTCCCCGAGAAATAAAGAATTCAATAAATAAGTTACTTCAATGCAGTTTATCTGATTAGTGTAATGTTAGACAGCAAGTTATTTGTTTTCCTTGATAATAGTGTAGTCTATAAAACATCAGAAATCAGTGTTATTTTTGTGAACTAAAAAGCCTCTTTAGGATCCACGGTTCTGAGCAGAGTGACACTTTGTGGTGAGTCGGTAAGGAAACATTGGAGCGTAGCACCATTTTGCATCTTAACAATACAACACAAAAGGTGTTTACTTTTGGCCCAACTGTAAGTTTTAGCTCTCACCACCCTCCTGATTTTCCTTGAGTTGCCTGGCACTTGCAGCCCTGATGCTACGTTCATATTTCAGTACCCACAACCAACCAGCAGGGGAAGTCTGCAGCCTCTCACACAGAAGATAATGTGCTGTCACATGTTTTACTCACTGAGGATGTTTGCAGTGTTTTCAGTGGTGATCTCTACTTCGGGCTCACTGAAGTACTCCGACGCAACACATCTCCCGTTTTCTGATCCTGACAGGAAACACACACACACACACACACAGGAGAGAAATGAAGGAAAATGTTGGGGTTCGCTTTCAGGATCACAGTCAGTGATGCGTTAAGAAACAAAACAAAACCAACAAAAAGAAAGAAAAACAGCATGTGTGGCTTCTGTAGTCCCACTCACAGGTAACACTCATGTTTTGTGACAGCTATGATTCTAGAGGCCAGGAGCTCGCTTTCTCTCTTTTCTCCCCTCGCTGCTCTCTCACTCGGCTGCTTTTGTGTGCTTGTCGCTGTGATGTTGTGGACATATGCACACACACGCAGGAGCATTGTTTGTATGTGTGTGTGTTTGTGCACGTGTCTTCTACAGTCATCCTTTCATTTTTGAGTGAGAATATTTAAACATGTATCGTCCTACCAGCCACGAAGCAAACTCTCCACAGGCCTGAATGCAGCGCCATCTTCACCTCCATGCTCTGGTTCTGCTGCAGGATGATGCCCTCCACCATGATCAGCCAGTAGTCTGTGGACACGGCCACCCCCACCAGCAGCAGCCCGCAGGCTCCAAACACTGTGGACAGGATGGTCAACGCACGGCTGCTGCATGAACTCATCTGGAGGGCAGAACGAAGGGAGGGAAGGGTGTGAGAAGAGAAGAGGAGTTGCACGTCAAAGCAGCAGAGACAAAAATGAAGGTAAATTTGGAAGGGGGTCACGTAGAGGGAGGTCGTTAGGAACGGTGGGGGAAATAACTGAGACAGACATGTGATGTGCACACATGCAAACAGCTGAAGGCCATCTTCCTGTCTCGCCTCGTTATTGGTAAAGATGCGTTTGTGACACATCCGGTGGCGACCAATCATGGGAAAGGTCAGAGAGGAGCAACAGATGATGCTAACCGCTGAAGTTAGGCAAGGACTTAAAAAACTGAGAGATAGATAACAGAAACACACACACACACACACACACACACACACACAGATCAAGATCGGGAGGAGGGGTCCTGTGTGACTCACACATGGTCTTTCTGTGACTTAGTTCTGGTTGACTGGGAAAAACTTCAGTGCAAATCCTTTGAGCATGCTGTCTGTATGCATTTGTGAGCTTCTCTTTGTGTGTGTGTGTGTGTGTGTGTGTGTGTGTGTGTGTGTGTGTGTGTGTGCGTGTGCGTGTGCGTGTGCGTGCGCGTGTGCGTGTGTTGTTCAACCACTAGCATCTGCTCATTTGGACCCTTGGTATCATCAGCTCGACCGATACTTGATTTTTGGGCCCAATGCCGATACTGATATTAGGGAGTAAAATAATATCAATATTTCGGCCGATACACATTTTTTTAACTTGATTTTAACAAAGATTTGTAACAGATGCAGGATATTTTACAGTTTAACGATAAAATGTGCTCACTGGGAATTTAATAACTCTAAATCACCCCAAGAATCTTTTTTCTGCATTATTATCACTAAAAACCAAAAGTTACATATTGGTGCATATTGGATAATACAGATATATCTGTGATAGGCCGCTTTCTAGTTTATGAACCACATATATGAATGTAAAACACAGAGTGGGGTCAGTGTTTACAGTAATCAGCCTCAGTGAGTTGAGTTATGCAGCGTTTTAACACGTTACACTGGGAGGATCATTGCTGTCATGCAGCTGACCTGTTATTTGACCTCATATCTTCCTTTGTAGTTTCACTTTTGCGTTGATTATTTTCAGCTGTTATGTTTTGTGCTAATTTGGCTAGTTAGATGCTGGCTAACTAGCTGATTGAGGGGCAGGTGCTCACAGACGACAGACAGGCAGGCAGACATGTTTTCAAAGGAAGCCTTCCTTCAAAGGTCTTATGGATAACATTTTTATGGAGACAAATCATTGTTAAGGTTAGGGTTAGTGAATTTATCAATAAAGTTTTATTTAAATCTATAACTTTACATTCCTTATTATTTGTTGATTATATTTTGTATTATTAAACAAAACTAAGTAACCAGTAAAAGAAGTTGTTCAATAAAATACATGTGGTTTGTACGTTGCAATACTTGCCTTAGAAATGGAATAAAGTAGCTAACCATGAATATACTGTAGCAGAAAATGGAAATACTCAAGTTAAGTATAATGTACCTCAAAATTATCCTCAGAAGAAAGTAATTGATTGTTGAGTCGGTATTTGACCATCTGGGAATGAGACTCAACAATCGATCATCTTTCTTCATACAGTTACATTCTGGCTCTTTAATTAAGAAAAGTACTTGAGAAAACTGTATTTTTGCAATATGTTCTAATTTGAACCGCTGAATACCCAAATGTATCAAGAGTCACGTGGTAATTAACTTCCCGAGGTCTCATACACATCTTTTCTTGACAATGTGACAATGACTGAAAACAAGTGAACAGCTGAACGGTTCAAACTGAGGTTTTTAATGAGCTATTTACAGCTTATCCACCTCATTTAATTAGACACTACCAGCTCGAACAATAGGATCACCTTTAAGTCTGTCGGCGGGATCTGGCCCATGATGACGGCATCTCTCAGCGGCCTGCTGTGAATAGCACCTCACAGACTGTGCAGGCCATTTAAGTACACTACAGTCACTTTAAATGAAATGTGACACTGTAATAACTGACTGGAAGAGCCCAATTATGCCCATGAAGGAACGCGCTCGCTCTGGAACAAGGTGTAAATACACAATGACATTCGAGCCTCAGACATTCAAATCGAGAACAGCAGCCCGGCGAGTCCTGAGAAAGGTTTTTCACTCTCATCACGCTGAACTGTGGACAGGACGGAGCTTTTACACCAAAGTCTGACCCCTGCTGTCACGTTATAATTGATATTTGTCGTAGCAGGAAATGTTTTTTCACTCCTCACTTGTCCAGTTTGAGCGATCAATCATCCAACTACTCAAGCTTCACCGTCTTGTTCCTGCAGCAGCTGACAGGAGTGAAATCAGGCATGTTCTTCTGCTGATGTAACGCAGCTGCTTCAAGGTCTGAGAAGACGCATGTTTGAGCTTTTCCTCTGCAGATCACCATTGTGCTGAGCTGTTATTTGCATACTTGTGGCCGGGCCTGTTTGACCGCCATTAATGAAATGTTTGCAGTGCTGCAGTGCTAAGCTCCGTCTTTGTGGGTTCTCGTATGTTTTTCTGTAAATCACATTCAAAACCACATTATTGACACGTCCCATCGCTGCAGAAGTGAACTTCTGGACCTCGTCACTGTCTTGTGGAGGGAGCTGTTTGCATAAAAACGTAGTAAAAATACAGCATGCTTATGCTCCCAAATAACGAAACATTGACTATTTATCAGGCACACTGACAACAGAAGATAGACACCGAATTAAAGGTGCACTACGTAGTTTTGGGGAAGACATTTTAATCAGAAAGATCTTCATCGACTGATTTTTGCCTAAACAAACTAAATAAACAAACTCTTTGTTTTCATGTCTGACCTTAAAGGACAACACAATTTCACACTGTTTTACTTTGTTTACGTTTGGCGGACCCTGCCACCTTTCTAGCTTCTAACAGTGTTCTGGGGACCGTATGTTCCTCTGAGAACAGCTTGTTTATTCACTTATGGAGAAACAAAATATGTCTGAGTTTGTATTATTACCTACAATTCTGAATTTGAATTTATTCTCCAACACGACATAGTGTCCCTTTAATGTCCAAATCACGAGAAGCACTTCACTCTTCTTCAGGTTTTTCTTTGAGCAGAGTTTCTTTTGAACAGTCATAATCTTCATTCTGGTGAAGAAGTATTTAGGATTAAGCTCGGCCTCGTCTTATCTGGACAGTCACCGTGTGAGACGTGACCACCACAGAAGTTGCCTCACTTTCTGTGCTCCTCTCGTGAGCGAGGCACGACTGCATCACAGAAATCCTTTGAGAAATGACAAGTTTGGGCTTGTTGAAGCACAGAGAGAGGCAGACAGATGTGAGAGAAGGAATACGACTGACAACAATCAAAAGACAGAGCTACAAGATTCACAAGTGGCAGGTTACAAACCGTCACCCCCATCTGAGACACAACTGAAGATTTGTATGAATTCCTGAGTTTCGGACCAGGTCGTCGCTGCCCTGTTGTCAATTTCCCTTCTTTTCTCTTCTCTAATCAAAAGCTGTCGCCCAAAAGTGGCTGCTGCTGACACTTGGGACCAGACAAGAGTCTGAGCCGGTGTGATTGAGAGAGTTTGAAGTAGTCTCCGTGAAATCAAAAACAACTCTCTGACTGAAGCGACTGAAAGCACGGAGGGATGAGGGGTACGAGGAAGACCAGGGGTGTAGAGAGGGCTGGTGAATGAACAATCACACCTTCCAGCAGCTGGAGGACGAGCCAGAGTGGAAGGAGAGGGAGTGCGAAGAAATGAGTGGATGTGGCCGAGTGGCTCGTCCAAAGCACAATCCTGCTGGTTTTTTAACCGATTTGGAGGCGTGTTCGGTGGAGACACATCCATTGTAGACTTTAGATTGAGATTGAGCGAAAAAAATCAGTTTGCCCGTTAAAGATTTGTGATAACAATCCCATTTTAGCGCTCGGAGACAGGCCCCTCAGCTCCCTCACCCAGAAAGTAATGAGCCAATTGAATTGGTTAGATAGGAGCCACAAGGGGGACAAAAGGTTTAATTCGCTCTAATCTGTCACAATCTACAGACTGACATCAGCTCTCAGCCTCACAGGGAAGACAGGCACCAGAGGAAAGAGGGTGCTGAGAGAGAGAGGGAGGGAGAGGGAGAGGTATATGCAGGAGATATAGGTTAACACAGGGAAAGACCTTGGCCCAAAAAATGGAAGGAGTACCCAACGTGGACGCGCACGGCGGGGACGCGCCTACACCTGTGCTAAAACTCCCCCAACCTTGACTGCGCGTGAAAACGAGCCGGTGAGAGGCAATAAATGACTTCATATGAACGTAGATATCGTGACTCAATGGGTGGGTTTGATTTGTCAGAGCATTTCAGCTGCGCAGCCACACTCCGGCACAACTCGCACCATTTTTTTTTCTCTCTCTCTCTCTCTCTTCTCCTTTCTCACGGAGAAAGCCGAGCAGCCGGACAGTTCAGCATCCACAGCGCACTCCCTGCAAACTGCGTGCATGTACAAGAAACCTCCCCAAAACCAGCATCTGTGTGTAACAGTACATGTGTGAGTGAGGGAGGTGATGTGCGCATAGGATTGTCCAGAAACCCTCCTCCTCCTCCTCCTCCTCTTCCTCTCCGCTGTCACACACACTCACACGCGGAGTTTTGGAGATGATAAACAGAGCAGAGAAACATGTGAGCGGCGAAACGGTGGCAATAATAATACTAATGATAATTTTTAAAAAAAGCAAACGAAGAGCAGCTGGCAGGTAACATGTGAGTGAGCTCGTCCCGTGCGCCTTCCTCACATGGAGACGAGCGTCTGTCTTTTACGCTGAACACGACTTGAGGACGCGTTATGAATGCTGCTCTTTTCGCAGCTGTCATCACACACACTCTTGTCTCTCTCTCTCTCACACACACACACACACACACACGCACACACACATTTTTAAACGACTGAGTCAGGTCGGAAAAGGCGTCATCGCCACAATTACTGCCAAGATAAACACACAACTGTAGTTATCCGAGAGGAGAAAAAGATACTCACCCTGCCACGAGAGTCGTGCGCACACGTCAGTAGCCAAGAAACCTCACAGCGGGGAGGCTTGGTGGATTTTTTGGTCTCCCTCCCTCTCTCGCCCTCTCTCACCCTCTCTCTCTCTCTCTCTCTCTCTGCCTCTCTCTCTCTATATATACTGTGTGTTTTCCCTTAAGCCCCCTTACCCATCCTCTAAATCCCTCACTCTCTCTTTCACTCAATCTGTCCCAGGCACTGCGGTGGATTGGTTCAGCGAGCTACTTTGGCTACAAGAGAGACATAGAGGGAGAGAGAGGGAGAGAGGGAGGGAGAGAGAGAGGGAGAGAGAGAGAGAGGGAGAGAGAGAGTCAGAGAGAGGGAGGGAGAGAGAGAGTCAGAGGGAGGGAGGGAGGGAGGGGGCATATTAAACGACTACTTCTCCTCTTATCGTATATATCCTTTTTTTAAAAATGATGTTTTCCACATTTGTCTCTGGTCACAGTGATACTGTGCAGTGTCGCAGTGGTGTACTGTGGTGCGGTGCGTGTTTCAGAGCACACACAGTGTTGTTCAGTGTGGAGACAGTAGTGCAGCAGTGTGCAAACATGTTTCAAACCCATTTTCTATCGTTTTAATCGTTATGCTGTCATCGTATTCATCATTCCTCACGTCTGTGAGTGTCAGGTTTACTCACATTTACATTATTACTATCTTATCAACAGTTTATCAGTCATCTGTTAAACACCCACTAGCAGGAAATGTGCTGTAAGTGAACATCTGACTGACTGAAAGCATTACTTTTTTATCTACGTTACCTTTTTTATTCATTTTATTTTACATTTCTCATAAGAGTCTCAAATTGTTTCACATTTACGTTTGTGTGCCTCATTATCAGTGTGCCGATCATCTGTAAAACACAAAATTGCCATAACTAATGGGAAATGTGATGTAAAGTCGACGTTTGGCTGATGAAACCATCACTTGTCAGTTTTCTAGGTTTTTTTGTACTTTTTCATAAAGTCTCCATGACAGATAATCAATAATCTGTTAAACACAAAGCTGCAAAAACTTGTAGGAAATGTGCTTTAAAGTGAACATTTGACTGATTAAAACTGTTACTTGTCTCTTCTTCATATTCAAGCCCATTTTTTAAATCAATTTCATCCTACATTTTCATCGGTTCTCATGTCCACGTCTCTCAAATTATTCCACATTTACATTTTCACTGTCTTATCAGCTTGTCGATCATCTGTAAAACACAAAACTGCACAAACTTACAGTAACTGTGATATAAAGGGGATGTTTGGCTGATTGAAACCTTTACTTGTCTGTTTTCTTACATCTTTAAAGCCCTTTTATTCATAATTTTCATAATATTTCATGTCCAACAGTCTCAAATTCTTTGACAGTTACTCTTTTACTGTCTCACTATCAGCTTGTCAATTATCTGTAAAACACAAAAAATGCAAAAACGTGTAGGAAATGTAATATTAAGTGGATGTTTGACCGATTGAAACAATTACTCATCTGTTTGCTTAGATTTTTTTCTGCACTTTCATCATTTCCCGTGTGCTTGAGTCGCACATTATTCCACATTTACTCACGTACTCTCTTATAATCAGCTTGTCGATCATCTGTAAAACACAAAATAGCACAAACTTATAGGAAATGTGCTTCCAAGTCAACGCCTGAACATTTCCTGTCTGTTTTCTTACATTTTTTGATAATTTTACTCATATCCCAGAGCTTATAGACTTACAAAATGCTTGGCCGATACTAATAATCATGCCAGTGAAGCAAAACTCAGTTTGAAACAATCAAGAGAATAGAGAAAAAAGGGATGAAGGTAACAAACTTACAGATTTACAGTATCAAGTATCAAATATGAAGCATAAAACACAGCTGATCCACTGTCATCTCCCTCATTCAACACTTTCATGTAACCCCACATTATGAGTGCAGATGCACTAAGAGTAAAAAATGGCACAGCTGGTAACCTCCTTCTCTTTCTTCCTTCCTCTCTTCATCCCTCTCCTCCTCTTCCTCTTGCCCCCCTCCTCCTTTTGTCTCCTGTGGTCCATGTCCCTTGGTCTATTTTTAGCCAGCTGGTGGAGGAATCCTATATTTTTAGTAACGATATCAATAGTCTACAGCACACTCTGACCTCAGGGCATGAGCGAGAGGGAGAGGGAGGAGAGGGACGAGGGAGGGGGTGAGGAAGAGAGATTTAAGCGAGATAGAGAGAGAGGAGCGAGGGAGGTAGAGGAAGAGGAGGCAGCGGTGATGAAGAGGGATGATATCATGTCACAGTGACAGTGAGTGATGGACTGCACACACAACTCCGACCGGAGAGCGCTGGAGGTTGGGTTACACGAAGACAGGCGGATGAAGGTTGGAGTAAAGGTTGTGGTGAGGAGTTTAACACCAGGCAGTCGACATCAGGTGGACATCATGACGAAAAAAACAAACCGAGTGGGATTTATGTGCTCAGAAAAGTGGCTTTATTGTCTTAAAGATATCATTCAGGTGTTGGATTCATCTGATTGCTGCTGTATCACGGATTAGAAACACATTAGACTATTAAAAAGGTGTCGTCGGCCATAATATAGTTAATTTTATCATCACAGGGATCTATATGAATCATAAAAAAACCATTTCTTGACATGATTTGTTTGATTTTGTGGCGTTAAAGCAACACAGAGAACATCAGGCCATGTTCTACCTTCAAAATAAAAGTCTATGGCATCTGAAATCTGTAAAATTTAAATTTAAACTTAAAATTTAAACTACAATCTGAACTCTGTCTGCCCGAACACCATCAGAAGAGAATAAACTGGGTGTAAAACAGCTCATGGTATTGATGCAGAGGCCAGGACGAGACAAAAAAACATGGTACTCGTATCAAGAGACAACAGCCGGAGTGTATATCAGAGAGATAAAGGCAACAACAGTAAATTCTGACAGTGATTTATAGAGAATGACATAAAACAACGCAGTAAAGCATTTACAGAGCAGCGCTGAGAGAAAACAGAAGGAGAGAGACAAAGAGGAAGACAGGGAGGCAGAGAGGGAGATGGGAAGTTGATGAGATTTTAATGTGAAGGTCAACTTGTTATAACTGAGATCTCTATGGGGATATTAGTCCCATCATGATGCTGGAGGGGGGCTGGGTGAAGGAGGAGAGAGTGTGAGGCCGCTTCAGGAGAGGAGGAGGAGGAGGGAGTGAAAGTGAGATGCCTGAGAGGTGGTTTTGCTGGTTCGACAACTACAGTACCACAGTAAATAAGAGGGGTCAGCATCTTCTCTGTGTGTGTGTGTGTGTAACAGTGTATGCGTGTGTGCACATGCTTGAGATTGCACTTTTGAGCGTGAGTATGTGTGAAAGTGAGGGAGAGGGAGCGAGCGTGACAGAGAGAGAGGGAGAGACAGAGGCGTGTGGAGAAGACAAAGCGGGAGGCTGTGCGTGTTTGTTTCTCGCCGGCTTCGCACCAAATCAACAGAATGAAACACTTCACTGCTCTCGTTTCATCATTTTTACACTAAGTTTATTTCCATGTTCGTCTTTTTTTTTCTTTTCCAGCACATGAAAACAGAAGACAACTCAACTAACAGATACAGAAGTGCATAAATCATCTATTGTATTATCTATTATTGATTGTATTCTCTATTGTGCTGAAGTGTTGTGTGTTGTGACGTTTGACCTCCACACAAACTGAGCTGTAATCTGATTAATGGCTCTGAACTTTTACCGCACAGATAAGCACTTAAAGGGTTAGTCCGCCAATTTTACATATTGAAGTGTGTTTACAGGTCTTGTGGAGTACGTCTGCATATGTGAAAAAGTAAAATAAAGCCTTTTGAAGCTTGAGACGAAGCTGCGTTTAATCTGATAAACTGTCTCCAGTGATGTCACTCAGTGGCAAAGTTGCATTGTGGGTAATGTAGGCGCCAGGTTTTAAAAAGGGAGAGGAATACGTGGAATAAAAGAGGTGAAATACATCTGGCTCTGCTGGATTGATTTTGATCATTTGTGTTTAAACTGTCTGTAATGAGTCCAACAGGGTTTTAGACCAGTGGACTACATTACCCACAATGCAACATAGCTACAGAGTGACATCACTGGTGATGATGTCACTCAGTGGCTACATTGCATTGTGGGTATTAATCAGATTAAATGCAGTTTCCTCTGGAGCCACAGAAAGCTTTATACTACTTTTAAAGAAAAAAAGAAATACAAAAAAAACAAAACAAATGCAGTAATACTCCCCAAGACCTGTAAACACACTTTAATGTGTTACCCTAAAGGCTTTTTCTCCTCTGGATCAGTCATCATTATAAAGAAAAATCATCTTTCCCTTCAATCATGAAGACGCTTGAAAGGAAATCACACAGACTTCTATGTGACATGAGCAGCTGGTTTGTGAGATAAGAGCGCTAAAAAAAAGGGGGACTATTAAACCGTACGTCTGCAGCCACCTGCCCTGCTCAGATAATGTTTAATGACAGTGCTGCTAATATTTTTCCACGTATTGAACAGTCCCATTGAGCCTCACTTTTAATTATGCCTAATCAATGCCGTGAGTACGTCATTACACAGCAAAAAGCTTTATGGAATACACCACAAAAGTCATAAAGCACCTGTGCAAGCTTCTAGTTTCGGCTGGAGAAAACATTATTAAGAGGCATATTTTCTAGACTGCAAACACATATTTCAGTGCAGTGGTCGGACGTCGTAAAGGAGCACAGATGCTGTATTTTACGATGTGGTGAGGCCCAATTCCACAGCTCGCTCAAGAATAACAGAGAAAGAAACTCACATGTGAATAAAAGGACTGTGTCGACTCTCTCTGTGATAACAGAGTGAGGCAGCACTATAGCCTACATTAACAGTCACATAAACTGTCCCCGCTGCGTTGTTTCAGCATCACATTGGGTCGTCTGGGGTCACTGGTGTGACGTTAAACTGGTAGGTCGGGCCAGGCCAGAGGATCCTGTCTGAGCTCTTCTGAGGGAGGCCAGTTTAAAAGGCTATGGCTCAGTTTACGTCATGGTAAAACACTCACACACACACAAATCGAGTGAGATAGATGCTTAGAAAGACACGTTATAGTGCTTCTGATGCTGAATTACTGTACTGTGTGTAAACACACTGCAAAGAAACATTTTTATTTCTGTGTATGAACTGCAAAATTATTAAAAAGTGACTTGTTTTGCTTACTATGTGGCCTGGATAGCTGTATGAGAAAAACTCGGGAATGTAATCGTATTCTTCTCACAACACAAGATGACTCTAATCAGAAGTTTAAAATGGTCGGTTGCAAAGTTATACAGGTATATTTTCTTGGGTAATCTATGCTATAAAACTAGTGAGTCACACAATCCATTTCTAAAAACATTGCATGCAAAAGAGAGTCATTTATCAGGTTCATACTACAGTACTCTTATATCAAGTTAAGGGATTCTTACAAAAAACTCTAAGATGGAAATCTACTGGCTTTGTTTGCATCGCTGCAACATATTCTGTGACTATCAAGATATAACACATCAAAGAGAGTGCGTGAATATAAAGGTGTCTTGGCATTTCCATGTAAACGTCAGAATTCGGTTATGAGAGGTGTCTTTAATGCTGCTAGTTCTCATGTTCAAATCCTGTTATAAAACTGCTATTAGTGGGGTAACAGGGGAGTTTGGGGACACATGTTGTTGGAGCCGTTTTCAAACAGCGGTGAGAGGCGATGGGGCAAAGTCTGGGTTTAGGAAGGAGAAGCCCTCGAAGTCCTCCTGGTTCATAGCCGCTAGTATATCCGGGTCAGAGGGCGTGAGCGCTGACGGAGCCGCCGTGAAGAACTTGTCGAAATTCTCACCTTTTTTCCCACCCTGATGGAGAAGAAGAGCAGATTAAACGTGCATGATCACATATTTGTGGCTCAGGCTGATTGAATCATTCTCCTGAAAAAAGAAACAACACAAGAAAAGTCAGATTATAAAAAGACACCACCTCCGTTTTCTCTCTTTTTCTCGCCCACACCCTCCTTTTCTCTCTGAGGAGCTCTCCACCACACCTACTGTTGGAGGAAATCTGCTCACGTCTTCTATTCCAGCTCCTTAACAGCATACGACGGCCTTACTGCTGGATGATATGAATCTCATTTGGCTAATGGGCCTGGCCTCTAACCCCTGAGCACACTCAGCTCACTCAAGGCACACCTCACCATTGGCCATCAGGGCCGCAAACTGGAGTGTGGCAGGCTAATGATGACATACATTTGCATATGGGCGGAGTAGGCAGGACCCCAAGGTCAGAGGGTCCCGTCTATTATGACTGGACTGTCTGTTCGTGAGCGCTCAGAGCCCATCTCTGGGAACCAGTGGAGGTGATGAAAGAGAGAAAAGAGAGAAAAGAGAGGGGAACGGGGGAGAGTGATGGAGGGAAGAAGAGGGGATGAAATGTCCAACACAATATGGACAGCTTAGACAGGAGGCATGCAGGGAAATGAGGGAGAGAGCGTGGGAGTTTAAGAGAGAGGAGACAGATGGAAGAAAGTGACAGCTTCAATTCCCTAAAAGTGTCCTCCGAGAGACAGAGACGAAAAGACAGGGAAGAGAGGGGGAGGAGGGACGAGACTGGCAAGGAAGGACAGAAAGGAAGACAGAAAGAAAGAAAGAAAGAAAGAAAGAAAGAAAGAAAGAAAGAAAGAAAGAAAATAAAGTTTATAGAGTGTGTAGTCCATCTGTTCAACTGACAGTTCTGGGTTTGAAGGGCGGCTGGATCTCCAGTCTCTCCAGACGGTCCCAGTCAATCCAGCGGAAGAACGGATGTTCCCTGATATCCCTCTCTGCCTCTTCTCCGGCGCCTAGGCGCTTGGCCGGGTGCTTTGTCAGGAGCTGGTTAAGAGTGAAGAGAAGAAGTAGAAAATACGATGGTTACCATGGGATACAGGTGAATGTTTTTCTGTTTGTTTTGCTTTTGTTGCAGTTGTCAAAAACGTACGTGGTAAACTTTGCTATATTTGAAAAATAGTATTCCAAAGTAATTTTATTGACTGCGTGTTCATTTGGAAGAAACAGGTTGATTTTCTTGGAAATACACTTCTTCACTTTCTCGCTGAGAGTTAAATGAGAAGCTAGATACAACTGTCATGTCTGTGTGAAAATCTATGTCAGAGTGAGCAATACAAACAAAGGTAAGTGTGTTTAGCTAGCTATGACATGATGTAAACACAACTTAACAAAATATATAACATAGGTCTAGTAGTTTTTAGACTTTTAATAATGCAGAAATGTTACGTAATATGCTCTCAAGTTTTGCTAACCTTTTTTTTTATATATTTCAGAAATGTAATATGATGTAATTTCCTTTAATGTTTCGGATTTGCATTTATCTTAATTTTCTGTGTGTAAAAGTTTTATGAGTAAGAACGAAATGAAGGGCGACTTACTCCCTTGCAGATAGCGACAGCTTCACGGGTGAGACTCTTCGGGTAGACGATACTCTGCTCCATGATGGACTGAAACAGCTCCTCCTCGTCAATACCATCGAATGGCGGCTGCAAGGAAAAGATAGAAAGAGAGAGAGAAGAAGAAACAAAGAAGTCATGAGGCCCTGCGAGCAAAGTGAAAGAAAATACATTGAAATTAACGTTCTTTTGAAAGTCTTTTGAAGTGATTACAAAGGACAAGTACTGGAGGCTTAAGTGTGTGTGCACACAGGTCTATTGTTGGGATTAAGCTGAGTGTTACCTGTCCTGCCAGCATTTCATACATCAGTACTCCATAGGACCACCAGTCTACCGCTTTATCATAAGGCTGATATGCCACAATCTGAAAAGGATGGAGAGAACAGGAGAGGAGATAAAGAGGAAGAATGGCAGCGTGGAGATTAGGAAGTAGAAAGAAGACAGGAAGCGCGAGAGAAAGCGCAGTTGTAGCAGTCGGCTGCTCGGATGATACGCAGCTATCGGAGACAAAAAAGCAGAGGTGGGGGGGAAAGGGAAAGCATGGCATTAGGGAGGGTAAATGTATGAATGGGCTCAGTAATAATCAGCACATGACTTTGGCTTTGTGTGTTTGTTTGTTTCCCCGGTGTGTGTATGTGTGTTTGTGTGTGTGTTTGTGTGTGTGTGCAGGGCAGAGAGAGGGATGGAGGGAGGGAGAGTGCACAAGGGAACAATTCCCAGCCCCTGGGGAAATATATTGTATCTCTTCCAAAATGGCAGATGCAGGAGAATCAATGGGTGTTTACATAAGAGAGTCAATACCCAGGGGTTCCATAGCAAGGTTTACAATATCAAAGACATGCACAACAGTCACATCTTCTCTTTCTCTTTCTCTCTCTGTCTGTTTACTACAAGTCCACCAACCAAACAGGCAGGATGTCGCCTTCACTCTTTCTCGGAATTTAATTCGTTTAGGATGACTTGAGAGAAAAACTGCGTACACATACATTTTTCAAACAATTTGTAAGGTAAATATATACAGCTTACAGTTTTTGCATTTCAAAAGAGTGCCAACCAAAACCACCTCCATCGTTTTCCGGCTGAAATGTGCATCGTCACAATATCCTATTATTCTTCAGTTAGTTTTCAGTGGTTTGTGCGACTCTCGGGGGAGTTAATAACCTTGAAGAGCCGCTACACAAATTTTACACATTAAAGTGTGTTTACAGGTCTCATGGAGTGCAACTGCATTGTGGAAAAAAGTAGTATAAAGCCTTTTGTGGCTCCAGAGGAAGCTGCGTGTAATCTGGTGAATTGTCTCGAATGATGTCACTCAGTGGCTTCGTTGCATTGTGGGTAATGCAGGTGACGGGTTTTTAAAAAACAGTTCACGGGTCTTACACTGTTGGACTTCTTATGGACCGTTTAAAAACAAGTGATCAACATCGATACAGCAGAACCAGAGATATCGCATGTTTTATAACACACATTATTTTTTTATCTAGCGCCTACATTACCCACAATGCAACTCAGCCTAGTGCATTTAGGTCTTTGAGAAAAAGTAGTTTGTAGCCTTTTGTGGCTCAAGCATGGATGTATTATAGATCCATGGGCTCAAGACGAAGCTGCATGTAATGTGACAAAATTGCCTCTAGTGATGTCACTTTGTGGCTAAGTTGCATTGTGGGTAATGTAGGCACCAGGTTTTGAAAAGGAAGAAGAATGTGCAGAATAAAAAAGGTGGTATCTCTTGTATCGCTGTATCGGTTTTGATTTGTTTTTAAACTGTTCAGAATGAGTCCAACAGCATTTTGGACCAGTGGACTACATAACCCACAATACAACATCGCCACTGAGCGACATCACTGGAGGAAAGTTGACAGCCCACATGCAGCTTTCCTCTGGAGCCACAAAGGGCTTTATGGCACTTTTTTCACATATGCAGTAGTACTAAGCAAAACCTGTAAAGACCCTTTAACGTATAAAATTGGTGGAGTGACCCTTTAAACGTCAATCGCAGTAGGAGAAAGGCAATACTGGTAATACAAGGTCTCTGAAGGGCAATAGCGATTTCTGTGCAACGTTCTTATAGCACAAGCACACAGCACCGCTAATTGAATCATGTGGAGTTAATTATTCAAAAATGCTGACAAGGTCAGAGAGGACGGGGGAGATGTGGGGAGCTGCAGTGAAGCAAGTCGCCGTCTCACAGCGCTGCAAAACAGGTCAAGAAAACGAAGAGGGGAAGACAGGGGTGAAGAGAGGGGTGAGACGAGGGGGAAATGAGGGAACTGAGGAACAAATGAGGGAAGTTCAGGCGTTAGTCTGGACCGTGACGTTGGCGTACAGTACCTCAGGGGCGATGTAGTCAGGGGTGCCGCAGAAGGTGCGCGTGGTGTCGCCCTCGAACATGCCCTCCCTGCACATCCCGAAGTCAGCTATCTTTATGTGGCCCTCGCTGTCAAGCAGCACATTATCCAGCTTTAGATCCCTGAGAACGGAGGAGATTGATCACAGGGGCATGAATCATTTTGATAGATAACATCTTTATAACAGTCATTAGCTACAAAAGACATGATAAATCTGTGTCACGTCTGCGTGCTGCACTGCAGAGCAGCGACAAACCAGGCCGTGTCAGACGAGCAGCCCACTTCTCTACCTGTAGATGATGCCTTTGCTGTGGAGGAAGAAGAGGCCGACCGCGATCTCTGCTGCATAAAACCTGGAGGAAGAGAGAAGGAGGGTTGGTAGGGGCTGGGACTCACTACTGGTCGCTTTATCTTTCAGAAAATTGGTGAAGGTTTTCAGCGAGGAATGGAGCTCAAGAGGGTGATGAAAGGGAGGGTAACCAAATAGATGAAAGGCTGGAAGAGGAAGCTGGAAATGAGCAACAGGGTAAAAATTTGTTTTAGATGATTGATCAAAGATTATTGATTAAACGAACGGCCGGGGGGAGGGAAATGTAGATGAAAAGATGAGATTAGTGGGAGGAGAAAGTCGGAGGGAAGAGAAGAGGGCCGGTACTTGAGTTGATGACTTTTTATGAGTCACCAGGTGTAATGAACAAATCTAAGAGATGAGTGTGTATGTAAAGGAACAGAGAATAAAGGGAAGGCAGGAAATGAGATGATGTAGATGAGGATTGTGATTAAAGGAAGAAAGGAGCTTTTTGACTACATACGCTGCGTGAGGCTCTTTGAACTTGCCGACAATCTGAATGTGAAACATCAGGTCTCCTCCGTTGACGTATTCCATCACATAATACAGACGGTCCTGCAGAAACACACACATTTACACACACTCTCCATGCATAATCACCTCTTGTTCAAATTAAAAAGCAATCTGTTAAAACCTCTCCTCCAGGACCAGGGACCTTGTTAAAGAAAGCAAGCTAATTATTTAATATATTAATCGTAATTCTCAGCCAACCTGGACTGAAACAACTCCTCGGAGGACCACGCAGCCAAAATGTCAGGCAGCTTTATGGACAATTTAATGAAAGTTATGTGGTTCATTTAGGATCCAGCGCACCTTCTATACACACACAGACCTACACGCACACACACCTCAGTCTGGAAGGCGCAGTAGAGCGATGTGAGGAAGTGAGGGCGAGAGGAAAGTGCCAGAACTCTCCTCTCCACCAGTGCGCTCTCCGTGTCCTCGTCCTGGAAGAGAACGTCTTTCTTCAACACTTTGACTGCGAACAGACGCTCGCTGCCTCGCTCCTCTGCCAGCAGCACCTGAACAGGCACACAGAGAGAGGAGGGAAAGTTACTGTAACTGTGAAAATCCCAACACTTTTAAGGGAGCTACTGCACGCTGAAGCCCATAAATAAACACAATGTTTATTCAAAGACAACACTGCACCAACTGACTGGTATGAAGGGAAGAAGAGGATGACGAGTACAACTGTGTAAAAAAAAAGAAGCATTTTTTTAAATTACAAAATTGACTTTTTTATAGCTTTTTCATTGCTTTGTGTTCTCTCACTCAAGCTTATTTTCCAACTCTCAACAGGATTATGCGTGTACAGTACTGTCACGCTGCCTGTACTGAACGTTTTTTAGGTCATTGTGTTATGAGTGACAAGGTGCTCCAGTTGAGAGGAAACTAGTTCTGCTGTTTTAACAAAATGATGTGCTTTTGAGGCATGTTTGTAATATTTTGGTGATTATGTGCAACGCATGTGTCGTACGCAAGTGCCCCAGCATCGAAAGCTGCACATAGAGAATAGAGTTATGCCAGACAAGCTGTACAGAGCCATTAATACCATTTTTACACCAAAATTAGCACGTATAAGCGTTTTTTTTAAACATAAGTGAAACCACTAAAAAAGGTGTTTGACTCCTTTAACACTGCATGAAGAGAAATTTCTTCTTTCTGTTTTTCCGTGTGTGTCACATGTCTGCTCATCACAAACTCACTCGATAAACAGGGAACAGCAGAAAGTAGTGGATCATATACGTCATCAGACTACATCCAGAAGACGGTAAAGAGTGAAAGAGAGACGGATGGAAAGATAGTAACAAGTCAGTGTCCTCAACTTCAACACACGTCATGGCATCACACCTGAAAAGGGCCGATCAGAGCTGGAGCTGATGAGCATCGTTTGACGTGGAAGGAAGTAAAAGCTAAAGTAAAAGTGTAATAAATTGCATGTAACAGACATCCATCCATCCATGGCGGGGTACACCTTGGACAAGTCGCCAGTTCATCACAGGGCTGACATATAGAGACAAACAACCAATCACATTCACACCTACTCGCAATTTAGAGTCCAGGTTAATGTCGCAAATGCAAAGGGGAAGCGGCTCTGTTGTTTCTATCAGACATTAAAAATACATTTTGCACCCCTGTGAAAACGGCTGCTAGCTGGTCGCTCTAATGATGCATCATTTTCTTCAATGAGGACCGCGTGACCCGAGGTTTACTGCGGTCCACGGCAAAGATACGGTCAAGAGCGGCAGGAAAGTGCTGACAACAACAGAGCAATTTTCAAATTGTGCGGCCAACCTGCAGCGCTGCGCTGTAATGGTCACTGAAGGATCTCATTTTACTTTCAAATAGTGGTGAATGGTACAGAAAATTACACGGTTTCATTTTTTCAGGAATCAATATGTGACTGCACAAAGGTGCTTGAGAAGAGGGTTGTGTATGTGTGAGTGTGTGTGTGTGGTATTGATGAACTGCCAGTCACTGAGAGAAATCCTGCCGTCCTCTGTGATCGTGTCTCCTGCTCTCTCAAACTAACACATAAAAATGGGACTCTTCAGAATATTAAAAATCTACACGTAGTTTTCCCTCTTTTTCCGCTCTTGTTATCCCATTTCCTCTTAGTCATTTTGTCACTTCTTGCAGCGCACTAAGCCTTCCTTCCTTCCCTCTATCTGTCTGTCTCTTTCTCACTTCCCCTCACTCAGCAGCCCCAGGGTCTGTCTCTCCTTTCTTGGGTCGTGTTTTTTTTCCTTCTCACTTCTTACGTAAGTCGAGTCTATTTCTCCTGCCCTCTGTAGACTCTCCTCTGACAGTTATGAAACAACGCAGGGGGATTTCAGAGGAGGAAGAAGGACTCAAAACTCTCTTCTCTTCATTATGCCTCATCTACTGGGGAATTAAAGAGAAAATGGAGAGCAGAGGCTCCCTTGAAACGAACACCTCCAGGAGGATTGTCTGCCTGCCTGTGTGGCATGTAGGAAGCCAGCCAGCCTGAGCTCACGACTGCTGACGACACTAAAGAAGAAGCTAAGGGTTAAATGAATCATTTGGCGGCGGCAGGAGAGGCGATGAGCATGTTAGTAAGAAAGAGGAGCTGCTGAATGAAATGCCACTTGAAGGTCAAGTCCACCAGTAGTAGAAATCATTTAAAGCCAAGCGTATTCTCTGTTGCTTTAAGCATGAAGGACCTCTTTGATATCACTAACAGATGATTGTGTGTAAAAGAGATGGCATTTGGTCTCAGTGGCGGCTGTGTTTACCTTGCCAAAGCTGCCTTTGCCCAGCACCATGAGGAAGTTGAAGTCGTGGATGCTCACTCTGACTTTGGCAGGACCCGGGGCGTGGACAGGAGGACATGATGGTACAGGGGTAGGGGACAGGGCCACGGGGAACGCCTCGGAGAGCGGGACAGGTGTTGCTGGAGGCAGAGAGGGCGTTGTGACGTCTGGCTGAGGCTCCTGGAGAGTCGTAGTGGGAGGATGGAGAGATGAATGGCTGGATGCAGTCCAGCACACACACAGAAAACCTGAACAAACCTTCCCACCCCTGGTTTTGGATTAGTCAGGCAGAACAATCCTGCACCCTGGTGGAGACGGAGTGTAACAGGGAAGGGAGGGGACTCGGTGTAATTTATTATGTAATTATTTAGCTACAACACCAGGCATAAATCTTACTCTCTTTTTCCTCAGACAGAACTGTAAGTCGAGGGACAGTTCAAGATCCTGACCCAGTGTGAGCGGTGGCAGCTGTTGTTTATTAGATGAAGGTAATCATAAACTGTTAAAGGGTATGCCAAGGCCTCAGGATAAATGGTATCGCTTGGTGTATATATCTCCACTGTTGCTTTTTGTTCACCTTGACGAGCAGCGTATCCTACCTGCAGGTCTGGGTCTGGCACGGGGATGTTGTAGTACTCCCCCTCGTCCTGGGCGAGCAGTTTGAACCAGCCGCTGATCGGGCGCCTGAAGATCTCGCTCACTCCGAAAGACAGCGCTCCCATGAAGTCGTTCCTGGACGTGCGGTCCCAGTCCCACACCTCCACAGACAGCCGTCTGTCCCACTGGTGACCGCGCACTGAGCTGGAGAGACAAACACAAAAACTCAAAGTCACTGGGGAGAGTTAGCTCGCTGTGTAGGCAGCACAACAATGCTCAAAGACGTAGAAATTAATTATTGTTTTTCTTGGGGGTTTTTTTCAGCTTCATGACATTTTCTGAGGCATTGCTTCTGAGGCATTTTCCTTATATCTCAAGTCTACTGAATGTCATAGATAGTCATTCTGCCCTTAATTATTTTGTAGTTCAGGCTCCTTTTTATGGCTCATCTTGTCCCAGTACAAATTTTAAGTTCACAAGGACTCACAAGGTGAAACTCTCATTCCAGACGGGATTGAGTGTCGAGCGGATGGTCTTGGTCTTCTGTTTGCTGTGGCTCTTGGGGTCTGGAATCAATTTCAGTTTAACATACGGGTCCGACAGGCCGTTTGGATCCATGGGCATCAGGTTACGAGCCTCCCGCACTGCAGAGAAAGAAGAATAATAGAAAGTTCAGAGGCAGAAATCCTTCATTACCCGTGTAATCCTACTTCTCGTTAAAACAACACTTCCCATCGTCCAGCGGGGACTCGCACCTGTGACAAAGACATCCTCCGACTCTCCTCTGATGGTCAGGTGGATCCTCCCTCTCTTCTCTGTATGGTCCTGGCCACAGAGACTGGGAACACTGGTCTCACACCGTCGATGGACGTTCATGTCACAACCTCACAGCAGTGAGATACACATAAACATAAACGTGCACTGTTCAAGACGTTGTAAAAACTCAGACACCCAGGTCAACAGGGTAAAATCACCATGAAACATCCCCAGTTGATTGCTCCAATTATTTTTGAAATGTTACGTTTAAATATGCAAATGAGCTATTTTCTAATTAAATATGCTCTCATTTGCATACACTCCCAGAACAGAAGTCTGAACTTTGGATAAAGCCGGTTCAACATTGTTGCTCCGTTTTGTAGACACATTAGAGTCAAAGGTTTTTACAGAGGGAATTCTGGATATCTCGTTTCATCAGAAAATACTCTCAGCAGCCATAATAAAAACATTTTTGCAGTGTTTTTCAGAATATAATTATATATAAATCATGGCTATGAATGATATATGAGCAAAACTGTGCCAGAGTATGAGAAAAACAAAATCGTTTGGAAGAAACCACCTTTAAAGATATGTATCGTTTAAATCATTTTATCTTTTTGATCTTTTTTATTTTAATGAAGGTTACTTTATTTTTTGAGTTGAAATATGAAAGGCGGTCTAATTAAATGCTAACATACATTTCCAAAACAAAAACCTGAACTAAAATAAAATAAAAAGTTATGTGAGCAAAACAGCCCAAAATCTCAAAACTGACAATCAAAAAACTATTATTTCATCTGTAGTGTCGCTCTTTAAAGGAACCCTGTGGAGTTTTTGACCACTAGTAGCGCTCTAGGGCAATGTCTTTACAACTGGGCCGGCGCCGGCGGCATGACCACAGTTGGTCTGATGCTGTTCCACTGATCAACAATCAGTTGCAGTAACGTGTAAAAACTGAGCAAGGAGCCAACAAGGGAAGCGAAAAAGACTACAAGCAAGCAACCGTGGATGTAAACAACAGACTATTGATTTTCAGGTGTTTTATGATGCAGGAAATGCACTCAACATATTTGTATGACCCCAGGGGTTCACACAATGCGTTTTGTTGAGTAGACACAACTTTTGTGCGTTTACAAAAAAACTCCACAGGGCACCTTGAAAGGAACAGCTTGACATTTTGGGAAATACAGGAAGATGCATCTGTCATGTCTCACCTTTAATTACACTGTAAGTCCACAGAGATCAGCCAGTTAGCTTAGCTTAGCATGAAAACTGAAAACCTGTGGAAACAGCGAGCCTGCCTTTGTTGTCTGAAGACAACAAAATTCACCTATCAGCGACTCTAAGGCTTACTAATTAACACATCATATCTCTTCTTTAGTTGTTAAAAAAAGGGTAAAAACGATTTGTTTCTTCGTCAGGCACATTAGTAACTTCCTGGAGCGTATTTCCCAAAATACCCTAATATAACTGTAACCGCTTCATTTTCAGCTAATTTTTGGAGGCTAATTTTGTCTGGGAGCCGAGTTACAATGTGCCTGTGAGGACTGATTTTTATCCCCACAACATGATTAATACAAGAACACCGATTTATAACAAAGCGGTGCAACTCACTGGAACATTTCATGCCCTGGTGTATGAGGCCGTACAGCAACGAGCCACAGTGGTCGCAGAAGGTCGGACTGGAGTAAGTCTGGACCTTAAACATGTGTCGACTCTTCAGGTCCTGAAATCCAACAGAAGCAATCTGCATTGAGTATTCACACATATACACGCACACGTGGTGTGACCAATGTATAAACTGTGAACACACACACACACATTTACACACACATATATGCAGAGTATGATTAGTGGCAAGATGTTGAGTGGGGTATTCATGGACAAGCCAATTAGATTTCTCCACTGGGAGAGGACATATAAATGAGAGTGCATCTAGGCAAGGCTGTGTGTGAGAGCGTGTGTGTGCGTGTGTGTAGTGAGCAGAGAGGGATGAATCATTTTTATCTCTCTTCTGCTCATCAGACCCCACCACCACCACCGCCGCCGCTCTCCACATACCACATTCTCCCAAACTGTTTTCCTTCCCTCGTCCCTCTGAGTCTCTATTTAAAAACACCTCTTCTCTCCCTCTGCGTGTGCGTTCGCTCACTCTCTCATCCATTTTCACTCAAACACACACCGACACACGCACCAATACACGCATGTTCCCCTTGACCTCATTTCTGAAGCAGTTTATTTGGCTGGAAGAAGGAAAATGAAGACAAATCTCCCTGAAATCCTCAAAATGCCACAGAGAGGAAGACGGAGCAGTCTGTTGCTCTCTCGCCGCCACTAATTCTCCCTCTTATCAGTCCCTCCCACCCTCCACCTGTGTCTCCCCCACTCTCTATCTCCAACTCCCCTGCATCTCCGAGGCCTTGTAGGATGACATGACATGAGTGCAGACGTCACAGATAGGAAGAGGCTGCGAAAGGATGTATGGATTGACAGATGAGTCATGCACACATGTTACCGGCAACAAGCAGGATGGCTAAATATGATGACGACGGGAAACATAACATAAGAGGGAAGTAAATGTGACAGAGCTGTCGTGGAAGCACAGACGCATTCTACTCACATCTGGTTTGGGGCCCGCCACAGAGCCGGGACAAGTGAAGGTCACAAACTCGTGACATCTTTTGTGGACCACAAAACTGCAAACTGGAGGAAACACAGAGCAAAAGTATCCTCAAAAAATGAATCAGTCACGCTGAGAAAATCATCTGAGAAGATTAAATACTGCGGAAAAAGGCAATAACACCGGGTTTATCTTTACCTTGACATTGGAATCCCTGCTTGCCGATGCCCCTGAGTGAAAAAGGCACATGGATTAAGAGACAAATACAATCTCCTCGACTCCTCTTTAAGGTGAAATACTGTATTTATTGAGACTGTTTCTCAGACAGAAGAGTAAAGATAATGCTGCCAAGACGGAGAAAGGACTGTTTCATTATTCCATCCTGTATTAAAGGTGCAATATGTAAAAACTGGCCACCTTGAATCCATCCCAAAAAATAGGAGCAGCTGTCACCAGACTACCTGCTAACTGCTGCTAACTGTATTATTTTTTTAGTGTCCATAACTTTAGCTACCGTTAGCTTGTTAGATCAGTTAGCTGTGCATCTAGCCAGACTACCAGGAGAGTGTTGGTGTTTACACTGCTTGGATAAGAGCTTTGGACTGCTAGGAGAAAGAGGCTTTTAGGCACGGGTATGGCTGGTTAGCATGCTAACTTCAGTACATAGGCGTCTTTGACACGACATGTGTTGTTTCTTCACATTTTAGTGAATATTGGAATGTTTTAAAATAAAATTCATACTAATTTCACCTTTAAGACCAACCCACAAGCAGGAGTTGAGAACAAACTCCGTCTCATCAGCTGTGCAAGGGGCTACCAACCTGACAAACAAAGGGATTACGTGTGAAGTTTCCTTTCTAAGCCACGCTGCTGACCAGGTCAAGCGCAGCACTGTCCATTATTGTCACACACACACACACACATAAACACAATCCTCCTGTTTCCAGAACTGCGGTGTTGGCGAGTTTCCAGCATCTCCTCAGAGCTTTAATTGAATAATTAAAGCCATTGATTGACTAAAGAGTCCACTCAGCGGCCTGCCTGCTGTGAATCAAGTTTTGATTAGGAGGTTTAGAAAGGCGGAGACGAACCAGACACCGCCGAGAGCCTCCTTCACAATCATACTGGAGAGGCCCAGGGGTTCATAGGAAACTGACCATAATCACTGATCTAAAATCAGTTCACCATCTGGCTGAGTAATAATTAAAGATGGGGTTGGGGAGGGTAATCTGATCCTTGATCAGCATTCAACATTAGCCTCTGTCTGCAGCACTGAGCGAGTGAGGCCAGTTCTGCTTTTTGACCAGTAGAGAGCAATAGAGAACCAGGTATGTATTCAGAGAGAAGCAACAGTGTTGCTTGCTGGCTGGATATCACAGGGAATTCACTGCATTTTAAATTTAATGATGCGTTCAAACGCTTCTCCAACACATGCTAATGAGTCAAAAGGGGCGCATCAAAAAAAACAGCATAAAACTGACCAGAATACTCAGAAACAGTCCGGACCGTATTGATTACAAATTAACTGGTATTAAGATGAATGGTGGCTAAATTCCATTTCGCTGCATCAATTTCAGGGTCCTGGTGCTGCGCATGCACGCTCACTGTCACACTGTCACAGCTTACTAGGACACTTGCACAGGAAAGAGCGATCACTAATGTTATTTGTAACACTATGACAAGTCGAAATGTCTGCTGTGAAAAAGGCCTGTTGGAGCTGTCCTTGGATCTGTTTGAGTTAAACCGCTGTGCAGTCTTATTCAGTGAGCAGGTTACTGACTCCAGCCACACATGAGACAAAGCTGTGACACCAATGTCACTCTGTCCTTTAAGGACAATGTCACTTGCTTGATAATCAAAGGAGCCTAATTTACAACCCATTGCCTTTAAGAGGCTGACTTAATAAACAAGATATTTACATTTCAAAATTAGGCCTATCTTTTCTTAGTCTTTAATTAACAGACCAATTCCCCCTGGGGGCTTCAACACCCAGGTTGACATCCTGCGTGAAGGAAAAGAGTTTTCACCCTGAGCTAAGTGCTGCCACAGCGGCCAAGACAGCAGCCAGTTGGAGAAATGTCCTGAAAGCTACCCAGAGGCTGCTGGCACATGCACCGCCCTGCATCCGACATACACCCGCGCCATATGTCCAAACACACAACCGCACAGTCGCACAACCACTTACACGCACACGCTGCCACGGCTTCAGCGAGCGGAACGAGCTCACTGCATGGTTGTTTTTACATGAATGTCCATGCGTTATACATTAACAAAATACAGGGTAACTCTACCAATTATCACATTAAAGTGTGTTTACAGGTCTTGGGGAGTATTACTGCATATGTGAAAAAAGCAGTATAAAGTCTTTTGTGTCTCCAGTGGGAAGTACATGTAATTTGATTAACTGCCTCTAGGGATGTCAGTTGCATTGTGGGTAATGTAGATGCCAGGTTTTGAAAAGCAGTCCACTAGTCTAGTATTGCACTCCTATTACACTGCTTGACTCAAGATGGACTGTTTAAAAAACAAATGATCAAAATCACCTTTTTTATCCCATTCATTCTTCCTCCTTTTCAAAACCTGTTGCCTACATTACCCACAATGCAACGTAGCCACTGAGTTACCCTTCTTTAAGTCCTGTACTGTACCTGTCAACATTTTGCAGATTATTTTTTTTGCAGAAAACAGATTATCCCTGTCCTGTGAAAATTATGTATCTCCAAAACATCAACTTTTTCATGAGCAAGACAAACAGCTTTGTGACGATGCACTTTTACAACTACTTGTTTTCCATCTGTCTTATGATTTATTACATTATTATCAAAGGGAGAAAGTAGGAGAATTTTCTAAACCCATAAAGGAACAATACATCCTTTAGTTGAAAAATTCAAACCCTCAGATTTGGGGATATGTGGTTTTCAGGGGACAGCAATGAGTGTAAACTCTGGCACCACCTGGAGCAACCACAACAATTAAATAAGGTACAAGTTGCACAATGTGTTTAACATTATAAATCTAACAGCACAAATCAGATTACTTTTAGAATTAGCAGTTTAAGAGCCCACGTTCATTTCACTGCTTATACTTGAAGTTAAATCTGCACTTTGAAACGTTTTTGAATGCAGGACTTTCTAATGAAGCCTTTTCTGTGTTTCTGGTTTTATGCATGAAGTGAAGTTTCATAAAACCAGTTCCATGTGTTTTTCTGGCTTTTCTAAAGTCTGAAAAATAACCCCCTGATGGTGAGATAGTGGGACCTAATTAAAGTCGCTACTGAGTTGCATTATGGGAATTGCAGGAAACAGCATTTTTGGAGATTAGCCCACACCATAGTCAAAAATATGGGATATCTCAGCCAATTTTGACCATTGTCATTTTAATCTGTCCTCTGTGATTCCCTCAGCCTTCTGGAAGTGAAATGCTGAATGGATAGAGTTTCCCTTTAAAATCTTAAAAATTCCTCCTACACTGCTGCCTGTGTGTGTTTGTGCATGTTTGCATGTATTCTAACTTTGTGGGCAGGCTAAAAAAAAACTCTGTCCTAATTGTGCGTATACTGTATGTGTGTGAAGTTCCTAAAGTAACTGCAGCATTGTGTGGGCTGCATTGTGGAGGTGAGGTTATGTGATCACATAAGGTCAGTGTGGTGGCTGCACAGTGTAGGCTGTTCCTCCAGCAGGCAGCTGGATCGGGTGTAAGACAGAAAAAGTGCAAAGAAAGTCAGAATCAGATGGAGTAGTGGGCTGCCTGAGGAGGCGGCTTATGAACTGCCAGGTTGGTGTCTGTGTGAATGTGCAGCTGTGTGTATGTGTGTGTGTGTGTGTGTTCATGTATGTATGTGTGTTACCAGATGAAGTCGGTGCAGTGGCTGCAGAAGGTGGGCTGCTTGAAGAAGCGGGCTGTGAACTGATGGTCTTTCACCTCAACGATCCTCTTGTGTTTGAGCGCGCCCTTCCTCTGGAAGACGGGAACCCTGGGTGGAGGGGCGAGGGGCGAGGGCAGAGGGGAAGCACCGGGGGAGGCTGCCGATGTCGGGGAGGCCAATGTCAACGGGGAGAGTGAGGGGGAAGGGGAGACTGGGGTGGACATGATGCCTGGAGGATACAGAGGGAAGAGCAGAGAGGGAGGGGATGGATGATGAGTGTCAGCGAGGAGGGTATAGAGTTGTGCAGGCGAAAGACCTTGAACATGCGAGAGGGAGGAGGGGAGGAGGCAAGGACATGGAGGAGGAGGAAGAGGAGGGGGAGGAGGAGGAGGAGGAGGGATGGAAAGTGTAATGGGTCATGGTTGAGACAGGAGTTGTATTAATGGCACATGGGATGTAGGGTAGGGAGCGGTGAAGGAGTGACGTGGTGGAGAGAAAGATCGAGAAAGGATGAATGGACCGGAAGTGCAGAGGAAGACGGAGGGGGCACAGGGGGAGCGACAGGTATGAGAGTGAAAAAGAAAAGAGAGGTGTAATGAGGGCGACAGGGAGGTTAATTCACATACGGAGACAGAACTCTCTTAAGAGACTCTGAGACGCTAAACGATTAGCGCAGCTCACTGTGTGTCCCACATACTGCCCGTCCATTCTACCTACATCTCCCTCTCTCTGTACCCCTTATGTCTCCATCTCCCCACCCCCTGGTCGTCATGTCAACTGTACCTCCTGTTGCCATGTCAACAACACCCCCACCACCTGCTCCAATATTAGAGCCTGTATCCTCTCTTGACTTCCTGCCTGCCCTTATTAGCAATTAGTCCCATTTCTGAAGTAAAGTTTGGACCAGAATAATATGTGTACGTCTACAGGGAATGAGATGTGCTGGAAAAAGTGCAAAACGGCAAATATTAGCTGGAGAGATTGTGGTGCAAGAGTTGCACGCTGCTAAATGATAAATGAAACACCAACAGAGATTTAATGAATAAATAAATAAGCCCATAGCGAAAACCGATGTTGAGGAAAAAACCGTGATGAAATGATGGTGTCTCAGCAAAGAAGCAGGAGCAAATCAATCAAAAGGGCGAAAGGGGATGGTGGGAAAAATGGCAGGGTGCTCCGAAATTAGTAAAGTAAGAAGAAAAATGTTTTCTAAAAATGTGTGCAGATGAATACCCTGAAGATAAGACGGAAACAATACCTGAATTCGTGGTGATTTTTGTGGAAAGGCTCAGCTATAGGACGGCTTTCTTCTCTTCCTCTCCCCCTTTTCTTGTCTTCGTGTGGCTCACTTTAAAAGAAAGGCTAAGGTGTCACACCTGTAGCTGGTCACTTCAAAAAGAAAAGAAAAGACAGAAAACAGGAAGGGAAGCAGTGCTGTGGCTGTGGAAGAACAGGATCAACCCGGGAAAAAAAAAAGGAAAAAAAAAGGAGAAAAACCTATTACAACAAAAAGAGAAAGCAACAAGCGTTTTGAGAGACTCGAGCTTTCTAGGAACCAAAGATAGAAGAGTGAAGTGGTATGTATCCGTTAACCCAGAGGCAGGGTGAGGAGGAGGACGAGATAGAGAGGTGGTATTCTCTTTCCAAGATTGATTCTCTTTTTACTAAGAAGAGGACGAGAGATGGAGAGAGAGAAAGAGAGAGAGAGGAAGAGGTAGAGAGGTAGAGAGAGAGAGAGAGAGAGAGAGAGAGAGAGAGAGAGAGAGAAGAGAGAGAGAGGAGAGAGATTGAGGGGGATAGGCAGAGATTCATTTCGAAATCTGGGTTACTTCTCTCAGGAGAGGGTGAGGGAGGTAGAGGAAGGAGGACGGCTGAGACAGAAGCTGCCATTTTGCCACCACCAGCATAGTATGGACATGCAAACACCAACTGTCCCTCACTTCCTCTCGTGCCAGATGGAGAGGAGGAAAGGGAGAGGAGAGAGAGAGTATCCAGTCTGGAAGAAAAGAGCAGAGAGCTTCAGACAAAAGGCTAGTTAAACCGAGCTAAAACTGGGAATAAACTGTTGGAAAGTCTTGCAGCACATCCAGATGACTGAGGGATCAACAGGCCTGTGAAATAAACAACAGTGTTAATCTTTTCTGCAACAGTGCAGTTAACAGCGTGTTCACTTCATTTGCAGTTTGTTTCCGAGATCAGAGCAAGTGGTGGCATGATAACACTGCTCCACTGTGCACGGAAACCAGGTCAGCTGAGCCTGATGGGAAGAGTAGTTTTAAAGAGCGAGAGGGGCTGTTTGTCCATCGATTGCCTGCATAGCTTCAAGGGCACACGCACACACACGCACAAACTTGTTTTCTCAGGAGGACAATGTATTGACTTACATGCAGTCAGGAGACACAAACCAAGTCTTAAAGGAATAGTTCGACATGTATTACACTTATTTGCCTTGCCTTTGCAGAGAGTCGGGTAAGGAAATTGGTAGTCTCACGTCTGTAGCTGGTATATGCGGTTGCAGCGCTATTATGGATCCCACCGCTTGGAAGACCAGCCTCTGATCGGTTGCCTTCATTGGTTGAGCATGAGTTAAAAGTTTGAGTCAAGCATAGAGGCTCTGGTAAACACACCAACATCTTCAATAGTCGCATCCCTCCTGCAGGCCCGCTGCTGCTCCTCTTAGGGTCACTCCTCCTCTCTTCACTGCCGGAGTGTCTCTGGGCCAGGAGAGTGGGCAGGCTAGCTGTTGGCCCCCTGTAACGTTAGTCCTGGTTGCATCGTTTTTCCAAACTCGGTGTGTGTGAGGGCAGCCAACCTGTCTGCCATTTCTAGCCCAAAGACACAGCTGCAACAGCTGAAGAGGTCAGTCTTTTTACCTGGGAAACTACAGCTCAGAGGCAGATGAGCTGAAGGGTGGGTCTTAGCAGAAAAGCAGTGGGATCCATAATATAGCATAGCAGGAGCTGGTTAGCTTAGCTTAGCATAAAAGCTGGAAACAGATGGGAACAGCTAACATGGCTCTGTCCAAAGATAACAAAAAATGCCTACCAGCACCTCTTCATTTGTTTAGTCACTACAAAAATCAAAGTGTAAAAACAACACTTTTCTGTTTTTTGGGGGGGGATATGTGCCAGACTTTTTGGCCAGGACCAGTTGCCAGGCAACCAGCAGAAATTTGGGCTTTTATATTTAAGTGTTAATTAGTGGACTTTGGGGGCTGCCAGTAGGCAGAATTTCTTACTTTACATGCAGAAAGAGGGAGACAAACAGGGGAAAAACAGCAGCAGTCTTTATGCTACGCTAAGCTAACCTGCTGCTCCAGCCTCATATTTACTGTAGAGATCAGAGGATGAATCGGTCTTCCAATCTTTCTCTCTGCAAAAAAGCAAGTAAGCGTATTTCACAAAATGTCAAACTGTCCTTTTAACCCAAAACTCACTGGTGTCCCTCGGGGGAACCAGCTTTTTGTCCCCAAATGGGAGTTGAGTTGGCAAAAAGTGACTGTGAACAAATGCTAGTCCCCGCAAGGTGAGTAATACAAGCACACACACACACACACACACACACACACACATACACACACACAATTAATCACACTCCATGTGTGCACATGGTCTATGGACAATCATGGGAGAGAGGAGCAGCAGGCGGGAGCAGGGATGCAGGCAGGCAGGGGACGAAGGGGTGGATTGGAGTGGGACGGAGAGACTGAGAGAGGGAGCGAAGGGTTGAAGGTCTAATTAATGGAAATGTAGGTTATTAGTCTCCTGATGAGGACACTGGCAGAGAATTAATTAACAATTATAATTAGCAAGATTGTTAGAGAGCAAAATGGTGTCAGCCGGCAAGATAAGAGTGAGCTAGCGTGTACAATTGTGTGTGTGTGTGTTGGAGGCTGTCATTATTATGCGGGTGTGCTTTAAAAAAAAAAACATCTGTGCGAACATGCCCTATCTGACAATGATATATGTCGTTTCAGCATTAGTCATGCAGAACTACCAGCTGATTGGAAATGATAGCGGGCTTCTCCTTCACACGAGCCGCCACCAGACCTTTCTCTATAGAACTGCCATTACTGTCTTCATTTTCTGGCCCATAAGACGCACGCTCTTCATCAGTCTTATCTTGGATGAGTCATGTTCTTGTCCTATTGTCACAAATAAATGAGGAAGATGTCCACAAAAATATGAGCTGTAGACCATGCACTCCTCGGTAATCAGGACATTGAAAAACAAAGCACATAAACGCCTCACAATGCCTGCCCTCCATGCGGCGTGATGAGTAAGCACTTGTGGCTCTAAAGTGTCTGTATCAGTGTGCGTTTGCATGCCTATCTGAGCATGCTTTACAGCGTTTGATCCTGGGCCATAAAAGCCAGTTGGTGTGCAGCCAGTGATACATTAAGGCTGTAAACCTAGAAGACGCACACACACACACGGCAGGATGGAAAACACATAGATTCAGCCCGCGTGATTAAAAGCAGAGGGGAAATTATATAAACACAGCTGAAAGTGAGGAAATATATGGATGACATTTGATAAAAAAAAGGAAAGAAAAATGAGAATGGATGAATAATGAAGAAGACAACCCTCAAAAACTACAATCCGTCTCTTAGTTATTACCATCATTGTAATAATCACTATTATATGAGAGTACTGGAAGTCACTGCTACCATTTCTGATGATGAGCACTTTCCATACCCCCCTCCCCCCCTTCTCCTCTCTCAGTCTACAGATGGCTATCTTATTATTTCTGACCATGGCTTAATGAAACAGAAAATTCTCCTCCGATGGAATCTTTTTTGGGGGAGCAATCAGCACTTCACCAATTACACGCATCCATTATCATCTAACGAGCGCTCACTCGCATCAAGCACCGGCTTCAACCTGGCTGGCTGGCTGGCTGGCTGGCTTTCTCCTCCAATGAAATTAAGGTAAATTGACTTGCCTAACTGTTGTTTGTGGAATCGGGGGAGAAGTGGTGTCGGAGGTAATCATATCTGCCTGTTAAATCTGTCTCTTCAGAACCAATTGGCTCTGTTTGCTTGTATTGGTTTTCTGTTGGGGTGTGCTTCTATTTGCTTTTTTAAATGAAGAGTGGTCCGCTGTGTTTTTGGAAGAGAGCAGCAAACCTCTACACCAGTCAGATGAGACATTTGGCAGGCGACTAGGGCCCATCAACATGGCCTACAAACTCTCAGTGCTGAAGCAAATAAGCCTGCTCTCCATATTTATTTTACTGCTGACCTGCCTCTCATTGCAGCAACAAATACTGCGAAAATGAAAAAGCATACAGACAAATGAGCAACTGTCTCTCAAATCTTATCTATCATGATGATGGATTATGATTTGTGGATTGCTCGGGGGGGACAACAGAACTTCTAAGGGAGTGATCTGAGGAAGATGTGTCAGATATTAATCTAATCTTTCTTTTGTACTAGGTATGGGAATTGAGAACTGGTTCTAGTTGAGAATTGTTCCCAAATCGTCTGATCTATCGTAATCTTTCGCCTCAGAGCTTATCAATTCCGTTAACTGCTGGCATGTTTATCTTAAAGTTGTGCATTGCAAAGCAATGATGTCAAACTGACACAAGGAGTCAAGGCTGAGAGGAAGAAACAGTCTAAAGCTTCATTGCATAAGATGACAATGAAACACCAGCAAAAAGCTGAAACAGCTTTCAACGCAACATGGGCTTAAATTCAGGAAATGTGATTTAATTGAGTGCCACTGCTTCCCAACCAAGCAAGACAACAATTATAATATATAATAATTATAATTTTGTTATGAGCGAGGATGGGAAAAGACAACCAGTTCCAAGTTAAAGAGCAGTTCAACAGTCCACCTTTTGCACACCTGAGTCACATGCGTGCCTTTTAGTCACCTCCTCACCTTTGTTTGTGGGTCGGATGCTTTGTCAGCAGGATTAAAAAAAAAACTGCTGAATGGATTTCCATTAAACTTGGATGGAGGTCTCAGCTCAGAATAGACCCCATTAACTTTTGGTGCAGATCCGGATAAAGGGAGAGGACCAGATTTTTCAGGGAATAATGCCTTGATGTTGGTGAAGAAAATCTGTTGTATTTAGGAGGCCGGTATCAATGAGTGAGTATAATTTGATGCAGAGCCAAATAAAAATCCGGATCTAGACGATTTCAATATGTTTTATATGATATTGGATTAGGCTTGATTGAATTAAGGGTGAATGTGGGGGTATGCAATCTACTGAGTGCCATTGTAGTCTACTCTGTTTCTACACTGTGTCCATGGTCAGAGATAATAAAACTTGTGTAGACCTACTTCTATTTATACAGAAAATTGATTGGGAAGAATCAGACCGATGAGCACAATCGAAAATGGCATTGGTATGAATAAAATTATTATCTTCTACTCGGTTGCTCTGGCAGACTGCCTGCCTCTCACTGTAGTTTCAAATGTTTTTGGTCAGTTTCAAGGGGACATTTTTAAACTTTTCAGCAGCTTTCATGCAGCGGTCACATCCAACAGTAACAGAGGAACGTAATCTCAATGCCCCGATGGGCAATTTCAGCATCCCAATGTGCAACAGTGTTTTTGGTTCTTATTTATATTGTTCACATTGTTTTTACAGCTTTTTCTCTTATTATTACTGGTTTAATTGATGATGATGATCTCCATTTTTGCTATCCCCTTTGCTACTGTAATAGTGTAAATTTCCCATAAGACTATTATCTTCACGTAGAGTCGTGTTCCTGTCCATCTGATGAATGTTAGTGTGATATTCACTTCACTTTGAACTGGTTTCGCTTTCACTAACCTCTGGTGGAAAATTTGGCTCTCTAGTTGCCAAATGCTCGACGGGGTTCACCAGCTAGTTGCTAACTATGTCCGCCTGAGCAGGTAGCTTACAGTGTATAGGTTAGGCTCTTTTTAACTGAAACAAAAGCTACAGGGCAATGAGCCAAAAAGAAAATGCTCCATTGAGCTGAGGGGACCTGCAGAATCAATCCTTCTCTGTGGGTCATCTCTACCAGTGACCTGTTCACATACAAGCAGTCATGTGATCCATTAGTAATATTAAAATATTGATTGTTGCTGCTTTAAGCAACACAAGTACTTTATTAATATTCGATTATGTTTTTAGTATATCTTTATCTATTTAAATAACAGCGGCATTTGGTGTCTGTCCATTTTTTTTTTTTTTATTAGTGTTTTATAGTGTTTCCACTTTCTACTGACGTTGAGTCTTACGGAGGAGTATACCAACATGATCATATACCAACATGAGGAAAACTGCGTCCGCTGAAACATATTACTATTCACGGTATGTGCAATAAAACTAACAAGAACTCAAAACCTCAACTGCAGGCTGCAAAAAGCTTTCTCACTGCTGCAGGGAGGAAGAGACGGTTGTGAACAAAATGTGCTCAAGGGGAAGGATGAAAGCAGGAGGGCAAGGGATTCAGGGTAAGAGGGGCTATTGGATAATGAGGTGAGGGGAGAGCAAGGTAAAGTCTGAGGATATCTTAATCTCATCCCAGTTTTCTAGGATGAATTCCCTTTGGGCAGGTGGCATTAGACACACACACACACATGCGCTCACATGCACGCATACACAGAGGCAAACAAGGAAGTATTATGAATAATTATTGTGTCCTAGATGTGGTGCTAATGTTGCTTCAGACAAATTGGCCACAGCATACAACAAGCTCCCGTTCCCACTGATGTTAACGCTCTGTCTTCAGGACTGTTTGCACACAAAGCTTCTCGTTCTTTTCACTTTAAATCATGACAATGGGACAATAGAGACAAACAAATCCTTATGAATCACAACTACAAACAAATCAAGAACACACCAGATACCAACATAAGAGCTGATTAGTCCATTCATTGTTCAGTTAATTTGCGGAAAAATAATCAGCAACATGTGATAAAAGATCATTTAATTAATTTTTCAAGCAAAACAACAATTATTTTCTGGCTCCAGCTACTTAAATGTGTTTTGCTTGCTACTTCTGTTTTATATCTGGGAGATTTGGACCGTCAGTCGGACTATCAAAGCGCTTTTAAGACGTAACCTGAGGCTCTGACGAAGCTTTTTTATTTTTTCACCATTTTCTATTTATACACTGTAAAAAACAAAATCATAATCAGGAGGTGCCAAAAATACTTTAAAATAACCATGTTGTAAAAACACAGTCATTTTCTGTCATGACAACTTTTTTAGCTTTAACTTTACATGGGGTCTTGTTTATTTTTTGGCCTTTTAATGTTTAAAAGATATTTACACATACAAAAACAATGAAATTACCTTTAAATATGGTCGAACACTGTTATCATACAAATAATCAGGCTTTAAATTGCAGAAAAGTGCTGTTTTTTAGATGGATTTTATCATGTAATTTCATTTGAAAAAGCTAATTGACATGGAATATAACAAAATTACATATCTGGTCATCTTAACCCACTCAACTACTTTCAGCTTACCATCAATACGTCATTATCTTCATCTGTTACCCGGCAGAACGCACAACTGTTGTATGTAGCATCAAGTGCCTCTAGAGTACATACTGGTGTTACCAAAAATCAGATTTACAGCTGGAGTAAAGAAATGTGACATCAATATAAGTCACAATATAAGCCACGATGTTCTGAGAAACACTAACAAAAACTTGTGTGTGCATTTTGTAACACAAAAAAGCAGACTTAACAAACGGTTCAGCACAATGCATGATGGGAAAAGTGGGCTAACTAGTTTGTGAAAAACATTGCAAGAAAGTTGTTAAAAACACATTTATTCAAAGTTTGGTTGTGAAAACTTCCACAATTATACAAGATATCTGTCAACTAATAAACAAATCAATGTAACTGCAAAATAAATGTAAATGCAACTACAGAACCAAAACTCCTTTTGCTGTTAATTGTCACCAATTGTATCTAATTTTATAAATGTAATTACAGTAATAACCTTGAACATAACATTCAATTAAAAAATCTTTGCAAAACTATTTTTATGGAAAAAATACATTTTCTGTGAGAAAATGGAAATTCTACGCTTCTTCACAGTTATAGATCTTTTTTGTTATTTTACATTAGACATGTACATTTACAGTTTATATTTGTAATTTTATTTATATTTTGTTTATCTCAAAAATACAGGAAAAATATGTAAAATAAACAGAAAAAAAATCATAAAATGACATTTGTTTTTACAGTGTACATGAAAGACGTGAATGAAATTAATTGATAATGTCAATAATTGTTTCTCAACGTCTTTTTTAGATAAACTACAAAGTATCAGATGACATGCACTCCTTTGCCGGCTGATGTGTAACGGACCAGTTTACAGAAGATACAAGCCGCTGCTACAGTGTGTTTGACAGCTTAAACATCCACAGAGATCCTGGCGAACTAAATGAAGGGAAGGAATTTGCATTAAAAGTGGTGTCTGCATTAATGTGTAAATATACTCCGTGTTCATCACCATTACAATTAATCAAAAAGCCACTGATTAACACTGGTGCGGCTTGGAATGATTAAAAAAACATGCAATCGTGCTAATACAAACAGAGAGAAAAGACACACATTCTGTACGCACACAGTGTGGGATAAACTGTGGGTCAGTTAGCTCATTTGTCCCTGGTCGTGGCCCATTGATGCTCATGTGAAAATGGAGGATGCGAGAGATTGGCTGTGTATCTGGGAAAAAAGAGCATGAGATGAAAGGGTACTTGGCTGTTTTTTCAACTTCAGAGATCAAGCCGATGAGTTGTAGAACCCTGCGGCGCTGCACACATGATGAAAGAGAAACAGCGCTCTCCTTCCACATGTACTGTGCGTGTGAGTACAGTGTGTGTAGATGCACATGGATACAAAAAAATTAGCTGCTCAGTACATATCGATATATAGATATTTCTATAAACATGTTGGAAAGACAACAGCATCTGCAAAAGAGTAGTGACAGAAACAATAGAGAAATTATCAATAAAAATGCAGTAGAAAGGGAAATCCACAGGGAGAGCTGAGTGATTTTAAGGACGGGATAACCAGAGATAGAGCAGAGCAGAGTAAATGAAATGACAGAATCAGTCAGAGGAAACCGAATTGAAAGAAAATCAAAACAGAAAGACGAAGGGAACCCGTTATTGGCAGAATACTGAGAGAGATGGAGGGCGAGCGGTGCGGGAGCGTGAGGGCCACTGCACTGCATAGCAAAAGACGACGCTCGTGTTGCTGGACAGAGACAGAATGAGAGAGAGAGAGCCAAAGACAGAGAGAGAGCGAGAGAAAGTGTTAAGCCCTGCACCGCAGACATGCGTTACAAATCCCCAGGGACCCGGTGGCAGATCAGTACAGGATCAATCTGCTGCACCTCAGCAGGGACGCAGCACACTCCTTCCATTCCCGCACACCGCTCATGAGTGTGTGCGTGTCACTGTAGTGTATATGTGTGTGTGTGTGTGTGTGACCGTGGAGTTGGAAGAGAAGTGAGTGAGGGCTGGGAGGTGCTGCAGCAGCAGAGGAGAGGGGAGATGGAGGGGGAAAGAATGAAGCAGGTGGAAGAAGAGGTACACAGATAAATAGCTGTGTTGAGGGCAGACATTCATCAAGTGACCAATCCAGACCATGCATATTTTACGACTTCAAGATAAAAGCATCGTTGATCAACATTCATTCAATATGATGTATTTTTAATCAAATAAAAACTGTATTCCTGTATTTGCTATCCGTAAAGATGAACTACATCACTGCTGGCATCGGCTCTGACATAAATGACCGAACACAAAGTGAGTGATCGAAATCCCACGTGGGAGATCAAGGATCGGTTTATAGCCTCCACTCTCCCATCATAGCCATTAGAGAGAAAAGCATAACACTGACCTCAGATCAGTGTTTGGGGACACCATGATCCAACTGCCTGTAACTCAATCTTATTAGAGCGTTAAGTCATTACCGCATGTACACACAGAGGCCTCACAATGCAATTAGCCATTAGCCCATCACACTGACAAAGCATGGCTAATTAGCAGATCGCAGGCGCACGGGGAGCAGAACAAAACATATTTAATATCCCCATCAACACTCTTGCAGAATATCATGTGTCAGGTACTGTTTAGATGTTTTGTCATGCTTGGCTGAGCAGCGTTTGAAAGAAACAAGTTTGGGAATAAATCTCACCTCGAGGACCAGATGAGAGAGTTTCCACAAAGGAGGATGAAAGTTAAAACTATCTCAAACTCACTTTCATACACCTCTCTGTGTTTGCAACCCTCTTACGTATTCTGGATATAATTAATTCTGTTCAAGGAGGTTGGGGAAAGAAAAAAACACAAACCAAGCACAACAAAACAAAACAAAAACAAAAAACGAAGGCTATCAGTGCAAATATCAGTTTACGGATGACTTCCCAGAGAGCTGCATGAGGGTCAGGTCTGTTTAAAATTCTGATCTGATCAGCAGAACACAGCTGTTTGTTGTAGTGGAAACAGAGCCGGTCAGGTGGCTCCGACTTGGCCGCTGTTGGCCGAGGTTGAGAGTTGAGGCGGAGTGTTAGGTGTGTTGCTCTCTTTGAGGGCGAAGGAAGTGGATTATGTTAGGTCAGCTCTGGCCAGATCAAAGCAAAAAGTCTGACAAGAGCCGAGAAACCTCTGAGAAATATATGCAAGCAAGCATGCGCGCGCACACACAGGGAAACGCACAAAAAATACGCACGCACACACTTTGGCAGAGGACTGCCTGTCAGAATGCCAAAGAAACTACTCTTTGAGCTCTCCATAAATTTACTTTGAAGGAGTTCTGACTGGGTAATGGCTTGTATGAAAAATACTGTCACAAGATAAGATACACACTCACACACACACACACACACACACACACAGGTGCACACACACTGCACAAACACAATCTCAAAGCCTCTTATTTATAATAGCATTCGTGACAAAAGAATTGGAAGGAAACACAGCACCACTGGCGTTAATTAAAGAGAATCATATTTTATGAAGCAATTCTCAGGAAGTAAGTGCAGCACTGACCCTCCAGCCCCACCCCAGACAGACAATGTCAAATAAACTAACACATTTAAATTAGGGCATAGACCAGACCAGTCTGGGCTAGGAGCAACATCACCCTACTAGCAACCCGCTTTAGCAACCCGTAAGTAGGCCTATAGTGTTGGCGAGGTTACTAGAGCAGAGCTGGGCCTTGTACAATGCTGAAAACACACACACACACACACACACACACTGGTTTCTGTGGGTATATGCGCCCTGTCACTGTGGTCGGATAAGCTTTTCGTGGTGCAACATGCAGACCTGAGACCTGGTTAGTACAACGTGTGGCACTCCTGTTTTTCCTTGATATAATTCATGGCCGATTCAGCCAATGAAGACCCTGTTTGTATTCTGGAGCACCACACGTATTGCTTCCCAGGTAACGGGCCGGTAGAGAGAGGAGAGGGTGCGCCAGGGTCTCTTACAAACTCAGGCACTAGACTAGCCTGGAGGGCGCTGCACTAGGCTGGACTGGAGCGTTCAATGCATACAATTTGACCAGACAGTAAAACGGATAAATCAAAGTGGATTAGAACAACAAGGTAAATCAAAGGAGGAGCAAGTCAGCAAAGTAAAACAAATTGAACCCGACGACTCTGAACAAGAATTGATGGATCAGAACAGGCAGGGCAATGCAAGGCGGAGTGCAGGACTATACAGCAAACTCAAGAGACGGATAGCTCAAAACAATCAGAGCCGTCATTGTGAATGTACTTAACTTCCTCTGCTAAACTAAATTTTACACAAAAGATTCTGCATTTCCCAGAAATTAGAGTAGCCGGAGTGTGTGTCTGGCGTGCACTGTGTGTGAGTGTTTGTGAGGCCACACATGTGCCTGTGTGGGATGATAAGAGTACTTGAGGCGATGCTTAAGATTGCAGCTTAGTGAGGGCTAGAGGAAGATGAGGATCATTGGCTGAGTGATGTACGCATTGTATGTTAAATATGCATGCACAGCAAAGTGTGTGTGTGTGTATGTGATTTTCAGAAATAGCGAGAGAGTTAAAACAGAGGGAGAGCAAAGGAGAGCACTACAGAATCATGCTGCAGTGAGCCTTTACACATGATTAGTGCACATGCAACAGTCAGGCATGGCATGTACCCTCTCAACATAAAACACACACATTCGATACAAGAAATACACGAGCAGAGACACAGAAATACACTTATCTCCTGACTGGTTTGAGGCTATCTGTGATACGAAGCTTTTGGGAAAACATGCAGCAAAAACCGATGATTTAAAGATTAGGTGATCGACCGGATATCAACACATTACCATAGCCACTTCAAGCCAAACCAGACCAGTCTAGATCAGCATAGACAGCGGACATGTCACCACCATGTTCCCCCTCAGCACTCTCCCAAAGTGAGCTTTTAAAGCAACATTATGTTAATATTTTACCTTTAAAAGCTTCAAAAACTTTTTGTTTATATACCAACTTGTGAGAAGGAGAATGGGGCCTCTCTCGTTTGTGCCCTAAACGGCTGTTCTGGGTGAGTGGCTATGATCTCCCATGAGAAGTGTGTAAGGCTTTACAGCTACTTCACAAACCACCACCAACGTCGGTGTAACAGAAATTGTTGAAAATGTTTTTTGGTTTCTCTCCGATCTCCTCCAGCTGCTCTGCTTCAACTCTGATTCACGATGGACAAAAAACTTTACTTAGCCGCTAACTGCTGCTAGCTGTAGCTGCTGTTAGCTAGTTAGGTCAATTAGCTCTGCAGCTGACTGACTGTTCTCGGACCAGACTGAGAGTTTGGAGCACCTCCTGGGAAGTGCTGGAGTTTACACCACTAGCACAGGAGCTTTGGACTGCTGGGAGGAGGAGGTTCCAGGCTCAGAGCAGGGAATGTCAGAAGCAGCACCAGAATGGGCGACTGAAGTGGAGCCAGGCAAGCAGGTGATGGAACCAGGCTCAACTGGCTCTACGGACATTAAAAACCGAAAAAGACATCAACAGACGAAGCTTAGAGGAGAGTGACCAAGCAAGAGGCCAGAGAAGAGAAAATCTCAAACTGGCTTTTAGTCGTTGGCGAGAGCTTCACGAAATTAAAGGCTGCACAGACAGACGCCAAGGTGGCCTTCTTACTGACATAAGTGAGTGATATTTGCTGGATTACTCTGTCATGTGTTGGTAAATTTGCTGGATGTTCGGCTTTGATAGCAAAGTTCTCATAATATGCACAGCAATCACAAAATGTTGCATATTTAGAACAGTGATGTCTCAGTGAAACGGAAACTCAAACTGTCGGGGTGCCAAATCAAAGTCTTACTTAATGTTGCTTTAAATATTTCACCTCCCACTGATCAAGTTCAGGACCGAGCAGAGGGGAGCATAGCAGATCTTGGACCATTTTTGGGGGGGAAAGTGAAGGACATTAAACTACATTACCCAGCAGGCACCAGGTGGTGGCGGTGCAGAGGACACCATGGCAACGCCATGAAAATGCCATGGCAACACCATAGCAACTGTGGCCTCATTTGCTCGCTGGTGGTGTGGTACAGCCCAGACTTGCTACAGTGGCATGGTCGTCAGATACACACTTCAGTCACATCAGTAATAGTAACATTGTTCATTAATTATTTCATCAATCAATTAATTGATCATCATCATCAACAATCAGTCAAAAGGAGCAAGAACACAGTATCTACTGGTCTCTGTTTTTTGCTAAGTGAGAGACAGACAGAGGAATGAGCTGATTTAAAGAGGAGGTGATCAAAGGAACAAAGCAAAGGTCAATGGATGGGTTAATTAACAAAGAGATGTGATCACCATATGATCAAATTTTAAAAAGAGGAGAGGCGGAGAATGTTTGTAGCTCGTTAATGAAAACCAGGAGAAGGAACTGCAGAGCTGAGCAGGAGAAAGCAAAAGAGACAGCAGACTGTGTGAGAGAAACATACTAATGTGTGAAAGCAGCGAGTTTCAAAAAGTAATGTTAGGTAGTACGAGAGGAGTGACAGACTGATAGCTATTGTAGATACAGATGAATAGAGAGTTTAGACTTTTACTTGTCTTTTTTGTCACAGGCACTAATGTCTTCACAGTCATATAGGAGGAATCGAAATTCAAAAATGATTTCAGTGTCTAGAATCGCTACAAAGCTAAAACATTTAAAACTATTTCATCTAACACTTCCTCCAAATATACCAAACTTAACTAATATATATATATACCTGTATGTATATATATGTATATATTTATTTGTACATATATATTTCTTTATAGATAAATGATAGAATTCAAATGATAATTGAATACAATAAAATATCTCAGTTAAATCACAGTATAACATGGTACATTCTCAAAAACATAGTATATTTTAATATATTCTTTTTTCTCAGCATAAAATAAAATAAATAAAACAAAATAAGCCAGAGGGTTTTTAAGAGTCACTTCTGTTCATGCAGTCACAGACTTAAGTATTAGCGCCTCAAGAAATCAATAATGCTCAATGACATACCAGGTTTAAGCCCTGTTGATTGGTTGAAAATGACTGTGTTCAACTACACAGGAAGCCGTGGTTTCCACTGTCGGGGTGCAGAGTCAACGAGCTTACTACCTCACTGAAAGGTGGCTGCCCTGGGTCCTAAGCATTTGCTAAAATTGAACTACACAACCACTCCCACCACAAATCTTTGAGATTTCATTCAGCTAAACATGCAATGATTCTGGGGCTTTCCAAAAGGATGGGAAAAGGCAAAAGCATTTCTCTAAAAACAAAGACAGATTGTTTTAAAAATTGCCCCACGCAGACCTAGAAAAAAAGCCATCCATGTGCAGATAAAAGGTACAGTCTGCCCTCATTGAAAGGCAAAAAAGTTAAAAGGGGAATTGAGAAGGTCGACTAACCCTTCGATCTGTGACGACATGCACAAACACAACGCACAGTCCCTTACATAGCAGGTCAACCCCCTCCCCCTCCTTCTATCCATTATCAACAGCATCCAAAAAGCTACAAAGTCTAAAAGTAGGTGTTCTTTTGCTACATCATGTCAAAGCTACATTCAACTACAATAGAAGAAGAGCTGGGCTGTGGCTGGTCTTAGTGTGAGAAATGAGGTGGATGTGTTGACCTTATGAAAATGGAGCGTATGCATTGCAATGTTGGCAACATTGGCACAGTTTACACAGTAGATGGCTTTTGGCACAGCTCACAGAGGGTACAATGCTGGAGTTCACTACTCGCTCTTGAACACATAGCATTTCATATTCATATTGGTCAGCCAGAGCCAGGTGCTGTGGACTTTAACTAATTTATTACAATCGCAATCTGACCAAATTAGATGAAACCTATCCCACCGAAGAGAAAATCATTTGAAGATGTGGAACACCTGACTCTGGCTGAAACAAATGATCTCATTTTAAACTAGAGGAAAAACAATTACAATGTCTTGGATGCAAACAGATGTACCTTTGCATCCCTGTCACATTGAAGGTGGGAATATTGCTCAAAGTCAAACAGTCATCTGATAATCTTGATAACAGGAGTTATTACTGACTGCATTAAGTGAAGTCTCAGCTATCATATATGCACCTTAAATTTGGAACTCAAAGCATTCACAGTATATTGTTCAGTCTTATTTGCCGAAAGGAAATAGTCAAAGTAAAAGACCATTTCCTTAGCACAAGTATCTGTGATACTTTGTTATTTGAACCTTGGTTACAGTGAGTTTTATTGTCCATAATAGCAACATGAGTCAACATCAAGTGATTAGCTTTCCACATACCAGCAAAATATGTTAACCTGTAGATTGTGCAGTTGCAGCTATGGCACACATGTCCGAAAAAATACAATGAAGAATTGTGCTTCATATAATCCATCATCTACAAACTCTACCAAGGTACAGTGTGGTGGTGAAATACAATAATATCCTAAGAGAAGTTTTATAATACACTGCACTTGGTTTTAATCCCCCTTACTTCCTCTGAATAAATCCTGACTGGCCACTTTCATAAAAATAATAAAGTTCATAGCAGCATGCTCATTGCTCTGCATCATGTAGCTACAATTATTAAACTCACCAGACGCTTTTGCTCAATCGTCTCCAAAGCTTATTTGAATATTATGCAGCCATCTAGTGCCAATTACAGATATTGCACCAATCATCCCCTTGATCCACTTACATGATGGTGAATTATGTGTTGTTCACATGTGGAAAGAAAAGAAAGGGCTTTATCTATGAAAACAAATTACTTGAAAACCAATCTTGCTTAAAAGCTCTTGAGTGGAAATTTGGCACTGCTATTGAATCATTCCCACTTCCAATACTAGCCACATCCAGCCTCCTCTTTATTAAAACACTAACACAGTGAGAGAAATATATTGATAGAATAAAAAAGAGGGCATGGGGAGAAAAAGTCTGAGTAAGAAAGAAAAGAAAAGACAGACGTAAAAGAAAATCTGCTACATGTCTTTTTTGTTCTTATTGTTATTTCTCTTTTAAAGTTCAGTTTGTTGTTCAAATACTTTGATACTCAACTGTGTTCGAGCTCTGGTTGGACCAGAGGTGACATGACAAGCTCCAACAGGGAGGAGGAGAAGTGGTTCCTGTTCTGATTGGTTAAAAGGGTTTCTAGTAAAACATGACATCACGTAGATGGTCCTGGGGTAGAGCTAGATGGGTCTGATGGTGTCATGAGGTCACTGTGGGCAAATAAACAGCACTGTCCTCACTGTCCAGTGAAAGGTGATCAGGCAGACAGAGTGCATGAGAGAGCTGACTGCATTGCTTTTCATATCAACTGATTTACAAAAGGGAGGAGGGGGCAGTCTCTCCAACACCAAGAAGCAGTCCACCAATCCAGTTCAAAAGCCAACAGCCAATGAGGACAGGGAGCCAGAGTCTATTGACCATCACTGGTCTCTTTTGGGAGAGGGTGGGTCTCTCCACATCCCACCGAGGTGTGTTCTCAAAGCCAGAGGGAGGGAGACGTTTTGAGCATATATCTGTGCGTGTGTGTGTGCCCGTGCATGTGTGTGTTTGTGTGTACAAATATGACATCATTACTCACAGGTTGGAGACTACTCTTATCCATAGTTGTGACTCGGGGAGGGGAGGAGAACCGAAGATGACATCACAAAGCTCAATTCTGAGCGGAGAAGAAGTTCAGGAGCTGCAGTCCCCGGTGATGCAGTCTCGCCTTCACTCACGTTGTCATAGGAACCATCCAAACGGATGTAGCTCACCCTGGTGTGGCGTCTCACTGTCGCCTTCACTAGAACGCGTACAATGGAGCGGGTGGCGGTGGTGTTGCTCTCACACAGAGTAGTGTTGGCAGTAGAACTACTGTCCATATTAGTTCCCGCAGTGATGTTTGCTAATTGATTACCTATGGCCACCGAGGCAGCCATATCTCTGGTGTCATCCCTGGCCCCAGCTGCCATGGCACCACGGTTCTCAATAGCAGTGGTGCTCGCTCCCACGTCTCCCTCTCTCCTCTCCCCCTGTCATACCTCGCTCTCCAGGCTGGAGAAGTGGGCTGACCCTCGGCGTGAGCACAGGCTCTTGGCTTTGAGTGGCAGATGGGGGGAGTAGAACCTCCGTGGCTGTGGCACCGAGCGCAGTCTCTGATACTGGAGTTTGGCGCTGGCCGAAGCCTGTGCCTGGCCCTGGCCTGCCATCCCTACCCCTGCTGGTGGTGAGACGGAGGATGAAGAGGGCGGAGGCGGGATGGGCATCGGGAGAGAGGTGGGAGACATGGACGGCTGCTGGGGTGGCGACGGTGAGGGCTGCGTTGGATGGTCTGTGGGCTGTGTGCTGAGGCTGAGGTTAGATTGGCTGCCTGATTTGGCCTGACTGTCTGGTTTGGGGGGCAGAGGCTTGGGGCGAGAACCCCCGCTGAAGCTGTGGCAGTGGGGGAGAAGCTCTTCCTGGCTATGGGAAAGCGCCGTGGCTCCTCTCTTGGAGTGGGAGGTGTGCGAGCGGCTGTGGGGATGTGGGTAAGGATGGGGTTGGGGATAAAGGCTACAGGAGCACATGGTGGCACGTCCTGCTTCTTCCCCTCTGTCCCTAGCTCGCCCCTTGCTCTTCCCTCCTCCACTCTTCCATTTTTTCTCTCCCTTCACAGGAATCTTGTCCATTGACCAGTATCTTCTAGGAGGAGGGAAGGCTGCAGGGGGTGGTGGCCACTGTGAGCCGAGCCCTCCGCTCCCTCCACCTGAACCCCAACCTACTCCTGGCCCTGAACCCCAGAAATCAGCACCAATCCAACCCTCTGCCCGAGTTCCTAGTAGGGAATCATCCCGACTGTTGATACTGCCCCCTTTCTCTCTGGAGGGGTAGGTGCCAAAGAACCACCCTCCTCCGCCTATGCCCCCTATTCCAGCGCTGCTTCCCCCTGCACCTCCCTCCCAGTATCTCTCAAAACGGCCAAACTCCCCTGATGAGCCCTCATCTGAATAACTGTCCTCTGCCCTGGCCCTGTCCCTCTCTGACTCAGACACTGCCCCCCTACCTGCTCTCCTTCCCCTCTCCTCCACCCGCTCCCTCACTCTATCTCTGTCTTCCTCTTCGTCATCATCATCATCCTCGTCATCCTCAGAGTCCCACTCATGGAAGGACAGCCCTTCTCTTGTCTGTGCTTTCTCTTTTTCATAATGCATTAACAAAGGACGCCGCTCTCCGAGTCTACCACTGTCATCCCTGTCCATTCCTCCACTTCTTCTCCTCTTGGAGGATGGAAGGAGTGGGTGCAGGGATGTTGGAGGAGTATTAGAATCATCTCCTCTTCCATTCACCCAAAATTTGACTGATGCAGGGAGTTTGTTGAGGTTAGGGTAGCGCTTACTGGGGGTATGATGTCTGGAATGAGGGCGTGAGGATTTGGGACGCCTCTCCCTGATCCTGCTGCTGTCTTCCTGTTCCCTATCATTTCCCTCGTCTCCTACTTCTCTCCTAGCCCTCTCCCGCTCTCCGTCCCATGAATCCCGCCCCTTGTCCCCAAATGTGCCCCGGTACTGGGCAGAGAAGGATGAGTAGTCTTGTATTCCTCCTTCCCTCTCTCCTTCTGCCTCCCCTTCCCTCTCTGGCTCTACATCACCCTCCTCTGGCTCAGAGCGTCTCCCGCCAATTGATTTCTTCCTTTTCTTTGTCTTAAGTGCCTTCTTCTTCTTCTTTTTCACCTTTCTCCGCTTCCTCTCTCTCTCTCGCTCTCTTTCTCTTTCTTCCCTCTTTTTCCTCTTTTTGTTCTTTTTCTTTTTCTTCTTCTCTTTCTCCTTCTCTTTTCTCCTCTTCTTTTCCCTTTTTTGCCTCTCAGCATCTCCTCCACTCCTCTCTCTCTCACTCCAGCTTGCCCACCACTCTTGGAGCTGAGACAATTGGCTTCCTCCTCTCTCCCTCTCTCGTTCCCTTTCTCTGTCACCCCAGGATGTGCGTGGTTTCCTGGGGGGTATGGGTGGTGGCAGGCGCCCGTGGCTGAGGGAACGAGGCCGGATGATTGAGCGTTCCCTTTCCCTCCCCCTGCCAAGAAGGAGGCTAGACTCTTCCGTCAGCTCCTCATCGTCATCATCATCCTCTCCATCTATTCCTCCAGTTCTGTCTCGTGTGCTCCTGGAGGAGCTGTAAGAGTAGGTGGGAGAGGTGGAGCGAGACGATGAGGCAGATGAGGACGTGGATGTAGATGAGGTTGTCGACGACGAGGACGAGGACGTATAGTGCAAGGACGCAGAGGGTGAAGGAGGGGTGTAAGAGGGGCTGAGGGGTACTGGCACAGGAAGTGAGAGCGGGGGAGAGAGGGGGCGTGCCCTCCTCCCTCCGCCCTCCCTCACTCCATCTCGTGCTCCTCCCCTCCGCCCCAGGGGCAGAATGTTCTCGTATAGTGGCCCTCCAGGCTCTTTGGGCTTCTTGGGCCTGCGCTTCCTCCAGAAGGATGAGGGGAGAGGGGGAGAGGGGTGTGGCAGCGGGGGTGTAGGAGGCAGAGGGGCCTGACTCTTAGGAGGCAGTCTGGGAGTTCCCAGAGGTTTAACGGCCCCTTTCCCCTGACCTCCGCTGCCACTTCCCACCACCCTCTTCCCCACCCCGTGGTCCATGCCCTTCTCTGAGTAGAAGGCCACACTGGCTGGAGGGGGCTGGGGGTGGCCCCTGGGCATAGTCTTGGGGGTCTGGGACCCTGCCTGCTGCTCCATGCAGGGCCCCAGTCCCTCAGGGTCAATGGGACCATAGTATCTCTTATAACCATCAAGTCCCCCACCCCCTCCAGCAGTAGAAACCCAGTTTGGTGGGACTTTCTGAGCAAAGGGTCCCATGTCAGTGATGGCCCCCCTTACAGCCATTGGGTTGGTGGCTGTAGCAGATTTGGGCAGCCTCCAGCGATCCACCACAGCCAGTCTGCGGTCTGGCCGGGGCAGGAAGGTGGAGCAAGGGAGGGGTGCACCAGCAATGGGGGTGGTGGAGGGACCCAGTGCTGTCCCAGAAAGCACCACGGTGGGAGGAGAGCCCGGTAGAGGTGTTTTGTAGACGGGCTGCGGTTGCTGCTGTTGCGGTGGCTGCTGCTGTTGCGCCATAGCAATAGCTGGATTCGTCATAGACGTTGAGACAACATGTGGCTGGGATGGGACTGTAACCATTGCAGTATGATGATGAGTAGGCAAAGATTTAGCTCCACCTGGTGCTGTTTCATCCTCAAAGCTACAGCAGCTATACATGCCCTGAGGAAAAGAGAGCATAAATCAGAAACACAGAGTTTATTCACAGCATCCTATGAAATGAAATTGAATAAACAGTATTTCCTGAAATGAAAAATGAAATCAATAGATGTTGCTTTAGAGATAAAGGTGCAGAAATATATTGGCAAAAAATGTAACAACATAGATGTGCACAGATGCAGCATACTGCAGCTGTCATGCAGAAACATGCACAAAACACATTGTATTACTGTATGTTCATGAGAGACTGAAAGAGGGACAGAGAGAGAGGAGTGGACGAGAATGGGAATCATGAAATAGCAATCTAAATAAGTTGCAGTTTCCAAAAGAAATGCAAGATTGCTATTTTTCAGATAAACATCTATTTCTATTTATAGTACAGTTGTGTTTTGTTTGGTTAATGAAATCGCATACATAAATGCATAAATTACAACTGCACTGGCAAGAAGGATAAATTATTATCAGTGAGGCCACAATAATCCCATGCATATGGTGTGGGCCCGCTCTGTCAAGGTCACTGTCAAAGGAACAGGATATCCAGGGTGTGAGCAGAATTGAATTTCAATTAATCTCCCGAATTGACTGAGTGGAATTGAATTGACCCCGGACCTCACACTTTCTAACGATCACACTCGGTAACAGATACAGGCACACAAAGGCAGGAGCACACATGTTTACACATGTATGAAGATATGGCTACATGCACAGCATTTTGGTTCCAATTGTGTTGCCCTGTTATAGTGTAGCCTAGTTTTAGTGCACTAAATTGAAGGTAAGAGAAATGTGGATGGAAAATGTTGAGGCGCCAAAATACATTTACATGTACATACATTGTATTTACAATACAATTTCTGCAATACAGTAAGACATTTAGTTTGCTAGTGCAAAAAAAGCCAAGCAAAAAAACACACAAAAACACTTACCCTGCTGATTGCAAGGAGAAAGTCCAATTTTCCCGAGCTGGTGGCCATGCAGTGGCGCAGCTTCCAGTAGACCAAGTGCTCCCAGGCAAACACCAGCAGACTGAGGCCCATGGCCACCAGCAGCATGTAGAAGACCCCAGCCATGTTGTCAATATCCAGTTTACTGCTCATCACCTCAATTTTGTCATTATGACAGATACCGGACAGCCAAAGGCGCTCCAGCATCTCAATCTCATCTGGAAAGGGGATGGATGAGGGGGGGCAAGGATGAGTAAGAGAAGCAGGAGAGAGAAAATGGATAAAGGTTAAAAGGGGGTAAAAGTAGAGAGGAGGAGAGAAACGAGGAGGATGGATGGATGGATGGATGGATGGATGGATGGATAGATAGATAGATAGATAGATAGATAGATAGATAGATAGATAGATAGATAGATAGATAGATAGATACAAGAAGGACAATAGATTGTGACAAGGGACACAGGGAGACAGAAAGGCTAATAAGCACTAAAGTACAGGTCTACAGTATTGCTTGCTGTTTGCCCATTATCCAAGGTGACTTGTCAAGGTCAAAGGTCAGTAATACAAAAAGCAGCACAGTGTCTGAAGTAACAAAGAAAAAGGAGACTGAGACAGAGAGAGAGTCCAAAACAATGAAGTAGCCCGGAGAAGTAAAATGGCACCGACAACCTAATCTCAACATTGTAACCCAGAGTAAATGAGGAGAAGAGGAGAAAGGGAGACCAGGAGCCACAGTGAGATAGTTGGATAGGTTGAACAAGCATGGAAGAGAGACGGAGAGAGGTAATGAGAGAGTTGGGAAGAATATTTTTGCAAAGAGAGAGAGTGAGCGGCATTCTTTCTCCGTCCACGAACGCGTCAGGGGAAATGAGACCGACACGGAGACAGAGAGAGTTAGAGGGAGCTGGAACAAGGGGAGCAGAGATGGAGGACGAGAGGCTGAGATTGTGTCATTATGACAAACAGCGGGAACACTCCTCAGCTTGAAGAGGATGAGAGGAGAGAAAAAAGAAGGAAAAAATGTGATGAGAGAGAGAACCGATAGGAAGGGACAGAGACAGAGGCAGAAGGAGAAGATCATAATCATTTAATTGTGCTGGAGGGATGGTCAGAATCTCCATCAAGGTGGGAAGCTCTGGGGGATTCATGATTCCCATCTGTTAGGAATGCCAGAAACCAGGCAAGGCCAGTTCACCCACTAACTATTCTGCCTGCTCATTGATGATCTCACTGGCCTAATGAATCTGGGCTGCCCTGCTAAACCTGTGATTGGCTGCGGGGGTTGCTGGTGTAACCATAGTGATGGACAGCCAGAAGATGCAGGGTATGATTCATGATGGAATTAAAGAGGTGTACTCTCCAACAGGACTGACTTGTAAAGAGAGCTTTCTGTCACACTAATAGCAATGGCAGGGTGGGCAGCACTGCAGTGAGCAGGTCTGAAGGTTGCATTTTTACTGCATGTTACAGTCTCTGGCAAGTCACACATCCACCCGCAAAACTACACACTGCTCTCCAAAAACTCAAGCTTTTCATTTGTGCCTTCATTAGCTGTGCTTGCATAGCTTAGATGAAGCCGACTCAGTCATCTGTGTGATCTGGCTAATGTGTCTCCTGTAGAACATCATTAGCCAATCAGCCGTGGCCTCCAGCTACAGCAACAGATGGACATAGCGCTACTGCAGCCCACTGGCAGACTCAGGTAACAACTCCCTGTCTCGGATTCACTCATACACACATACTGTACATATAAAGACACAAAGGTCTGTGTTTTAACCCCATTCAAGAGGATTTATCGGTGTCATTGACCCTCAGCAGCAGCTGTGTGTCCAAAGAGGTGCCTGATGTGAAAACAGCGAGTGTCTCAGTGAGAGGTGCAGATAAACAGGTAGTCTCATGTCTGTCCTCCACTTCACAAGCCCCACTCGAATCCTTTTTCTAAGCTCTAAGTCTCATCTCCTGGCTTTCCTGCCATTTGACTTCCAGTGATTCATCTTGTGCTTCATCGTCTCCCTCTCTCACAATCCGACTCTTTCTCACAGCGCCTGCTTCTTCCCTCCCTCAGACCTTTGTGATGGCAGTTGTCTCTGCCTCTCAGTCGCAGCCAGCTCAGGCCTGCCAAATCTGACAGGTGTGTCAAATCCACACTCCACCTCTGTCGTTGCTGGCAGGTCAGGTCAGGTAGAGCTGGCACAGTGCGAACACAGTGCTGGCACGGACCACAAAGACGTTATTTAATAAAGGAAACTGTGTGTCTTCATGTGTGCGCATATATGTAAATGTGTCTGCGTGCATGTTTTGGATTCTGCAGTATGCCAGATGTGGCATGATGCCAGACATGTCCAGAGACGCTGAGCTCCACAGTTGTTGAGCAGTAAACCGTGACCCGTACCATCCTGTGCTTTTATCACAACATGACAAACCTCTCGGCATTCATTGCAAGATTTCTGAGAAAAAAACACCCGGCCAGCCAAGAGCTTCAAACCCAGCTCCTCACATTTTTTTAATATCTGCTCACTGAATAATATATTCTTGGAATCAAAATCCTGATACTATGCAAAAAATAGAAGTGGATCTGATAAGAGGGGAGAAGGAAATCTTGCTACTCAGCACTTTTGCCTTTATCAGAAAACAAGTTGTAGTGAGATCAATGGAGCATCTCTTAGAGCTGTGGTATGAATCACCAGAGGCAGCAACAACGAGAAAAATACACTCACAGGGTTGACAAAGCCATGGCGGACTTCTCTAGTACCCTAGTATATCCTCTAATGCAGTTGTAAAATGATATGACTCAACACGGCAGGGTACAATAATGATGTAACACTGTGACATGATTTAGCCCAGCTGAAGGTGTGTTGCTGAGTCCTTGAGCCGCAGGGCGATTGTTGAGATGTAGCCTTTGAGGGCATGCTGAATGTGAGCCCCCCCACCTCCTCCTCCCACCACATCCAAACAAACTAATCCTCTTCCTTAGTAATCCACTCCAATAATGCCTGCCTACAACTAGAACCCTCAGCATTCAACACCACCCTGTAACTACATCCATCCCGCATACACAGCTGATGTTAAGGGCTTTTGCTACACAAGCAAGGACAAGGTCACATACCAAGAATTAAACGAAATAACAGACAAGGCTGTCTGGGCTCTCTGTTTTTCATGCACACACACGCACGCACAGTGCACACACACACGCGCACACACACACACACACACACACACACACTCACACACATTCTTTCCCAGGTCCGACTATTCAGCTCCAGACGCCAGTCTTATTTAATAGATCTTGGCACCAAATTGGCATTATCAGTGTGTAAGCAGCTAAACTGTCTGCGTGCCAAAAACAGCTAAAGGGCTTTGTCCGCCACGCCATAAGCAAAGCTGATTTAAAACATGAGGAAAAGCCAAACAAGCAGCATCCGATTGAGACAATAAATGCGTGTGGTGGACTGTGTAAAATGACAATCAAGCATTAGTGTACTGACAACTATTGCTAAAAACAGATTCTCTCGGACAAACAAGAAACATCCTCTCATGGATTAAGCCTAGACAAGTGTTCAGCAGACAGACAGCATACTAATAATGCCCCCATAGCTATCAATTATTCAATTATCTGATCCGTTTTCTTTTTCTCTTTTTTGCTTCACCCTCTCCACGTCTCCAGTTCAGGGTATTTTCAGGTGTTTCTCTTTGGGTTTCTTTTCCTCACACTTCCTCACTCTCTGTGTCAGTCTCAGCTAATCTGTAATGAGTGTAAATCTGTCACCGCACAAGTTGTGATGATCCTTTTTTACAACACTGACTCACACAAGTAAATCCTTTTTTTCTTTTTTACCCACCCAAGCAGGAAAAAGGGAAGAAGAGCGAAGATTGAGAGGAGCGAAGACAGGGGGAGGGGCATGAGCACTTTCACCAACAGAATCAAGTCTCCGATTCTTGAAACGGACAAATCATACTCCTCTTGCTCCCACCTCCTCTCTTGTTGCCAATAAAGAGACGTACAAACCTCTTTACCATCGCCATCAGCCCTCTCCTACACACCATTATTCCCTCTGTCACAATCAAAACACCTCACAGCCATTGCTCTCTCTCACTTTATATCCCTCCCCATCCACTACTCAACATCCTCTCATTCATCTACCCCCTGTGTCCTCCATCCACCCCCCACTTGTGCTACTCTGTCGCTCATTCCTCCATCCTGTCATTTTACCCCTAACCTTCTCTTTGCCCCTCCATTGTCCTAATTATTTTCCTCTCCACCCTCCCCTCCCCACGGTTCTTACCATCTCCCACCAGCTGCAGCAGGGCCAGGTCAAGAGGACGTTTCCAGCGTGAGTTTTTGTGCAGGGCGATACCGTAGCCTGTGGTGGCAAAAACCTTCCCCGAGCCTATGGTCATCACCTTGGAAAGAGGACAATGTCCAGATATTAGAAAAAAAACTCATCAGGAGGCAAACTCATATTGAATCTTTGTGTGAGCAAAAGTGCCCGTGTGAGTTCGTCCTCACCTTACAACCTTCGTCCTTCCTGGCCATATAGTTCAATACTGCAGCATCATAAATAAAAGCATCCAGTTTCCTGTAAAGGGATCAAGGGAGAATTCATTCATCATTGAATGAGAGAGAGGGAACAGAGGGATGGAGAGACAGGCTGAGGAAGGGGAGGGGTGGAGGCATGAAGGTGGATCTCTGCAATGTACCTGGGAAGAGAGTTGTGGTGCAAAAATATACGGCAGACAGGCGCAGAATGATGGAGAGGGCATGAAAAGTTAAATCATAACAAGAAAAGGGAGGAAGGGTGGAATAGTAAAGCAGGCTTGGCGGAAAGAGTGAAAACACAAGGAGAATAAAATAAGGCGGAGATCAGGGAAAGATGTGTGAGTAAGAGGAAGCGGGAAGGTGGTGGAGGAGGAGGGGAGGAGGGGGATGGGGATTTATACGGTGCGAAGAGCGCAGTGACAGGGAGTGAGAGAGAGGGGGGAAAGATTTACACACTTCAGGGGGAAAAGACATGGGATAGAGCCAGAGAGTGATGAGGATTATAAAGTTTAAATACAGACACACCGAGAAGGCACACTGGGAAGGGGTGAAAGAATGGACTGAAAAAGAGAAGGAGAAAATAAGAGAAATGGTTCAGATAAGAGGGCAGATGAGGAGGGACAGGAAGGAAAAGATAAGCAGCACTGAGCGACAAAAAAAAAAAAGGCAGCAGGAGAAAAGCAGAAGTTTCTCATTTTTGCGCATGTTAAATTATAATTGTGGTGTCAAGGCAATGGGGAGGGAGAAGCGATGACAGAGGCTTAGGATAAAGTAAACTGGGATTATCCAACACATGACGGGTGATAGAGATTCTACTAGAGAGTGAAGAGGGAAATGCTGCTTGCACTGTGTGGGTGGGTGGAGATAGCAGCGAAGGTGGAGAGAGAGTAAAGGTGAGAGAATCTGTGCAGGAAAGCAGGAAGTGTGATAAAAGATGTGAAATGTTAGTCGGAGTTGAAAAGAGTGTCACCATGCATGATGGACAGCGGGCGCAAGCGTGAGAATATTCAACAAAAGCACGGCAGCAGGTTTGACTCCACCAAAAAACAAAATAATATAATAACCAGACATATCAAGTGAACTATCATTAGATGGGTTGATGGAAATACAGTAAACAGGTGTCGTATAGCAGACCTCCAGATGACATTGTATTGCTGTTTCCAAGTTTAAGAAAGAACATTCAATCTCAACTTTTAACTAAACCTATTGTAGACAAGAAATCCTTGGATTGTTAAGAGGCAATCTGAACATCTCAAACTCGATGACAACCTGGCAACATTATCTTCTTGAGGGAGATTGTGTGATACAGTCGCTCCAAAACAGCTGCCCAATGGGCTTTTGGTGAGACTGTATTG